>NC_081405.1:528948141-529585641 GCF_030272615.1 Cryptomeria japonica
TAAATATATGTTCATCTGATAAACATGTATTAAGCTATTGAAAAAATCTAGATCATCCAACCATTAAGTAGTCTAGTTTTCTTCAAGGACAAAGGCTTGAATACATTAATAAGAGGATATTAAGGGATGCAAATCCAATAAATATAACATCTAAATACTTGTAAACTAAATTTTATTCTCATCGTAGTAAAGTAAACTAGAGGACTCTCCACCAAAACAACCAAATTAGTCTATTTGGTAGCTTTGTCTCAACAATTAAGTGTTCAAATATTCACATTATTTGTGGACTATTTTAAAAATGGATCTATATAGCATAATTGTTGGGCTTGTGGGATTCGTCTCCAAAGAAATATATTATCATGTGCATGCATAATTGGGTTGCCTAGATAACCATAATTTGACATAATATACCATTTTAGTAAAACACCTAAAATAAACCATACTCGATCGCATTTGACTTTATCCCTTTTAAGTATTAATTAAATAATACCAATTGTTCAATTAATCTTCCCTATTGTCTTCTTAACATTAATTTAAAGACAAACTTGCATATCAATCACATATATTGAGGACAACCATAATCATGTTTTTGTGTGAAACAAGAGATGTTGAGAAGTTTCTTGAAGACTTCTCAGCTTGGGTGAATCACCTTTAGAGGCAATCTAGGGTGCATTTGGAGGCAAGACATGTGATTAGTTTCTTTGTATTTAAGCCTTGTTTACATTCATTTTTTCCACGTGTTCATTTCTTTGTAATGCCTCATGGGACTCTTTATCCTAAATCTAATCTTCTTTCAAATTTTTCCCGAGTTTAAAGTTATAGGATTTTGGTTCAACATGCATACCCTAATTTTATCACCTCTTCTTAAAAATTCACCATATCTACCCTACGCAAGCACCTCTACCTATAGCCTAAACACAATTCAACCTAGCACCCCTCATCTCATTTCCTATATTTTAATGCTATTTTTCTAAAAAAATAAAAAAATCTCTACTTATAAGGATTTATAATATTTTAACTCATTTGTGTTATTTTTCCTTTAATACTATAACTCTCGTGGCTACCTTAAAAACCATCAACACACCTACAAGTTCCCTTTTCTCTTATTCTATTCATCTCCTCTTGGAAGGTTGATTCTGTTAACTCATCCTTGTGCAACCATCTAGAGCAAGCTACAAGTTATTTCTCCAACATTGCTAATAGTTATTTCCACCCCTTAACATCATCAAAGGATATATTTTATTAAGATAAAAATCCTTGTGAGGCACTTAAATGATTTCCCTCATCTTGACCTTTGAAATTACTTCAAAAACATGAAATAAAATATAACTTTTTCTTTCAAAATGTGGCATCAAATTTGTTGCACCATATACAATGCATTGTTTCTATAGATGTATTTTAAAGATGGATAAAACTCTAAAACAAGTCTTTATCCTTTGGCAATTTAAGAGTTTTCTAAAACTCATCAACTTTTCCCTCCATTTTGGTATTCAAATTGAAAGAACAAGACAAGAATGGAATGCCAAAGGTCACTTGCCTTGTGCAAAATTATAACATGACAATATTCTCTTCAAGCTCAACCTACATAAAAAAAATAAAAAAATTGGTGATGCAGTATTGCTTGTGATCCATGTTTTTTTGCAATATATATATTTTTTAACTTGATATCTTCAATCCTAAAAAATATTATCACTTTTATAATTCTAATCTTTTATCTCTTAGTGTTTTAGTATTTATTCCTCTATTTTTTAACTAACCTACCATTCTAGTGCTCACAAAATTCATTGTTTTGCATGCTTTCATGATTTTTAAGCAATTTCACAACTTCTATAATAAGGATCCAAAGGAACCTATTTTTGGACATAGTTGAATGTTGTCTAATTTGAGTGGTTATTCCATGAATTTTTATTATAGGAATGAACGACCAAATTGTTATATATGTCACAACCCTCATTTTCCCTAATAATAATATTTAATAATTTAAGTGATTTTATAATATTTCAAATGCAATAATTTTTATTTTTTTTAAATGATTCTTTTAAATTTTCAATATATTTTCACATTGCATTTGAATTTGGGAGTTACAAAGAATTTGGATTTTGTATTTCATGTAACATTGAAGCTAAAAATAGCAAAGGAGTGCATGATACAGTTGCTCATTTTTTTATTCTATTGTATGATGCATGAAATAGGATAGACGATTCATTTTCTATGCCTAAAATGACTTGTGGAATAAGATAAAAATGTGAATCGTTAATTAGCCTAAACATTCAAAAAAACTGATAAAGGAGGAGATAAAGAAGATGAATATGCAAGAGAGGTGAGAATAAGAAAGGGAATGCACAAGAGGTGATTTGGGGGTAGAGAATGCAACAAGGAAGAATTCTAATTTCTATAACTTAAAAAATGAGATTATTACATAAAATAATCACTAATACTATTGAAATTAATTATAGAATTCAAGATTATACCTCCTACACATAGATTACAAAAAGTATTGTAGATGTAATATAGGTATTTATAGCCAAGCAACAAATTCTTAGCTGATTGTTATGGGCATCATTGGTTTTATAAGAAAAAAGTTATCTACCACAAATGTCATTCCTTTTTGTACATTATATATGGGAAATTATTTTGATAGATTTTTGGTATGGACATCAGTCAAAATTCGTATATACTTACAAGTTCATCTACTGCATTAGATGTGATCTATTTATGAAAACATTGCAACATAAAAATATTTAGAGCTTAGAATTAGTGGAATGAAACCTAATAAATTATATTTGGTTGAGCTTCTTGAGGTCTTATAAAGGCTCTACATAAACCCTTCTCGCCCATTACCTTTTTATACAACTTATAAACCTACAAATGAAAGAAAAGGTTGAGTTCTTTAGATACCAAAATTTAGAAACTCCACAATTAAAAATTACAAAACTCCAAATAAATTCAAATTCAAAATTGGAAACATTTATATTCAAAAATTGCATATATTAAGGTTGTATTTTCCTTTGCATAATGACAAATCTCTTTTATCCTACAATCAAGCTTTTGCTTTCCTCTATGGCAAGAGAATCAACTAACTTGGTCACCTTGTAGGGTTGTTGGTGTTTCCTATCTATTCTCTAGGGTTTCAGTCAAAGTCTTTTTGAGGGAGTGAGTTTCAAGCAAGAATTATTGGGCCCCACTTCTTCTTTTTTATATTGTATGGTTTGGGGAGAAAGTTATTCAATTATCTTTCACCTAAAACATTTTCAACTGATTTGTCCATGTCATGGAGGCTCCATGTCGGAGCCACTTGGTTTTAGGTGAAATACCTTTGATTGAGTATGTTTCGGTAGAAATTATTTGGATAAAAACTATTTAGTTGGCCAAAATTGTGACACAAGTTTGTAATTTTACCCTCAAGTCATACATATTCCCCAAAATAAAAGCACTATTGACTAGGTTATAATCATGGACAATTGTAATGTTGTATACTCCACTCTACAACAAATACACACATCAACATAATATCATTAAATCTATTTAAAATTATTGCAAGGAGTGGTTCAAAGGGCATGCATGTCATGCATTCAACTTAATCCATATTTCTAGATGAATAAATGATGAATGCACAAGAGCCCTTTCATAGATTCTCACACATTCTAATGTACAAACAAGACCTAATAGAATTTAATATGCAATACACATTCATGTTTTCACTATATTTCACTCATCAACTTTTTTATAAGGATAACAAAAAATAAAATTCCATCACAAATGAAAGGTATTCTCAAGCAAAGAAATGCTTGGTAGTGTCATTTCAACCTTTTTAGCTAATTCTAGCAAATGGTATTCTTGGTGAAATCCCATGTAGAAAATTTTCCTCACTACATAACTTGGAGTAGGATAACACAATTCTTATATTAGTATTCCATACAATGAATAATATACTTATATATGAAAATATTGATTGATATTTGTACAAAATATTTTTGCAACATAACTTCCTTGAGTTTGTAACTAGCCCTTTTGAAATGTACAAATAAGATATCTTAGCATTAGTATTCTTATTATACAAATTTTATATTCAAGGCACATTTACACTTGCATTGGAAAACTATTTTATTGACCTTATTAAAGGAACACACATAAGACACTATTCAAAAAATTCAATCTATACTTTTTCAACTCTTTTTTCAATTGATAAATGTGGTCATATCAATATAAAAAAAGATAGTTATAAATTTTGATGGCTACTCTTATGTAGGGGCCCATTAAAAAAATGATGTAAGAGGGCACACACACAAAAACCTCTCTAAAACCTACTCAAAAACATCAAGCCAGTCTCATAACATGAGTAGAATAGGCATATAATTAAATCTGAAAATATAAGCAATTTTCTTCATTCAACAACACTTGAAATGAGACTAAGTTCAAAAAAAGTAATATAATATTAAGCTGCAACTTCATTGGCCATATAAAATATAAAAAATCTAATATATAATCAATCCAATAAAATTTACAGTCATGGAGAATAAGCTACATAAATTTCATACCAAATTGATTCTTCTCACTAGCAATCTTAGCTCTCCAACTTGCAAATCTTCATCATAACCTATATGTCTTCCACAATGGCTTCCAAAAGCTATCTTGTTGCTACAAAACCAACTTCAAACCTGCAAACAAGGGGTAAAAACCACCTCATACTAAAACCCACGTCCACACCTCCCAAAAACAAAATTCCCCAATCAATAATACATCAAAGCTCTCCCAAATCCCACATTTTGGTCCCTTTCAAATAACCACAACCAAACCCTCTAAAAGTCATTAACTCCCATCATTAAATGTATTTTAATATTCTAAAATGACCCTTTTTTTTCAATATGCTAAAATTGTAGATTCTTCTTACCTTCCACTCCTCCTAGTTAAGGCTTGAAATAGAAAAACTTCGAAAGCACCACATGGACACTCAAAATTGGAATCACTATTTTTTAGGAGTAATTAATGAGGTCATAAAAAGCTTCTAAATCACACCAAAATGTACAAATTTGAATTTTCAAATATTAAAATTGCCTCCTACACTTTCTCCACATTAAAAATTGCTAAAACATTAATAAATGATAAAAAATCAAAGAATATTTTGACCTAAACGATGTAATTTATTTTCTCCCACGACAAAATTACCAAACCTTAAAAAAATTAAAATTACACTCTCTTTTTGATTGATGAGGATTGCCATTGATTGTGGATGCTCTTGCATCAAAAAACCTCATAAGATGGACAAAGATTCTTTACATTGTTTAATTTTTACCTACCATAGTTATGTGGTTAACAAAAACCACTACATTTTTTGTATATTCTATTATTTTTTACTCCGTCCTCCATGTTAGAACCTTCACCTTTACACAAGTTAGAGTTTCTAGAATCAATTATAAAAGACCAATCCATTTGCTATGTTGGAGCTACAATAGAAATACCCTTGATGAATTTGAGTCCCTATTTTGTTTTTTATTTCATTTATACTCTTTTTTGGCCCACTATCGAGATGACACATGAGACCCGCATACTAATGTAATGTGGATTATATCATCAATATGAAATCCAAGACCAACCATGCCATTTTTTAGTGTGACCTATAGACATCCTCTCCATTGTGGCTTTATTAGTGCTTCAACTATAATTACAATGACATCCTTTGATTCCCTTGCCTCAAGAAAGACTGCTACAAATATCAAATACATGGTAATGTTAGCTCTATAATAGTTGGATATGTAAATAAAAATCTCGTTCAATGTGATTTTTATTGCATGGATAATAATGATTTCCCCAACCTTGAAGATTATTTAAAATTTCTCAAGTAAGGCAATTTACATTTTCTTAATCATCAACTACACTAAAGTATCCATATTAAAAATCACTAGCTCAAAAAAAAAATGGGATGAAATGAGGTAGTTTTATAGACCTTGGAGAAAGATTCTTAATAATGTTTGTTTTCTCCTTCAAATTCTTAATGATTTTTCTAAAAAATCATATTTATACATTCAAGAGTGAAGTGTACTCCAAGATTTTGTTGATTTGTTTAAAAATTTAAATCAATATGTTTATATCTTGCTAATATATCTGTTCATTAATCTTTCAAAGATAACATAATATTATTAGTTAATCATGCCAATCAAATCCAAAAATATTACAAAACAAATCTCATCTTTCAAATCCAAGAGGACGAGAAAGCAAAAAATTAAATTTGTTTGGCTATAGACAACTGTTTAATAATGTATGTAGGTTAAACCCCGAATTGTAGTTGAACATTATTTTTTCAACATAAGCTTCTTGGCTCATCATTACTTGGGTATAAGTAAGTTCATTATTTGACATTTTTTAGATATATATATATATATATATATTCTTTAACTTTCTATAACAATATATATCTTTGACAAATTTAAATATAGAATGGGTGATATGATCATGATATATTTAGTTAATTTTGCATATTGAAATTCATTATTTTCAAAAACTTTAGACACAACCTTAAGTTCAGTAGTAATTTCAAATGTCAATAAATGACACCAAATCTTAAGCTAATCAATTGGATCCTAACTACCACACTCCTAGTATTGATATGACATTTTAACCTCCTACCAAATAAAAAAGTTACTAAACTAGACATATGATTTACTATATTTCTCGAGTTTGCAATTCATTGAAATTTTGATAGTACAAATGAGTGATGAAAAAATAGTAAACATAAAAATACATACATTGTGACTTTTGTACATTATCCTTACAACTTTTAGAAGTGACTATAGCTGCAATACACCAAGACATCTCTTATTTGTTCTATTATTTTAGGTTGAAAGTGTCGTTGATGCATTAAATGATTTAAAATTTGTCGACTATGAAATTTGTAACGAGTTGAGTGATCTTGACCACTGGAAGTCCTACAAAATAATTATATTTTACAATAGAATTCCATTTCCTATAACTTTAAAAATGAGCTTAGTATTGACAGATAACAACTAATAATATTGAAACTGATTATAAAATTCACGATTATACCTCCTACACATATATTATGAAAAGTATTGTAGATGGAATATAGGTATTTAGAGTCAACTGACAAACCCTTAATTGATTGTTATGGGCATCATTGGTTTTATAAGAAAAAGTTAAACTATCACAAATATCATTCATTTTTGTACATTATATGGGAAATTACTATGGTAATTTTTGGTATGGACAACCGTCAAAATTCTTATATACTTGTGAGTTCATCTATTGCATTAGATGTGATCTATTTATAAAAGCATGACAACATAACAATATTTAGAGCTTGGAATTAATGAATGGGAACTAATAAATTGTATTTGGTTGAGCTTCTTGAGGTCTTCTAAAGGCTCTACATAAGTTGTAATGCCCCATGAGGAAACCCCAAAGGGATAAGCTAAAACACAAGAATAGAGTGCAAATAATATTTTTTTAAAAATTAAACACAACACAATGATACAATGAGATATCAAAGTTCAGATTACACAACAAAAGACTTCAATTAACACCTAAAAAGTTTCCCAACGTGATTACTTAATTCCACATTTAACTCAACTCACGCTAATTAATCCAATTAAGCTGATTAACTTAATGACAAGATAATACTAAAACAAAGGATAATTTATTTCAGTAAAATAGAACTATAGATAACAAGATAAGGTTCATCCATTAAGGTTAAAAGTATAGGTGACATGATTAAGTTCATCCAATAAAATTTAACCATACATTACGTTCAAAATTTCATTAAAACTTAATTCATGCATCTAATTTCATTACATACTTTAATTTCATTATAATACTAAGGAATACTTTCCATGCATGCTTAATTGTGCTATCAATAACTGAATATATTCTATTATTCTAATCTACAATCCTTCATGATCCAAAATATTGCATTTAATAAGATGACTAAACACATGCATTTAAGATTAATTTCATCTAATCCACCTTATACATTCTAACATAATGTCATCCATACATGTTAAAACTAAAAAGGAAACATAAGAACATAAGCATCACATAACACCAAATTGATATCGGAGTTCACCCCTAAAGGGCTACATCTCCGGGTTTGCTCAATTGCAAGACCCCTCTGATAATTAAATAAGTTAAGAATACATAAGGTTCACATCATTTACAATCCTGCCATCAAGGCGAACATAACCAATATTACATACGACCACATCGGTCAAATAAATACATAAATGATCCCTGAATAGGAAAGGATCCAACTGAACATAATAGAAGCAAATACAAAGATCCACTGGAGCATCCGCGAAACTAAGTCTTCGCAACCCATCATAAGCAACCCAAGGTCTAACATGATATCAGGTACTCACAATGGCATAAGCAACAGGACGACTCCACAACAATGCTCCTATCAAGACAACACAATGACACACTAGCGAACATAAGGGACAAGTCTCATCACATAACTTGGTATGGTTACCCTGGCAGGTCTTCATAAGTTCCAACCCCATCCACTGGGTTACCCTAGCAGCCTAATCTGAACCTCCAGACCATCCAAGCCCCATGTGGACCCACACATCCTTTCGTGAAGACAAGGATGATGGTTTGCCATTTCAGGCCTTCTCACTACATGTTGAGTCTGTACTAGCACTCATCCCATACGTGAGGCACAATTAACTTACTTAGTGATTGATTTTTTTTTTGAATAAAGGGGTAAAAACTTTATTGAAATAAAATCAACTGAATTACAAAGAAAGTCAGAGCCCAAAGGCCCCAGCCAGAGGCCACAAGACCAACCCTAACTTAACCAACTTCAAAACCATCTATGTCCTCCGCAAGAATCTTCTGCAAATCCTGACTGTAATCTTCTGCAGCTCTGTTCCACTCCCGAGGGATGTGGATGAAAGACACCTGATCCATTAAAGTACTGAATTGGAGAATCTGCTGGGCAATCCCAGCCAGCTGCCACTGAATCCCACTAAGCTTCTGATCATTCAGCAAGTTAACAACCATTTGTGAGTCTGATTCACAAATCACTTTCCTTTGACCCCTCTCCCAAGCCCTCTCTAGTGCATAGAGAATCACCAATCCCTCTGTAATGTTATTGGACTGCCACCCTCTGTGCACCAAAAAGAGGAACACAACCTCCCCCCTGATGTTCCTGCCAACACCATCAACTCTAGCCGGGCCTGGGTTCCCCCTTTAATAACCATCGGTATTAATCTTGAGAATCCCCTCTAGGGGGGGATCCACCTTCCCACCCTTTGCACCTTCTTCATAGCCCCTCTACCTCTCTTGACATAAACTGAACCAGAAGACATCTCCTGCAGACCAAGCCTACTCACCAAATCAGTCTCCTCTCTACTCAATGGAAAATTCACCTCACATTTAGCTTCCACTGTCTCCCGGACCATAGCAATGATCCTATTCCAAACTTGTTGAACAAACAATCTATCCTCCCGAAAGATCCTCCTATTCCTCTCAAGCCATATCTGCCATAGAATGAAGATGGGCCCAATATACTAGACAGTCTGGAGGAAGGGGGATAGGATAGGAGGTCTTCCCAACCTATTCTAGAACTCTACTAGAGAATCTACATGGACACAAGGATGCTTCCAAGCTCCCCACCAATAATGCCAAATAAGCTGGGAGAAAGGGCATCTAAAGAACAGGTGTGAGGAATCTTCTTCCCCATAACCACACAAAGCACAGATAGAGGGTCCTGAAAATCCTCGCTGGTGGATATTGTCCCAAGTTAGACATATGTTCCAAGCCAAAGTCCAAGTGAAACAATTACACTTCGGCCAAGAAACCTTATTCCACACCTGTTTCCACCAGGCCACCTCTCTTCCCTCCAGACTACGTTTCACCAATTCCCGGTATCCACTAGCCATAGTAAAAATGCCCTTAGGATTTGGTAGCCAAGCCAGCTCATCCCTACTCTTAAGGGAGCTACAATGTCTACTCACCAAAATGCCCTGCAGCTCAGCGCACTCTTCCTCCATCTCAACAATCGGCCACTCAGAAGGAACCTTCCACCGCTCCAACTCCAGCCGACCACACCTATAAGTAACCTTAAAGTCACTCACCCTAGACCAACCCACCTCCAAAAACCTCTGGCAAAGATTCCCAAGGTTAGGAAACTGGTCTAGAATGGGAGGATAACCATCCCAAGAGTCGTACCAGAAAAGGGCCTCCTCCCCCCTTCTGCGTATCCAAAAGAGTCCATCCTTAATGAGAGAGGCCCCCCTTTTGAGAGTATTCCAAATCGAAGAGCCCTTTCCCACCAGTGGATATCTAGGGATTTCCTCCCTCGGGATCCTCTGCATATACTTATTGGCCAAAATCCTGGCCCAACCTCGATCTTGCTCAACACACCACCTCCAGTAAAGTTTAGCCGCCAACGCTTCCCCAAAAAGAACTGACTGCCTTTAACCAAGCCCCCCTGCCTGCTTTGGGCTACACACCAAGTCCCAATTGACCAGACTCCATTTGGAAGAGGAGAGATTGCCTGCCCATAAAAATTGCCTAGCCAGAGAATCCATTCCCTTCAAGAACCACTTAGGAGCCACATGAAGCATACATCGGTAAATCGGAAGAGCCTGAACCACCGATTGAATCAACTGAACCCTTCCAGCGAAGGATAGCCATCTATGAGTCCAATGTTCAACCTTTGTGCGAAATTTAACCAAGAAACCCTGCCAGGTCTCCCTAGGAGGGTTGCCAAGAGAAATGGGAATACCCAAGTAAATCAGGGGAGCAGCACCAACTTGGAATCTCAAGATAAGGGCAATCCTTCTTTGAATAGCATTAGGAGTGTTGAAAAATAGGATTGAAGATTTATCCTCATTGATCAACTGGCCCGAGGCCGCAAGATAAACATCCAAGACCTTACGCAGATTAGTAGCTTCACTGATCTGAGCAAGCCCCATTAGGGTCGTAT
Organism: Cryptomeria japonica; assembly: GCF_030272615.1. Lineage (NCBI taxonomy): Eukaryota > Viridiplantae > Streptophyta > Pinopsida > Cupressales > Cupressaceae > Cryptomeria > Cryptomeria japonica. The sequence continues at coordinate 528,959,084 of NC_081405.1, forward strand.
CATCCACAAACTACAAATGAGATTGTGGTTGCAAGTCATTACCCCAATTCCATCCCTGAATAACACCTAGCCCCACATTATGCTTGATCAGCCTTCCCAAACCCTCCGCCATAATAATGAATAAATAAAGGGATAGGGGGTCCCCTTGGCGTAGACCCCTAGAAGCCCCAAATAACTCTGTATGGTCGCCATTGATAAGCACGAAGAAGGTGGTAGACGTAACACAACTCATAACCCACTGGACCCACTCATCAACAAAACCAAAAGCCCTAAGGATCTTCTGAAGAAAGGACCACCGAACTCTATCATACACTTTAGCCATATCCAGCTTGATGAACATAGCTTTTTCCTTGGATGTTGCCATAGAGTGAATGGTCTCCGTAGCAATAACCACACCATCCAAAAATTTTCGCCCTTCCACAAAACCACTCTGCTCCTCAGAGATAACAATCCCCAAACACTGCTTCAATCTATCCGCAATCACTTTAGATATGATCTTATACGTCACATTGCAGAGAGAGATCGGTCGAAATTGACCTAATCGGTCAGCTCCCTCACATTTTGGGATAAGAGCAATGAAAGTTGCATTCAACGCCCTAAGCATCTGCTTATTCCTTTGAGACTCCTGGACAACCTCCAACATATCTAATTTGATAATCTCCCAGAATTCTTGGAAGAATTCAACTGGGAACCCATCCAGTCCAGGAGCTTTTCCTTTCCGCATATGAAAAACAACCCTTTCCAGCTCTTCCATCAAAATAGGACACAAAATTTTCTCGTTCATCTCCCCTATGACCAGAGAGGGAATGCAAGCAAGGACCTGATTCTCCGCCACCACATCCCTCTATGAGTCCTCCCTGAAGAGGGTCTGGAAGAAAAGTAGTGCCTCCCTCGAAATCTCCTGCAGGGATAGGCACTGCTCACCTCTATCGTTAACTAGAACAGGGATGGAGTTTCCATGTCGTCTTGCTTTCACTAAGTTGAAGAAGAAAGTAGTGTTCTTATCCCCCTCCTTCAGCCAATCAATATGAGCTCTCTGCTTCCAAAAAAATTCTTCCCTAAGCTCCCATTCCTCAACCACCTTGAGAGCCCTGACCTCCTCCCTAAGCAAGTCCTTCGACAACCCATGCTCTCTGATTTCACTAGTGATCCCATTCAACATGCTCTGAGCAGCTTCCTTAGCATGAAAGATGTTCTCGAAACCCTTACGGTTCCACCACTTAAGCTGAAGCTTAACAAATTGTAGCTGTTTGGCAAAAGAGTACATAGTTGTGCCAAAGGCCGGCCTCCCTTTCCTCCACCACCCCGCTACCATATCCTGCAAGGTGGGATCTCGAAGCCACATAAGTTGGAATTTAAAGGAAGGTGAGCGGGCAACCCGAGCTGAAGAAGACACCAATTTGATGGGCCAATGATCTGACCCTCTCCAATCCAAGATCTCAGAACTAACGGACCAACCCCCCCCCCAATCCAAAAATTAGAGACCAAAAAGCGATCCAACCTCTCTGCTATCCAAAAATCTCCCACCCTCCTATTGTTCCAAGTGAACAACCCATTGCCAGGCTTAATGTCAACAAGGTGCAACAAGGATATATTATCCTGAAATAGGTAGGAAGAGGGTTCCAACCTCATAACCCCCCCCTTCTTTTCACTCAACTCGAGGATTGCATTAAAATCTCCTACCATAATCCAAGGGTGAAAGGGGGCCAATCTTCGTACACCTGAGATATGGGCCCAAAGGTTTTGCTTACCCTGGTAGTCTGTAGGGGCGTAGATGTTAGAAAACAAGATAAGTTCCCCAGTCTCTAGACTAGACATAACTCCGGATACCAAGGATCTGGATGCAACCCACTAGACCGGGTGAACTCTTAAAGGGTTCCAAAGGCAGGCCACTCCTCCAGAAGCACCAGCTGCCCCAACACACTGACACTCGCCTCACCCCCATAGCTTTGAAACCTGACCCATCATACTTTCCACTGAAAGTTTAGTTTCTTGCAAAAATAGGACATCAGGAGAATGATTCCTAATCAAATCTCGAATAACTTTTTATCTAGGGCCACTGTTCAAGCCCCTCACATTCCATGAAAGCACAATCATTTAAGAGGGTTGGAAAAGTGAGTATCTAAAGTCTTCACTGACCCTGACTCAACCAGGTTCTCCCCCATCAGTTTGATCTTCTCCAGATCTTTCTTTCTGCCCACCTTTGAACTCTTCTCTGAAGCACTTTTCTTAATATCCTTCTGGTGCAACCCCAGGTGAACAGAGGGCTTATTACTTCTAGCTCCAGCCAGTTCCATTTTCAGAGCTAGCGGAGACCCCTCCCCCACAACCGAGTTCACCTCAAGGCCTGGAGAGATTTCCAACTGAGCCTCTACAGGCTGATCCATCTCCATCTGCTGACTTCCAGCCACAAGCAAGGCCTGGGTAGGATTCTCAATTACTCTTTCCGAAGCCCCCCCTGAATCTCCTTGATCCAAAGGGGTAAACCCTGGATTTACTTCCTAATGGCTAAGATCATCCAGGACTTCAAATTTGTTGAATGAGTCCCCCTCTTGACGCTCCTGTAATGGCCTCTTCTGCCCTCGGTTCCTGTTCTTTGTCTTAACTGGGACAAACCCATCAACACCCTCGCCCTCGACCATCATGGGAGCTTTCCCCTTCTCAGCCCTATCTAGGCTTGGGTCAGACTGCTGAGGCTGGTGCGCAACTGGCTTGTATCTAGAACATTTACGCTGTAGATGACCATACTCATGACATAGCCAACATCGGAAAGGTAGAGTCTCATAATCTAACTATTGAACCCAAGAATAAGAGCCTACACACATTTCTATAGCATTTGGCAAAGGCTTACTAAGATCGATTTCAACACAGATGTGAGCATAGATCATTACCTTTCTCCCTAGGGTTTGTGTTGATGAGCCCATAGGCCTCCCGAAAAGAGTGGCAAGCATCTGCAGCACATCCTCCCAGCAGCATTCCACTGAAAAACGTGGTAGCCGAACCCACACTGGAACCTGATTTGGTAGCTCCTTAGAGGGATTAAACCCCGCATGCCGAGGCTTGATGAATAACCCCACCTGGTTGTAGAAATATGGGCCCCCTTCAAAGATCCTATTGCGATCCTCCATGCAATTGAAAGTAACCATGAAGTAGTTATTGGCTAACAACATGATTTCCATTTCCCCTTCCGGTGCCCAAGTCCTCCGCACCCAGTTTTCCAAAAACTGCAAGGAAACCCTCATTCCCAAAAACTTGCAATACAGCGAGTGTTTTGAAAAATACTCAATGTCTTCCGCTATCAACTCTAGAGGGATAACTAACTTTGGCCACTCGCTACATCTCTCTAGACAACCACTAATCTTCGTCATGCGAGAGTTTGCACCACTCCCTGACCCAGAATCTGAAGCATACAAATTATTGTTAAAGGTCTTCATACCTTGAGGTGGGGGTTTTGTCCCCACCGCTGCACGAAAATCCAAAGTAAGCGCGACCTGTGAGGCCTCACCCCCAACACTCGACATCGCAGCGACAAATAGGATCACTTAGTGATTGATTAACTAACTCTCTAATATGCTATTATTTTATCACTTATTAGACACACTTTTGATGGGTTACCCAACAACCACTTTGGGTGCAGCCCCCAATCGAAAGCCACTTTCCCAAATGACACTAGAATACACTCAAACGAACTCCTAAACCAAGGAATACATTAGGTCAAGCAAACGGAGTTCAAACGGTAGGAATACCCACTTGGTCAAACAAGACTTCATACAAGGTGCACTGACTAACGGTACTCTAACTAGAGACCTGACTAGCTATGGTCAACCACAAATCAACATTCAACACCCGCATAAAGGACATGACTGGTTACAACACCATCACAAGACAACAACCAAAACTCGAGATCGAGGGCAGAAACAGGTACCCAATTCAAACTTACGACAGGATCCAACAAACAAAATCAAAGACTTGCCATTTCTTAAGCAAATGCGGATACAAAAAATTAAACATGCATAGGCATAGATTAGAAAAGACAATCTTCTTTCCTATTGTTTTCACACAACAATCAACCGAGTTTTCTAAAGGATCTAAGTTTTCAAAAAACAATAATAGAAAATCAGCATACAAGATAGATTCAATACCACAATTGGAATAGCACATGAAGACAATCTAAGTAAACATACGTTCAAATAAACCATCATTTAAAGACAATGATAAATTCATTTCAATTAATACCAACTTGGTTATCACAAACATTATTTAAGTTTGAATTTCAAGTTAATAAAAATAATATTTAAAATACATGTGAAAACTAAATTCGATACTTAAATCAAAATAATCCTTTTTAAATAAAAGTCATATTGACTAAACATAAATATAATCTCCATGTTCACAAAAAAAATTCACGATTGTAGCCATGGGAGGAGGGTCGCAAGGTTTAATAGGGCTTCAAAGTAGGATTGCAGGAAAAGGAAGATGGCGACATGATGCCAGCGCAGGGCTGCAAGGAGCAGCAGGGTTGCAGGAAATGGAAGATGGTGGCAAGGTTTCAGTGATCCTCAACAGGCTCGTCAAGGAAAGACTAAGGATTCCCTCCAATTCGCCCAATATTCAAATTTTGATATCAATCCCTTTACCAAAATCTTCAGAAACAAACCTTTTATCAAACCGGTTTCAGACTTACCTCCAGGGAACCGATGGTTGAATTGTTTTGCATGTCTCCAAGAATAGTCAGATAGCCCCTACTCTTTTTTCAATTGACCCTTTGCTCAACTGGCCCGCTCATTTCATATTCAACCCCACAAAGCAAAAAGAAATTTGCAGAATTATTTGAACTTCAACAACTATGACCGGGGAGCTTCACACAACAAAGGGGCTCATAAGGATCCTAGAGAACACTTAGGCCACCGCCCATCTTTTCGAAAACCATTCAGGCAGGACAAAAAAATTTAAACCCTGGCCCATCCTTTCAAAAATCACTCAGGCGAGAATTTTTTTTTCAAAACCCTGCCAAAAAGCTTCCACTTTCGACAGTATTTCGGTCAAAACACCAAGAAAAACAACCAATTTTTGACATCTGTAAAGCATCTCCATCTGTATCCCAACAATCTTTACTCAAGGATTGTTTTGTCGAAGGGGATAATGAAGTAGATCATCAAGGTGATCATGGAGACCCCCTCAAGTCAAAACCAGCGCACCTTGTGTGGAAAAGAAAACAGACAAATTTCAAAGAGGTGGATACCTCTTTTCCCAATCTGGCTCCAGTAGAGAATGCTTCAGCCATCAAGATAACTTATTCTGATCATGTTCTCTCCCAATCGGTCTTTTTTCTCCAAAAGTTGTCTCTCATCGGTAAGTTTAGTTCTTCGATCCCATTTTCGTGACATTTTCTTTATTGATAGCCATTCAAGGTTTTTTATTGCTCTGTTTTCTTCATCTGAAGATAGAGACGCAGTTCATAAAAACAAAGGTTGGTTTTGTCAAGGGGATGGTCTTTTTACCTTGTATTGGATTCCAAACTATAAACCAGATGCTAATCTATGTAGATTTTACCCTCACTGGATTTCTTTACCGAGTTTGCCTTTGGAATATAGAGATCCGAATATTGTTGAGATTATGGCCAATCAAATAGGAATCTTTGTTTCTCACGATCTTATACCCTTTGAAATAATCCAAAGAGATGTTAGAGTTTTCCTTCTTCTTGCCTCAGATAAAATCCTAGCTAGGCACTTTCAATCACATCAAAATGGGGTTTATGGCATCAAGACATTGTTATGGATAATGCAGAGGTCATCTGCAAACAACATCACCAACTAGGACATTTTACTAATGCCTGTAGTGGCCTTGAGTGCTCAGAGCTTTTAGTCTGTAAAAATCACTACTCAGCCCCTCTACTGTGCACTGTCCACCAGCATGAGGCAATTTTGTCTTCTAATTCTATACAACCATGTAATGACCCCTCTGAGCCTCAGGAAGACTTAAATCTTGAGCCATCTTACGTTCAGTGGATTAATCAGTTGACCAATTTCTTTATCATGTATAGTTGGATTCTCTATAGCTATAAATCTTCCTTCATGCCCACACCAGTTCTCCAATTATGTGACAAAACATCTTATGATAGAGAAGCTATAGTTCAGGACCTAATGTTTAACGAATCCCCGATTGATATTCAGAGCTTAATGTAGAATTTATCAGTTTCAGGGGTAGTTGTTTCAAATAAGGAAGGTCATATTCAGGAAGTAGCAGATGATATCCTATCCACTTTAGCTACCACTATGATTGAGAAAATTGCAGAGGTGGAAGGTGTTAGTATGACAAACGTAATGTGTCCCTTACGAAAGGCAAGGTGTTGTTGTTCAACTATTGACCTCTCAGATAAAGAGGAACTTCCCTTGGTGAACGTACCTTCTGTTCTGAGTAAACCTATTGAAATAAATCCTCCAAACAACATCCACCAAAATTTCTCTCCGATCTCCCCTCACTTAGATCTCCATTTGCAGGAAATTGGGCAGGAAGAATGGAAGCCCCTCCACAAGATGGTGAGACAAAGAAAATATTTTTCGACTATGCATAGTCCTTATCGGTTGAGCAGAGCCCCAATTTGAAATCAAAAGTGTTTACAACCCCTAAAAAGAGAGGTAGAAAACCAAACTCTGTGAAGATTCAAGAAGAAATTGAGGTAGGTGTGCAGAGTACTTTAGACGGAAAATTCAAGGTATCAAAAAGAATTACAAGGAGTGCAAAAGACACTCCCATTTCACAATGAAAATGATTTCTTGGAATGTCAGGGGCATTAATGCCCCTGACAAAAGAGGGATAATCAAGTCACACCTTGATTCTTCAAAGGCTAACATCTTTATACTTCAAGAAACGAAGTTATCACATGAAATGTATCACAAAATAGTGGCTAAATGGACACAATTTGGATCTGCCCATATGCAAGGTGTTGGGGCCTCGGGAGGATTGCTTACATTATGGAATCCTAAAAAAGTTCAAGCTCACCTATTAGATCAAGATCATAATTGACAAATGTTGAAAGTAGTATGCTATGACATGACCTTTACGGTATTCAATGTTTATGGCCCCATCCCCACTCAGGAAAAGAAATACCTATGGGACAAACTCACTCTTTTACTCCAACAAGAAGAAACGCAAAATTTTATCATCGGGGGAGATTTTAATGCAATCTTGTCTCATAAGGAGAAACAAGGAGGAATCTTCCCACCCCCACGAACTATGTAGGATTTTCTAAGCTTTACCATAAAAAACAACTTATTGGATGTGATTCCCAATAATGGTGTCTTCACTTGGACTAACAGGAGATCAGACTTCCTTCAGATTGTAGAGAAACTTGATAGGTTTTTTATTCCTTTGGAATGGCGCCTTAATCAATTCAGTTATTGTTCATATATTCTTCCTATTTCAGAATCAGACCGTTTTCCAGTTCAAATTGTTCTTGAATGGAAAAACTAGAACCCCATGTCATTTTTTGGTTCTTCTTTCAAATTTGAGCGCATGTGGTTTAGACATCCACACTTTGAGGCTTTATTAAGACAATGGTGGGTATCTGCCCCTGCATGTAGTGGAACAAAGATGTTCCAATTTTTTAAGAAACTTCAGTTTATTAAGGTTCAGGCTAAGGAGTGGAATAGAAAGGTCTTTAAGAATGTTTTTGCTAAAAAAAAAATCATTGCACAACAATTGGAAGAAGTTAACCAAAATATAATTTCCAAGGGACTAGATCAACTTCTACATTCTACACAGAAGGGTCTTCAAAATGAGTGGGAAGAAGCTTGTAAGAGAGAAGAAGAATACTGGAGATAGAAATCAAGAGAGCTTTGGCTGAAGCGGGGAGATAAGAACACACAATTCTTTCATGCATCCACAAAACAAAGAAAAGCATCAAATGTTATATTCTCAATCAAGCATGCAGACACAGGGGTATTGATTAAAAATTTAGCAGATATTCAAGATGAAGGAGTAAAGTTCTTCAAGAATCTATTAGCCCCTATACCTTCTGATTTAGATCCTTCTTGGAAGGATAATGTTGAGCTTTTATTGCAATCTATCCCTCCTTTGATCTCCGACCAAGATAACAAAGTCCTACTGGCTCCTTTCACTTTGGAGGAAGTCCACAAAGTGGTATTCTCTCTTTTCCCAGATAAAGCTCCAGGTCCAGATGGGTTCACCACCCTCTTTTTCCAAAAGCGTTGGGATGTGATTGGTTTTGACCTCTTGGCAGTCATGGAAGAATCCAGGAAAAGGGGAGCAATGCTAAAAAGTTTTAATGCAACAAATATTGTTCTCATCCCAAAAACACCTTTGCCATCAACATTCGCAGAGTTCAGACCTATTTCACTCTGTAACACAATCTATAAGATCGTAACTAAGGCCATTTACCTCAGACTACATTATCTCAAACCTAAGATCATCTCGCAAGAACAAGGGGGTTTTGTACCAAGTAGGGAGACTATGGAAGGAGCCCTAGTAGCACATGAGGTTTTACACTCTATCCATGAAAACCAGCAAGCAAATTTTGTTGTCAAACTTGATATGATGAAATCATATGACTGGGTTAAGTGGGATTTTCTCTTTACGGTATTAACTAAATTTGGCTTCTCAAACAAATGGTGCAAATGGATCAAAACTTGTGTCTCAGGTGCACACTTTTCTATTCTAATAAATGGATATCCCTCGAGGTTTTTTCAGGGTACACAGGGAGTAAGACAAGGCGACCCTTTGTCACCTTTTCTCTTCATTCTTATGGTAGATGCCTTAGTAGATACATCAAATTTCAGTCTTCAAAAGGGCTTTGGCTTGGTGTCGGTCTTCCAGGTACTTCAATAGCAGTAACTCACTTTCTTTTTGTTGATGATACATTGTTATTTGGTAAGTCTTCTCTAAAAGAAGCCAGGCACATCAAGCAAACATTGGAAATCTATTCTTCTGCTTTGGGCCAGAAAATTAATGCTGCTAAATCTAAGATTTTCATCTTCAATACACCTTCAATCTTGTCACTAAGAATATCCAAGACTTTGGGCTTCCCAATGGATCAAATGCCATCTTCTTACCTTGGCATTCATTTTTTTTGGGAACAAACAAATCTTCTTATTGGTCTGTTGTTATTGGTAGAATCAAGGCTCGAATTTCAGCTTGGAAAGTAAGGTGGCTTTCATTATCAGGTAGAATTCTTCTTATTAAGTCACTGTTAACAACAATACCAAACTATTACATGTATTTTCTCAAAGCTCCCTCATCTATCATTCAACAATTGCAGAAACTTGTTAGAGATTTTCTATGGAATAATAATATGAAAAATGAAAGGAAAATCCCCTTAGCCTCTTTGGAAAATATGTCATGTCAAAAATCTCAAGGTGGAGTAGGTCTTCATAATCTAAAGCATCACAACAAGGCTTTTGGAGGGAAAATGATTTGGAAAATGTATACTAATCTTGTTTCCAAATGGTGCTAGATTATGCAAGCTAAATATCTAGACAACACTCAACCATCTAGAGTATTGACAATTTTGGATCCTCCAAAGGGGTCAACTATTTGGAATTTTATGATGGATTCAAGAAATCTAATATCTAAGTATGTTTCATGGGAAATCAATAATGGTCTTCGTGCTAACTTCTGGACAAACTCATGGTGTAGACATCCTCCAATTGCTCAAATGGATAATATGGAAGATATTATGAATATAGCTATAGCTCATTGGGGTACAAAATTGAGTGCCTATGTGTCCACTATAGAAATATTTCCAGGTAAAATAATTTGGAAAGACCCAACTCTTCTCCCAATATCCACCCAACAATCTTCCTCCTTGGCAACTATCTTATTGAATAGGACAGTTCTCATGTCTAACAGAGAAGATGTGTTAATTTGGGCAACTTCTAAATCAAGGCAATATTCAATTAAAGAAGGTTACAAAGCCTTACAACAGGGTTGCAGCAATAAGGTAAGTAGTCAGGCATACTCATTCTGTTGGAATGATATTGTTCTGCCAAAAGCATGTTGTTTTGCATGGTTAACATTGAACAAAAGAATCCTAACAACAGATAGACTAGTAAAATTGGGCATTTCACAAGCTTTTAATTATGTACTTTGTGGCTTAGAGGAAGAATTAGTTGATCACTTATTTTTGCATTGCACCTTTGCCTCCCAATGTTGGTTCTTCATCATGAATAAACTCCAAGTTATGATGCCCTTCTCGAAATCACTTTGGGATATGTTTAACTCTTGGCCTCTTTTATTTTTTCATCAACTTTCTTAGGCATTTGGAAATGTGCTCCTGCTCACATCATTTAGGCCATTTGGTGGGAGAGGAATAAAATAATTTTCAGAAAAATATCCTCTCCTCTGGATCAAGTTTTGATCAATTTGGAAAATTTGATTACAAAAATTATAAATTCTTCTCTCACTAATTTCAAGGACATTCAGTCATTCACCCAGTAGGATAAGGTAATTGCAAAATCATGGAATGGTATCATTTTTCCAATAGGGATTCCCCTGAGTTGGTCCTCAGCTCATGTTAGAGATAGGTCTTCCATAAAATGGGTACCCCCAACACCTAACTCCTTTAAGATCAACTTTGATGACTCTTCCCCTGGAAACCTAGGGAAGTCGGGGATTGGAGTTTGCATTTGAGATCAATTTGGCAAAATGTGTGCTTTCCAAGCTTCTCCCATCCCTTCGGGTACAAATAACTTGGCGGAGGCAAATGCCTTACTAGCTAGCCTGGTGTTAGCAAGGAAATGCGGTTTCTCCAACATACATATAGAAGGGGATTCATTAGTTATTATCAATTCAATTGCCTCAAAAAGATCTAAGACTTGGCACCTATCGTATGTTTTGAAGCATATCTTGGATTTAGTTGACACATTTTCGGATTACATTGTCACCCACACATTAAGAGAGGGCAACTTTGTTGCTGACAAATTAGCAAATATGGGCTGCAATGGCATTTCAGTTGCATCGGTTGCATCTCCCACCAAACTGTCTTCTTTTCTCGAATTGCTTGAATTGGTACAAAAGGAAAGTACAACACTCAAATCACAAATTATAACTTAATAAGTACTCGCATGTATGCATTTAACCTAAAGCCTGCGAACATGATGACTGACAAGACACTTGCATTTATGCATTTAAATGTAGTTTGTCGATGGTATGAATGAAAGATTAGTGCGAGTACTCTGAGATTTGCAAGATGTCATTTCACACGGGGCAAAACAGATTTTGGCCTCTCACAAATCCTCCCGACTGCATTACGGTCACAAGTTAATGCAAGAAATCAAGAACTTGATTGTAAAGTTCGATTAATTATTGCATTTCTAGATGTTAATTTTTGTTTATAAATGGAAACTTGTCTGTTTTTATATACACAGTTCTCAGCAGAAGTTTTCAAAGTTTTTGATTTTTAAAAGTATCTTAGTGTTCTGCAATATGGAGAACGACTCTTGCGAAGGGTGCAAACAAATGCATTGGGAGTACATGCCATGGAATGACCGTGTTCCAGTGCAAATTACAGAACCCTCGACGACTTGTCATGGACACATCAATGACAGGGACCTTGACCAATTGTTTCTTCTACACAACCCACAACTGAGAAGAGCAGTCAAAGATTTCATTGGTGAGGAAATTTTGTCCCCGCAAGCCAAAATAATTCTTTTTCCCCATCAACTTCTCGGTTCTTTTCTATCCAACGCTCTGGATCTCTTGCAATCGATTCCTCTGCTTGAACTAGTGTTTTTTAAGTTGGTAAGACAGGATGTGCTTGCACCTACCTAGTTCCATGAAGCCCTGGTCAATTATAATCTATGGCAGGGGTCGGCTCTCCTTGGGGGCCTATTTCCACGACATTTTATTCAAAGTAGCCATGCTTACATGGTTCTTTATGACCGAATCAATCATGCCCTTGAACGACAAAACTTTCGCCATGTGAAAAATGGCCTACAACAATTTGGCAGACAATTGGATGAGCATATTATGCACAGAGTCAGAATCAAAGTTGGGGCTCTCATGGTGATCTTGGAAGTAGAAAATGTTGATCCCAATCTACCAATTTCACAACCGGTGGAAAGGGGACTGGCTTTGGATAGGGTGCCAGACCTCAATGCACCGGTGCAAGATGTGGCCTTGGGATCGGGCTGAGGAGTGGGAAAAGATTGCATTGACCCCTTCGAGAGATGCCATACTGCAACAACACACGGAGGTCAATATCTGGGAGGTCCTTCGTCGCCCTCGAGAAGATGCAGTGCCGGTGCGATGGGAGGTAAATATTCCAGCCTTCGATGCCCCTGAAAATCAAACCCAGGGTGAGGCAACCATGGACGAGTAAAATAATTTTGGCTCTGTTTTTTGCTACTTAGAATATGCTCCATTTTGATGTGTAAGGAAATCTCTTGGCAACTGATATGAGCCAAAAATTTTTGACTGCTCCTTGTTAATTCCGGTGTTGGTCTATTCGTTTATTTCCACCGGTATAACAGAACCGGTAGCGGAGTCATCTTGTTAATCAACCGAGTAGTACCGGTAATGGAGGCTCTTTTATGAACCGATTAAGAGGACAACATACCATTATCAAAGTTTTGGTATAACACAACCGGTAACCGGTCGCGGCAGCTCTACAGTGTTCTAAAAACTAGAATTCCGCTTTCCAAGTTTTCATGATAACCGGTTGTGGGGGTGGTTTTTTAAGGTTTCTTTAGGACTTGTCCCGATCCACTACTCTAAATTTGGCCTCTATGAGGCTTGTACTATGGGCGGGTTCTACGTCTCTCTTCGGATCTTTAAGGGGCTCCTTCTCATAGCCTCTTTTCCTCTTTGTTCATTGCATCCGAGCAAGGATATAGGGTTTTCTTCCTGATTCTTTCCCTATTGAGCTCTTGAATCAGTTATCTTATTAATATATATATCAATGGCTTGCCACTTTTGTTCAAAAAAAAAAAAATTTAATCATTTAATTTCTATGATTAAACCCTATTTACATTTTACACACACACACACACACACACACATATATATATATACCCAAATATTATATTATGTAATCCACTAATTTAAATAAATATAAATACATACCCACTAATGAGAGAATATATATAATATTATATTCACTAAACAATATTAATAACAATATTTATTAATTAATATTCATTAAACTAAATATTAATTAAAACCACATTATATATATATATATATATATATATATATATATATATATATATATATATATATATATATATAAACTTTATTTACATGCTTTTTTTTAATAATATTTTTATATATATATTTTTTAGCATTAAATACATTTATTTTATTTATTTTAAAACAAATGCATTTCCAAGGAAATTTTTTTGAGTGTTCAGAGCAAACTCAAAATTTTTGAGTTAATAAACTTTTATGAATTAACACTTTTTTTAAAAAAAAAAATTATTAAAACTAATAAATACAATACCCAATCTCTGGGTATTCACAGACCCAACAAAACATATCTTTTATTTTTATTTTTATTTTTAAACAAAGATTATAAAAATCTCTTTTCCCAGAGATATAAATAATAGAATCTCTTCTCCCAGCACTCTGAGAAAACAGAGTTTAATAAAATCACAAACAAATTTATTTTTGTTTAAATAAAAATGTTTAATAAACTACAACCATCCATAAAATTATTTTCTGAAAAAAGAATTTATACCAGGAACCAAAAAATGTCTGACAGAACAAAGATTTGAGAAAAACATAAAGTTTCCTAAATCTTTCTTTCACAAAGCCTTAAAGAAAATTTATTAAACCAAAAATCTTTAATTTTCTCCATACACAGGAAGAACACAAAAATACACAGCAAGAAGAAATTCCCAAAAAAATTACCGGCATGACTTTTCCTTTCACCACAAATTTGCAAATTCATATAATAGGAAAACAAAACCCTTTCTCAAACCAGGAAACCCTTTCTCAAATTTAAACAACTTTAAAGCTCTCCAAACAGAGATCTTTTAGAAAAATCAACATACAGAGAAGTATTTTTTAAAACTAAATTTCAAAATTTCAAAACAAAAAGAAGAGTGATAAACACCCAACCTGTGATAGCAATCCTGGATGAATACTCTACAAACAATCATAATCAAACCTCCAATCTATAGTTCAGGTTTCCAATCTGGCCTCCAAAATTTCTCCAAAAATATATATTCCCCTTTCCTGTGAACTCAGAGGCATAATCTTGAAAAATATTCAACCTAAACTTTTAGGTTGAAAAATGTTTCTAATAAATCATAATATTTAATAATAAAAGAAATTATTTTTCTAATTTCCAAAAAGTAAATGGGAAAGTTATTTATAAAAATCATTTATTTTATTTCTCTTTTCCCATGACATTTAATTAAATCATTTTTTTAATTTCTCTTTTCCCATGACATTTAATTAACTTTTCTAAAAGTAATTAAGGCAATTGTTTTAACTCTATTATTATTATTATTATTTTTTAATTTTTTTTTAAAGGCAAAGAAATTAAATTAATTCTTATTTTTTTGAATTTAAAATACTTTCTTTTAAATAAAATTAAAAAATTATTCTTTTCAATAAATCAATATATTAAACTTGCTTTTTTCTAATTAAAATTGATTTTCTCAAATAATTTAAATTAACCTTTCTATTCCAAAATGCCAAAGAGATTAAATTAATTCTATTTCAAATAAATTTAATCTTTCCTTTCAAAAAGCATAACTGAAAAATATTTATCATTTAAAATTAACCATTTAATTGAACTTGCTACCAATTTGCATTGAACAATTCTAATTAAAGATTAATCGCATAAAGGGAACCTATTTAATTTAGTTCCTTAATTACTAATGCATAAACACGCATTAAATCAAATTAAACATTGATGATTAATTACTCAATTTAACCACAGACAAAACACACAACCCAAGAAAGCCAAACAGATAGACGACCTGCATACCCCATCAAAGGGGATACCGACGGACGACTGACGACACTCACTTGAGCATGACTAAGGTCAAACGAAGGTCTCACGACCACCTAATTCAATTTCTAAGGGCCAATGAGGAACACTCAAACCTGCGAATCCAAGTGGAGACAAACCTCGCACCCATGCAATATTGTACCTGCAATCTCCTGCAACCATGAAGCACACATGCATACATATATATATTTAATAAAAGTGTTAGCCCGAGATTAATAACACAAATTAGGAGAACTAATAAGCTTACATACAAATTGATGGGAAAACCACATTAACCTGTACGCACAATAATCAAAACATTTGACTATAACATTATAACATGATAAACTAACCAAGGTCAAACCGAAATTAGAAATTGATTAGGGCAGGGGTAGTACATAAGTCCTCCACACACCTTGGTTTTTTAAACCTATAAACCTATAAATGGAAGAAAAGGTTGAGTTCTTTAGATACCAATTTTTTTTTTTTGATGAATAGGCCTTTTCAATTAAGTATAAATATTAAAGTACATATTCACAAAAAAAAAGACCGAAGGATACAAGATCACCCCGCGAGAGTCACACAACAAGATGCCAGAATCAAAAAACAAAGCCATTCATCAAAAAACTTCCTCAAGCAGCCAAAGCAAAGGCAGTCAAAGGAGGAGGATCTATATCATCTTTCTTTCCCCATACATCAACAGGGTCAGGAGTTGGGTCCGACACAGACCACCCATCTTCAGGGTCTTTGTCTTCTTCTCCTTTCTCTCGCTAGGGAGGCAAAATCGCCAGAGCTAGGGGAAGAAACTTGGAGGTGGTGGCAGAGGGCCACCTAGAGCCATCACAAGCAACAGAAGCCAAAGTCACAGGAGTAGCAGAAGGCCACCCCGAGGCAAAGCCACGACGCAGAGGAGAAGTCGAGCGATGCCTCTACACATCGTCTGTCCCGCTAGAGGAGCGACGAGGAGCCTGGGAACATGGGGTCTGAGAGTGTTAGGTGGAGGATTTGCGGCCACGACAGTGACCATGGGGTGAAGTGCAGTCGACAGAGATAGAATCCGATGACACTCTAACAACTGCACAAGGGGCGTTGCCCAATGCTGGAGGAGCTCCTGTAAGTGGCCCACCTCCAGAGCCACTTTGTCAGCTTGCACCTGAATCTGCATTAATACATTATTACAAATGCACACTTTAGCATAAAGCGAGACATTAATATCCAAAGAGCTATGAGTAAAAAGAACTGCATTTCTATCTTTCCAAAGAGTAAATAGGATCTCCATTCTAAAAGCATGCCATATCTGCGAAAATTTGAAGGGGATTCTAGGTGAATCGCTTAAAAGAGCCATATGCCAAGAAAAGGGCTCAAGCCGAAAAAGGCCAAAATAAATCATGGATCCAGCTCCAGTACTGTTGAGCTCTTCTACAAAACCAAAAAATGTGCATAAAAGTTTTTGGGTGATCACAAAAAGGGCATCGGGGATTAGGAAACCCCAAATGCTTAAGTTTGGAACCCAAAGGCAACCCTTGAAAAAGCACACACCAAGCAAAGTGTGCAATCTTGGCTTCAATGGTGGCAGACCAGACAACAAGAAACTCGAGTCTCAAGGAATTATGAGAAGACTGCAAGTGCCACCGCTGATTGTAAAGAATATGAACCATAGGCAAATGAGGAACCAACCAGAGATAACCGATTTTGGGTTTGTAGATGGTGAAAGGAGTCCAAGGATACCACTTCCAATATTTCCACCAAGTTCAGACAAACTGAATGCCAAGCTTATGTAACAAATGTGAGGGTAAGGCCGAAACCAGAAGGTCATAAGTCTGTCGATCTGGTTGAGACAGACGAAATTGGACCTGGAGGTCATCCCATGACCAGAGAATCATAGAAGCTCTGGAAAACAGATGCTTAGGTGTTTGAATGTCGCGTTTGTGAAAATGCAGAGCACTAACACCCTGGATTTTGGCCAGCGGTAACCCTTGCACCTGAAAAGAGGTGACCACCAGAGGTTGTGTTGATTCATGGAGATCTCATCATGAAAACCATCACCCGCCCATCGAAACCAAGGATTGATAGCTTCCCAAGCACGCCAGATGCTTTTAACAACAAAAGTACCCTGGATCTAAACAAGGTCTTTCATAATGAGCAGGGTTTGAAAACTACTCCCCTTCCAAGCCAATCTATTGGCAATAAATCCTGAAGAAATGCAATGCCGAAGAAGGATTTTCCAAGCCTTGTAACCAGATAAGGCTCTGATTATCCATTTAGCACATAAGACAAGACCTTATTTCTGGGTAGAAATAAGGCTGAGCCCTCCGAACTCCTTGGGAAGACAACAATACTCCCAAGAGACTTTGTGGAAACCTTGATGGTCAGACCCAAAGGCCCAAAGAAAATCCCACATAAGTCTTTCCAACTTCATGTAAGAGGTCTTAGAAGGAGCCCAACATGAAGAGTAATAGACATGGGTGGCAGCCAAAACCTTCAAACATATTTGGAATTTACTAACCGAAGAGAGAGGCTTGGTAATCCGATAAGCCAACTTTTTCTCAAACCTGGCTAAAACAACATTCCAAAGATCCGCAGGCGAAGCTTGAAAGTCAAAAGGAATGCCCAGAAAGTGAAATTTTTTTCCATGATGAAGCCATTTCCAATCATATTAAATAATCCAAGGCGGGGCAAGAAGAAAAGACTAGTTATAACATTGCATCTTGTGCCATTTAATGGCCGAACCAAAAGCCAAGAAAAAGGTGTCCAAACATTGAAGTGCGACTTGTATATTGTCTTCTTCCTCAATGAGAGTGAGGAAGGAGTCATCCACAAAATGACCATTGACAAGTTGAGAAGGTGACTCAGGCAAGGAGATACCACAAACACACCCAACAGAGATAACATTAGCAAGTAAGTATCCAAACCCCTCCACTGCAAGAACATATAAAGCAGGAGCTAGAGGACATCCCTGGTGAATGGATCCAAAAAGGCTAAAAGCCTCAGACTGTCGACCATTAATGGTGATACAGGCTGAGGCATCCCCGAATAACATCTGGACAGACTAAATGAATTTGGGACCAAAGCCAAGAGCTTTGAGCATAACCAAAATAAATGGCCACTTAATGCGATCATACACCTTAGCAAAGTCAATCTTAAGAAAGATTGTCTGCTGCTTGGAGCGTCTGGCCCAGTCCATCCCTTTCCAAACACCAATAATATTATCATGAATAAACCTGGACTTGATAAATCCAGTTTGCTCTGGACGAACAATAAGAGGCAGGAGATGACGAATCTTGAGAGCCAAGGCTTTGGCAATGATCTTATACGAGACATTGAGCAAGGCAATAGGCCTCCAATTGCAAATGTCCTCTGAGTCCCCAACCTTAGGGATAAATTTGATGTTACCTCGATTAAGCATCGCTCCCAGGGACTGGGAATGAAAAGCTTCGAGGTAGACCTTATGAAGGTCAGGACCAACACAAGGCCAAAGGTCTTTGTAGAATTCACAGGGGAAGCCATCACACCTAGGGTTTTTATCATCCGCCATAGAAAAAAATGCTTCCTTGAGATCATCAATGGTCAGTAAGAGATCACAAAAAGTTTGCCGAGACTCGGAGAGACGTTTAGGAACAACAACTAAGCAATCTTGCAAAGCTTGGGCTCTGGCCAGAGAGTCTCCCTGCACTGTGAACACCTTCTCATAATGACAAACAAAAGTTTGCAGAATATCAGACAGCTCGGTGAGAACAACATGCCCTTCTTTGATTTTATTAATCCCTACAGAGGTTGTCGGGTGCACAAAGCCAAGAAAAATTCTTTGGAGGCGCTATCGCCCACCTTGAGCCAATATAACCTGCCTTTGATTTGAGCTCCTTTGGCAGAATAACTATTTGCAACTTATTTCTGATGACAGAGCTGGGCTAATCGAAGTTGCATGTTAGAATCAAAAGAATTCAAGGCCAAAGCTTTTGTGGCAGCACAAAGATCTTTGGTGGTCGCGTCATACGACCGCCTATGATACATGGCAAGTTGTCTATTATAAATGCGTAGAAACCTCACAGAGCGGGTAATGGCGTCATTCCACCATACAATCCAACCAGTGTGATGATGAGGCCTTGGCTTTAAATTCCAAACCCTTTGAATGTGGGTCATCATGGCTTGATGATGCAGGAGAGAGATGTTGAGGTAGAATTGCGTCTTGGAAGGACGCTGCCTAGTTGGCTGCCATTCAATGCTAACATTTATGGGGAAGTGATTGGACAACGTCACATAAACAAGAGGAGTGACGGGCATATCTTGATCTTCAAAAAAAGAAAAAAAAGATTGCGCAATTATCATAGCATGAGCAAGCCTTTTAAATATTTTGTCAGACCCAGCTCTGAAATTAGACCAAGTGTGCTAGACCCCACCAAGGTAGTGACAATTTGTGTTGGGGTCGAAAAGACCCAACTTATTACACATATAGTACCAAGCTTCCCTCTCGCTAGCTGTCCATCGAAAAGGCAAAATTTCGTCCTTATCGGTCGCCACCTCAACCATATTGAAGTCCCCACACATGACCCAAGTTGCAGGTGGCAGATTATCAACAATCCAACGCCATAGGTGTGATCTATCAACCACATCATTGGGAGCATAAACATTAACAATCCCAACAAAATGATTATCAATTGACAACAAAACCCATACAATGCATTGCATGGGATCAAAACCGTGAGAAATAATTGTAGAGGGCCAACGAGGTGAAATGAGAGTAGCAACTCCACCTCGACTAGCTTCATGCTGGGAGCTATCCGGCCAAATAACACGACATGCAACAGTGAGAATGAAACCAACTATTTTAACTTCCTAAAGGCAGAGAACATCCAGGCCTACAACACGTTGATGAGCATCTCGAACAAAATACTTTCTGGTGAGGTCTGTGAGAGCTCAAACATTCCATGGGATGTAATTCATGAAAAATCTTGCATATCATCCTCGTCCCCAAGAGAGGAAAACTATTGCGCAAAAAATCTGAATTGAGACCGGGAAGAGAGTCCCCGCCGAAAATAATTAGTTGTTTTTCTGAACCACCATCTGCAATCTCAGCACGCTCAAAAGGGCTGCGAGAATGACGCAGAGAGTGTGGAGTAGAAATCACAAACGCAACCTGAGGAGTGCGAATCCAAGGGGGTCGAGCGACACCCTCAGAAGAATCCTTCCCTCGCTGGTCAGGGTTTGAAACCAAAGCGGACCACGTAGAGACCGCTTGGGCAAACGGTGTTTGTGTAGGAGGCTCCGTTGTCGGCTAGGAACTTGAACTGATGGGCGGCTTTTGGGCTGAAGCCACAAAGTTTTTGCCTTTGCGAACTACAATGGTCCATTCATCCTTCTTAGCTCCCTCAATAGGTTGAGATATGATCTCCTTAGTAGGGGTTTTATTTTCAGAATAGCCAAGGGACAATCCCTGATTTTGTGTTCTCCCTATTGGCACCGATAACAAGTGTTGGGAAGGTTCAAATAAAGTACCTTCTGGGTGAAGGTATTGCCTCCCACTTGAATATCAATAGTTTCTTTCAGGTCACGTGAAAGGTCGACCTTAATGTAGACCCTCTTTTGAGGGCGAGCATTAAAAAAATGGTCTGGCTCAAGGCAGACAACTTTGCCAATAGACTGAGCAATAGTTTGCATGAAAGGCCAACAAGGCAAAGGAAGACCAGGGAACACAACCTTGACTGAGACTCACAACTTTTTGTCATCTAAGACAGAAAAGTCTTGAGACTAGTGCTGAAAAACCAGAAGGGACCATGGCCCATGAGAGAGGATAGCCTCAACATGGGAAGGGTTCGAAAACCGAAACAAAAAGAAGCCCTTGGTGAGACTTTGGACGCCATCAAGACGGACTCCATGAGGAGACCAGGCTTTGGTGACCCAGTCTTGAAGAATGCTTTCAGGAGGGATCCTACCCACAAAATAGCTTATCAAAGTGCATTTTTCAAGCCACTCACAAGCATTATCAAAATCTTGAATAGGAAGCACAACATCAGGCGAGGACATACCTCATGAAACACTTTCAGAACAAATTTGTGAGGGCGCTTGTTCTGAGGCACCATGAGGGTCCGTCGCAGCAACTCCAGCACCAACATCAACTGTTGGGCTAAAGTTGGCCATAATAAATGCAAAAGTCATGCAGTAAATGCTGTCTGAAAAAAGCAATACGCAACCTCAAACCCTAACAAAGCTCATTTCACAATCCATCTAAAAAAAACAATACCAAAATTTAGAAACTCCGTAGTTAGATATTGGAAAAATCCAAAGAAAGTCAAATTCAAAATTGAAAACATTTATATTCATAAATTGCATCTATTAAGGTTGTCTTTTCCTTTGCATAATGACAAATCTCTTTTTTTTCCCTACAATCAAGCTTTTTCTTTCCTCCATTGGCTATTTTCCTCTACAACCTATGATAAATGGAACGAAACAAGTGAAAATATCATGAAATGACAATACAACTTGAATATTTTTGGTTGGTAATCCAAATAATGTGATATGGCTAATAGGACAAACTATGTAAAAGGTGCATGTCTTTAATGGATCCATCATGGTATTTGACGTTTATTATTGATTTACTTGATGTTATGGTATGATATGTTTGAGACGAGATGATGTCTTAGAGTACACAACTTATGAAGAATAGCTGGTTGTCATGCTAATACAACAAAATACTTAATTCAATGTAAGAAAATAACACGCACTAACAAAATTTAAAATTGGTACTGAGTTTCATTAATTTTTTTAACATGAAATTATCTTAAGAATTGACCAAAATCAAATTGATAGATTATTTCAATTTCAAAAATATGTATTATCATAAAAATATATTTTCTATTTGAAACAGACATATTATTATGCGACTTCCACGTTGTCTTCCATCATTAATCTTAAAATCAAATATTTTAATCCACTCCACATTCTTTTCTAAAATAATTTACAATTATTTGATTATTTAGATTTAACAAAACTAACTAAAGTAAGTAGATTTCCACAATTCACGAGACTCTCTATATGTGTTTCTAGATTTGATTGTGTGAATGTTTTTCGCTGATCACAATCCTTATAATGAGTCACGAAATATGTTTTTTACATCAACGTTTCAGATCACACTGCTTATGTTCTCACCAATTAATTCCAGAAACACACACTCACAAAACTAACTAAATTAATATTAATTTTAAAATAAATTAAACTTTAAAGAAAGTTTATTTTCCTTTCCACCACTCCTTGAAAAAATCTCATCCACAAAGAAAGTGAAGAAATGAAAAAAAATAAAAATAAAGTACTAGTGGCAAGATGCTTATCTCCTTAAAGCCGCCTATCAATGTTTTAAAATTGTCCCATTGAACTTTCTTTAAATTCCCTAACATTAAATTAATTTATAATAACATTAAATTAACTGTATAAAATTGAAAACCAATAGAGTCCACGGTTTAATGAGCCTCTACCAATCTAACCAGAGGTTTAAAACTCCGAGCCTAAAAATAGAAGCCGAGCCAGACAGGATTGGGAATATGGCCAGAATTTCTGATATATGCGGTACGCAAAACAAACTTCTTGATTTAGATCAGTTTTATTGGCATAAAGATCTTCTTTAAACCAGGGTTCGATTTTCACGGACCATAATATTCGATTTTGGCTTGTTACAGTATTCTCAAAATGGTCCCAAACCATGGAATTTCTTCATGTGTGAATTACTCTTCTTTTGAGCTCAACATTCTCCAATTTGCTTGACAATGGATTAAATTTGGCGGAAATCAGTTAAATTCGTCCAAGATTGCCGAAATTTTGTGAGGTAAGAGGTAAATCTGCCCAAAATACTGGATTTCAGATGTTTTCATTGTTTGGTTGAAGATTTGCATGTTTTTGCCAGATTCCTGCTAGAGTTTAGGGCGTTTGCTTCTACAATGTGCCAATATAGCTCGAGCTGATGCATTTCTTTGTTGAATAAGCCCAAAGAGTCGTGAATTTAGAGCTTTATCTGCAAATTTAGAAACGCATCTGTAAATTTGAAGCCGTAATGGTGTGTTTGATAAATTGCGAGGTCTATTGGTATCCTTAGAGCCGTATTTACTACCAGACGATATACATGAAGTGTCTAAATATCGTATTTTTCTTTTAAGAGCGTTGTAAGGGTCCAATATATCAGGGTTTGAATAAGCATTTAGGTTAATTATAGCTTTATCTGGCATCCTGTTATTTTTTTCTTGGTTTCTTAGGTGGCTTCGTTAAAAATTAACCTAAGAGGTAGGCAAATCCAGAGCTGGATCATTAATTGAGAGCAGTATCGATAGAATCAGAGCTGCTCCTTTACCTTGTGGTTTGATGAAGGGGGAGGTCGGGAATTTACTTAAGATTACGGCCGAGAAATTTATTCAATGTAAAATAGTCCCATGTAAAATTATTCTTTCTTCTTCTGCTACAGGTCTTTTCAGAATCGGAAAACACACTGCCAGTCATATTTTTGGAAAAAATTTCAAAAAACCTTTCAGAGTATAATTATACCTCCCACTGGCGAAAAAAATCTTAACATCTCAAGCGGGAATTGCATATCTTCAGAACCCTATTGCAGCCAGCAGCCCAGAAATTTTATTCCGAAATAACTTCCTGGTTTTAAGAAAGATTATTTTCTTTGCAATTTTCGATTTTTAATAGGTTACAGAGGACCATCTGCTCCAAAAACATTTCAAAAGTAGCCTTCCATGGGAGACTGCTTTGTTCCTGTGGAATATTCGTCTTCTTCCTTTAGCTGGACTGAAATTTTTTCATGAAGTCACCTGGGCCATAATAAATGGAGCAGTAGCTCTTGTTATGGGATTGCGTTGCTTTAGACTCTTTAGGAAATTTAACAACCAAAAGGAAGGCGCACTCAATTATTTTTTTTAAAATGTATTTTATTTTAAACACATACTAGGATTTCCATATGCAGGTTTCTAAATGTTGAAGTGGATCTGAGATTCTGAAAATTGTACCATGGGAACCTTTAATTGCTGAATGCTTCTAAATGTTTTAATTTGCTTTAGCTGGGTAAATGTTTGAAGCTCCTTTCCGTAGGTCAATAGATTTGTTTGGGCATCTGAACAAATGAGGTTGCTTACTGTAGCTACCTCTCATTAATTAACATTCATTAATAACTAAAAGTTAAGGTTGGTGTCATAGTTATAATTCAAAACTTTAGCTTATTGAAATATCTGTACCAGTGAGCCATCCAAAATTGGCACTTCAGGTTATTTACAATAACAGGTGATGATCAAGGAGTTTCTAGAACTTTTTACATGCTGTTGTACAACAGAAGTACTCTGCAGTTGCACCGTATGTTATTTCACCGTAAGCTTCGAGAGCTTACCAAGCACATGTGATCATACCATGGAATATTGACTCCTCTTTATTCTATGCTGCATGGCTCCAATGGTTTTGGCAATTTCCAGTGCAGCTGTTTAGTGGAGTTTCCAGAAATGACAAAACAGAGTTATGAATCCACAGTAGGTGAGTTATTGTGTATCTTGCAACTGCCATGACATCTCTTCAATTTCCACATTTGTAATTAAAATATCCTATTCTTTCCCTGAACAGTGGATAGGTGATAAGGTGGATATCTTGCTTCATGCATTCAAACACTCAGATATTGTTCAAAACTTTGCATCCTATAAGTTTCAGTCAAAGTTCTGTCATTGTATTTCATTGCTTGTTATTATGTGTCTAAAAACCCTGATTTGTTATTTGCATATTTTTGTACATCCATTTCAGTCTATTTTGTATCTGAATTTGGTGTCCTCTTCAGCACACCTGCACTCTGGATTGGTTGCATCATAGCTCAGTAAATTAAAAGGTTGGAAATTGTTTTGCAATCTTTTAAGGGATACTGTGCAGTTTATAGATTGGAAGGAAATAGACTATATAGCAGAGAATCAATGGAGTGTTTGCATGATTCATTATGCTGTATAATTTGGTGGTTCTGTTTGTATTCATCATGCTTTGTTCTTTGCAGTTCTATTTTGGTTAATTATCAGTTGGATTAGACCACATACTCGCAGCAACAGATTGTCTGCATTAGAATGGTTTCAGAGCATTCTAAAATGTTGGGAGTAGAGAATTTGCAAGAAAAGTTCTAAATATCTCAGAGGAAACTTGTGAGCATGACTGTGGATGCAGAGGTGGATTTGTTTATTATCTGAAAAGAGCATAATCAAGTCGGAAGAAGAAATAAGATAAAGTAAGAGGCAAAAACAAAACAAAAGACAAGCAAGGAAGCTACAAAAATTAGAGTTTGAGCTGGAGGAATTATGATGGATGTTGGAATAGTATGAGGCATACAATAATGTGAGGGCAAAGAAAAATAAAGTTGTAGCAAAGGCATTGAAGGGTCGTGAGAAGGCAAAGAAGAATGGTGAGAATAAATACTCACCTTGTGAGCAAGAGCTGTTTTTAGAGAGGAAAGCCATAGAGTCTAGGATTAGTCA
Organism: Cryptomeria japonica; assembly: GCF_030272615.1. Taxonomy (NCBI): domain Eukaryota; kingdom Viridiplantae; phylum Streptophyta; class Pinopsida; order Cupressales; family Cupressaceae; genus Cryptomeria; species Cryptomeria japonica. Next base: position 528,984,518 of record NC_081405.1, read on the forward strand.
AGGGATAGCACTGCAAGAACAGGAAAAAAATTAAATGCCTTGAGGATGTGACAGAATTATTAGAGGATGGAAGGCCCTTAAATATGATTTGCAGTAGATGAATGGGATGAAAATGTTGAGTTGTGTTATTAGTGGAGAGGAAAAAAATTGAATTTGAAGAAGGTGAATTTGCAATATATTATTATGAAGAGGCAAAATATATATGAGAGTAAAATCCGTCCCAAAGAGGAAACCAACCAACTAGCCCAAACTATTTTATCTCAATAGTAATAGTTGATTAATATACAGTATATCACAATGATATAATACTATTTTATTCCAACAATCACCCTCTTATTACATAATGTTCTCAAGAGAACAAATCTAGAAAGTTTGAAAAGCTTTGAACTTCATTGCTACAAGAGATTGGTAAAGATGTCAGCATGTTGCTCTTGAGGGAAATAATACTGGAGTTGGATATTTTATTGTTTGACATGTTCATTGTTGTAGTGGCATTGAACTGCAATGCTTTTAGTACGTTCATGAATACTAGGATTCCGAACAAGCTTCAGCGCACTTTGATTGTCGTTGAAAAAAGTTGTAGGATGTGTCTTAGGAACACCCATGTTTGTGAAGATGTGACATAACCATATCACCTCATAGACAATTCCATGTGCGATGCAAAATTCTACCTTTGTGGAAAAGCAAGCGACAATTGTTTACTTTTTGTTCCCCCATGATATTAGACCATATCCCAAAAAGAAAACAAAGACTGAAGTAGACTTGTTGCCATCCATAGAACTTGCATAGTTTGCATTCATGTATCCTTGCAAAAATAATGTTTAGTTTGCTTGAATTCCAGCCCATACTCCATTGTACCATAGATGTAACTCAAAACAGACTTTATTGCATTTCAATGTGAAATCTTAGATTCTTGCATGAACCTTGAAAGATAGCTAACAACGTAGCTGATACTTTGTTTGGTGTAGGTCAAGTAAATGATACTTCTAAGCAATTGACGATAAAGAGTAGCATTCAATTGAGGTGATGGATCATGATGGGAATGTTGCAATCTTGTCTCCACATTGGTCAATATGGGCTTGCAATCTTTCATCTTGAATTTCTTGAGCAATGCCTTGGCATATTTCATTTGAGATAGAAAATTCAGTGTTTTCTTTTACCACATTTAAAGTCCAAGACAATAATGTAGGAGCATGAGTTTTGTCATGTCAAATGATTGTCTGAGATTGGTTTTTGTCGCTTTAATCATTTGTGGAGAACTCCTTGTACTAACTAGATCATCAACATATACAAATAAAATCATAATCTCCCATCCTTGCACTTTAAGGTAGAGATTGGGATCGTATGGGTTTTTGATGAATCCATGTTGAAGGAGATGCTCATCAATCTTGATATACTAGGCTTGGGGAGCCTACTTTAGACCGTAAAGGTATTTCACAAGTCTGCACACTTTTTGATATTGTCTAGATGCAATATACCCCCCGAGGTTGAGGTATACAAACCTTTTTGTTGAGATCTCCTTTGAGAAAGAAACTTTCACATTCATTTGATGAACTTGCCAACCATACTATTTTGGCATAGCCAAAACCATTCGGATAGTCTTGATCTTTGTAGTGGCAGCAAAGGTTTCCTCATAGTCAATGCTTTCTTTTTTGGCTGTAGTGCTTAGCCACAAGTTGTGATTTGTCCTTGTCAATACAATTGTCGTCTACCTTGTATTGGATTTTGATGACCCATTTGCATCTAATTTTCTTCCTTGGTGGACAATTAACAAGTTCCCAAGTATTTTCCTTGGCAATGTTTGATATTTTGCATTTATGACATCTTTCCAAGGTGGTGACTTAATAGTTTGTTGCATTATTAAAAGTTTAGAATTTAGAATTATTTTGCACATAAGTGCCAAAATTGCTTCCTTAAGTGACTTGTTGCGAGTCTTTGGCCTAGTGTCAGACTTATTTGTAATTGCATCTATCTTGGCATCCTTCGTTGTGGTATAATACCACTTCGGAATATTTTGTTTGCAAGAGATGAGGACTGAGGTGGAAACTTGTTGATTGGAAACAAAGCTTCGTCTTGTGCTTCTTCAGCAAGTGTTTTATCTCCAAGATCAATAATCCTTGGTGTTTGGGAATTGATAGGCGGTGGCGAAGAAGAGGTGTTGCTTTGGTTTTCCACATCAAAAACATCCCTGTTGATGTACATGTTCTTTGTAGCTAGATCCATGAGTTGATATCCCTTTGACTTTGAATTTCACCCAAGAAAAATACATCTAAAGCTAAGTTATCGGGTTCCTTTAAAAACCCTTGGATACTCATGTGGGTATGGTTTGGGTTCCCCATTGGGTTTGCCCAAGGTCCCCCTTGAGCATCGTGGGGGGGACCTTTGGAGAACTTAGGAAGAACCTAGAGGAACTCAAGGGTTGTCCAAAAATAGGAAAAAAGGTATTTTTTTTAAAACATCTTTATAAACAAAAAAATGCCTACGTACATAATTTTGCCCTTAAGTGATAAAAATGTGAAAGTGTCATGAAGGTTTGTGTCAGTTCAAAGGCTTTAAGAAACTTGATCATAGTGAGAGGATAATGGGGAATTGGGACCTAACTCTTGAGTGTGTTGACATGATTGTTGCACAACTTGCTAGCAAATATCTTTAGATGAGGCATCTTGTATAGTATGTGGCTAGTGGAAGTGGTACTGTAACTCATTGTGGTACTTGAACCAAATGTTAGACTTTGATGCTTTTGATGAAGATCGATATGAAGATTATTAAATATTGATTCTAATTTTCATTGTGTATTGACATCTAACAAATCATTGAATTATGAACTTACGAGTATTTTCATTTTCACAAATTATGATTTACTTGATTCTAATTTTCATTGTGCATTGGCATTTAACAAATCATTGAATTATGAACTTATGAGTATTATCATTTTCACAAATTATGATTTACTTAAATATTCTTATTATTGGCAATTATGAGTATCATTGTTTTATATTATGAAATTTTAAAATTTGTAATACATACATACATGCATGCACACATACATACATATATGCATGCATGCATATGTACATGCATACATTCATACATCCATTCATACATACATCCATACATGCATGCATACGTACATATATGCATGCATACATACATATATGCATGCATGCATACGTACATGCATTCATGCACATGCATACATACATATATGCATGCATGCATATGTACATGCATACATTCATACATCCATTCATACATGCATCCATACATGCATGCATACATACATATATGCATGCATGCATACATACATGCATTCATGCACATGCATACATCCATTCATACATACATACATCCATACTTGCATGCATATATACATACATGATACATACATACATACATACATACATAATATTCACACATACAAACATACACACTTAGACACACACACACATACTTGAACCCAATGTTTTTTTTTGCCTTATTGTTGTACCAATATCTCTACCCGAACTGGTAACTTAGATTTTAAGGACATTTAACCCAACTTTGTACTTTGCACCTTGGTGATGTGCATGAAGGGTGTACACCCTAACACTCTTAGATATGAAATTGAGGGCTTTTTTTCCAATCCATGCTTCTTTTGGAGTGATGTTCTCAATTACTTTGGTGGTTGCTTGATTCAATAATTATATAGATTTATGAATCTTTTTAGCATAAAATGCTTGAACCAGATATGGAAACTTTAACATACATTGCACCATTTCCATAATAGTACGTTTATGCTTCTTAGCAACACCATTTTGTTGAGGCGTGTATATAGTGGGTACTTGTATTTTGATCCCATATTTTTGTAGGTAGTGTGAATTTTTTTAATTGTGAAGTCCACCAATTGATGTATTGCCAAAGGATGAGGCCTACATAGTGCATGGGAGGATTCCTTCCCAACAATTTGCTTCCCCTTTCCTACTGATGAAGTAGGTCTAGGTATAGCAAGGACCGCTGGGGGATGAAAAATCTGAGGAGAAGATTTAGACAGCATGGATGGCTTTCCTCCATTTGTTGCAGGAATAGTAGGAGCCACAAAAAACATCACTTATGGCTGCAAACTGTATGAGGGAACGGTGGTGGGTGGGGGGTGGTCTACCCAACGAAGCATTGTTTATCCTTAGCTCCAGAAGAGGAAGGCGTGGTGATAGCAACATGTTGCTACAACTGAGTAACCATAGGAGAAGTGACCGCAAGAGAGGATGAAGATGGAATGACAAAAAGGACATTGCACAATCCATTTTGAATTTAGAATATGCTTTGAATGATAAATCATCACGAGGCTATAGAGGTCCTAGAGGAGTAGGCCAGGAATAATCTTGAGAAAATCCCCCACAAGACGCAAGTGGTTTATATCTAGAATGCTGGATAGTGTGCACTGTGCTTGCATGAGGAAACTTTAAACATTTGTGTACCACAAAAGCATCTGCATTCATGGAAGTTAGAATGCCTAAGTTCACTTTGAATAATGATGGATCTAGGGATGACAACAAATGCGGTTTCCATTTACTTGGGTCCAACTTGGTCTGACAAAGTAATGGAACCCATTGTAGGAAAAGAAAGGCCATTGTGCTATTGTATGTATCTTTGTGAAATTCATTGATAAAGAGTATTTCTTCTTTTATGACATTGATCATGCTAGCAAGATCAATAAGAACATCATTAATGATCTTCTAGTTGAAACAGGCAAGTATGTAAAGGAGTCCGTACTTTGTATCTTAGGATAGATCATTATCAGAGAAAGATATAATAGGCATTTTGATGTCATACGCCTGAATTGATGGGGTGTGGACATCAACCATGTTTACAAATGTGTTTAGATTATGTTTAGGAAAATTAGAAATTGAATTATCAACTGTTATGAAGTTAGTAGAATGTGATGGGAGTGGATCTGCATACATTTGTAGTTGCTGATTTGGCTTGGCAACCAACTTGTTAGCTCTTTCTTTCTTATCATGTAATTGGATATTATAGACATTGATGTGGTCTTGGACCAAATGGCAAAGTTTGGTATTGACAATGCCCAGTGGACATCATTCAAATAAGACTTCAATTCATGAAACAACATACATATTAAACATCACTTGGAAAAATATCCCATTATTAGATTCAAAATTTGAGCAATACAAGTCCGATTTTTCAAATTTATGTGCAGCTATGGGTTAATTACAAGAGTAATGGCAGGTCCAAATTTGCAACTTAGGGCTGAGTAGCAGGGATACTACTGATAACATTCTCCAGTTGCCTCAAGGACCACCCACTATTGATCAATCTCAATGATAATACCTTCAGCAGTGCACAACAACCTTAAGCTGGTAGAAAGAAGGTAAATCCATGATTGGAACTTAGCAAATTATACCAACACAATACTAAGCACTGGAACAAGGGCGAGGCTGAGAACCCATGGAAAATATACAAACTCATCACCAACTTTTTTGTTGAACCTGAAAAGGATTGCAACAGAAATCTCCATAGAATTGATAATGGGCCACAAAACTTAGGTGTTCCAACCTTAAGGGGAGGGCTCACTCCATGCATAAAGGAACTGCTGCAATGTACAACCCACATTGATAATTTCAAACTTGCCACAAACAGCCACAAAACCAAGCTTGATTGAGTCGCCCAGCCATGACTTAAATATAACCCAGATGATCTTTATTGAATTTAGAATTTAATCAAAGCATCTTCAACAAAATAGTGGTACACCCTGTCTAGGGCTTCACAGAAAACGAAAGATGTATGGTCCGAAATGGTATGAATAGAGGAATTTGGAAATACGAAAAAAGGTCTGCCAAAATCTCCCAAAAGAAAAACCACAAACCCGCAATTAAAAGGCCTTGAATATCTACATTTTTTTGAAATTTCAAACTGCGAAAATTGTGAAAAAAAGGTGATTCATGTGTGAAATCACTCCAACCAGCTAGGAACCATCTCACATATCTGAAACCAGTGATTTGATGAGGGTTTTCTTCCTTGATCAATCCTTAGAAGAACTCTCCATTCAATTTGACGTCATCGTGTTATGTGTGCATTTGAATAGTGCAAATGAGAGTCCAAGATCTCCTTTTATAGAGCTAGATGAAAAAAAGAGCAATCTTTAATTCAAAATAATTCATTTTTCGTCAAATTTTTTATTTTATTTTGACAATTCAAAATTAACTTATGTCCAAGTCCCCCTTCCATAGGCATCCGTTTGAGAGGCCATAACGTTGCTTTATAAAATATAACACTAAAGTAAAATAATTTGAAATTATTATTAACACTAGAACTTTAGTGCATATTTTAAATATTCGTGATCAAATTGCAGAAAGCACTGTTGAAGCACCAGAAACCAAAATTGATCATTCCATGAGGTAATTAAAGCTGAGGGATGATGCTGAGTGCTAAAATGAGAACTTACTAAAATTAGTTATGCTTGCCAAGAAGTGTGGAGAACAACCCAAGAGGTCAAAAACACTTTTGAAGTGTCATTGCAAGCCTGGATACCAACTAAGCTCAAAATCACCATTAGATGCCAAGAAAAGTCTGAAACCAAGCTCTCCATGAACACTAGATTCCCTTACCACCAACAAGTAGCCTACGGGAACTTAGGAATAGGCTAACGGTCTCACTTATTAGGCCTGAGAAGGGGACATTACAATGAGCAAGGAATTGTATCTCATCAATAAGATTTTATCCCCAAGCGTTGGCAGTAGGTTTTATGAATACATGTTGTACATCAGAATCTGTGACCATATTGTAATGAACTAACTCCATTTATTTTGTGCTGCACAACATCAACATTGTTAGACTTGTTCGTCATTGTACAATAGATTTTCAAAAAAAAGAAGAGGATATGAACTGACAACAAGCAAGCGATGAGCGATCACATTTCTTGTAATAGTTATGACAGCCTTATATCTTCACATTTGAATAATAAATGTTCTATTGTATTTTATTTTTCTTGGAGGCATGGATAGGTGATATCATAGACTTCTCGTAGCATACATTTGAGCTCTCAAATCTTCTATAGACTTTTGCATAATATGATTTACGGGTGTAGTAGATCTATCATGTTATCTTATTGCTTATGTATTCTCTTGCCTGAGCGCTAGTCTTTGTCATTTTACACACTTATGTAATGTCCCCTTCCTAATTTGCCCTAGAATCACAATTGCAACAAATTAGGGTTAGGGCTACATCTTATCAAGTAAAATATTTCTTTAAATAATGTGATTCTGAATTTGAATCCTGCAATCATAACATATGAAACATACACACACACACACACAAACTCAAACTTCCAATTATTAGGATTAGACAAGATAACATGCTACTCAAATAATATTATTCAAGCACATTAGGGTTCGGAGGAAGAAACATGATAGGTCCTCTCGAAGCCATTTCTACACTAAGCCCAAGAGCGGAGTGAATGCTAGAGCCCTCTTGGGTTCGGTGGGCAGTCAGTAAGGACATCCACTAATGTGGCCTACTTAGTGGGTTGCTTGTACTTGCTTTCCCTACCAATGTCTCATCCTCCTAACAATAAGTGCCATCATTAGTTGGGCGGAGGTCGTAAGGGGGTTTATTGGTTGTTCTATCTAAGCCCAAGAGCGGATTGATATCAGAGTCCTCTTGGCCCTAGGAGCTAGTTATGTGGTCAACACTAGGGTGGCCTACTTAGATAACCCTCTTATAATTCTCCTCTTACACCCCATGCCCTTCCTACAAGATGGATTTCAGACAATCAAGCACACCTTATATTCTATCATATGAACATATACTTAAGCATTCTCTATTATGTATAATCAACATATACATATATATAAGACAATGTCTGGCAGAAATATCATGTATACCACCAAATATAGGCGTTGTTAATAATAATCTCTGTGATGAACTGAATTTTTTCTCCTTTGTGATTGCTCCTCTCTATCTTATGGGAAATGATTCATCTTGCTGATCCTTTTCCGTTAATTGCTTACTCCTTTTATACCTTCATATCTCATTGTGGAGACATCTCTTTGGAAAGAGATTGTAATGCCCAAAAAGTTCATACTTAATGGACATAACACAACGTATATATCCTAAAGTAGCATCAAAATATGGAGCGTCTATGTCCATCCATAGGTGGGGCCTCACATCCCCCCCCCCATGACTAAACTTCCTTCTAGAAGTTAGTAAGGAGGTAGAGCACCCACCCTAAAGTCAATCTACAAGATGATGGAGTCAAAATTATTTCACATTAGCAAGTAGCATTTGAATCACAACATTGCAAATTAATATTGACACAACCGTACAAGTGCCCACTTAAAGCATCTCCCTACAAATAAGAGTAACATCACATAGTCCATATAGTATCATACACGTTGCACCTAGGACAAGGTCATCAATACTTTAATATAGTTCAAATACTTACAACACACACCCAAGATGGTTTTAATCACACAATCATTAAGTTTTTAGGTTACTACACAATCAAACACCACAAACTATCACGAGTTCTTTGTATAGATTTTTATCCTTAACAAGGAGCGATACATCACATCATGTCATCAATACATCATACCCATCATAATGCAACAATCATTTGATCTCCTCTTCAATCGTTATTCTCTAACACTTGGTTTATCGTTTGTACAACCAAATTGACATTACAAATATACAAATGACCACAATAAGGACCCACTTGACATATAAAACAAGATTCACACAAAGGGATGAGGATGACTAGTGTACAAAATTCTTCTCCGAGAATCCATGTCACATAAATAACTACCATCGGGTCCTTCTCGAGGAACCTCTGCATAGAAATATCAAATAGTATTAGGGGAAATGGATTGTAACCATCCCATATTGGTCTCATTTAGCCCTACATTATAATTCCCTAGGCCATCTACTCCCCCCCCCATACAACTTGTCAGAGACCCCCTACGAGTATGACAGTTTACATATTTCACATCGCGACACATATGCCAGCAGCAACAAACATTTGATAAAGCCCCAAAACAAGAAACTTAATGAAAATACACAAAAGAAGAAGAAATTTTAATGGTGGCCACCAAACAAATTTCAGAATGCATTTAGTCAATAACTTAAAGAATTTCAGAACTGTCGGCTTCATCAATCAATTAAAAAAATCATATAAATAATTAAAATATGAGTCAAAAATCACATAACATTTCACAACATGATCATTTTGTGACTCAACCAAGTCACCTAAGGGGGAAGGAGGGAAAAAAGGTGGTCTCAAACAACATAGAGCTCATGAACAAACTATAATATCACAATATGCAGGTCCCACACAACCTGGGACAATCATGTAATAGTTGAATTGCCAATAATAGACGTACACCAGAATGCAAGTACACTTAAGTCTATCCTCAACCCATGGGGTATAGACATGAAGGGTTAGGTTTACACTATGAACCAACGAATGTGGCTCTACATGTGGGGGAGTCCATAGGGACTAATGTCCTTCGAAGTCTTTCACTCAATGGAGATCCCCTATCTCTCGATATGGTGTGCATCTCATATAGTGGGAAGAAATTCGCTATGGAGCTACTACCAACATATCATTTAACTGTAAGAGTCCAATGAAGGTCCTCTATCACTCGACCTCTAATTAAATAGTGCACATCTCATATAGCGGAAAGAATCTTTGCTACAAAGCTACTGCAAACATAGCATTATACAAAATGCGATTGTTAACATTCATTGCCAAACACAAGTACTTTACCATCACATCATGATTCAATAACACATTCATAACTTTTGTTTACATATACATAATTTACACGAAGGGCACACTTAGGTGGATCGTCCATGGCGTCTACCTCGCCTTACTCAAGTTGGATAAACAATGTCGCCCACTTGAGATACAACACATTTACTAGTCTTTTCACATGTCACTACACATAACTTTATGAAATTCACTACACAAAAGTAGGCACATATATACACGCACTTTTGTAGCTCAACAAGATTCTCTTTTGTAAACTCATGCTCATTTGAATTTATTTTATATTTAGTTGTTTGATGATTCAAAGCAATTTTATGTAGGCATTCACATCAACATAAATTTAATCTTGAGTTTATTTCGTTACGCAAAGTGTTTAGGCATATAAGATTCTTGCGTAGTATCTTATGCTCTGATACCAAATGTAATGCCCAAAAATTCCACACTTAATGGACATTACGCAACCTATATATCCTAGAGTAGCATCAAAATATGGAACGTCTATGTCCATCCATAGGTGGGGCCTCACAAAGATATCCATTCAAATGGGACATGCCTCCTCATCGCCGTCTTATTATTCAAATCAGATCTGCAATTCCGATTTTTCATTACAATGCTTATTTTCTATTCCCCAAGTTGATCTCCTTGGATGTATTCCTCAAATGAAATCTTCTCCTCTTTTTATCTTCCCATGTGAGGGAGAGTCACACCTTTTCATCATATCTGCCCTTTGCAAGGGTCACAACCTTTAATAATTATAACCCTTTGAAAGAGTTACAACCCTTCATCATTTCTGCCCATTTCTTTCTACTTCCATTAATAGCTCCTTGTTTCACATGCAACCTTCTTTCTTCTTCCTCCCCCCATCCTCCTTTCAAATGAGGTTTTCTTCTCTCTTTTATATCTCATGTTTGAGGGAGTCACAACTTCTCATTTCATGCCTTGTGACCATTAATCAAACTTAATTAAATCTTATTTTTATTATTTTGTATTTTAATTTTATTATTATTATTTATAATTAAATCCTATTCAAAGAGGGGACATTGCAGCCCGCCCCACTCAAGATTGCTTGTCCTCAAGCAATGTCAGTTTTAATTTTCTCAAACTGAGTTATGCACCAATATGAGGATCCCCTAAATCAACTTTTGGGAATTTGTAATCTTTCTTGTGATGTAATTAGGTTTTTTGGTACACTAAGATAATTTAGGAATTGGAGGTTCTACACCAAGTGATGTTTCTTTCATTATCTTGGTTATGTCAACTTGTGCTAACATGATAGACATGCTGGAAATACATCAGGTCTAAACAAAACACGGAGCGTACACATGAAAACATGAAGCATACACATGGATATATGCAAACACGAAGCATACACGCCAATACACGTATTGTTAGATTCCTTCTCATTGACTAGAATGATTCCTCGATTCATCTTTACCTTGTAGGATGGCAGGAGCATGCTCTGATACCATTTGTAATGGCCCCTTCCTAATTTGCCCTAGAATCACAATTGCAACAAATTAGGGTTAGGGTTACATTTTACCAAGTAAAATAACTCTTTAAATAATGTGATTCTGAATTTGATTCCTGCAAAAAATAAGAAACACACACACACACACATATAATTCCAATTATTACGGTTAGACAAGATAACATCCTACTCAAATAATATTATACAAGCACATTAGGGTTTGGAGGAAGAAACATGATAGGTCTGCTCAAAGCCATTTCTACACTAAGCCCAAGAGTGGAGTGAATGACAGAGCCCTCTTGGCTTCGGTGGGTAGTCAATGAGGACATCCACCAAGGTGGCCTCCTTAGTGGGTTGCTTGTACCTACTTTCCTTAACAAGGTCGCATCCCCCTAACAAGTGCCATCATTGTGGAGTTGGGTGGAGGTTGTAAGGGGGTTTCTTGGTTGTTCTAACTAAGCCCCAAGAGCAGATTGATATCAAAGCCCTCTTGGCCCTAGGAGCTAATTATATGGTCAACTCTAGGGTGGCTGTAATGTCCTTATCCTCAAAAAATCATAAATATAATTCAGATCTTGAAATATTATTTATAACAGCAAACCAAACTATGTCTTTACATACCAAACTATGCCAAACAATGCTACCGATCTACTCCAAAATTCTCCAACTGTAATAGTTTGTTCATCAACTGAAAATAACAACAAACGGGACTGATTACAGGCTCAATAACAGCAGCATACTGCTGTAATATGTTCATAAACTCACAACAAAAAAATCACAAACCATGCTTCAAAAGCACTCCGAACAACACCCGCAGTAAACTTGGAAACTAGAGAAGCAGCAACAACAATCCACCAAATTTCCTTCAGTCCAAATACAATCTCTGAGTGAGAGTGCCCTCCATGAACAAGGGTTTTCGTCCTTTGCTCATACAATGCTCATGGGTTTTTATCCACAAGCCCTTTCCTTCAATGGGGCTCTGTCCACTGAAGAAGCTCTCTGCAAATCTGCAAATGTAGAGAAGAAAATGGTAATCAACAACCCTCCAAATTCTTAAAATCTCAATATTTGTGTCCATCATGTATGCAAGATTTGGGCGCCCAAATTCAAACTCCCTCCTTTGGAATTCCTGCTAATTTAATTATGATAGTTGCCAAAAGTTGTCATTCAATAATCAAAGATTCTCCTCCACTTGTAATGGTGGAAACTTTCTAAAATTCATCTTGCAGCAACTTTCCCAAAATGGCACAAATTCAAATTCAAATTCCCTCCTTTGGAACTCCTAATTTAATTATGACAGTTGCCAAAACTTGTCACTGAGTTATCAAAGATTCTCCTCCACTTGTAATGACGGAAACTTTCTAAAATTCATCCTGCAACAACTTTCCCAAAATGTCACAAATTCCAATACCCCACTAAGTGTTTCTAATTTAATATTTAAATGTCCTTTGATATTAAGAACATTTGGACATTTCTAAATATTAAATTAATTATTCTCCCTAAGCTTGCCCAATTAACCCATGGAAGAATAAAATGGGTTAATGAATGCCAAAATTAAATTTTAAATAAAAGGGGACGTTACAGTGGCCTGCTTAGATAACCCTCTTATAACCCTCCTCTTACACCAGGCCCTTCCTACAATATGGATTCAGACAATCAAGCAAACCTTATATAATTATATTCTATCATATGAACATATACTTAAGCATTCTCTATTATGCATAAGCAACATATATATATATATATATATATATATATATAAGACAATGTTTGGCAGAAATATCACGTATACCATCAAATATAGGCTTTGGTAATAATAATCTGTGATAACTAGAAATCTGCTGTAATGAACTGGAATTGTCTCCTTCGTGATTGCTGCTCTCTATCTTATGGGAAATGTTTCATCTTGCTGATCCTCTTCCATTAATTGCTTACTCTTTTTATACCTTCATATCTTATTGAGGAGACACATCTCTTTGGAAAGAGATATCCGTTCAAACGGGTCATGTCTCCTTATTGCTATCTTATCAGTCAAATCAGATCTGCATTTCTGATTATTCATTACAATACTTGTTTTCTATTCCCCAAGTTGGTCTCCTTTGGATGTATTCCTCAAATGAAATCTTTTCCCCTTTTTATCTTCCCATGTGAGGGAGAGTCACACCTCTTCATCATATCTGCCGTTTGCAAGGGTCACAATCTTTAATAATTATCACCGTTTGAAAGAGTTACCACCCTTTATCATTTCTGGCCATTCCTTTCTACTTCAATTAATCCCTCCTTGTTTCACATGCTCCTTCTTTCTTCTTCATCTCCCCATCCTGCTTTCAAACGAGGTTCTTTTCTCCCTTTTATATCTCACGTTTGAGGGAGTCACAACTTTTCATTTCATGCCTTTTGACCATTCATCAAACTTAATTAAATTTTAATTTTATTCTTTTATATTTTAATTTTAATTCTTTTTGTATTTTAATTTTTTTATTATTATTTATAATTAAATCCTATTCAAAGAGGGGACATTACAACTTATCATTGTATATTTGCATCTGTTAATAATTCATTTGATTCCATTTGAGCATGTTGTAAGTGAAGGCCTATTCAAGATCACTTACCTTAGGGATTTATAAGGAGGAAGGTCTATTGAAGAAATAGACTAATATATTCTATCAAGTTCTCTTAGGCAGCACTTGGACCAAAGTTAGGTTAAATATTAGGGTGGAGGTTATAGAGAACATGGGGGTGGGCTTGGATCCTTAATATAGTTGCACTCATTCATGCTTCAAGGGTTCCCTATGGTGACCCGCAAGAGTGGGCTTAGGTTCACGTGTTGACCCCTACCTCAAATGTCCCGTTGGACATTACAATGTGCCCACTTGAATGAATGAAACTTACTTTGCGTGAAACTCATCATTCCTCGTTACTCATCCTAAATTTGTTGGCTAAATCTTGAGGGTAAACATTTGGACAAAAGATCATAGAGAACATCATAGTGGGCTTTGGTCCTTAATATGTTTATAATCGACTATGCTTGAAGGAGGGGTGGGAGGTGTCCATTTATTGCCATAAGTTTGATTCCAACCTGAAGGTGCCCCCATGGCCACTACAAGGTGCCATTTCAATGGGAATGGAACCTTGGTCTATTGTGTGAAATTTATTGTTTCCCACCAATTACTCCAAGATTGTTGGGCTTTTAAATGCTAGTTTAACATTTGGGCACCATGTAGAGCTCATGGAGTTAATTGGGAAGGGCTTTGCCCCTTATGGTTATAGTTAAATGTTAATGTAAACATTGTGGCAGAGCTCATTGTGAACATGGTGGTGAACTTGGACCTTTAATATAGTTACACTTGATTATGCCTTAAGGCATTCCCATGACGAGACATAAGGGATGTCTTAGGCACCTACATTGTGAAAAAGTGTAATGTTAGCATAAACATTGGGCCAAATCTCATAAAGAATATGGGGTTGAACTTGGATTTGCAACATATTTACACTCGATTGTGCCGCAAGGTGCCCTCATGGTCATTCATGGAGGTGAGTATAGGTCCATGCGTTGGCATAAGATCAACTACCAAGTGTACTTATGGCCACTACAAGGCGCTCTGCTTGTGGGAATAGAATTTGTGTCTTTAGCGTGGAACTCAACATTCCCCACCACTTGACCCAAATCATTGGGGATTAAGTTACAATAAATATTCAAAGCTCATAAAGAACATGGGGCTTGGATTCTTAATATGGTTACATTTGATCGTGCCTCAAGATTATGTATTGATATATAATTACTATTTGTTTTGATTAATATTTATTTAAATTGATATTCTATATACTCCCCTTCTAGTCATTTTGAGAGTAATTATAATCACCCTCTTACTCACGAGGGGCTGGATATAATCCATTATGCAATATCTATTTACTATCCCTTAGAGCTATTTGATGGCCCCAAGTTTTAAATTAAATGCTATTGGGTTTGAGCATCATAGAACAAGCTCTCAAAAGTATCCATTACAAATGGTTATGTTAGACTAGATTATACTAAAGATATATTTTAGGATGTGTATCAAACATCCTTGTTAAAATTTCAGAATAGCTGCAATGCAATGTTATTTTTGCTTATCACTTTCCAGTCACAGCTAGTGGTGGATGAGCATTATAGAGAGCTCTGTAGGTCTACGATATTTAAATTACTTCTGTTTGTTAGTGTTTGGTAGCTTCAGGAGATACTTTTCTCTAAATTTAAAATAATAAAACTAACAAAGGTAGTGATTCATATAAACAAAGGCAAATATAAAGAGAGGCCATTATAACAAAGGCAAATATAAAGAGAGGCCATTATAACAAAGGCAACAATTAATAGAGTTGTTAACTGAAGACACCCTTTCAAATAATGTCTCCTTTCTAAAGAGGTGCATCATTTCACTAAACATGGAGATATATAAGGAGACTCAAATCATTTGCAAATGTGACGAATACACACTTACATTTTCTGATCCTAAAACTAACATGGTATCAGAGCGGGGAATCACCAAGCTTATCATGGGAACAAGATCTTTCAGCGGCGGCATATCGAGAAAATCGACAGTGGCTGACAATGCAGGATTTGGTGTTGAAGGCTGCTCTCAGGGTTGCGAGGCTCAATGTTGTGCTTGTGGCAGAAGGGAATCCAGAGAGCTGCAAAGCTCGCGGCTTCAGCCATGGCTTCAAATGTGAGAGAGCTCCGCCGTCGTCGGAGACATAGAAGGCGAGCTTCTCCATGAGATAATTTGCACCCAGGATAGACAGGATTGTGTTTGCTGTCACCAGCGGTGGCTCCTTCTCTGGGTCTGCCATCGACACGAACACATCAATTCCCGACAAGTTTGATTTCTTGCTTGGATTGCCGAGGCTCGGCTGTCCAAATTTTTTCTTTGAGAACTTTCAAATCTGTAAAGCGATTGATTGGACGCAACTTGGGTAGCTGATCCAATAACTAGGAGAAGACAAACCAAATTTGCAACAATGGAAGATACGTTATATGGAATATAGTGGAAGGTATGCGCATGATCATTGGTGCAAATGCACCATTCCTAAAAACATTGTATTCCGAGAGTCAAGTCCATTGAATTTATCGATTCAACATTTGTCATCCCATGGGGGAAGATGAATAATTGGAATGAATGATTGAACATTACTCTGCCTAGCAATGCAGTTACATATCTGTGCACACGAGAATCCTTTGTTGTGGCAGGATCAATTATGGTTGATGAGCGATTCCAACAGTTGATGGGAGACAGAGATATACAGGATCCTATCCGAGTTGGCTACAGGGGACGTCATGGCTCTTGAATTCACTGTTGCTCCTATGCCTAAATAATGCGGTTGCTGGTGGAAGATATATTCATATACATGATCGACTCTAACAATGGACGGGCACGATGGATATGTAGTTTCTGGATGTGACTCTGACCACTTATTGTGGCGTGTTGAAACATAAGTTGCATATCTCAGTCTTCTTTGTAGGAAGGCTGCTTTGTTGAAATCGTATATCTTTGACGAGGAGTAAAATAAAGATATTTGCATTGTTGGTCAGCTACATCTGTAGGTCGTGGGTG
Source organism: Cryptomeria japonica (assembly GCF_030272615.1). NCBI lineage: Eukaryota > Viridiplantae > Streptophyta > Pinopsida > Cupressales > Cupressaceae > Cryptomeria > Cryptomeria japonica. The sequence continues at coordinate 529,001,334 of NC_081405.1, forward strand.
TGCTCAGATTGTTGTAGTGCTCGGTTCATGTGTATGCCATACACGGGTATAGTCTGAGAAGTAAGTAGTTTTGATTTCTAAAAAGGTGCTTATAGTCCGTCAATGGAGGGGAGTTCACTTCCAGAGGATTTCTTTGCAATCTCTGAGGTTTGGATCAAGAGGGAGTTCTGTGACTCACTGAGAAGAAGTGAAGGTGTCAGCTAAGAAGGTTGCAGTGTTGCAAGGCCAAGTGCTAAGTCCTTGAAAGACCTCTTCAGCTCTAGAGAACAGAATTGCACAAGACAGTTAGTAGGGATTTAACATTGATAGCTCCGCAAACCTATTCATAATAGGGTGATCTAGGATGAGGCTAAGAAGGACAGTCCTGAACTCTTGCTTGTTAGTAGTGCCAGAGGAGTGCGTCGGAAACCATTCCTCTAAGGCAAGCATTGTAGGCAATCTTGGACGAGGAGGTTAGAAGGTTGATGCAAGTTCTTGGAGATTCAGAGGGAGTCTGACAAACCAACAGAGACAACCTTGGACGAGGAGGTCAGGAGGTTGATGCAAGTACTTGGAGCTTCAGAGGGAATCACATCATCATAAAAATTTGTTAATGCATTTTTCTTTGAGATGGAGAAATTTGAGGTGAAAGCCCTTGTCCATCTCTGAGACAGAGATGTGGTTCTCTCCACACTCTGGGAGTAGCCATGGTGGATGTCATGCTGAGAGACTCCATGACAACATCACGTTAAGAGACTCTGTGATGAACTCTTTGTACTTGTGTTTTTCCACACATGGGAGTAGCCATGGTGGACGTGTTAGCAACAATCAAGAAGGAAGACTGAGAGGTGGGGGGGGTGAATCAGTCTTCACCAGAATAACAAATTTAGCCACCAAAAATAGATCTGATAAATTGCAACAATAAAACAGATAAGCAAATTGAAGGCACAACACAACACCAAGATTTTGACTTGGAAAACCCAGTTAAGGGGAAAACCACGGTGGGAACCCACCCACATTAAGATGATACTCTGCAGTACTATGTGAAAATATTACAATTGGGAATGCACATGCATTCAAGCACATTGCCTAGAGCTCGCTGCTCAAATGATAATGGCCCAGAAGGCTACAACCTTCAGGTAAGTCTCACTGACTTAGAATATGATTCAGACTACAATCCAAAAGAAATGAATTGAAAGAGTAGCATCTCCGAATGCCTGATTACAGTTCCGGTTAAGCACAGTTGTCTGCTCAGCAACACCGTTCTCAACACAATCTCAACACCGAAGGATAAATCACTTGTTCGCACATACACCTCTCTCTGATAATGCAGGCACACCATCGACACCTAGTTTACATGAATATATCACCTATATATATAAATCATCAACCTTGATAACAAGGTCGGCTAAACCCTCAACCCTCAATCACAAAATTACATCACACGATACAAAGATCGACCATCGGACCAATATAATGGTTTACATATCATAACATAGTCCTAAAACAAATTCCCAAATGCTCAATGCCACCAGAAATCACGCCAAGATCAACCGTAACACGCTACACCACCAAGAAAACCGCATAACATGAAAATCATCACCGGTTCATAGAAACCACCAAAAACTCACACAACGATCAATGTGGATCGCCAAAACAAATAGGACACAACTAGGAAACACCAACAAAGGCGTTAGAATCATCAGGAAGAGCTGCACCAACACCACTGATCAAATCTTCATTAGTCAACGTCTAAAAGCTCAAGAACACAACCAATCGGCAACTGTCACAAAGAAAGATAACTTGCAGAGCACCAAATCACGAACCATCTGAAATGAAGATACACAAGACCATCCCAAGCAATATCCCAAAAACTCAACACAAGATCTGATCACACCGGAATATACCAAACTCTGCAAAACAGTGATCAGCAAAACAAAACAACAAACTGGATCATAAGATCTTCTCAATCTGCAATCACCGGAGCAATACATAGGAATATGTTGACATCAATGACAACAACATATCCTAGCAGCAGCAATGACCAACAATATCTAACAGGACGTCATGTTGAGTGACTCCATGATGACATCACGTTGAGAGACTCCGTGATGGGCACTTATACGTGTGTTTTTTTCCACACATGGGAGTAGCCATGGTGGACGTAATGTTGAGAGACTCCGTGAGGAACCTTTGTGCTTACCACAAATGAGTGTAGCCATTGTGGGCGTCATGTTGAGAGACTCCATGACGTAGATATCTGGAAAATATCTCTCTAGCTAAGGGGGAGTGTTAGTGTTTGGTAGCTTCAGGAGATATTTTTCTCTAATTTAAAATAATAAAACTAGCGAAGGCAGTGATTCATATAAACAAAGGCAAATACAAAGAGAGGCCATTATAACAAAGGCAACAATTAATAGAGTGCATCATTTCACTAAACATGGAGATACATAAGGAGGCTCAAATCATTTGCAAATGTGACGAATACGCACTTACATTTTCTGATCCTAAAAATTAACACTGTTCACTTAAATACAAATTGTTAAATTACTTTTGACTTTCATGTAACTGTAAGTGTAATTTAGGTTATATCCCACAGCACGTTTCTTATTATATAATTGTGAAAGTGTTTAAAAGTAGCGATGTTACCATTAACTAAAGTGACACATGGACAATGTTAAATGTTAATTTATTTTTGGATTGAAGAATAATATGTGCATCCAAATGTTGTACTTGTTATAAACATCAGTAACCAACCTCTATTGGTTACTTCAGCTTTCATTAGTATAAGCTATGATCAAGGCATGCTTTCGCAATTATTAACGGCTTGTTGTATTACCTAATTATGTGTAAAAGTTCACACTTAAGCTGAATAATGCATGTTAAAGATTCAACACTTTACTTTTGTCTTATTCATGACTTTGCAGGATTCCTCAGATGTCATTTTAGCCATTATTTGTTAGAGCTGCAAACTATACCACTTAAAGTTTGCAATCATGTCACAGAGTTGGGAGGCTGATAAAATGTAAGGCACACATTCTTATGGTTAAATTTAGGGTGTAAAAATTAACACTGAAAATTTCATGGAATTTGGTTGTTTAACTGGTGAAATTCTGTAATTATGGTAGGCTGGATGTCTATATTCATGATTACCTCATAAAGAGAAGCTTGCATGCATCTGCAAAGGCATTTCAGACAGAAAGAAAAGTTTCCCCTGAACCTGTTGGTATGAATGCTGTGCATCCTGCTTACACAGGCTTTTTGTTTTGCACAAAATTATGCCATTTATTGTTTTGTAGTTTATCAGACATAGTTTACTGTTGGATTCTGTCTTTTTGGTTTCAATTTTCATCAGCTTGACCGTTTGATTTTAATGTGAATTCTTTCCAGCTATAGATGCGCCTGCAGGGTTTCTCTTTGAGTGGTGGTCAGTGTTTTGGGATATATTCATTGCTCGAACAAATGAGAAGCATTCTGAAGTTGCTGCTTCATACATAGATGTAAGTTACAATGATCTTTGATGGCTCTGCTGGAGCTTATCTTGTCTCAGAGAACTGTTTTGTATGGTAATGGCTACTTACAGAAGAAGAAGTTAAATAAAGAATCATGCTTGAGAAGTTTGGAAATAATTATGTTTGTGAAGTTGTAAAAGAAAAGTGCTTTTGTAGATAGAATTTGAATCTAAAGAATGCACAGGTTTAAATCCCAACATTGATGATAGCAGTTATTGCATTTCTGGGATCTACTGGTGACTAATACATATTTATGATTTAAAATGACAGACACAATTTTTAAAAGCGCGGGAGCAACAACAGCAACAGCAACAGCAACAACAGCAGCAGCAGCAACAGCAGGAACAGCAACAGCAGCAGCAGCAGCAACAACAGCAACAGCAGCAGCAGCAACAACACCAGCAGCAGCAGCAACAGCAGCAGCAACAGCAACAACAGCAGCAGCATCAGCAACATCAGCAACATCAGCAACAACAGCAACAACAACAACACATGCAAATGCAAATTCAATTGATGAGGCAGCAACAACGTAGAGATGGAGGGCATCTTTTAAGTGGGGCTTCCAATGGTTTGGTTGCTACTGATTCTCTGATCCGTCAGAATCAAGGGAGTGCAATGGCAAAGTTATATGAGGACCGTCTAAAGCTCCCACACCAAAGAGATCCCATGGACGATGCCTCCATGAAGGTAGTGGGGTGATAAGTGTGTTTTTAAATTGTATTTGTATATTCTGGTTTTCTATGGGTGGACATAAACCCGTAAAAAATATCCACATTTTTATCTTCTATAAATGTGGTTAGCTTCCATTCCCCTTTACCATTTTTCTTCAGTTTAATGTTTTTTTTTAATATTTTTGGCAGAGATTTGGAGATAATTCAAGCCAGCTATTAGATGCAAATCATACGGCAATTCTAAAGTCAGCACCTGGACATCTGCAGAATTCAGGGTAGGGGTTTTTATCACACATATCTGCACTGATTTTCTTCTGGATGCACATGCAGTTGCGCAAGTGTTTCTGCACCATTTCTGCTTAATTTGAATTTTTGACCTTATCCTTCGAGATGGTTCTTGCTCTGTGCTTCTTGAAGATAGTTCATCTGTGAGATTGAAGTAGGATTTCATGTTCTATGTACAGACAGGTTTTGCACAATACTGCAGGCAACATGTCAACTACTTTGCAGCAGGTGCAGGCATTGAACCAGCAACTTCCCGGGGCTACGCAGGTGCTTGAAATACCTCAGTACTATAACAATTTTTTATTTATTTTGTGAAATATTTTTTCATGCAGAATGATTTGAACTTATAAAACATTATGAACGTTGCAGGATAACAAGAATGAGATAAATGCAGTTTTGAATCAAAGACCAAATGTAGCAGATCCCTCATTATTTGGAGGGGCTGGGCTTTTAAAATCAAGTTTGTTGAATCCAGGTTTTGAAATTATTAGTCATTTCAAAATCCCTTATTTGTGAATTTTATTTAATCTTCACAAAGTCCTGGAAAAATTCTTATTTTCTCTTTTGTACTTCATCTTTTTCTTTTGGCAGGTGCCAACCAAGTGCCAAATCCTTTACCTCTAAATGGCTTGCCGGTGGGTCAGGGTGTAAGTGCTTCTTATTAATTGGAAGTTGCAATCACGTGAATGTCTTTCCTACTCCTTCCTTGGTTATCCAATTTTTGTTATGGCTGAAATTTTATGTGGCACCATGGTTAATTTTTTTATAACAAGGTGGAATTTGGCCTAAAATTTTTAAGTAACTGTTATTGAAACAGTTGTTGACTATGCTAGTTATAACTTTTACAGTGGATATTGTGCATTACATTTATTTCTTGATAGATAAAAGAGGAGTTTTTATTTGGGACCATCACCCTAACAAAAAAGATAAGCATGAAGGCTTACAACCATGTGCTCATGGGCTGCAGCCTGGACATTAGCATACTTTCCAGGAGAAGCTAAAATACTAGCAAATGTGATACTTTTCTGAGTGAGCATTCAAGGATCAGATGGTGTATGGCATACCAGTAGTTTGGAGTGCTTATGGCAATGATAACCCAGGATCCAACCTTGGCTGGCATCCCTTCCATGTGTTGTGGTGTAATAACCACCTTATATTTTTTGAAAATTTTACAACTAAAATGAACTGTAATGCAATGTCTTTATCACTTTTTGGTCACCTAGTTCCTGAGATGGGCAAGGTGAGAGTATATGTTGTAATATATCTCACCAAATATGTACAATGCAACAACTTGAAAGGAACACTCCAGGCAGCAGTGCCGACCAAATTGTCACTTTTTCAGTGGAGTTCTATGCAAGAACTGAAGGGAAAACACTTCAACACTTATTCAGTCGAGTGTGCAATTACAATAAGCTAGACACTTCCTACAGGCTGTAATGTCCTCTTTTGGGATTGCCCTAATTCTTGCCCTTGTAGATATCAAAGTCTGCTAATTTTCACCCTTATTAACTCTGATATTAGATAATGATCCATTGACTTTCTTGTCTTCTTTGATCTTAGGATTATTCCTCCAATTCCCCCTTCTCAATTGAATTAATCTCTTGTTTATATCTTTATTTGTGGGAAGTCACACCTCTTCATAAGAAATGAGTCATCACTCTTCATTGAATTAGTCTCTTCTTTATATCTTCATTTGTGGAAAGTCACACCTCTTTAGAAGAAATGAGTCATCACTCTTCATTGCTACCCTTTGAGAATTATATTTTATTCTCCAAATTGATCTCCCTTGGATGTCCTCCTCAAATGAGGTTTTCTCCTTTTTATATCCTCCACTGTGAGGGAGAGTCACACCCCTTCACCATGTCTGCCCCTTTGCAAGGGTCACAACCTTTCATAATTACCACTCTTTGAAAGAGACGCAACCCTTCATCATTTTTGCTTATTAAATAAACCAATTTCTTATTTTCTTTTCATTCCTCTTACACATCTTGCATTCTTTCTTTCTTACCCCATCCTTCGCCCCTGTTCAAATGAAGTTCTCTTCTCCCTTTTATATCTCATGTTTGAGGAGTCACAACTTTTCATCTCGTGCCTTTTGACCATTCATTAAACTTAACTAAATTTTAGTATGGTTATGTTTAATTTGATTCTTTTATATTTATAATTAAGTTTTTTTTTATCCTTTTACATTTTAATTTTATTATTATGGTTTATTATTAAATCCTATTTCAAAAAGGGGACATTATAGTGCGCCCTTCCCAAAATTGCTTGTCCTCAAGCAATGAGTGTCCCCAAACCAATCCTTGGGGGTTTGTATTCCTTATTTATTTTGGTTGTCCCAATGTTTGCTCCATATCCTGGATATCTCTTTGTATCATATATCCTATTTCAAAAAGGGGACATTACAGTGCGCCCTTCCCAAAATTGCTTGTCCTTAAGCAATGAGGGTCCCCAAACCAATCCTTGGGGATTTGTATTCCTTATTTATTTTGGTTATCCCAATGTTTGCTCAATATCTTGGATATCTCTTTGTATCATATATTAAGATGAGGATTAGAAGCATGACACACATCTATGACCTTAAATGCAATTGATATCTTTCTAGTTATTCTTACATCTAGAACATATTAGCTATGAACCAAACACAAAGCATACACATAGAAGCACAAAGTATACACACGGAGCATACACATAGAAGCACAAAGTATACACATGAATATATGAAGACACGGAGCATACATATCAAAACACAAAGTATGCACATAAATATGCAGACACGGAGTATACAAACAAATACACATGATGGTAGAGCCTTCCTTTTTTCTTGAGCCAAAAAGTGGGCCTAACCCCAATCTTTCCTCTTGAGCCAGAAAGTGGGCCTAACCCCAATCTTTTTGCTCCTATTTCAATTTGAGCCAGAAAGTGGGCCTAACCCCAATCCTTCTGCGCCCAATCCATTTTGAGTCAGAAAGTGGACCTAACCCCAATCCTTCTGCTCCCAATCTATTTTGAATCAGAAAGTGGGCCTAACCCCAATTCTTCTGCTCCCAATCCATTTCATGTCAGAAAGTGGGCCTAACCCCAATCTTTCTACTCTTGTATGCTCATTGATGTGTCGTAAACTTTCTCCAATATGCTTCAAACATTTTCTTAATATGTCCCATAGGCAATAAACAAATCTGACCTTGCAGCAGCTGTGTATGCAAAATGATAACAAATATATTTCAGAATTCAGCAGACTAGTAGATATAAATTTCGGCTCATTAAACATTACATCAATCAGCAACAGGGAAGCACTAGTTAGCTTTTCCAGCCACCTAAACCAACATGCATATCTCAACCTTCAATTGTTGCCACAAAGAGTATGAAGAAGCAAATGGTAATGCACAAGAACATCGACTGTATAAATTTTCTGATCATATGCTTCAGTAACAAGCTACGGGAATATTAATATGAATAGTAAAACCCTTCGACTAGACTTAGAAGAGCTCACATTGCATCCTAAATCACCCAGCAGCGACCCTTATCCAGGTACCACACTATGATAACTCAGTATGAACCTTTTCCAATTATTTCCAGCGATTAATATGAGCAGCTAGTGCAGAGTAGAAACCAACCATGATCTTGATGTTTTTCCTTGAGTTCCCACGTTTGAGCTTTCACAATGTAGTCAATGTAGCGATACCGATCTGAGTATGAATTCAGCATAAGAGTAAAGATTCACACCACCAATGTAATTGTATGCCCAGCATATTCTCCAATCGTCCCTCTATTTCCAGCAACTGAAACCTCTTTTTGCACCAATTCAAACCCTTGTTTGGATTTGCCTTTGAGCATGTTTATGTTTTGAAGGGTTTGAAGTAATGCTTGGGTTGGCTTTTCATTCTCTTCCAAAAAAAAAACCCTCAGTTCATGCTCCATTTGCGAGTCCTTTGTATTATTTTTGGTAGGTAGCCGCCTTCTTTTCCCTTTCTAGAGCCCTAATTCCTCGTTGACTGAGTTGCATTAACTGTTTTTGCCTCAGGCTGGCAGGAACATGCTCTAATGCCACTTGTAATGTCCCCCTTTTGGGATTGCCCTAAATCTTGCCCTTGTAGATATCAAAGTCTACTAATTTTCACCCCTATTAACTCTGATATTAGATATTGATCCATTGACTTTCTTGTCTTCTTTGATCTTAGGATGATTCCTCCAATTCCCCCTTCTCAATTGAATTAATCTCTTCTTTATATCTTCATTTGTGGGAAGTCACACCTCTTCATAAGAAATGAGTCATCACTCTTCATTGAATTAATCTCTTCTTTATATCTTCATTTGTGGGAAGTCACACCTCTTCATAAGAAATGAGTCATCACTCTTCATTGCTGCCCTTTGAGAATTATATTTTATTCTCCATATTGATCTCCTTTGGATGTCCTCAAACGAGATTTTCTCCTTTTTATATCCTCCACTGTGAGGGAGAGTCACAACCCTTCACCATGTCTGCCCCTTTGCAAGGGTCACAACCTTTCATAATTACCACTCTTTGAAAGAGACACGACCCTTCATCATTTCTGCTTATTAAAGAAACCAATTTCTTATTTTCTTCTCATTCCTCTTACACATCTTCCATTCTTTCTTTCTTCCTCTATCCTTCTCCCCCTTTCAAATGAAGTTCTCTTCTCCCTTTTATATCTCATGTTTGAGGAAGTCACAACTTTTCATCTCATGCCTTTTGACCATTCATTAAACTTAACTAAATTTTAGTTATGGTTATGTTTAATTGATTCTTTTATATTTATAATTTAAATTTTATTTTTCTATCCTTTTACATTTTAATTTTATTATTATTGTTTATTATTAAATCCTATTTCAAAAAGGGGATATTACACAGGTACTCTAATCCAAGGTATTACAAATTTTCATCAAATTCAATACAACTCAACATATTTGCTACAACAATCCATTATAAGTTGATTAATCATAGATACTTAGTGCGTTCAAAGTACCCAACAAAGATATACCTTTGATAGATGATCTTAATGGTTGATGTAGTGTAACACCCCGCCAAGGAACCCTAGAGGATAAGAGAAAACTACATAGATTGTATGGATTTTTTTTTTAAAGTAGTCAAGTCTGAAGTTACACATCTCGGACAAGTATTAAGCTCAAACCTCAAGATTAGGTCAAACTATCACAATCCGACAATGCACAAGCGAAAGACTAAACATCAGAAATTTCTACCAAACAAGGGGAAAGGTCTCCCAAACGCTTGGACATGGTTATTGATGTGTTTAGGATCACAGAAAGAGTCAAAACACCAACAAGATTGACTACTAGGCCCTAGGTGTCACGGATGAGCTCCGCTGAAGCCCCAATCACAGTCGTACGCCCCCAACACCATCCAAACTCAAAAGCAACTGAAGACCCCTCTAAGGGTTCTCTGACGTTGCTACCTTCACAATGCATCTGGAACAGAGTCTATCTAACTTCCCTAGCGCTTAGAATTTTCTTTGGATCCGAGGGCCAATTCTAGCCTCCTGCTTGGAACCAAACATCTCGACAGGACACTTGTGTGTTTTGGGGACACTAGTGTGGCGTGCATGGGTTCGTGACTCGCATTGGTGTCCTTCAAATTGGTGAACTCTCATTGTCGTCCTTTGAGATGTGCATCTTTGACTAGTGAGCTTCCCAGTTAGACAGTTTGGTCTCTCGAACACCTTGAACCCCCTAGTTAAGTCAAAATACTGTCACGAATTTCGATTTGGGAGAATTGGGCACAAATGTGAGAAATTGAGACAAGAACGGTGCCTTCAAGTCACCGGATGACACCTACAAGGCTAGTTGGGAATTGGGTGAACTCAAAACATACTCACTCCACCCAAAACTTCTCAAAAATCGACTCTACAATACCCAAGGATGTTTGAAAAATGTGGAAACCAAGTTGAGACATCTTGGGAAACTCTACGGTTTGTTTTGATGGAGCCAGGAATGACTTCGATCCACACTAAGCCATGTTGAAATATAGCTAGGTCGCATCCCTTGATTGGGCCGACCTAGCTTGGTAAATGTTTGATGGGCCTACTTATGTGATTATATTATGTAGCTTGTGAATGTTAAAGGGCAGGCCCTATTTGGGCGCTCAACTTGTGTAACTTGTAATTTGCCTTAGGTCTGCTGGAGCGTGTCAAGGCTGCCCAAAGGCTGTCTAAGTTTGACAGCGATCTGCACATCACCTTGACTTCCAGATTAAGATAAGTTTTGCTATAGTTGATTTATGCCCTATAAGGGTAAACTTGTAATCTGCTTAATCAAATCAGATTTGAGATTATTGTTGCTGGGTTTTTTCCTCCAAGAGGGAGGTTTTCCCAGGGTATCACTGTGTTATGTGTGCATTTGTGTTTTCTTGTTCTTTATTGTCAATCTGATTGCTAAGTTTAACATAAAACTAACATGGTATCAAAGCTTGGTTCGTAATAGTTGTGATCAGATTCATCAATTACAGTCATTTTTCAGTCTAACCTACTACTCAAGTTCAGGTCAACATGGCTTCTTATCTTAGGACTGAAGATAGGTTGGAAGGTTCCGCCAATTACACTTCATGGAAGGTCAGAATAATGATGGCCTTAAATGACCTTACTGAATACGTCAGCAAGGATGCTGCTGAACCTCAAGACGAAAAGGAGAAGGAAGAGTGGAAGAAGGACTACCAAGCACAAAGGATGATTATTGATTCCGTCAAAGATCACATTGTGTCATCCATCTCCAAGAAGAAGACTGCGAAAGAGATGTTCAACACATTGGAGAAGATGTACGAAGTCAACAACACTAGCTACATATTGCCTTAAGGAATCTAGTAAATAAACCATAGGAAGACGCCTAGTGCTATGGTGGTGTGTGCTTATGTGATGGAGGAAGAGATAGGGAGGTGGAATTCTGTAGTGTGCCAAGGGGTTGAGTGAAAGAAGGTTTTTGGATCTTTTACAAGAATGTAGATTTTGGAAGGGGTTTCTACAACAATGGAGAGTTTGCGTTTGGAGATTTGGAGAGAAAAACCCTAGTAAGTGCAAGAGAGGATTTGGAGTGAGCTATGGATTCTATTGTGAGAAGAGTTGGATAGCAAGGCAAAAGTTCCATAATGGAGGATTTGCAAGATTGTAACCATGGAGGAGAGTTTGGAGGTGAGGGGAATTTGGAAATTTAGCACCAACACCTTAGAAGAAGAGTAAGAGCTAGCATGAAGGAATGGTGATAATAAGTAATTAAGGTTTCCAAGTACACAATAGAGTGTTCTAGATGAAGGTATACACCGGAGAACTTACCAGGCAAATAATTAGAGATTTGGTGGTTTAGGGAATCAAGATTTGAAATCTGAAATTTGGATGCTAGTGTTTGGAGGTGCGAGTGATCTAGCATCCCTAGCACTAGAGATGGGTGCTACTGTCCTTGAAGAATCAACTAAGATTTTAGGGACAATTTGGTAACCGCTAAGTATGAATGGTCACACATGCATTTCACACTAAGATGGCTTTCAAGTTGAAAAATAATTGGATGATTTATTTACGAATATATAATGTATATAAAGAGAATTATAAGATGGTGTTCTAGAAAGAACAAACCGTTAAACTTAAGCTTCAACTTGAAGCTAAAAAGCTAAAAATGCTTAAAAAGGCTAAAAAGCTAACTATGCGTTCTAATAAAAGGAGCAATAGTTGAACTTAAAACACTAAAGGAACTAAAAAGCCAACTAAGTCGACAACTAAGATGACCATTATATATAAATATTTAATATTATTTTAATACCCTCCCTAATGGTCATCGTATTCAATACCCTACAGAAGGCACTACAGGTCTTTTGATTACAAATGCAAAGAAGGCTGCCCCTTCTCTTCAGAACACTCTGCTGCTGCAAAGACCCTCCCAGGATTTGCAAAATGTTAATGAACAAGAGTACCAAAAGCCGTCCAACCTAATGTAATCCTCACATGCCAATTATAGAATTGTTAGACGCAAATTACTAAAGCCTCAAACCATGATTTTGAGGAAAAATTGGCAAACCCTCCAAAGAGAAATAAACACGATTTTGTCAAAAACCACAAATTTTTGCAAAAGAGCACTGACCAGCAACTCCAAAACAGATATCAAGATACCACGGTTGCAGATGTTTGCGCTGACAATTCTAGGTGCGACCCAAAATAGACTGTGACAAAGCATGATTTTTGTGAAAAAACCATCAAACCCATAAATCTGAGGTTACAAATCATCGTTTTTGTGGAAAAAATGGTAAAACCCCAATATAACAAAATCCCTCATGAACATCACGAATTCCAGATGTTACATGATTTTTGAGGAAAAAATCGAACAAAACCCTAAAACCTTAAAACACCGTGTGGCAAAACACCATACATCATGCAGCGAAACCGTGATTTTTGAGGAAAAACTTTAGCAAAACCCTCCCATGATTTTTTGTGCATAAAAATAAAAAATGCAACAAACACAAAATAATTTTTTTTAAGGCAAAAAATAACGAAAAGTATCAATTAATTTTTGTTGATAAAAATTATAAAACCCTCCAAAATAATTTTTTTTAAGGGAAAAATTATAAAAAACCCGAAATAAATTTTTAAGGACAATTTTTTTATAAAAAACCGTGCACTATCTGAAGATTTGCAGAAAGCTCGTGGAATGTAAGCATCAACCCACGAAAGGTTGGAGACCCTTGACGCCCTCTGTCATGGCCACCAAAATAGAAAAAAATCTACTGCAAAAAAATCACGAAATACGTCAGAGGAAAACGCTGGCAAAAAACATAGATCAAAGCTAAAAAGACAGAAAATGTGCTGTCACCACCAAAATCACGAAATACAGACAGAAAATCATGCGGAAACACATACGTGGCTCGAAAAATCCCTTCCTTCACCCTTAAGCAGAATTTTTTATGCAAAAACAGATCCTTTGCGATTTTTTTTACAACAAACCCTCGATTTCGAGCTTCAAACAAACCCGCAACAAATTGATTAAAAAAAATTTGGAAAAAATTCCAAGTAGCACCTCCACAAATTTTTATTAAAAAATTTGCCAAATCTTAAAAAATCCCATCAACTTGCTCTGATACCATGAAAAATAATTGGATGATTTATTTATGAATATACAAGGTATATAAAAAGAATTACATGATGGTGTTCTAAAAAGATTGAACCATTAAGCTAAAGCTTCAATCTAAAGCTAAAAAGCTAAAAACGCTTAAAAAGGCTAAAAAGCTAAAAATTAAAAAGCTAACTATGCGTTCTAATAAAGGATGCAATAGTTGAACTTAAAACACTAAACGAACTAAAAAGCCAACCAAGTCGACAACTAAGATGACCATTATATATAAAGATATAATATTTTTTTAATACAAGTTGAGGAAACATGCTAATTGTGACATTAACATGCTTGAGAAATGGAATGCCAAAATGAGTGCAACAATGTAAGATGAAAATTTTGAAGCATATAATTATTGGTCTTACAACATCTTGCAAGGCTTTGCACAAATTTTCCTTCAAGATATATATTTTTGTGTGCACTACTTTTGCCTAGTATTTTTACAGCATAATTCTACTGTGCATCATGCACTAGGCCATTTCCATGCTAAGATTGTTTCCCTCTCAACCTCTTCATTATCTCAAGGGTTGTATGGGCTTGTCAGTTGTCTTTGAATGCCTTTCTTTTCATAGTAGTCCTAAACTGCTTGAAGTAAACTTGCCTCCATTATCAAATTTTAGGGCTTTGACACACCTATCTTTTTAATTTTCAGCCAATGCTTTAAACTTGACGAAGGTTCCAAAGCAATCAAAATGTTTCTTTAGAACATATAGCCCCATTTTCCTTGAAAAATTATCCATTGAAAAAAGAAAGTACCTTATATTGAGGATTATTGATTATTTCTAGTACGATTAATAGATTTGCCTGAATGAAATCTAAAGATCCCTCTTCACCCCACCTTTAGTAGGGAAGTGTTGACGTGTATTTTGTATACTATCAAATACAGAATAAAATACCCAAGGGTACCTTATCCTCTCTTGAATAAAGCCTCTGATTGCTGAAGATGTCGCGAAAAAGGATCAATCAGGATGACTCCAAGGTTCTTCGATGTAGGGTCTCTACGTGTGGATAAGCTCTCTGTGGTATGATGTGATTTGCTGGAATCACAAGGGGACTTACATTTGATGATTGAACGTCTGATCTGCTTTGAATATTGTTGGAACACAGGCTCTTACTAGCTTTGATTTGGAAAAAAAAAAGGAAAAAAAGATGAGGGCGAGGAAAGAATCTAATCCTAATACTAAGGAATGTAGGAGCAATGATTGATCTTTGATGAAATTCTAACTAAGTCTTGTTTTGACATCCCAGGACCATCTCCACAAGGTTAGTGCGATCTTCGAAGGAAAGCTTTATGATGTTCAAATCATCACTGCAGGCATAGACACCATCAGGTTGATGCATATCAATGAAGAAGCGACAATTGACGTTAGGCTTAAGTTGAACGATTCCAGTTGACTACGCAAGGCAAGTCTGCAATCAACAAACTGCTAGTAGTATGGATATACAAATTTCACCATCAATCAAGCACATTTCTTCCACCCATCTAATAACATGAAATCAAATACGAGAAGTATAGAGACCATGCAAATTGTCGAATCGACCCATAAATTTCACCATTTCTTCAATGAAGTTACAAGTCTTTTACAACATCTTGGCAACAATCTTTGCCTTCTCTCTCTACTCTACTCTAATTGCTATTCTATCAACTAGCTAATCACCTTCTAACTACTCTCTATCTGTCTTCTAACTGCTTCCAACTATTCTTTTACAAAATGAAGAGCCCGGGCTTATATAGTGCCCACAATACAATTCGATGGCTAAGATCAATTTGAGATCAATGGCCAAGATTCAATAATGAAAACCCTAATTAGGGTTTGTTACAACCATTACATAACATTTAATGCTCGACCAATGAAATAATTGTATTGCTTGGACACATGTCCCCTCTGGAAAATTCCACCAATGGATAGCCGGGGTAGGTACATCGGAGTTTGTGCCACCTTCCATGAGTTAGGTACATTGAATCTGGACATGTTGAGGTGGACCAATCCGACTGGAGGAGTGATGACTGGGATGCCAACTCATCTGACACTTGGTTGATGTCAATTTGATGACTTTGAGAAGCTATCTTTAATTAACTCTTCTGAAATTATCTGCTTCTTCAATGAACCCTTGTTCTAACTCCTTGTGTCCTTGATTTGCAAGATGATGATGTACCTCGCCTTGGAATGCTGGATTGGAAGAGGTCGCCCTTATCCTAATGATGCTGGATCGAAGAAGGTCATCCTTGTCGATGCTAGATTGGAGGAGGTTGCCCTTGTCCTTGCTTGATCTTCTTGGAGGAGACCATCCTTGATCTGGCTTGATTTTCCTTGAGTAGAGCCTTCCGACTTGTAGATCTTTTGAGCTTGGGAGTCGCCATCTTGATACCTACACAACATTTCACAATTAATAATATATCTTGAAGTGTAGAAATTAGGATTCGAAAGGAAGATTTAAGATTTTAATTAGGAAACTTCATGATAAATCTTGAGTTATCATTTCCTAATTAACCATGTAATTTTCAAAAACTTGAAGTTCAAAATTCAAAATCTCAACATTGGGACTAGGATGATCTCGCCATACCTCCACTTGAGAATTAATTCTAAAAAATGATGCAAAAATAGATGAAATTCGCTAGGCAAAGTGTAGATCAAAGCTCTCCCTTGGATAAAATGCACCTCCCTTAGCTTGGAAAAGAACTCCACCTTCCTCTTCAAAAATCTGGAAATTCGCCTTCCTATTGCCTCCACACTTAGTAGAAATTCGCTCCACTCCAGCTAGATTTCGCTCCTCAAATTAGCTCTCCAAATTCGCATGAGAGATAATGCAAGAATGATTTGAAATGTGAAAAAACATCTCCAATATATAGAGCACTCACCTTCCACTTACCCATGAGGCCGACCTTGCAAATAAAAGGTGAAATAAAATATAAAAAAACACTAAGAAGAAGGCCGACTTGATAAATAAAGACAAAATAATGCCTTGTGCGCTCCATCTTTTAATTTTTTAATTTCACAAAAATTAATTTTAAATGGCTTTATAATAGAAATTCGATTTTTTTTTTAGGCCCAAAATTAATTTATTAAATGCCAATTTAATTAATTTTTTTTCAAATATTTTTGAAATTGGCGATTTTGGCATTTCATGCGATTTGGAGGATATCAACGTTGGGATATGGCAAAAATAAAGAATGCTAATGACCTTGCTCTGGTCCCTTGGAGAGGGACAGGAGCACCTTTTGGAAAATCGCTCTGGTCCCTTGGAGAGGGACAGGAGCACTTTTTCGTTTTTAGGCTAGGATTCTCAATTTTTTGAAGTCAAACCTTTGTTCACCATGCTTTAGAAGATCCTTACCATCTCACACAACTTTGCCTTAGCATAATCTCGTAGGGAATTTGTTGTTTTCATAAAAAGCGCTCAGGTCCTTCAGTGAGGGACGGGAGCACTTTTGAGTCCTTGTGCAAATTCTTGATCACATTAATCTTCAATTTACCCTTAAGGCGTAGAATATCACATTTCACTCCATCTTGAGCTTTGGTAATAAAAATATCCTTTCAAAATGCAAGGTAAATGGTCATATTTGGAAATTGCGCCCTGGTCCCTTGGTGAGGGACGGGAGCACTTTTGCCAGTTGTCGTCAAAATTTGCAACTCTTGCATCTCAATTCCACTTCAAGGCATTTTAAACACTTTTTCAAACTTGCGCCTTGGCCTCAATTTGTCCAAAATTGGCGAGAAAGGCGAGATAACATGTTAAGTGCTCTGGTCCTTTGGTGAGGGATGGGAGCACTTTTGGAAAATCGCTCTGGTCCCTTGGAGAGGGACGGGAGCACTTTTTGCATCTTGGCATACTTCTTTGTTCTTTAAACCTCTCAATTGCGTCCAAGGCATAAAACATCATTCGTCCTTCCCATCCAAGTCAAGTTTTGCCATAAAATACCAAACAAAGAGGAGAAACTTGAAAAAGTGGCATGGTCCTTCAGTGAGGGACAGGAGCACTTTTTGTCATTTGGGCTGATTTACTCCTTTGTAGGCCGCTTAAATTATATTCAATGGACAAAACATGCTTCCCTTGACCTCTTCAAATCGTAAAATCACTTTAATCTTGCAAAGACAGTGCGAATTTGAAATTCAGTGCTCCGGTCCTTCAGTGAGGGACGGGAGCACTTTTTGTTTTCCAAGCCAAATTGTCTCACTTTTCATCTCGAAATTCCTTTGCTAGGGAAGATTTCATCTTACTTGATGCTATGAATAAAAGTTAATGTCCAATAAAGGTCTAAAATTGTGCATATAAAGAAAAGTGCTCTGGTCCTTCAGTGAGGGACGGGAGCACTTTTTACCTTTTAGGCAAAAACTTCATCATTTCATTGTTTTCAATCAAGTCTGGATGCTTTATCATGTTCATTTCGTCCTTCACCATGCCTTTGATGTCTCAATTTAACCAAACAAGGCCAGGAATGGCTCAAATAAGTCTTTTCGCCTTGGTCCTTCAGTGAGGGACGGGAGCACTTTTTGTTTTAACCTTCAAAATTCACCATTTTCTGTGCCTTCAAAATCTTCAAAAGTATCAAGTCATGTCCAATTATCATTCCGGAAGACCCTGCACAAAACAAAATAGAAAAGTCAGTGACAAATATGCATAAAATAACATTTGTGCTCTGGTCCCTTGGAGAGGGACGGGAGCACTTTTGTCCTTTCTGGCTAAAATATTAAAAATTTAGGTCTCCAATCATTTCACAAGGCAGAGTTAGGTCATCTTCAAGGCAAGGAATTAGTTAGAAAGCCCTCGCAAAACAAGAAATTGCACTTAGAATGAAATTCGCCCTGGGCCTCCAATGAAGGACATGAGCACTTTCTCTGTTTCAGGCATCATCCTGCCTCCGAAATTTGATCAAAATTTACCTAGGCAAGAATATACAATTTCATCTTCAAAATGCTAACACTTAGACAAAATTTGAATTTTCCCTCAAAAAACCCTAACTAGACCTAACCCGAGACATATCTGACTTCTTGACAGACTTATCTTACTTCAATAATCAACCCTCGGAAGGACGCTTAATAACTTTCAAAATTTGACTGGACTCAGCTTGAAAAATATCCAAAAGGAACCCCTAAGGCTTAGCCCTAGCCTAGACAGACCACTCACTCACTCAAAACCCTAAAAGCAGAGAGAAGAACAGGCAAAACAAAAGCAAAAAAAGGGGGTCCCCATTTGCAATGGGGCGATGTGTGAAAACGTCACAACAGGAAGCAACTTTGGTATTTGTTTACCAGCTAAAGACAATGATGTTACTACATATAACCTTCTAGAAAACAATAGATTTTTCAAATATAGGGCTTGGTATATTTTTTTAGATTTTTCAAAAGATAACTAGGGGAAGTCATATTTTGTGCAACATTGGGGAAGATCCTAAATCTTGGCCTAAAATCTGTAATGAAAATAATAAATGCAACATAGTTAGAATTATACTTTTACCAATTAAAATGTCTTTAGAAAGATAAATCTTGGTTTAGTTTTTTGCAATCATGTTAGACAACATTTGAAATATAATTCATAAGAACGATTATTTCTAGAAGGGTTAGGGATCCAAGGACACATACACACACACACACATATATATATATTAGAATATTTAATTATATTTTAATTATCTTTATTGAGTTATTTATTAATGGTAATTTAAGCTTTTTAGCTTTATAGATTTCACTTAAACGACTAGTTCTTCATTTAGAATGTCGTCTTGTAAACTCTATACATAAGGTTGTATATCATTGAATAATTAATCTGTGTCCCGACTTATTTTTCTTTCGTGGCGGCACACAAGTTTGGTTTTATGCTTGAGTTTTTCACCCCCACATCTGTCTCTTCGCTTTTTGCGTTATGTGCGACTGTGTTGGCGTGTGACGACGACGGTTGTAATTTTCACACATTTTCTGTGCGCGATGACAATTTTTGCGCAGAATTTTTCTTGCGACCTTCTGTTTTTGCACGATTTTGTGTGTTATTTTCGGCGAGGGCATTGTGTGGGTTTCAATGCCTTTCCGTGTTTTGTCTGTGCACGACCTCTTGCCCTCTTCTTTGGCGTGTTTGGTCTGTTTTTTTGTGACAGTGATCATGGTTTTCGGTTATCGTGAGAATTTTTTTCTGACATGCAGGCTGGTTTCTTATTTGCACCAAGGGACGGGTCTGGTGAATGTATTTCCAAACATAATAAGATGTTTGGTGAATGGTTTATGATATTGTGGATTTATGGTTTTTAATAATTTTTTGCCTTCAAAAAAAATCATTTTAAGTTTTTTAATAATTTTTTGTCTTTAAAAAAATTATTTATGGGTTTTAATAATTTTGTCCTTAAAAATTATTTGTATGAGTTTTAATAATTGTCCTTAAAAATTACTTGTATGGGTTTTAATAATTATTTTCCACAATTTTTTTTTTTTGGGCAAGGCCTCTCGTCCTACAGGTCCCAAGGTTTTAACAATTTTCTTATTTTTTCTATAAAAAATCATGGGAGTTTTTTGCTTGATTTTTTCCTCAAAAATCTGGTTTTGTCGTGTGATGTCTGGTGTTTTGCCGTTGACATTTTAGGGTTTTTACAATTTTTTCCTCAAAAATTGTTTGTTGGGTTTTCACGATTTTTTCCTCAAAAATTGTTTGTTGGGTTTTCACGATTTTTTCCTCAAAAATTGTTCGTAGGGTTTATAATTTTTCCGTCCTCAAAATCATGGTTTCAGGCTTCTATAATTCGTGTGTGAGGGTTCCATCAGTCATTCAGAATCAACTATTCTTGATCATTACCACTTTGCAGCAGCAGAGTGTTCTTTGCGTTTGTGATCAAAAGACCTTCAGTCTCTTCTGTAGGATAGTTAGTTGATACAATGACCATTAAGGGAGGGTATTAGAATATTTAATTATATTTTAATTAGCTTTATTTAATTATTTATAAATGGTCATTTAAGCTTTTTAGCGTTTTAGTTTTCACTTAAACGACTAGTTCTTAATTTAGAATGTCGTCTTGTAAACTCTTTATAGACGGTTGTACATCGTTGAATAATTGATCTGATTATTTTGAGCAATCAATTTTTCATATAGATATATATATATAATCATCTTAATCTAGCTAGATAATTCATGTAATAGCTATTTGAACTTTAGAAACCAAAGCATCTATAGTTTCATTTCCTTTAATCAACCATAATAGGGGTTGGAGAAGAAGCACGATAAGACGCCTGATGCTCACCACAGCTAAGCCCAAAGGTGTGGAGCATCCAATCAAGACAACTTGAGCCCTTGGCCCCAAGTGGCAGGAGCTCTTGTCCATCCAACATGAGGTGGGCTACTTAGAAGGGAACTTGTACCTACTCTCCTAATTGTGGCTCCATGATAAGGTGCCCAAAATGTTCACCACAACTAAACCCAAGGGTGTGGAGCTTCAATCAAGACAACTCGACCCTTTGGCCTCAAGTGGTAGGAACTCTTGTCCATCCAATATGAGGTGGGCTACTTAGAAGGGGAACTTGTACCTGCTCTCCTTATTGAGGTTCCTCTCTAATTCTTACACGATGGCTTATAGGAGACTCAATTGAATAAATAACTAATTATATAGATTAACTACTTTCATTATAATTATAACAAAATATTGAAAGATTATGTATCAAATATTATATTATATTGCATACCACAAAATAAATTGGACACAAGATTACAGTATTTTGAATGCTGATCCCTATATCAAACGGATCTCCTTTGATATTTGCAGATTGCATATAATGATTTCTGATCCTCATTGATATCCTTCATGCTGTCCTTTGAGTGCCAATCTGCAATATATATTCCTCCGTCAGTAATGGATGGTTATGACCTTTTTCATGGGCACATCCCTCATAAAGTGGTGTCTCCTTTCAAGCTGACCGTCACCCCTTGACTTAATAAATTGTTGTCTTTTGCAAATTAATCACGTACCCCATGGCAACCACATGTTCAGTGATTTGTTAAGTTTATAAGTTCGCTGATTAAGGGAAGGCATTTCATTGTGAGGTGGCTGGTTTAAACAAATGAAAATTGTGAAGTCTTATGAATAAGGCAAATTTCATATGGACGCATGGCTAGTATAATTATTTAATTCTTTTTTCTTAAGGATGGTGGAAGATGTATCATGGCGGGGGCATGACTTTCCGGGCTTTCGGAATCAGGTCATAGACACTGAACAATTTTAATAACAAGGCTTTAATGGTTATCGAAATCTGCAAGATTTGAAACTATTGTTGTTTGAGTTTTTAGGATAATTGTATTGCAATTCTTATACTTAGCCATGCTATTTATTTTGTGACTACACACCTTAAAATTTTGGCATTTCGATTTCCGAGTTTCAGACAAAACCAGTTTTTGTATATTGGCATTGACTATGCAACCTGGGGTTCAGAGGAAAACTTTTAGACCAAAAAAATTTGCAAACTAATATAAGATTTTTTCAAAAAGGTAAACAATTTGTATGTTTGTTGAAAACAATTTTCAAAGGGTTTCTAGGAACTTAGTATTCAAAAACGCCCTTGTGAAAAACACCACTTAGAAGCAGTCCTTTCCAGCAGATCTTTGATAGCGGTCACCTTCTTTGAACATTTGTTTGACAGCAAACAGTTGGCCCCCAAACAACAATATTTTAACAGCAAAGTACAGTAAGCCTTGCAACATCTTCAACCATGGTTTTCACAAAAAAAATATTTCTTTTTGGCAAACCCATTTGAACTCAAAAACTTACACAGATCAGTCCTCCCTAGAAAATAGCAGTTGGCCCTTGACAGAAATTTGCCTTTTGATTTGATAGCAGCGATTCTCCTCTTCTTCTCTGTCAAAAGCTTCATTTCAGGCTTCCTCACTCTGATACCACAATTTGGAAGAATAGAATGCTGAGAGTTTGATACAATTGGCTGGCACACACTTCCATGAGTGTGGCTTGTATTTATTATTGAATGGAAAAGGTACATGGTAGTTGTAAATTAGCCTTAAGTTATATTTTAGACATAAGTTATGTGGTGTTATTACTTCGTTAACATGAACAATAAATGTTTATGTGTACAAAGTGCAACATTATGCCTAATGCTGTATTATATGTAATAGCTTAAAAGCAAGGCATCAATGTTTTATAGGCAACTGTTCCTAAATGAGGATTGGAACTTTTCACTTGCCTTGATATGAGGGCAGCATTATAATAACTCTGCACTTTTCCATAATTTTCTCATGATTCTATAAAGTTTTGATCCCCACAGGGACCAATCATTCAATAATTTAATATTTGTTGGATTAACTGAACAGTAGTTTGCAAGCAAGCTGAGAAGAATTGCTACCATACATACACAAGAAATTGTTGGTGCAATGTAGTGCAATAAAATCTGATTTAAAGATGAAAAAGCTTTACATAAGTTGATAAAAAGCATGACCTGTATTACTATTTGTACATGATTTTGACATTCAGTGTGTATCATAAGAACCAGGACACCCAACATGTGCATCTAAATTTCAAACTAAGTTGGCAACTCTGATAAAGAAGCAATGAATATAATATTCCCACTGGTTTATAAAATATGATTTCAATTTCATTAGATCTAGTAGTTAGAAAATTAAAATAATCTAATGATTGAAGCCTAAGAATAAAGTAAACAAACTGATTTAAGAAAACAAAGAAACTTGTATGGAGTTTCCAACAAGCTCCATACAAAATATCATGATTTTATTTAGAAACCTGTGCCTTCTCTATGATTATTTATTTGTATTCTTCTCTATTGTGCTACTGCGCCAAGATACTGTGGTGTGGCATTTTAATATTCTGTCACCTTTGACTTCAGGGTATAGACCAGATTCGATCGGGTCTTCTACAATCCCATAAATCATTTGTTCATTCACCTCGGTACCAACAATTTCAGATGCTTAGTCCACAGCAACAACAGATTGTGCTTGCGCAAGGGAATTTATCATCACCGTCAGGTGCTGGTGTTATGAATGAAATGGATAGTAGGAATCTTCGGATGATGTTTAGTGGTAGAAATGCTCCCATAAGCAAGGATGGTCACTCCAATGCAGTGAGTGACATGGCTCATAATACTGGTTCTCCAATGCAAGTTGCATCTCCTCTTTCACGAAGCACTGGATCTGATCCAGATTTTGTGTTTAAGGTAAACCCATTTGTTTGTTGTTGGACTGACCACTTTATTTGTAATTTGCTTTTGTATGGTATGTAATGATTGTTTGAATGGATATACATATACATATAGATTGGATCTTGGGATGGTGACATAGCCAAGAGGTAAGGTTGGGGAATTGGAAACACCATATCCCTAATTTATTTTCCAGATGGCATGCTGTTAAGTTAAATAAAGGAAAATAAATGCTATAGTTTGCATTTGCACTACATAAATTTGGAGACAGTATCCACAACTTTGGTTTGTATTACAAACATAGCTGAGTAGGATTCAATGTTATTGTGAATGCATAATCCTATGGGCATTTTAGAGTAATTGGTTTCAACAAATAAATTTTAAAGGTCTCTACTATTGACTCATCTCTCTAGAATAGGAGAGGCGAATGATTTCCTTCTAGTTGTTTGTTTCAAGCATATTTGTTGACTTTAACATGATATTACACAGCCCCACCATCACTATAAATGCACCTGCTGCTTCCATAACTTTCCTAGGTTGGCATTTTAATCTTGAAGAATGGTTCTTTCAAAATTGTTTAGAAAATATTTGCCTGATCCAAACCAATTAATTGATAACACATAATGATTACATGTGTCTTGGCAATCAAGGTCTTTAGCCTTCACCATGATTTCTTCACTTCATTCCTATTGGACAGATAGCAAACCTGGGCAGTGCCTGTCTATTAGAGTGTTGTTCTTAATCTTTGTTCTTTACATGGTGGTGCACGCATGCATGACAAATTAATTTCCTTTAGATATGAAAACCTTTATCAATAATGTATTGCATGATTTGAATATTCATCATTTTTGCCATTGGTACCACTCAAGATTTGAGGGATGCTATTCTAATTTGAATCCACTGGTTCGAAAGGAATCTTGGTACTCTTATGAAAATAAATGGTATTTCTTTTCAAGAAAACCCTTGGGAAGATGTCCAGGAACGATTAGGGAGCAGCAGCTCCTCTAGGTTTCTGCAGTTGAGGGATCAGGTACTCTTTCCAATACAATTCACTGATCACATAAGTCACTAAGAGTCATAGGCCAAGGATGCACATGACAGCAAACTGCCATACCTGGGGTGGGAAAACCAAATGCCTTGGAACCTGAATATTCTTCAAGCACGATCTTCATGGACCGACCTGAAATATGGAATAGCTCTGCTCTTGCAAACACAAAGAGTTTGATTTTTGTGAGATAAGTGGATGCCATAGCATACATATTTATGAGATGTGGAGTCTATTAACTTTTTGATGATTTTATAGATGGTTTTATTTGGTTTACGTTATATTAGAAATAAGTTAGGGTTTTTTTAGTCAACTTTGTGGAAATTTTATTTTTTTGTATGCCCAAGTTGTAGGTACTAGTTGAAGGATATGTTACTGTGTAATACTCTCTAGCTTGTATGTCGACCATTATCCCTTGACCTTGTCTTTCTCTAGACAGATAGGCCTCTGGTTTTATTATTTAATGAAATTACAGACGTTAAATACAAAGTAGCTGGATACCCCCACCCCTGCCTAGGTGCGTGTATCCCTGTACCTGATACGGTTATGAATATGATATGGTGCGGATGCATGTTGGATACTGTACCTATGTGTATCCAAAAAACTCTGATTTTCCACCTGTTTGATTATGTGATTTGATTTTTGAAAAATCTGACATGAATCTCTGAAACTTATATAAAAATTTTAATTATGCAATTTTTTTATTTTTTTGATATAAACAAAACCTACACCAAATGAGGAAGACAAATGAAATGTTTTCCTATTCGAATGACCCATTTTTTTGGGTCTTCTTCCAGCACAACTCTACTATTCTTTTTGGCATTTTAATTTTTAGAGATTTTAATAAATTATTGTTTGTAATTTTACAAAGTTATAATTTTTTGTTTATTTAATATTTATATTATGTTGTTTAAACGTTAGAGATTTAAAATAAACAAATATTTTCTTTAAATAAAAATAAAATTTAGTAATAGATATTAATTGTTTATTCTTTACTAAATTATTAATATTATTTAATTATTAATTACTTAATTTGTAATAGTTTTTAATTTTTAATGAAGATTTAAAAAATTAAATGTGTAAGTGAATTTTTTATTTTCTTAGTTGAGATAATTATTGTTTTTTAAGTTCTTCATATTTAAATTTTACTTTATTTTATTATTAGTTGGACTTAATTGACATTATTGTTAGTAAATTGCTAAATTAACTTATAATTATTTATGCTGCAATTATGTGTCTATATTGCTTTTTAAGTAATGAAAACCTCCTCTAATAACTTAGCAAATTGTGTTCAATAGACATGTAGGTGCTTTTATGATATTGTATCCAGTTGTATCCATATTGGGGATCTTAAAAAATGTCCATATTCTTATCCGTGTCCATGCAACTTTGGTTAAATATAATAAAATATCCTACTTTACTAATTTAAGAAAGACAAACCTTGTCAAGACATGTAGTTTACAAATAACTGTCCAGTCTTCCTGCCTTCCATATACTCTATTCAAAGACCCCTTCTTAATTCTTCTCTTTTGCCTATCATTTTTCAAACTTGCTGCACGGTTTGTTAGTTTTACTTTTAACATTATATATGCATGGTTTTGTCTTGAAAAAACCTAGATAGTTACTACTAACCCCAATTGAATTGTTTCTGCATTTTATCTCATAATCCTCAACAACTTTGGGTTATTGCAGATGAAATTGGCTTTTCAGCATCAGCGACAACAACAACAGCAGCAGCAGCAACTTACCCAGCATGCACAGTCAACACAGCAGTCTCAAGTGGTTCATCCTCATCAGCAGCAGGATAAAAATGGGGCTGCTCTTACAGTTGATAGTAGCCTGTCAAATTCTTTCCGTGGAAATGATCAGGTATACAGTGTGATGGAGCCAAGTCCTAGCACCAACAGTACTGGTACAGGGAAGGTAATTGAAGTTGGTAGTCTGAGAACTGGATCACATGCTCAATGACTGAACCCCATATCAATGTAATATGCTGTGTTTTTGAGTGAAAGATTCCTGTTCTGAGCACCATCTTTTGTGTGACTATCTCTTGATGAGATCCAGTTCTGGCCAGCCTTTAATGAATGGATGGTTCTAATTTGACAATTTATGTATTTTATGTTTTTATAAGTTCCATCATGGGACTTGATTAGAATATCAAACAATTTTCATTCTTTGTCCTCTAATGAATTGTAAACGTGCCTATGTTGTAATCATGAAAGGCTTCTTCCAAAGGTCAAGCTGGTAGAAAAAGAAAGCAGCCTGGTTCCTCTTCTGGTCCTGCAATTAGTTCTGGAACAGTGAATAATACTGGACCTTCTCCAAGTTCTCCACCCTCAACACCATCAAGTCATACCCCTGGCGATGTCATGTCCATGGCTGGTGCATTGCAGCACAGTGGTGGTTCATCAAAACCTTTAATTTTGTATGGGTCAGATGGGACACTTGCTTCCCCTTCAAATCAGTTGGTGAGAATTTTTAACTTTTCAAGAAATCCTAGTGTGATACTTCATTATGGGATTAATATTTGAGCTTAATTCAAAATTATTCATTAGGTTTTGTAGAATATCATTTCATTCCTTCTGTGCAGTCAGATCTATGGGCCCTCAATTTTAGAATGATTAAAACTTTGAATTACAGGCGGATATAGATCGCTTTGGGGAGGATGGATCTTTGGATGACAATGTGGAGTCATTCTTGTCTCATGATGATACAGCTGGACGATCCGCAGATGGTAAAGGTATGGGAAGAATTTCAAGCTGCAGTTGTTGCAAAGTGCAGATCAGTTCTTTGCTATAAATGCTGGACATAGCAAGGAATATGGAAATTGTATCTTCAGTCTTTTATCTGTAACTGGGTTATTAAAGTTTTTATTGAGATATATTTGGGCTTACTAGGTGTATGCCATTTGTTATTTTTGAAAATTTATAAATTCTGATTTTAACATGTTTCTCTTGGCAGTGTTTTCTTTTGAGGAAGTTGGGACGATAAAGGCTAGTACAAGCAAAGTTATATGCTGCCATTTTTCCTCAGATGGTAAATTACTAGCAAGTGCTGGACATGAGAAGAAGGTATTAGATTCTTGTCTGTGTATAAGCCACTTATAATTGTCTTGCCAAACAAATTGGACTGTGATAACATATTATGGTGAATGTTATTTTGTAATGCAGGCCGTGTTGTGGAATATGGATACACTAAAACTGGAAAGTAGTCTTGAAGAGCATAACCTTTTGATTACCGATGTTCGCTTCAGTCCAAACTCAGCTCGCTTGGCTACTTCTTCTTTTGATAAAACAGTCAGAGTTTGGGATGCAGACAATGTCAGTATACAATTTGATTTCTCTCAATCTGATCTAAATTATAACATAAATGATAAACCTCTCCTATTTCACTAACTGAATGTGTTAATATTACTTTCCATCATGATATGTGCCTCAATTTTGATCTGAAACATGTAAAGTTGTATATACAAATTTTAGCTCACATAATTGTAGAAAACACTTTTAAAAAGGCATAGGATATAATGATATTGAATAAGAACAACGTTTTAAGAACATTGATGGAACTTGTTGGGACTCAATTCGACAGTGCCAAAATTTGTTTGATGCTTAGCCCTCTTGTGGATTTCGCCTTATTTTGCCCATCACATATAATTGATTTGAGAAATCTTTTAAGGAACCTCTGTTTGTCAATATTTTTGAAGTGCTGTACCTCTTCATATTCCATGTCTCTATCAAATGTTGGAAGTTGCAAAAGTCTAAGAAAATTTGCAGCAATCTACAGGCACAGATTTGCGTATTTGCAGGCAAAAACACTATACTACAATTCACACAACTGCAATACAGACACAGTGAGATCCTCTTCTATTGTTCTACTCATATATTTCCCTTATTGTTCCTTGTTCGAGAGATTGATCTGTTTAAGGAATCAAACCATCAAATAGATTGTGATCTCTGATATTGAGGCAGTGACTATTTTTCTAAGCTTTACAGTAATTTATAAAATAGAAAAGAGAACAAACAAAAACTTAATTTTTTTTACTATTTTTTGAGAACAAAAACCAGCTTTTTTTTTTCCTGTTCATCTGGGGCCTAGCTGTTCAGGGACATCTGGCTGTCCTTGGGATAGTTGAGAAATGCCACAGACATCCTCACCCATATCCTGCGACCTGATCCTCGGGCTGTTCTGGCCAAAGGCCCAGGAATGTTTTTGAGGCATCTCTGCACCCTCAGAATATATCTGAGATGGGGACACCTGGAAAAGACTTGGAGACATGTACCCATGTATATCCTAGGAAATTTTTTCCACATTTTTATGCTGAAAGATATTTGATGTGTGATTGAGCATCATACAACCTCTTACATTGGAATGTGTTCATTTTATGCACAACAATTTAGTAGTAAGTAGTGTTTCTACTAAATTATGTGTTATCAGGCACGTTACTGGTAAATAAATGCTTGCAGTTGTTAACCATCAATGACTCAGTTATGTAAAGGGCTTTTTTTGTGTGATTAGGTATAATCCATTTAGATACTCTTGGTGATTGATACAGTTGATTTTTTGATGTTGCATTATATGGTTCAAATAATTATGCTATATCAATATGTTTGCAGCCAAGCTATTCCTTGAGAACATTTACTGGTCATTCAACATCTGTGATGTCTCTTGATTTTCATCCAAAAAATGAAGACCTCCTCTGCTCTTGTGACGGAGATAGTGAGATACGTTATTGGAATGTTAAACAGGGTATTTGTGCCAGAACATTCAAGGTTAGCTGTCAACAAAAGATTCCTATTTGTGTTCTGTATGATCACTGTGCTATACTTGGTGGGCACTCCACATTATCTCTATGGATTTTAATATTTAAGTTTTGTTTGGCTTGTCTTACAGGGTGGTACGAGCCAAGTGCGATTTCAAACACGAATTGGTAAACTGCTTGCTGCTGCTGCTGAGAATGTTGTCTCAATATTTGATGTTGAAACTGAAAATTGTTTACATTCTTTACAGGTATTGTTGATCTTATGTTGAATTTTTAATGTTTTATGCACTGTATTTTGAGGATATGTTATGATTTACAAATGAAGAATTAATTGTTTGTGATTTTGACTATTATTAATTCTTTTAGTTTTGCTAATACACAAATGGATTGCTCTAGTTTAGGATAATTTCAATTTCTGGATTGCTCTAGTGTAGGATAATTTCAATAGATGTTGCCATTGTTTAACTTTGAAAGCTGTCATTCTTTTGCAGAGACATACAAAGCCTGTGCACTCTGTTTGCTGGGATTCGACTGGAAATTACTTGGCATCTGTTAGTGAGGACTCAGTGAGGGTATGGTCTCTTGGTGGTGGAAATACAGGTGATTGCATATATGAGCTAAGCTCCAATGGAAATAAGTTCCATTCATGTGTTTTTCATCCAGCATATCCATCAGTCTTGGTTATTGGATGCTATCAGGTTAGTCTGTTGTTTTCTGTCCTGATGTTTGACTCTTGTAGTATATTTTCGTTTTTAATCTAGAGTTTTTTTTTTGAAGTAATAGGTCTTTGAATGAAGATAATGTTTTGCTGATATATCGTATTTGGTTGCAGTCTCTGGAAATATGGGATATGTATGAGAATAGAAGTATGACCCTTAAGGCACATGATGGTCTCATTGCTTCCTTAGCAGCCTCAAATGCAAGTGGCATGGTGGCTTCTGCAAGTCATGATAAGTTTGTAAGATTGTGGAAATCATAATTTGAGATGTAGTAAAGAAAATCTCAGGATATGTTTGTTACTGTTTGATTGGGATTTTGGCGAAGCCTTGAGTAGCTTTTGTATTTGAATTATTTTTTTGTCAAGTTAATTATTAGAAATGCTTTGTTTATAGAGTAATATTTTGTTTGAGAGATTTTATGTTTCCAGTCTATTAGTCATGGAAAAAGAATTTTTTGGTAAATACCTTGTGCATAATTATTTATTAATATTTCAGATCAGGTCCATCATCAAGATGGATAGATATAAGAGGGAGCAGACTAGAGCTCCTTGTAGGTGATTCTAGTTATCCCATTTTGAGACTCACTGTGTTGAATTTAATTAGCTGTTACAACTAATTAATACAACGAGGCTCAATTTACAAAGTTGACAATAGTATTTTAAATTTTATCTATAATAGGCCTTGACCTAAGCGAGGACCACTATTCTTATTGAGTCTTTGCTCACAATTGTTAATTTGCACTGCCTCTCACAGCCTTCTTTTACATAATGATCTTCAATCGCAACAACCCTTTTTCCCTGAATTGTAATGTTATGTTTGGTCATGCAATAATTCCATGCCAAAGCTAGTTGCTTGGTCCTTCATAATATACGTCCTGACTCTGTTATTTAAAATTTTAACCCTTATGTTAATTGATCTTTCATCTCCTCAATATAAGGAACCCCACACAAACTTGCAGTATGATATCCACTGCTTATCTTTTTCGGCTACAATTTATTCTTTAGCTGATTCAACATCTTCCTAAAGTTGCTTTGGAATCTTAGAGATCTTATTGGAGATACCTAAATATATGGAAGAAAAGCTCAATCTGCTTGTGGCCCAGTCTTGCCTGTCAGAAGATCCTAGAGGTTAGTCTGCCCTTATAGCCTGCCTTCTTAAAAACCTTCCTCAAATACTTTAATTCCTGCTCCAACTGTTCATCATCCAAAATTCTAAGGCCTCTTGTGGTAAGTGGTTTTTGGATGCTATATTTCTGAGCTGGGTGGTGGCAAACTGTCATGAAGGTAGAGATCAGTTATATTACTTAACTTATAGTGCTGATGTCCTATCTAAGAAAGGCTACCACCATGTTCTACCCTGTTGATGAAATCAGTGCTAGACAAAATACCATTGATATGCATATGAAATAATGAAGAGCACCTAGTTAATACCCAGGGCGCTGGGGGTGTGGGGTAAATTAGTATAACAACACACTTTTGCTATTCAAAGTTAATTGATGACAACAGCAATACTTCAAAACTTAACCATCCACAACACTAACACAAATGCAAGATCTAGCAATTGGGAACACAAGAACACGATTTATGTGAAAACCTTTGCGGGAGAAAACCACAGCAAAATATTGCTTGCATTGGAAACTTTTTACAAACTTTGCAGGCACCAACCTACATGAGACACCAATCCCCTTTAGATGATTTGTAGGCACCAACCCAATGGAGACACCAATCCCCACAACTGAGCACCAACTCAGCAAGAGGCACCGATCTCCTTGAATAGGAGGCACAAACCTCCAAAAGAATGATGTGATGAGTACTTGATCTTTTTCTTGAATCAGATCTAACTCTCCACAAATCTGCTCTTAAAATGCTTCTTTAAATCTGCTTATAATCTTTAATATTTTCTGCTTATAGTTCTGAAAAAATTCACCTTAAAATCTGCTCATAATCTTCAATATTTCACCTTAAAATCTGTTTATACATGAACCTTAGATCTGCGTTAAGGTCTACTCTAGATTTGCTTTAAAATAGGAATAATATTTAATGAATGCTTGTTCAAATAAACCCCAAAAGATCTCCTTTTTATACATGCAAATGCATCCCTTTACCTAATGGATTCAACCCTTCATGCTGGTCAGCCAAAGGAGCATATTTAAATATTTTATTTAATTTTTATTTGCATGCCAAAGTGGGCACTCAAATCAAAAGAATTTTATTTTATTTATTTTCAGCCCTCAGGCTAAGGCACACCTCTCTAGGGGGTTGTCCCTCTTGAAATAATATTTAAATACATTTTTTCTTAATTTCTATAGTTGGTTGGCATTAAGAGGGGAGTTGACCACATCAATAAAAAATATTTTGCAGTATTTTAACTCTACATTAAATATGCAATTTATCTCGTCCTTGCTTGACAACACCCTAATAATAGTTCATAAGCTATCCTCTATGAAATATGCCACAAAATGTTCTTTGACATCAGCAAGAACAATTTCCAGCAATCACCTCCTTTACCATTGATGGCAAACTTGTAAAGAAATAATCTTCGAATGCAACAAAAACAAACTTCTCCCCTGACTGAATACTCCTCATTACTCTACTCCTTCCCCTTTGACACATGCTCATTTTGAAGAACTTAGTGACTAGATGAGAGTGATATCACTCAACTTCTCCCTTAGATACTCTAAAGTCTCTCTTGGAAGAGGCTTTGTGAAGATGTTTGCAATCTATTTCTTTGTAGGAATGTATTTCAACTTTATTTGCTAATCAACCACCTATTTTCTCAAGTGGTACTTAATGAGAATATGCTTTGTTTTGGAGTGCATGATTAGAATCTTTGAGATGTTTATTGCACTTGTAATGTCACAAACTATAGTGATGGGATACTCATGCAACCTTAGTATCCTTCAAAATCTGTTTCATCGATAGAACATGTGTAGCAAGTTGTTGCAATATAATTTACCTCCGTTGTAGATAAAGAAACCAACAATTATGCACCACCACTTGTACATTTTCTATCATCAACACTATTGGCCCCATTTGCAATTATATATGTTGATAAAGTGAAATCTTCACCTTTTGGATACCATAAGCGAAAATCCAATGTATCTTTCAGATATTTGAATATTCACTTTACTCACATGAGTTTCTTTAGGTGCAGCATGAAACCTTGCTACCATACCATCTTTATAACTTAGGTTTTTTTCTAAATGACCCTTACAAACTAGGGGAAATTTTTTTTTTGCTTTAGAGTGAATTAGGTGGAAAATCCGATGGAACCCTAATTTGCTCCAATCTTTTTAATATTTATTTTGTAATATACTCAATACAATCTTCAAAAAAATGCTACACTTAAAGAGATGTTTGCCTCCCACAATGACCTACAAAATTTTAAAAAATGTGTTGCCTTTATGGTGCCAAGATCATGCTCTAATACCACTTGTAATGAAACAACCTGCAAAATGAAGGAATATAATATAAAATATGTTGCAAAAACTTAATAAAATGCCACTTCCATTTGGCAGCCTTTTAATCCCCTTCGAAAAGGACACCTCCAATAGTCTTCAATAAGAACACAATACTCAATATGATGGCTACTTGCTAGATCGAGTAAAATATTTAACTATAATTGCTAGGATGACCTAACTAATTATATATGATAATATTACTTCCACTCGTAACCGAATTTACATTATAAAATTAGAGATGTATCGTATCAACACAAAAACCTTACATTGAGGGTATGATATATATATATATATATATTTTCATTCCTTCAATCCATAGACACACCTTAAGCACTTGATGGTGAGATAAAAAGTCCCTAGTCCATGGATAAAAACTAGTGAACTAAGAACTGTTAGAAAATGCACCACTGAGAGGGGGGTGAATCAGTGTTTCTCAATATTTTCCCTTTAACTATCTTATGTATGTATACCGGTTATTAGATCTAACTTAATGTAGACTTACTAGTTAGTGGGGGGACTAATCACAAATGCATTCACACATAAAGGGACATCACATGACACCAACATATACAAGGAAAACCTAAGATGAGAAAAACATCGGTGAGAAATCTTGCTGGAGACTATTGCTCCAATCTAGCCTCACAATGAATCTCTGATTACATTGTTTAGGGCACCAACCCAAGGAGCACCAACCCCTGATTTTGGGGCACCAACCCAAGGAGCTACAACCCCTGCACTGAGCTACAACTTAGTGAATACAAAACATAATCATTTACAAATTAATAACCTTGTTACAAATGGATTTTGTAACACTTTTGCAAATCTCTTTGTTGGATCTCAGTTCACCGTCGATCCTCTACCTTACCCTCTCACTGCTGCAACCTTATCGGTTCAGCCTCTTCTCCTTCTCTGTCGGTTCTCTCTCTGGTTGTCTCTCCTCTCAACTACTCTTCTGCTCTCCATCGGTTCTTTACTTGCCTATTCTGCACACTTCTGCAACTCTTCACTGCTAGTTTGGTCACCATCAGTTTCCTCCTCTGTCAGAGTCAATGGCCTACTACCGGTTGCCTAACTGTTGCTGATTGAACTCTTCAACCAGTTTCTCACTCACACACACTCAGTCTCTTTTATGATACTCGTTGAGTACTTGACTGATTTGCTCTCACATGCAGCAACAACACTCTCTCCTTCAGCAACACAAACAATATCTTTGGCTCGCATACATATAGCCATATTTTCTCACCAAGACGTGAGTTTGAACTTGGCACCTTAGGGTTTCTTCCATTGATCACGAGGCACATCGAATCCAATCATATCTCCTTCTAGAGATCGATCACCTGCAACAAATCAATCAAGCTCCGCCACTCATGACTTCCTATACACATTTGCTAAGTTTAGCAAACACGACCCTGTATATCGGCCTACATTTGTCAAACGCCATAAATATATCAGCTATTTCCTTTGACAAACGAGCATAAAGATCAGATCATCCTTCCTTGATCCACTCACCAAACTGCTCCTTCAATCTACTTCGATCTACAAGATTAGTCCTTTCTGGATTTTTGTTGTTTCCTACATTTCGAGCCGCACTCCTCTGCTTTTCTTCCTCGAGCCTCGTAGTCAACATTTAATGTCGACCAACTGCCAGCTACCTCACCAATAGGACACTTCACCGACCTTTGCGAGCTTGCCACTTCAACTCCACGTGGCATCCTTGTTGATATCCATTTCAGCAAAGATCTCTGTGTCGGTTAGACTCAGTCACCAACAATCAACACACAACCGGTCCTTCTTTTCTGCCAGTTCTCTAACCCTGCAAGTGTCTCACACTTTACTAGTTAACCATCATGTCTGCACTTTGTTGATCTGCCGGTGGAACACCTTAACCGGTTGCCAGACATGCCTATCCATAGCATGCTCATTCTCATCAGGTAGGAGCACATCACTTAGCCTCTTTGCTACCTTACCAGTTCTCATGCTCATCGGTAGCCATCCTGATGACACCATGTCATCAATCTTCAACTGATTCCATCTAAGACATCTGCATGCCGGTTGCACTCTCTATCTGTCGCTGCTCCACTCTACCTTCTTCATCATTAGACCAGACATCATCTCAGCCAGTTTGTCAAAGTGACAAACCCATCAGTCTTCATTTGTCTCGGCAGCTCAACATGCCTTCTCTGTCGGTCCAGTGCATATCCCTGATTTCATGCACTTGAGGCATTCCTTTGATTCACTGATAGATCCGATGTGATCCTTCAAACCCCTGCCTTCTACTTCTGTCTTATCTCACATAACTAAGATGCATACTTTGCATAATGGGAGATAAGCTCCACTTATCAGTGGGAGTGGATCCTTGTCATCTGCATCTTGCAATGCATCCATGTGGCTTCCCTGTTTGTGCAACGTATCTTCAAACAAACACATGTGATCCAGTTGGGGTACACTCACTGTTAGTCATCTCTTCACATGGTGACTGCATCTCTATCCGGTGGGAATCCTGTTGTTCTGCGTCCCGCACCATACCGGTGACCTATACATTCTTGTCCCCCAGTGTTGATGTGATTTGGGTAATATTTCACCACTTCATTACAAACAACAACTCAATCATCTCGTTCATCTTGCTTGTAGACTAGTCATAAGCTTGCCGGTTGGAAATCACTCACTCGGTTGATTTATCTTCTTCATGTCATCTCATGCTCACCGGTTAGCAACCATACACTGTCAACACATCACTTACCAGTTGACATGCTCTCCTTATCAGTGCACTACAACACAAGGTGATATCAAAGATATCGCATCCTGTACGCATCCATGACAATGCAACACATACATCTCTTATAGCGGTATCTTGCCTATATGGTGCAAGGGCACTAGGACACATGTCTACTTCATTTTGACATGTGTCTACATCATTTTAATTCATGGTTATGTTAGGAATAGAATGTGTAATGTGTGTGTTTGAAGGCCTATTGATTAGGTCTAGGCAGTGTAATATGTCTCAAGGCCCCAACGTGTGTCAACTTGGTCAAAGGCCTTGTATGGGCATTTTATTTGTATTTTTGATGTTTAGGGGTCTGCAATATGTGGTATGTTCATTTTTGACCTTTGGTGTGAAGGCAAGACCGAATTGTAGAAAGTTGTCAAAAGTTGCAAAGTTGCAATGTCTTAAGCAACTTTTCTTGCAAAATTTTGAAGTATGGTTATTCCAACGGTTAGTTGGTTGATTGTATGCATTGGTGGTAGTTGGAGGAGTTCCTTGGCGTGATATAAGCCTAGAGGAACGATGCCTACTGGTTAGAGAGATGATTTTGAATGAATTTCTTGTCTTCAAAGTAAACGGTTATTGTGATTTCTTGCATTCTTCTTGAGTTTTCTGTTCTTGCATAGTTCTCTGTGAATGGTGGGCATGAATTAAACATTTGGAAAGTTGTAGCAGAGGTTCACTGTCCATTTGGAGTTGATCTGAGGTCTTGAAGCCTTCGGGTTTGGAAGAAAGAGAATTTTCTATCCCACTGGCTTGACAAAACCCTCAAAACTAGGGTTTAGATGCAAACACTGACACAAATCAACATCTCTCTATGGGATCTATCTGAAACCTGGGAAGATGTTGATTTGACATGTATACTAGATGTTCCTGGTGGTTTTGAAGACAAGAAGTGTCATTTGTCTTTCCTAAGATGATGCCCTTGGCTTGACATCGCTCATGTGGCAAGCCTGTGCAGTAGGAAAAAAGGGTGGAAACCTTGAACAACAGATTGAAGGATGGTCAAACTTGGCATGAGAAGGACCCTTGAACAAGTGCAGACCCTTGGCAAATGTTATCCTTTCATTCCTTTGTGACTGGTGAAGCTTTTGAAAGCTTAAACCCCAATATCGGCTATAAGAGGCTACATAGGGTCAGTAGGGTTTGACCATCTGTACTCAAAACCCAGATGCAAAAGTTTGGAATCTTGTAGAATTCCCAAAAGGGTATTTGATTATCAAATTTATTCAGGGGGTTGTTCAGGTAGGTTGTGAGACAAATCAAGAAAAGTCCGAATGAAGGGCTAATTGCTTGTAGCCCTATTTCCTAGGTCCAAAAGGGGAAAAGATACAAAGGGCTAGTAAACACCCATCTAAGGGGTCAAGATCAGTGCAAATGCCATATAACACGTGTAAACACTCACATAGGTTAGATTCCACCTTTTGAGTAAAAATCTCGTTGCTTGGGGTTTGGGGTTGTTAGGTGTCCTTGGTTGAAGGGTTGCAACCTTAGGGGTAGGAGACTCCTTGTCAATTGTGAGTTGTCCCGAGTGAAGATATCCTTGGGAAGGATCTAGGGCAAGCTCTAGAAACCTTGAGAAGGTTAAAGACATTGGTCCATTGGATGGTACCAATTGGAGATCCTTTTGAGTAAAAACCAAGAAAGTGAAAGAACATCTCAAACCCTTTGCATCATATTGGTATCAGAGCTATACCAAGGGTGGAATAGTGTATGTCAGATTCAGAATTTGGAGTAGAGGCTGCTACAATGCCTCCTAAGGCAACGGACCCAGAGGCCATCAATAAGATGGTAGAGGAGTTGCTTGTAGAGAAACTCAAAGAGATCGAACAGTCCAAGGGAAAGGACAAAACTTGTGATGATGAATCAAAAGAGGAGAATGAGGAGCAGGAGGTCATCCCTCAGAATATGGTACCTGATCAAATGATGTTCTTGGATGCCCTGAAATCAGTAAACAAGGATAATGTGGAAAGTCTACCTATCTATAGTGGTAACCTGAATGGAGAAGAGATGCTTGAATGGATAAAAGCACTCAATAACCACTTTGAGTACAAAGAGGTCCCAGAGGAGAAAAGAGTGAGTTTGGCAAAGTCTAGACTCAAGGGGTCTGCCTTGTTGTGGTGGACAATGCTGCAGGAAGAAAGCGTGAACATAGGGAAGAAGAAGATATCCTCTTGGGAAAGGATGAAGAACAAAATCAAAGACCAATTCCGACCAATAGACTATGAGGTTCAGATGTATAAGAAGCTGCAAAATCTTAGACAAAGGGAGTTGGATGTGAATGCATATATCGAAGACTTGCACAAGCTAAGTCTTAGGTCCAAGAAGCATGAAGAGGAGGTGAACAAGGTGGCTAGATACCTGAATGGGTTAAGGCAAAACATCCAAGATGAGATCAACATCATGCACTATGCACAAATGCTTCCAATTGGCATTGAGGGTGGAAGATAACATAAAGAGGAGAGGAGAACAAAATAATAGAGGAAGAGGTGGTAGTAATTTTAGAGGTAGAGGTGGCTTTGGAGGAAGGAATACTCCTTTTAAAAATGGTGATTCTAACTAGCAAGAGTCCAATGGAGAGTTCAATAATAAGAATGGAGGCTTTAGAGGAGGAAGAAGACCTTTTGGTAGGGGTATGCAAGGAAACCAAGACAGAGGACCTAGTGTTTTCATTGGTAAATGTTACAATTGTAACCAAGTGGGTCACACTATGAGTAGATGCTCGAAGAAAGCTTCTAGCTCACATGGACCGGAAAGAAGGACTCAACTTGTGCAAGAAGATGATGGACAAAGTGTCAATTCACCCATGGAAAGTGCAAGTCCTACCTTGGATGGAGAAAGCCTTATGCTAAGGAGAACGTTGTTGAACGTACCCCAAGGCAAAGAGCCCCCACAAAGAAAGTCACTCTTGAAAACTACTTGTAAGTCTCATGGTAAGGTTTGCAAAGTGATTGTTGATTTTGGATCCACAGAGAATATTGTTGCTTTAGAAATGGTAGAGAAGATAAAATTGAGAAGGTTACCACATGTGAGTACTTATAGAGTATCCTGGCTTAACAAGGGGCAACATGTAGTGGTAGATGAACAAACTTGGGTAGATTTTGAAATGGGGGACAATAAGGGGAGGATCTTGTGTGATATCCTTCCTGTGGATGCTTGTCACCTATTGTTAGGTCGCCCTTGGCAGTATTATGTCAAAGCACAACATGATGGTGAGAAAAATGTGTATGTCATTACTAAGAATGGTAGACAGTTTAGGATGGATCCTTTACGTGATCAAGGGGAAGAGAAGATTGTTAGTCCACATGTCATGTTTCTTAGTGGAAAGGATTTTTTAGAAGTCCTCAAACAAGAAGAGACCCAAGGCTATGCTTTAGTTTTACTCAAAAGATGAGTCCAAACAAGGAAATGGTGAGAAATGAGAGATTCCTAGGGAAGTGCAAGCCATGATGGATAGATATAAGGGAGTTGTGACCAAAGACATGCCTGATAACTTGCCTCCCATCGGATAAATCAGTCATCAAATTGATCTAATCCCTGGAGTGACCTTGCCTAATAAAGCTGCCTACAAGATGATTCCTAGTCAGAATGAGGAGATAACAAGACAAGTGCAAGACCTTTTTGATAAGGGGTTGATTAGGAAGAGTTTGAGCCCATGTGCTGTACCCACTATGTTGACACCAAAAAAGGATGGAACATGGAGGATGTGCATTGATTCTAGAGCCATCAACAAGATCACAGTTAGGTACCAGTTTCCTATGCCTAGGATTGAAGACCTAATGGACTATCTTGGACGGTCATGCTACTTTTCAAAGATTGATTTGAATTAAGGTTATCATCATATCAGAATCAGACCTGGTGATGAGTGGAAGACAACTTTTAAAACCAATGAGGGCTTATATGAGTGGATGGTGATGCCATTTGGCCTCACAAATGCACCTAGTACCTTTATGCACCTCATGAATGAGGTATTGGCATAATTTATTGGAAATTTTGTTATTGTTTATCTTGATGACATCTTGGTGTTTAGCAGGTCCAAGGAGGAGCATTTGGATCAGGTTTTGAGGAAGCTTCATGAGGAGAAATTGGTAATCAATCTAGAGAAGTGTGAATTCATGAAAACTGAGTTGGTGTATCTAGGGTTTGTAGTTTCAAATGGATGTTTGAAAATAGATCTTTCTAAGGTTGATGCTATTGTAAATTGGCCTACACCTAGGACAATAGTTGATGCTAGGAGCTTTCATGGATTGACTACTTTTTATAGAAAGTTCATCAAGGGCTTTAGTCATATTTGTGCTCCCATCCTTAACACTATAAAAGGAGGAATCAAATGCAGGTTTGAATGGACAGATCAAGCAACTCAAAGCTTTGAGATTTTGAAGAGGAAGGTAGCAGAATTTACCACCTTGAGACTCCCTAGTTTTGATCAACTTTTTACAGTTGAATGTGATGCAAGCAAGTAGGAAATAGGTGCAGTTCTTAGTCAAGAAGGACATCCAGTGACATTCATTTTAGAGAAGTTGAATGAGGCTAAACAAAGGTGTTCAACTTATGATTTGGAGCTTTATGCCATGGTGCAAGCACTCAAAAAGTGCGCCATTACCTTCTTCCAAAGGAGTTTATTGGTTATACTAATAACCATGCATTGAGTTTTCTTAATGGGCAAGAGAAGTTGAACCAAAGGCACATCAAGTGGGTTGAACAACTCCAACCTTACACTTTTACTATCAAGCACAAGAAGGGTTTGAATAATAAGGTTGTAGATGCTTTGGGCAGGAGAACCCTCATTGTTCAAGAAATTCAGTTGCAAAGAGTTGGTGTTGATTCTCTCAAGGCCATGTACAAGGAGGATCATGATTTCAAGGATGCATATGATGTATGTATTAAGTTTGCTGACTCTTTTCATGTTGAGTTTTCTGATTTTATGTTGCAGGATGGATTTCTCTTCAAGGGGCATCAATAATGCATTCCTCAATGTTCTATGAGGGAGAATATCATTAGAGAGAAACACAATGCTAGTCTTGGAGGTCATTTTGGTTTGGACAAAACCTTAGAGAAGGTATCAAGGTTTTATTTTTGGCCCAAGATGCAGGAAGAGGTAAGAAAATTTGTGGAGCATTGTCCTATTTGTCGGAGGGAAAAAGTTGTTTCAACCAATGCTAGTTTGTATCAACCTTTACTGATTCCTACTAGGCCTTGGGAAAGCCTTAGTATGGATTTTGTACTTGGATTGCCCAAAACTCCTAGGGGATTTGATAGTGTCTTTGCAATTGTTGATAGGTTCAACAAGATAGCTCATTTTGTTCCATGTAAATGCACAAATGATGCATCTCATATTGCAGGTCTGTTTTTCGAAGTTGTAAGGATACATGGATTACCTCTCAATATTGTCACTGATAGAGACTCCAAGTTTGTTGGTCATTTTTGGAGGACTCTCTAGAGGAAATTAGGTACCAATCTGTCATTTTCATCAGCATACCACCCTCATACTGATGGACAAATTGAGGTGGTTAATAAATCCCTTGGCAATCTCCTTAGATGCCTTACCAAGCGACATGGACAAAGTTGGGATTTAGTGATTGGACAAGCTGAATATGCATACAATGATTCAATCAATAAGAGCACAGGGAGAAGTCCATTTGAGGTTGTGTATGGCCTACATCCCATAGGGATATTTGAACTCCATCATATTTGTCAAATTTGTCAAATTTGGGAACATCTGAGTTTGGAGGAAAAGGCACCATGTTCAATCTTCTGTCAAATGGATAAGGACAGATTTCGTTTAAAGAGTACCACACTGTTGTCCCTTGTTGCATGTCATGTATTTGTCTTTGTAACATTTGCATTTGTTGAGTAAGGGCA
Organism: Cryptomeria japonica; assembly: GCF_030272615.1. Classification (NCBI taxonomy): domain Eukaryota; kingdom Viridiplantae; phylum Streptophyta; class Pinopsida; order Cupressales; family Cupressaceae; genus Cryptomeria; species Cryptomeria japonica. The sequence goes on from NC_081405.1 coordinate 529,043,646, forward strand.
GCTAAAGGTGCATTATTTTGCCGAGGGAAAAGTTCTTCCCTTGTATTAGTTCTCAGCTAAAAAGGTGTGTTAAATGGTATATTTTGCTTTGGAGTTTCTAGCTCAGGTATACGCATTTCTGGTATACGTTGTTCTGGAATGTGTTGCTCAGGTATGTTTTGCTCAAAGTTACGAGTTTCTTCTTCTCTTTGTTGTTTTTGATATGCATATTGTCGAGATCCGGTTCTAAAGATGTTTGTGTCTAAATCTTCAGGGAGTTTAACGCCTTTATTTGTGAGCATGAGCAGATACTTTTCTTTGTCATTTTCCATAAGCCTTTCTACAAGCTTTTGGAATGAAGGGTTTTCCTGACATTCCTGAAGAAGTGTTTCAAAAATTTCAGTCTCTTCCAAGTGTGGAACTTCAAAAGGATTTGACAACCTTCGATTCATGTTAGACTCTGCGTGTGTCTCGCTTTGTTGGTTTCTTTGAGAGCGAGTAACAAGCATTTTAGTAGAAACTTTCTGTGACAAAGGGAACAAAATCCTCTTCGATGTGTTGCTCGGGGGTGGGTGGTTCTGGTCGAGATATGTTATAAGTGATACACTCGTCGGGCAAGAATGCTGGATTGATTTTTCCTCCGCGGTTTATGATTTGATTAAAAACAGACTTTTGACAGTAAGCTCTTGTCTTCAAGGGTTCTTTGTCAAATTCACTGGATTTGTTTTGGATATAACGTTTGACGTGATGAAGGAATACCCGATGAGATTTGAAGAGTTGACGATTGATGTATAAAAACTTATTTCTCTTGATGAACTTGAAAAAACCAGGTTGTTGTTTCTTCAACGTGATGTTACGATAAAGGTTCTTTTTTCTCAGAATATGGGGATTAGTCATGCATGAGTGATCAATGGTTTCCTTTGATTTGTTTGGATTCAGTTGATCTTGTTTGGAAAATTTCAAATCGTACTCTATCAAAGTGAAGGTTTAGATGCCCCTTCATGACAAAGCGTGTCAAATGATATGGATAAAAGTCTCCCGATATGGAGACTGGATTGACAACTTGAAAATTTTAAACAAGTGTTTTTGAGATGAAATCCGTAAGATGGTAAATGATTCTGTTGATACTGATGATGAGGTTTCCGGATTATGATAAGATAGACATGTTTTATCGCGCGATCAGTTTAGGATTTTTACAACGTTTGTTTTGACACAAATTTGGCTTAAGAAATAGTTTTAACGATTTGTTTTCACTATTCCGCTTTGATGAAAGATGTTGTTGGTAATGAGAGGCCTTTGAAAATGTTTTCAATTTTTTTTAAAAATTCTTTGCTGTTTTGCCCCCTGCCTTTTTGATTTTGGTCACGCGCTAAAACAGAGATTACATGCGCTACTGAAATTACTCCACACGCTAAAATAATGACCACACGCGCTAGGCTATCCCCAGACACGCGCTAAAGTTTTGAATGTTCAAAAATTGTTTTCTATCTGTTTTGAAAAGGCCATGCACTAGCCTGGGCCTGTAACGCGCTAACTGTTGAACTTTATGTGCTAATGTTTGGTTTCCACGCGCTAGACTGTTTCTCTGATGCGCTAAATGCTTCAATACTGGTTTGACTTAGGATAAAACGCTACTGTTTGGACTTGACGTGCTAACTTGAGGTTGGATGCGCTAACATAAGTTCTTCACGCACTAAGAAGTTTCTCTTATGCACTAAACTGCCCTGATTTTTCCTTTGGTTGGTTTTTTTGTAAATTTTGGATTTTTGCTGTGAATTTTTCAAGTTTGATGGATGATTTTCTGAAGTAGTAAATGCAAGCACGACACAAAAAGTACAACCATTTTGCCTAATTTAACAAAAAGTGTATGTTCTGCGAGGATGTGTTCAAATCCCCAATGTTTTAACAGGTTTGGATATGAGTAATACACTTCAGAAAGACTCTTTAGTCAAGGGTCATAAATAACATCATAACCCACTAGTCTCGATACTCCGTCAGCTCAAACAACCGTGTCACCCCCTAGAGGGCGTCCATTTTTTTGCCTTTTGCCAGAAATTAACTCAAATTGAATCGCTTCACAGTTGAGTAGTTATCTTGGGAGATATATGGTGAGTAATCTTGGGGGCGGATTCTTCCCCACCCTTGCACTATGATGTTATAAATGTCTGGTTACTTACTCGGTTCAAAGCTTCTATTTCTATGGTTCGTAATCAGGCTTCCCGTTCGGCTATCAGTGATAAACTCCCTCAGGAGGCTTCCCAACCTTTAGAACAAAGACTTTACATATCTCAAGGATACTGGGGGAAGGCTAATCGCTGCGCGCAACCGTTGAAAATGACTTTCATCACTTTCCACGTTTGATTATAGTGGGTTGGAATTCTTGGCGTCAAAGTCGTTCCCCACTTAGGTCGTTCTCTTCACACTGGCCATAAACGGCTTTAAGAGTTGATTTCAACTCCTCGGGAAGGCAGGCCTGCTAAAGATTTTATGCTTGAAATATAGAAAGTTTTAAGAGTGGTCTAGATTTTTGATCACCCATTTAAGGGGAGAGCATATTCCTTCCACTTTCGAGACAAGGCAATCAAGTTGTTCTTTTTAGCCTTCAAGACAATGATTTGCTAACTTCTATTTGGAGATGTTGCTCCAAAAAGCATGGTGTTCCTTTTAACCCTTCATAGCAAAGTGTGCATTTCCAAAAACCTTTGAAAAATAAACATGGTCAACAAAGTAAATCGTGATGTTTGGTCAACAAAATGAAAGTCGATAGGGGAAAACTTTCCCTCTTTGCCTTGCACAAAATGAAGATGAGGTTCTTTTACTTTGCAAAATGAAATGAATCCTTTTAAACACCAAAGGATGGTGAGGTTCATTTTAAGCTTTGCAGAAAGTAAATTTGTTTGTTCTTTTTAGAGCTTCCAAAATGAAGTGTGTTTCCTAACTTGCAGGGATGAAAGGTTTGCTTTGTTGTTCTTTTTACCATGCAATAAAGAAAGATGATTTTTTTTTTAAAACACCAAAAAGGAAGGCATGAAGTTTATTTTATGCATCCAAATGAAATGATGAGGTTTATTTTTAACTTTATGCAAAGAAAAAAGAAAGGTGAGTTCTTTTTACTAACTTTGAAAGAAAACAAAGAAAACTAGACTAATTCCTTCTGTTCCTGCATAAAAATGTTAGAACCTGCACGCAGTCAGTTAGCAGAAAAAAAATCAAATCATCATGGTGGGCTTCACAAGCCAAATTTTTAACTTTCGGTTACAAATTATTTTCTGTCTGCGATGCGCTACAGAACAAATTGTACCCGCTACAATATAACCTCGATGCGCTAAAAGAAACCTGTGATACGCTATACTGTCTTCGGGATGCGCTACTCTGTTTTTCTCCCGTGCTGAGACCTATAGAAAACTATTAGAAATAGGATGCGTTAAGGAAAAAACTTCACGTGCCATAGAATAGACTGCACGCGCTAAACAGTGAGCCGGATGCGCTATCTAACAGACCTGACGTGCCAAACTATTTTTCAAATGCGCTACTCTGTTTTTCTCCCACGTTGATGCCTATAGGAAAAGATTAGTATAATGCATGCGCTAAAGAAATGACTTCACGCGCTAGAGTATAGACCCCACGCGCTAAACAGTAAGCGAGATGCGCTAGATTGTTAACTGGATGCGCCAGGGAATGTTTCCCACGCGCTGATTCCTGTTTCCCGCGGACCTACAAAAGTGGTTAATTTCAAAAACCGATTTGATATATGGGGTAATGCCCCACGGTGGGCGCCAGAAATGTATGCAGGAAAAACGGGTCGATAGAACTCAATATGTGAAAAATGGAGCTCTATGGAGCCTTGCTCACACACACATAGGACTTCTTGGTGCAAGCTATGGAGTAATGAAGTATCACTCAGCTTCCCAAGGTTGGTCCCATGGTTCTCTATCTTACACGGTCCCTCAAACCAATGTTTTTGCTCTCAGATCACTGAGCAAAATGGTTTAGGGATGACAAATGCAAGAACAAGGGATGCTTTGATAGATTCTAGAATGAAATGCATCCTGAGCTATGCATGATTATAGAAATGCAATAAACTAGATTATAAGATGACAAGGTTAGTATAAATACTATCCTAACATGATATATATTAGTCTATGATTGAGCTAAATGATAAAAAAAGTATCCTCAACATGTATATTTAGACTAATTCCTAGTTAAAAGAGAGGCTAAATGATGAGCATATATGAAATGAAAGCTTGAATGTATTTGAGCATAAGTATGATACTACAAACTTGGATTGATCTACATCCCAAAATGGAGGAATGAGAGCTCTATTTATAACAAAAACAAGGCAATGGATGGTCAGGATTGAAAGAGTTGATCAAGGGTTGAGTTTGAAAGTTGAGGATCCATGTTTGCAATTTGCACCAATGAAATGGTGACAAGTGTCAACATAGGGTTGGGTTGAGAGAAGGGGTTGGAGACATTAAATGCCTGAGAAGATCTTATGGTTATCTAGAGATAAGGGTTAAGCTTAAGTTAGGCTTACCCATTGGATTAAGAGTTAATCCAAGGATAAATTCTTGTGCAAATGATTAAGAGATAATCATGGTCAAAGCATTAAAGGCTTGATGAGACCCTTGGGTTGGATGAAGGTTAAGTTAGGCAAAAAGTCTCTAACCATGTAAGAGAGTTGAATTAACCATTAATGGTTTGAGAGACTTTGGAAAACTAAGTGGTTGAAGACTTGAAGCCTTTAATGGTTATCAAAGACTTTAAGGGTTTGAGAAGTGACTTCCTTTTGCTTAGGGATGTGACAAAGTTTAGAAGATGGGTTAGGTTAAATTAGAAGTGATTAGAAGGGTCTAGAAGAAATTAGGAAGGGGTTTAGGAAGGCAAGTGGGAGATGTAGGAAAATGCAAGTGGATGGAGGGATAATAGGATTTAATTGAAATAAAGTTAATTTAATTCAATTTGGTTGCAATTAAATAAATTAGATTTATTTAATTTAGGATAACTATTTAATTAAATTTGAACTTAATTAAAAGTGGATACGGGGGATTTATTTGAATAAAATGGTTTATTCATTAAATGGGTACAGTGAATTTAATTTAAATAAATTGAGTAATTTACTTAATTAAATAGAGGAATGCTAGCAATTTAATTAAATTGGATTTAATTAAATAGAGAAATGAACACAAAATATTCATTTAGGAATATGGTAGTGTGCCTAAATGCCTATGTGTTCCCCATTGTAATATTTTCACATACTATTGTAGAGTATTATCTTACTGTGGATAGATTCCCATTGTAGTTTTTCCCTTAACCGGGTTTTCAACGTCAAAAATATTGGTGTTGTGTGTTGTTCTTTCAATTTGCTTATCTGTCTTATTATTTTAGTTTATCATATATGTTTTGTAATTAAATTTGTTGATCCAGTGAAGACTGATTCACCCCCCCTCTCACTCTTCCTTCTTGGTTGTTGCTAACAATTGGTATCAGAGCTAGATCCTCTGGTAGAAGCTTAATCACTTGAGGAGATCCGGGATGGAAGCTCAAGGTGTTATCTTTAAGAAGGACAGACCGTGGTTTGATGGAAGTAACTATGCTATATGGAAGAACTGGATGGAAGTGCACTTTAAATGTCTTGGGGAAGATTATTGGAAGATTACAAAGAATGCCTATTTTGCTCCTCCAAATGGACTGACTACTCTCGATGAGATCAAGGAAGATGAACATAATATTAGAGCGAAAGAAGCATTGCTTAGTGCCCTGATTGATTCTAAGATGACAAATGTAATGGGACTTCAAACCCCACATGAGATCTGGGAGAAGATTGAGATCCTATATGAAGGTGATAAACAGGTGAAAGTTGCTAAGTTACAGAGTTTGAAAAGAAAATATGAGACATTGAAGATGGGAGATGATGAGAACATACATTCTTTCATGGCTAAGGTGAATGAACTTGTTCTAGGTATTAGATGTGCCAGTGGAACCATTGAGGAAGATGAAATTATTGCTAAGGCACTGAAATCTTTGCCTCCTTATAAACATAAGGTCGCTTTTATTGATGAGATGCAGAGTGTGTCTATAGTAATAAGATATATGTTTCTTGGAAAGATTGCTGTATTTGAGCTGAGTGAGTTTGGAGAGTCACATGGAAAGTCTGAGACTACATTTAGAGCATCAACATCTGTATTCAAAAAGCAAAAATATGATCCTGATGAGTATAGAATATCTAGATATGAAAGAGAGAGAAGAGAGATGGAAGAGCAAGAAAGAGAGTTGGATGAGCTTGAAGCAATGATTGTTCAGAAATTGCCTAAAAGAGCCAGTAAGTATGATGGAAAGTTGCCTTTGAAATGTTTCTCTTGCAATAAGATAGGAAATTTTTCTTCTAGATGCCCAAAGAGAATGGCTAAGTATGACAGGCATGACAAGTTTGATAAGTATGATAGGAATGATAGATATGAAAAGCATGAGAAGTATGATCAGCCTTACAATCCTAACCGAAAGTATAGGAATCAAAAGAACTGTTATTATGTTGCTAATGAAGGTGTTATCGATGAAGAATCAACAGGGGATGAAGTTGTGTTTATTATCATTAAAGAAGATAAACCTGTACCTGTTTATTCCACAAGTTGTAGTATTGAGGAGAAAGCTTTAGCTGCTAAGGTTAAAGAGAAAGATGAATGGGTAATTGACAACGGTTGTTCACATCATATGACCACTGATAAAAAATAATTTGTGAGCATGGAAAGATATGATGGTGGAAGAGTTAGATTTGGAGATGATAAAGCCTGTGTAATATGTGGGAGAGGTTCTATTTCTTTTGACGGTAAGCATAACATTGATGATGTCTTGTATGTTGAAGGTTTGAAGCATAATATTTTGTGTTGGATAGATGGTTGATAAAGGTTATGATCTACAATTCAAGGATGGAAAATGCAAGATCCTAAATGCCTCGAGTGTAGAGATTGCATATGGAACTAAGAGCGAAGGTAACATTTTTCACTTGAATGTCAGCCAGAAAAGTTGTTTGATTGCTCAGATTGATGAAAGTTGGTTGTGGCATAAGAGGATGTGTCATGTAAATTTTTATTCAATGATTAAGATTTGTTTTACACAAGTTGTTCAAGATCTGCCTAAGATTGTTAAGCCTACTAATCCGGTATGTAAGGAGTGTCAGTTGGGTAAGCAAACACAAATTTCTTTCAAGAGAAAATGGTATACATCTGATGGATTGCTAGATCTTGTGCATACTAACCTATGTGGACCTACAAATGTTAGAGGTGTGCAGGGTGACATATATTTTATGCTGCTAATTGATGATTATTCCAAGATGATGTGGGTTGTCTTTTTGAAGGAGAAATCAGAAGCATTGGAGAAATTCAAGATATTTAAAGCTAAGGTGGAGACTGAGTCTGGTTTGGAGGTAAAGTGTCTGAGATCTAATAGAGGTGGAGAATTTTGTTCTAGTGAGTTCAATTCATTCTATGAGAAGCATGGGATTGGAAGACAATTATCTATTCCTAGAGCTCGTCTAGAGAATGGAGTTCTTGAAAGGAAGAACAAAACTATCCTGGATGCAGCAAAGACTATGCTAATTGAAGGGAATGTTCCGAAGATCTACTGGAGAGAAGCTATTAGCGCTGTTATTTACACATTCAATAGAGTTCATATCAAAGGTGATACCGGTAAGACCCTTTATGAGCTTTGGTTTGGTCATGTTCCTACTATGAGATATTTTAGAGTATTTGGTAGCAAATTTTACATCAAGAGAGATGAGGATATAGGAAATTTTGAAGCTAGAAGTGATGAAGGAATTTTCTTAGGATATTCTACAAAGAGAAAATCCTACCGGTGCTACAATAAGAGACTGACAAAGATAGTGGAAAGTGAAAATGTGAAGGTGGATGAGAACCTTGGGAAAGAGATCAGAGCATGTGGATATGATGATGGACAACATATTGTTTTAGCTCCTATTTAGACCGAAGAGCCTAAGCAGAATGATCCGATAGAGATAGTTAACCAAGATGTTGTTGCTGCCAGTGAAGATGTGCAAGAACTTGATAATCAAAACAATCAGAAGACTCTGAGGTATGTAAGACTAAATCATTCCAAAAATTATATTATTGGTGATAAAAATAAAGGAGTAATGACTAGAAGAAGGTTAGCTGGGGAGGAAGTATGTTTGATTTATAAAGTTGAACCTAAAGATGTTGTTGAAGCTTTGCAAAGATGAAAATTGGATGAGAGCTATGGAAGAAGAATTAGATCAGATTGAAAAGAATAATACATGGGAACTTGTGCCTAGACCTAAGGATATGAATGTTATTGGTACTAAATGGGTATTCAAAAACAAATTAAATGAAGCTGGTGAAGTTGTCAGAAATAAAGCTAGACTGGTTTCCAAAGGATACTCTCAGAAACAAGGAATTGATTATGAGGAGACTTTTTCTCTGGTGGCTAGATTTGAAGTTGTTAGACTATTGCTTGCATATGATTCTTATAAAGATTTCAAGGTATATCAGATGGATGTCAAATCTGCCTTTTTGAATGGTGAGCTAGAGGAAGAAGTCTACATTGAGCAACCTAATGGATTTTCATTATCAGATGATGGGGACATGGTATGTAACCTGAAGAAAGCTTTTTATGGATTGAAGAAAGCTTTTTATGGATTGAAGCAAGCCCCTAGAGCTTGGTATGCTAGATTAGATAAGTATTTATTGAAATTTGGATTTACTAAAGGTGTTGCTGACAATAATATGTATTTTAAGATAGAAAATGATAACATCCTGATTGTTGAAGTCTTTGTTGATGATATTATCTTTGGAGGTGATGATGACTTAAACATGAAGTTTGTCGGTGATATGCATAAAGAATTTGAGATGTCTATGATTGATGAGATGAAATTTTTCTTAGTTTTACAAATTTCACAGATTGAAAAAGGTATATTTATATCTCAAACTAAGTATGTGAAGGAATTGTTGAAGAATTTTAGGTTAGATGACTCCAACCGGTTGGAACTCCTATGGTGACTGGTTGTAAATTGTCTAAGAATGATGAATCTTTGAAAGATAACCAGAGTTTGTACAAATCTATGGTTGGTGGACTGGCATATCTTACTCAAACTAGGTCGTACATTATGCATGTTGTGTGCATGGCTTCTAGATATCAAGCTGATCTGAAAGAAAGTCATGTCACTACTGTTAAGAGGATATTCAAATACCTAAAAGGAACCATGGATTATGGTTTGTGGTATCCAAGGAATGATGATTTCATGCTATGTGCTTACATTGATGTAGATTGGGTTGATGATGTTGATGACCGAAAGAGCACTACTGGTGGACCATTCTTTTTGGGATAGAAATTGGTTTTATGGGCTAGTAAGAAACAAGATTCAGTGTTCGTATCTGTTGTTGAAGCTGAGTACATTGTTGCTGCTAGTAATTGCACTCAGGTAGTTTGGATGAAGCAAATGTTGAAGAATATCAGAGTTATTTATGATGAGCCTACTATTATATACTGTGATAATTCTAGTGCTATTAACATGTCAAAGAATCTGGTGCAACATTCAAAGACTAAGCATGTGCCAATCAAATATCATTACTTGAGAGAGAAATTCAGTGAAGAGAAGGTGAAGCTAGAGTATGTATCTACAAAGGAACAAAGAGCTGATATTTTCACTAAGCATTTGCCTACAGATACATTTGTCTATTTGAGAGACAAGTTATGGGTATCCACCCCTCCTGATGAGAACTAGATGCATTGGTTTGCATCAATCTGGTGGACTTCACAGTCTTATCCTTTTATCTAGATTGATGAGTTGGTGTTGCTGCTCTGGTGGAGTAATCTGTGTTTAAGGGGAGAGATTCCTAATATTTATGTTTCTATTTTGGAGAGAGTTTGATCATTTGTTTTAAGATCTTTGGTATTATTGTCAAAGGGGGAGAGAGATCATGTGAAAAACTATTTTATATGTCTTGATCTTAGGGGGAGTTTGCTAGAGATATCTTCTTGCTTTGCATTGATTGTTTTTCACATTCATATGTTGCCATCAATGCCAAAGGGGGAGATTGTTGGATATTGTTGGTCATTGTTTCTTCTAGGATATGTTGTTGTCATTGTTGACAACATATTTATGTGTATTTCTCCTATGTGTGTAGATTGGGAAAATCTTATGATCCGGTTTGCAGTGTTGTCTTGCTGATCACTATTTTGTAGAGTTAGATATATCCTCCGGTATATTATGGTATGATCAGATCTTGTGATAAGATTTTGGGATGGTCTTGTGTATCTTCATTTTATATGGATCATGATTTGGTGCTCCACAAGTTATTTTTCTTCGTGACAATTGTTGATTGGTTATGTTCTTGAGCTTTCAGACGTTGACGAATAATGATTTGATAAGTGGTGTTGGTGCAACTGTTACTTATGATTCTAATGTGCTTGCTGGTGCTTCCTAGTCACGTCCTATTTATTTTTGTGATCTACATTGATCCTTGTGTGAGTTTTTGGTGGTTTCTATGAACTGGTAATGATTTTTCGTGTTATGCAGTTTTCTTGGTAGTGTAGCGTGTTGCAGTTGATCTTGGCATGATTTTTGGTAGAGTTGTGCATTTGGAAATTTGTATTAGGTCCATGTTATGTCATGAAAATCATTATATTGGTCTGATGGTCGATCTTTGTATTGTGTGATGTAATTTTATAATTGAGGGTTGAGGGTTTAGCCGACTTTGTTATCAAGGTTGATGAATTGTATATATAGGTGATATATTCATGTAATTTACATGTTGATGTTGTGTTTGCATTATCAAAGAGTGGTGTATGTGTGAACAAAATATTTATCCTTCGATGTCGTAATTATGGAGAGATCGGTTTCGCAAGCAGACAACTGTTCTTAAATGGAATTATAATTAGACATTTAGAGATTCTATTATTTTAGTTCAGTTCTTCTGGATTGTAGTCCAAATCTTATTGTAAGTCAGTGAGACTTCCCTGAGGGTTGTAGCTTTTTGGGCCATTATATTTGAGCAGTGAGCTCTAGGCAGTGTGCCTAAATGCTTATGCATTCCCCATTGTAATATCTTCACATACTACTGCAGAGTATCATCTTACTATGGGTAGGTTCCCACTGTTGTTTTTCCCTTAACTAGGTTTTCCATGTCAAAAAACTTGGTGTTGTGTGTTGTGCTTTCAATTTGCTTATTTGTCTTATTACTACAGTTTATCATATTTATTTGTAATTAAATTTGCTGATCTAGTGAAGACTGATTCACCCCCCCCCCTCTCAGTCTTCCTTCTTGGTTGTTGCTAACATATGCCCCCTTGTGTTTTGCCCGCAGCGAGGTGGGGAAAACAAGAAGGAAAACGAAATAAAATTGTCCCAAAAGGAGGAAGAAAAAATTTGGGCAAAATTTAGGCTATATACTCGTAGGTGGGCCCCGATGAGGGTTATTTTCACTATTCACTATGGGCATTTGAGCTAAGATTTGAATAGAGAAAAAATGCCATGCAGACGAGAGCATCGAGCTAACAGGATCAAGGAGTTGCAGACCACAATCGAGTAGGGCAATGAGCCCGACCAAGTATGGTTTGAAACACCTATTAATTTCTTTTCTATGTGTAGACATTGCCCAAGATGCAGGAGCATACTTTTGGGCATCTATTGCAGACTTTACATGGTCGGGTGGAGGAGTTTTTGGTGGCCGATAGATGACTTCTTTAGAGAGTAGGTCTATAGTGGACGTTTACTCTACCCAAGTTTTAGCTCCATGCCCCAATGCTACGAGCATTGATGGAGAGATGGGATGTAGACATCATGTCATTCCAGTTGCCGACAGGGGAGATGACAGTGAATTTGATTGACATGTATCACATCCTTCGACTATCTATCTGGAGGGAGCAGGTGTCATCGACCATACTATTTGTCATGGAGCTAGGCAGACAATAGGAGTGGGCCCTGGGGCGGAGGATTGACGCCACAGGGTATGTGTATCTATGAGCACTAGACCAAGGGTGAGTGTCAATTCCCTTGGTATAGCACATTATGATAGCGACCGTTGCACAACAAGTGCTAACATATAGTCAAGGCTCAGAGTTGACTGTTGGGTTCGTGCCTTTGATACGAGATATGGAGGAGAGGTAGACAATGTATGTCTGGGGTCGTATCATGTTGGCCCACCTCTACTATGAGCTTTCTCAGTACGTACACCACGAGTACCAGAGTCTCACAACATGCACCCTCTTATAGGTTTGGTCCTTTGATCATATCACTTGTATGCGGCTAGTCGGATTTCCAGCACCCATGCCATTAAACATGCCATGGGTACATGCATACCCATTACGGTGTGACAGATGGCAGACAAGAGACCTTACATATTGGAGGGTCACGCTAGATCAGCTCGGGATCAAAGACGTTGTTTGGCATCCATTCTAAGAGATGGGTCTTTGGGTTACAGACCGCACACAACAAGATCACTTCTTACTTGGTCGCCACGATCATATTGTGATGCCTTACCTGTTAGGTCCCAGAGACAACTGAGAGGGGGGGGGGTGAATCAGTTGTCCAATAAATTTAAACCAAAATCAACTTAACCAAAACTTAATGCTTGATACCGGTAAACCAAACTTTATGCTGGTAGACAGTTTATCAATTAAATGTAGTACCGGTAAAGATTAATACATGAAACAGAAAGACAATAACATCCATAACACATAACAACAATATTTGTATGTGGAAACCCTGTAAGGGGAAAAACCACGGTGGGAAACCTTACCCACAATCAGATGATACTACTGCAGATAGTATGTGTGTACAATAGGGGGTCTACACATGCAGAAAGGCCAAGTGCCTAGAGCTCACTGCTCAATCACAAAATGGGAGTCACACTGACTACAATTGGATGGTTAAATCCAATGATAATGTACTACTCAAAATATCATCTTCATATGCTGGATTTAGTACCGGTTTAGCTCTGATATGCCTTCTTCAAACCTTCCTTCAATCTTGAATGATGTTTGCGAGTATAGCTCTACTTATATTCACATATACCTTATTACAATCCTTTTCCCTATCCTTGCCTTGCCTTTCTTGATCTCACAAATGAGATCTTACATTTATATCATAACCTAAGACCAATTAAGTAGGTCGGCTCACTAAAAGATATTATAATAAAATTAATTACAAATGAAACAATATTCGATGCATGATGTCAGCTCAATGCATTTACAATAATAACAAATCATCTTTATGATGTGTCATGCTGATCTGGAATAGATATGCTTGTTGGTGCATAACCTAGACCTATTTGCCGGTAACAACAAATAGGCGAACCCGATAAAAGTAATGAACATATCACCAAAATAGAGTGTCCAAATAATGTCTTCGACATAACCAAGTAGTCTCCAAGGCATTCCAAGTGTCGATGAACAATATAACTTGCCGGTGAACCAAATACCGGTGACTGTGCATAAGTTACTAACTTGCCGGTGAACATAAGCAAATCTCCAAGTGTCGGTAAGTGTTGACAAGTGTTGACATCAATGACAAGACCATATCAACATATCCAAAATACCAACAATCTCCCCCTTTGGAATTGATGGCGACACAAGATGGAAAAACCATCAAAGTGCCAAAACCGAAATGCCAAAAACCAATCAATCTCCAGAAATAAAAAATTATAGATACAGAGAGTAATCAATCTCTCTCCAAAATAACAATCTCTTCCCCAAGGGATAATGTGTTTTTTCATAACAATCTCTCCCCCTTTGACATCAAATGCCAAAGCAATACAAAAATCAGGTTCAGATACAAAATACCAACTACTCCCCCTGAGAAGTAGCTCTCCTCATCAAAGCCAGAACAAAAGATTTCTCTGTTAATTCTGCGTGTTGATGACAAACATCAACTGTCTAAGTCTTTACCGGTGGGGGTATAACCCCAAGCTTCTCTCTGAGATATTCAAAAGTCTCCTTAGGCAAAGGCTTGGTAAAAATATCTGCAATCTGCTCTTTAGTATTCACATAAACCAATTTCACTTCTTTTGCTTCAACATTCTCTTTCAGAATATTCATTTTGATAGAAACATGTTTAGTTTTTGAGTGAAGTATCGGATTCTTAGATATATCAATTGCTGCCATATTATCACAGTAAATTGTTATAGGTTCCTTGCATTTTACCTTTATGTCCTTCAACATTTGCTTAAGCCACAATTCCTGTGTGCAATTAGTTGTTGCTGCAACATATTCTGATTCTGCTGATGATAAAGATGTGCAACTTTATTTCTTGCTCAACCAAGAAATTAATCTGCTACCAAGAAAAAATGCTCCACGAGTGGTGCTTTTTCTGTCATCTACATATTCTGCCCAATTTGCATCTGTGTATGCACATAATTCAAAAATTTCATCTCTAGGATACCATAAGCCAAGATTTGTAGTGCCTTGTAAGTACCGGAAAATCCTTTTTACTGCTGATTCATGATTTTCTTTAGGATTACTCTGAAATCTTAAAACAATACAAACTGCATTCATAATATCAGGTCTTGTTTGTGTCAAATACAGTAAACCTCCTATCATAGACTTGTATCTAGTTGGATTAACAGGTTCTGATTCATCCTTCAAAGATAATTTATCTGTTGTAGTCATAGGTGTACTTACCGGTTTAGAGTTTTCCATGCCAAATTTCTTTAGTAATTCCTTCAAATACTTAGATTGACTCAAGAATATACCTTTATCAGTCTATGAAATCTGCAATCCTAAGAAGAATTTTATCTCCCCAATCATAGACATTTCAAATTCTTGCTGCAATTCATTAGAAAAGTCTTTACATAATCCATCTTCTCTTCCAAAGATTATATCATCAACAAAAACTTCTATAATCAAGATGTCATCATTAGTCACTTTGTAATATAAGTTGCTGTCAGCATTACCTTTAGTAAAACCAATCTTTAAAAGATATTTATCCAATCTAGCATACCAAGCTCTAGGAGCTTGCTTTAGCCCATACAATGCTTTCCTTAACTTGCAAACCATATCTTTGTCATCTGTCAAATAAAATCCATCAGGTTGTTCAATATAAACTTCTTCTTCAAGATCTCCATTCATAAATGCACATTTAATATCCATCTGATATACTTTGTAGTTCTTGTGTGCTGAAGCCAAGAATAATCTGACTGCCTCAATTCTAGCTACCGGTACAAATGTTTCATTATAGTCAACTCCTTTCTCTGATTATCCCTTACACACTAGTCTTGCTTTATTTCTAATTACTTTACCATCTTCATTAAGTTTGTTTCTGAATACCCATTTAGTTCCAATTACATTTTTGTCTTTAGGTCGAGGAACTAATGTCCATGTGTTATTCTTTTCAATTTGTTTCAATTCATCTTCCATAGCTTTAATCCAAAATTTATCTTCACATGCCTCATTAACTGATGTTGGTTCAATTTGAGAAATAAGACATACCTCTTCATTTGCCAATCTTCCTCTAGTCATAACTCTTTGATACTTTTTCCCAATTATCTAATCTTCACAGTGGTTCAATCTTACAAACCAGGGTGTCTTTGCTTCTTGTTGTTCCTTAGTGACTGTGGAATTTTCAGGATGATGCCGGTGTAATTGGATCATCATTATGTACCGGTGTACTCATTGTAGGTTCATTTGATATTATCTCTGTTGCCAGTTCAGAGTCCATGTACCTTGAATTTCCTCTAAATTGTTCATCAATCTTCACATTTGTACTCTCAACAATTTTTTGCAGTCTCTTGTTAAAACATCTATATGCCTTACTCTTAGATGAATAACCAAGAAATATTCCTTCATCACTTCTAGGATCAAATTTGCCAATATACTCATCTCTTCTAATATAGCATTTACTTCCAAATATTCTAAAATATTTAAGAGTAGGAGTAATACCAAACCATAGTTCATGAGGGGTCTTATCGGTTTCTCCTTTGATGTGAAATTTGTTGAATGTGTAAACCGCTGTACTCACTGCTTCTCTCCAATATACATGAGGTAGATTTGCTTCTGATAACATACTTCTAGCGGCATCCAAAATAGTTTTGTTTTTCCTTTCCACAACTCCATTCTACTGGGGTGTTCGGGGTGCTGATAACTGTCTTTTGATTCCATTCACTTCACAGAATGTATTAAATTCCTTAGATGTGAACTCACCTCCTTGATCTGATCTCATACATTTGATTTTATTACTGGTTTCATTTTCTACCATCACCTTGAATATCTTGAATTTCCCAAGTGCTTCTGATTTCTCCCTAAGAAAAGTTACCCAACACATTCTACAAAGTCATCAATGATTTGCATGAAATACCTATCACCTTGTAAGCTTCTAGTTCTTGCTGGACCACATAAATCAGTATGAATCAAGTCAAGAACATTATTGGATTTTTTTGGAATACTCTTAAAAGATGCTCTAACTTGCTTTCCAAATTGACATTCCTTGCATATCAGATTGTGAGGTTTAACAATATTAGGTAAATCTCTCACTACCTTAGTTGTACTGATTTTCACAATGCAATCAAAATTTACATGACAAAGTCTCTTATGCCACAACCAACTTTCATCAATATGTGCAATCAAACATGTTTTTTCACTGTTATTCAAATGAAATATATTACCTCTAGTCTGATTACCGGTTGCAATTTCCAAACCAGTTTTGTTCATAATTTTGCATTTTCCATTCTTGAATTGTAACTGAAATCCTTTTTCAACTAATTGACCAACACTCAAAGATTATGTTTCAAACCTTCAACATAGTAAACATTATCAGTATTGTGCTTACCATCAAAAGATATAGTGCCTTTTCCTTTGATCAAACAAGCTTTATCATCTCCAAATCTCACTAGACCTCCATTGCATTCCTGAAAGGTTAAGAATTTACTTTTATCACCAGTCACATGATGTGAACATCCTGAATCAATGATCCATTCATCCTTATCTTCAATTTTCACTGCCAAGGCCCGCTCTATTGGTTGAACAATAGGTGTCGGTTGATCTTCTGTTATAGCAACAAAAACCCATCTATTGTCTGTCGGATCCTCATCAAAATCATCAGTGACTCTTCATCAACAAGGTAACAAGATTTGTCTCTATTCTTCTTAAATTTGTATCTCTGATATCCAGGGTCAGGCTTGTATGTTCTTCTAGCTTCTTCTTTCAATCTTGCATGTCTATCTGGACACCTGGATGCCATATGACCAATCTTATTGTAGTTAAAACATTTAAAGGGTGCTTTACTTTCATACTTACTTCCAATTGGACCTTTAGGCATTTTCCTTGCAAATAGTGCTTCAAGTTCTTCAATTTTTTCATTTTCTCTCCTTCTTTCTTCAAGTTCTCTTGCATAAAAGGTTTTCCAATCAGATTTATCAAAAGATGATGCCTTAAAAGATAAATCTGTCTTTATAGTAGCAACAAGACCAAATTCCTCAAGTTCAAAAGTTGAAAGTTTTCCAACCAAGGTGTCTCTAGTTACTGATGTATTAGGCATTGTTCTCAATTCATTTATATCAGTTACTTTCATTTTATATGCCGATGGATATGCTCTTAAACCTTTTTAAATAATTTCATCTTCCTACTTAAGGTTCCTCCACAACATTGTATACCCAAAACAATTTCATTTACTCTTTCCATAAAAGCATAAATCCTTTCATCTTCTTCCATTTTCAGACTTTCATACCTAACCCGAAAGCATTCAGGTTTTTCAATTTTGACTGTGGTATCACCTTCATTCAATGTTTCTAATTTGTCCCAAATAGCTTTAGCAGTAGACCTATTTGATAAACCCATGATTTGCTGATCTGATAATGTGTTCAAAAGTGCTTCTCTTGCTTTGCAATCATTTTCCTCATCTTTACCCAAAGTTGGTGGATTAGGTTGACCTTGAGTAGGAGCAACATAACCATTCTTTGTAACCTCCCATATGTCTTTTCCAATGCAATTAAAATGTGTCTTCATCCTGATCTTCCATATGCCATAGTTAGTTCCATCAAGTTTAGGACTGTCCTTCTTGAAATAGTTAATTAGATTTCCTCAAGCTGTTTAACTTCTGCAAAAAGAGGACTATGCTCTGATACCAATTGTTAGGTCCCGAAGAAAACTGAGAGACGAGGGGGGGGGGTGAATCAGTTGTCCAATAAATTTAAACCAAATTCAACTTTACCAAAACTTAATGCTTGATACCGGTAAACCAAACTTTATGCCGGTAGACAGTTTATCAGTTAAATGCGGTATCGGTAAAGATTAATGCATGAAACCGAAAGACAATAACATACACAACACATAACACCAATATTTGTACGTGGAAACCATGTAAGGGGAAAAACCACGATGAGAAACCTTAGCCACAATCAGATGATACTACTGCAGATAGTATGCATGTACAATAGGGGGTCTACACATGCAGAAAGGCCAAGTACCTAGAGCTCACTGATCAATCACAAAATGGGAGTCACACTGACTACAATTGGATGGTTAAATCCAATGATAATATACTGCTCAAAATATCATCTTCATATGCTGGATTCAGTACCAGTTTAGCTCTGATATGCCTTCTTTAAACCTTCCTTCAATCTTGAATGATGTTTGCGTGTATAGCTCTGCTTATATTCACATATACCTTATTACAATCCTTTTCATTATCCTTGCCTTACCTTTCTTGATCTCACAAATGAGATCTTACATTTATATCATAACCTAAGACCAATTGAGTAAGTCAGCTCACTAAAAGATATTATAATAAAATTAATTACAAATGAAACAATATTCGATGCATGATGTCAACTCAATGCATTTACAATAATAAAAAATCATCTTTATGATGTGTCGTGCCGATTTGTAATAGATATGCTTGTCGGTACATAACCTGGACCTATTTGCCAGTAACAACAAATATGCAAACCCGATAAAAGTAATTAACATATCACCAAAACAGAGTGTCCAAATAATGTCTTCGACATAACCAAGTAGTCTCCAAGTCATTCCAAGTGCCAATGAATAATATAACCTGCTGGTGAACCAAATACCAGTGACTATGCATAAGTTACTAACTTGTCGGTGAACATAACCAAATCTCTAAGTGTCGGTAAGTGTTGACAAGTGTTGACATCAATGACAAAACCATATCAACATATCCAAAATGCCAACATTACTACTAGCGGCAATACATGCAACAGTTTGCACAAGTGCAGACTATCCCACTTGTCGCACCCACATACGCACATCGACAAGGAGCACACTACGACCACAGGACCTACCTTTCCCTACCCTAGGAGATGTACAGGGAAGTCATGAGGGTAGCGATGATGAAAAAATCACTCCACAACTGGACAGAGACGATGTCGGAGTCAGACCAAGTTTTTCAGGCTGGTGGGGAAGACTAGGTATGACACCAATCTTCCTGTCAGGCGCAACAAGAGGAGATGTCAGAGCTCTAGGAGGCAACAATGATGATCAGGCCTCCTCAAGCGATGAGGGAGAGAGGCCAGGGCGGAGACAATAGGTTGGGAGCTCGAGCCTAGACAAACCCATTCTTGCCACCAGGAGGCTCCCACCATCACTAGTTGCACCACCTTCTATGCCACCAGTGCGACTAGTAGCAGCGGCAACGATCATGGAGGGATCCGCCAATAGGGTGCCTCCATGATATCCAAATTCGTAGAGGGGTGATCCTGGTATGTGCTTTGATTTCAGTAGATGTAATTGTTTTTCTTTACAGATACTTTTATACACTTGTATAGGTATAGAGATTTTTGATACTATGAATACTAATGTAGAAATTATTTGTTTTTGTAGAGGGCATCACTGAGTTTTATCCACCAGGCGTTCGTAGAGATTATTTTCGATCTACAAACCTGGGGTCCCATGTTGGAAACCTATTTTCCCCTCCGGACGGTAGGGAGACATGTTCAGTTGTTCGAGCATGTAGCACGACTGCATACAACATACTAGGAGGGTCAGGTGGAGTTGGTGCAAGGAGGAGCTTAGTAGACCACCGTGATGGGGCAGTGGGACCAGGCCTTGCTGGAGGTTCATGTTGTCCTCAGAGAGAGAGACCAGGTGGTGACGTGAGTTGAGAGTACCGAGAGGGCACATGATTCTCTATAGAGCCAGGTCAATGACCTTGTTTGATAGGTAGATGTCGCACAATAGGGTACCACAGGTCACTTGGACCACCCTTGAGTGTGTCAGTTGATGGTTGATTTGAAGGCATCGCGTAAACGAGAGATGGTTGTACGAGAGGAGTCGATGATGTAGTGAGACACCATAGTAGATCTACAAAGGGAGCTGAGGGGTATGCAATCATGGAGCACCACTGCCACAGGATCACAGTCCACCTCAGTGAGATAACCCCTTTGCTGAGGTCAGGAACCTTCAGTGCTAGTGGCCTCAAGGACCCGCCCACCAGAGGGGTCATGAGACATTTTTTTATCTATTATGTGTATAACTTTTTCTTGATGTATATACACACAGATGCATTTATGTAGTTCAGAGACACATATGATAGCATCATGTATTTATGTAGTGATGTGATACATGTACATTGATATTAGCATTATATATTATACATATTTATATGAGATTCACCACTTTTGATCTTGCCTTGTGTTATCATGCATGAATGTTTTTGCTATTTTATATGTTCATTATGTATGCTCATGTGATGGATGATGTAGATTAGATGTACATCATGATTTCATTTACATATTATTATATATACATGCATGATTAAACCTTATGATGATCTTTGTATGGATAGAACACATGCTCATGCACACACACACACGTGGATGTAAAAATGCATAGTCACTCCATAAAACAAAAATGAATGTTTTGTTAATGAAGGTATATGTATCATGACATGACT
Source organism: Cryptomeria japonica (assembly GCF_030272615.1). Taxonomy (NCBI): domain Eukaryota; kingdom Viridiplantae; phylum Streptophyta; class Pinopsida; order Cupressales; family Cupressaceae; genus Cryptomeria; species Cryptomeria japonica. Next base: position 529,064,500 of record NC_081405.1, read on the forward strand.
ACCATAGAGATCTAGGCATAATGCATACAACACTTATTGTATATTTTCTATGCATAGTACCTATGTAGGTGCGCCACATTGATAGGTTCTTTGAGAGGAGTACCATCCATGGAGGATAAACCATAGGCACCTGAACCATTAACAAAGGTGACGATGTACATAGCTAACAAATTTAGGCTAAATTTCCCTCATAAAGAACCAGGTCACCTATTTTAAAGGTTCAGGGTAACACACCTTCGTTAAATTGTCTAGAGAGAGACTTCTAGTAAGCTTGGAGGTGTTGAAGGGCCTTTAGACGATGCTCATCTAACAACTCAAGCTGATTTAGATGAACAATGTGATAAGTCATCATCGATAACCCCTTTTAAGGAAACACGTAAGGATGAAATCTCCAAGGGCATGATAGCGTCAACACCATACACGAGGTTGTGAAGAGTTGCTCCATTAGCCGCACAAACACATGCAATAGGCCCATAATGCACACACTAATTATACATGTTAGTGCTTACCATGTTTAGTAACGATCTTACGTAAGATTTTCTCAATGGTCCTGTTAGATGCTTTCGCTTGACCATTGGACTGAGGATAACAAGGTGTAGAGAAACCATGTTGGATATGGAATTTTTCAAGAAAATGATTAACCTCTTTGTTCTTAAATGGCATACCATTATCAGAGACAAGAGTAGTAGGTAAACCAAAGAGAGAAATAATATTGTCCATAATAAAGCCACATATCATATCGGTAGTAGTTGATCTTAGTGGTACAACTTCAACCCACTTCGTAAAATAATTTATAGTGGTAATGATCAAGACATAACCCTTAGACAAAGGGGGATATATTTTATCGATGATATCCAATCCCCATGTTTGGAAAGGCCACGAAGAAATCTAACTACGAAGCTTGAATCAGATTGATGTGTTGTTGACATTGGGGGTTCTTCTTGACAAAAGCAAATGAATCTTATTCCATTGTTTTCTAGTAGTACCCCATGTGGATTAATTTATGGATCAAAGAGTTTCCCTCGAAATGTCCACCTCCAGAGTCAGAATGGGCCTCTTGAACGACAAGGGGTATTTCAGCTTTTGTCAAACAATGAAAAAGAAGACCCTTATATGATCTCCTATAAAGAATATTAGATAAGAGAATGTAGCGATTCGCCAACTTCCGAATCAACGCACGTGAACTTGCACTGGTGTCATTGGGAAAAATTTTGGTCTTTAGGTAATTGAAAATATCTGTGAACTATTCCCCTGAGTCAACATGGGCACACATGAGATTATCGAATTGGGTTTGATCAGATACAACTAAAGAGAGACTTGTACCATGAAGCGGTATTCGTCCTGACCAAAGTACGTGCCTACAGGGGAAACGACACTTGCCATTACATCCGCATGACGATTTTTTGTCCATGAAATTTTTGATTGTGTAAGTAGTGAATTGTTTCAGTATAGTTGATACCAAATCCTTATACTGAGATAAATTCAACTTCTTAACATGATAAGCACCTGTAACTTGGTTTACGATAAGTTCTGAATCTCCATGGATGCAGATGTTTTTCACTCCCATGGTAATCATGACATAGAGCCTTGCTATCAAGGCTTTGTACTTAGCAATGTCGTTGGTACAAGGAAATTCTAAATGGAACAAGAGAGGCATTGGCTTTACTTCAGGTGAAACAAAGACTACATCCGCTCCTAAGCTAATCTAACACCTTGACCCGTGAAAATACATGTCCCATATGGAGTCATGGTCAATGACCAACACATCCTCATCAAGGAAGAGGTTCAAGGTAGGAAAGGATTTCTCTGAGGGGGTGTTGACCAATTCATTAGTGATGAATTTCCTTTTGATTGACTTCTTAGTTATGAATTTTAGGTCAAATTCAGAGAGCAACATCACCCACTTGGCCAGCCTTCCTATGAGATTTGACTTTTTGAAGAGGTGCTTTATGATATCATTCTTAGAAATGACTCATGTTTTTGCATGAAGGATGTAATGTCTCAGCTTCTGAGTCACAAAGATAAGAGATAAAATTTTCTTTTCCACAATGAAATATCGGGTTTCGTACTCTATCAAAGTACAACTAGTGTAATAGACTTCTCTTTCTCAACCTTCATCATCGCCTTGAGCTAACAAATTCGCTAGAGCGCGAGATGAGGCATAAATGTACAGGAAGAAAGGTCTATCAGACGTAGCTGGCATTAGGATGGGAGGATTAGCCAAGTAATCTTTGATGGAATTGAAATATTCTTGACACTCTTCATTCCACTTGAAACAGGTATCTTTCTTCAACAGTTGTGTAAAGGGAAGAGTACGATCAGCCCATTGCACTACAAATCGGCGAATGGCCTGAATCTTTCCTTGCAAACTACAAAGTTGAGAGATATTCTTAGGTGGAGGCATGTTCACGACTGCATCAATTTTATCTATATCTATTTCAATCCCTTGGCATGAGACAATGAATCCCAGAAGTTTCCCAACGTTAACACCGAAGAAACACATGAGGGAATTTAGTCTCATCTTATACAATCAAAGCCTTTCAAAGACCAGACGAAGATTTTTAAAATGGATTTTACGCGCTAAAGACTACACCAAGATATCATCGACATAATATTCTAAGATCTTAGGGATGAAATCATGGAATATCAAGGTCATGGCCCGTTGAGAGGTTGCTCCTACATTTTTCAACCCAAATGGCATGACGACATAGAAAAAGGTCCCCAGGGGGTTGTGAAAGTGGTTTTATACTGATCTTCTAGGTTAATGTGAATCTGATTATAACTCGAGAAGCCGTCCATGAAAGAAAGTAGAGCATAACTTGCGGTTGAATCCATGATCATGTCAATGTTCTGGAGTGGAAATTCATCCTTGAGGTAAGCTTTGTTCACATCCTAAAATTCAACGTAGACGTGAATTTGACCATTTGGTTTACTTACTAGGACAATGTTCAAGATCCAAGGTGAATAGTCGATGGGATGAATAAAGCCAGCTTTTAAGAGCTTCTCTATCTCAGTCTTGACTAATAAGGCCACTTTGGGATTCATCTTTTGGATCTTTTGCTTCATCAGCTTAGTATCAAGACTAAGCACAATGTTTTGTAGAACAATTGAGTCATCAATGTTGGGCATCTCTTCATAAGACCAAGCAAAGATGTTAGGAAATTGATGTAAAAGATTAAAATATTCTTTGAATTCCTCAGGAGATAAGCACTTCCCAACTTTGATAGCTTAGTCAGGAGTCTTATCACTCATGATGATGTCATTAGTTTCCCCACTAAGGAGTGCCCTACGGTCTTCTAGATGAGATGTGGATATTTGTTCTTCATTGCAGGATAAGAGGTGCCCCTTGCGCAATGGATTCCTAAAAATACGCCTGGGTATTCAAATAGTAAAGGAATCACCATTTATGATGATAAGAGGGCAACTCATCATATGCTCCTAGAAATTCCTTTAAAGATTTTTTTGAAGGGAACAGGTCCAAGGAAATTTTGTTGGCGACGCATTACCATCAATGAGTTTCTAGATAAACAAGCTTGAGAGGAAGGGGATCAATTAAAATCATGTTAACAGTTAACCATGGTTTTGCCTTTCAACCCATATGACTCTATCCCAGTCTAGTGTTGTGGTGACAAGGTTCAACTTCTAAAGGAATTTGAATACCTTGTCCATTAGGTCCACAACCCTTTCTGTCATAGCCAAGTTGAGATACAAGATTATATCCAAGACCATAAATGTTTTGTAATTATTTAAATGATGGTGGCTTTGTATAGAAGAGGTGATCAACATGATAAGAATCACCTGGATTTATGGATGCATAATCATCTTTTGTAGCCGAGGTGAATGAGATCTTGGGACAACTCAGATGGACAAGATTTACTTTATACTCACCAAGATGAGAGTCGGTGAAATCCAAAGGACCCTAATCATCACCTAAGAATGCATTCATTTTTGATAGAGAAGGCGATTTAACTAGAGGAGACTTATTAAAAGTAGACTCCAACATTTCCACTTCAGGAGGATCTATCTTCAAGGATTTTCCTTTTGAATAATCCTGCTCCTTAGATGATATCTCTTTCACAACATCTTGCACTGTAGTGAATTATTCATTCTTCTATTATTCCTTTTTAGAGGATGAAAGAGAGACAAAAGTTGCCATTGAAGAAGACAAAGTGGGTACATAGTATTGAAATGAAGGTGCAATGGAGGTTTGACTAGCTACCGCTATTTGACATAATTGCATAGCATCAGGATCATCCTTAACTATGACAACTTGATTATTGGCTACAAAATTCACGAACCCATAAAGTGTATATGAAACAACTCCCAAAGAATGAAGCCATGGTCTACCTAAAAGGAGGTTATATGACGAAGGGCTTGGCATCACATGCACAAGGGTCATGATAGTGACAGGTTTGACCTTCAAGGATAGTATGAAATTCCCTACAATGGTTTTACCACTTTTGTCAAATCCTCAATTGAATAAGGAGAAGGTTGCCAAAGAATTTGGGTCCACCTTGATTTTTGGAAACAAATCTAAACCACAAACATTTAATGCAGAACTTGTATCAACAAGTGTTCGTCTGATACCAATGCTATTTACATGGATAATTTTCATTAAAGGATCCGCTAAACTTGTTACTTCGAGAGGCAGAAGTTCATGTAGATAGAAAGTAATATTCAGTGAATCCGCATGAATATGATCCATTAATGCATTCACATATGTCGGTCTCACAAAAGAAGGTAGCAAGATCTTTTGCAAGGTTTCTTGTAGCATACCTTGGTACACCAAATTGGTTTGAAGCAAATCCCACAGTGAGATCTTAGCTGGAGTAACCCTAAGTTGCTTGATAAGATCGTAGTCACTAGGTCGCTTATCTGCCAACAAAGGTGCCTTGGGATGGCTAGGCTGAGAAGGAGGTAAAGAAGCTTGTGGTTGCTCAAGAGCTTGTTTATTCTTTCAAGTATTCTATGTGTGAGCAATGGTATCATGAGATGATTTATTGGATTGCATGGATCTAGTGTACAAGTCAGAAGTTTCTACTTTGAAAGGCTTCCTATTAATGGTATTAACTTTCTTAAAAGAAGGATTTTTTGCAGTCACATGGATGTAAGGTCTCTTAGGCCTTTGTGGAGTCGCGGAGACAACAATAACATTCACAAACTCTTCACCTTTGAAAGAGGATGTCGTAGAGGATGAGTTTCCCTCTACATCTCTTTTGGGGAGAGGTGCTTCTAGGAAGTCATCTAAAACTTCATCTAACATGTCAAAGTCATCCTTAGAGAATTCCTTATTTAAGGCATCAAAATCTAAGAGTAAAAAATCATACATTAGGCATTCATGTTAGGTTCAAATGTAGGGGAGAAGATTTGTCCCCTCCAAGATGATGAATCATAGAGGAAAAATAAGTCCACCACTACCTCTTCGAACTAGCACTAAGATGAGCCAGGGGATATCAAAAAATGAAACTAACTATATGAAAGTAAATAACAGATTTATAATGCAGAAATAGTAAAACACAGGAAACTAGTTTCATAGAATAGAACATAATCAAAAGTGGCATATACCTCTATATCAGGGAACTCTCGGGTTTTGGACTTAAGCATGGGGCACAGACGCCAACACAGTGCATTGTTGTCCGTACAACCCACAAATAGAAAGTTCCAAAAATGCTTCTATGCATGCTTTTTGACATGTATGAATTGTTCACCACCCACACACACAAAGATGAGAAAAATGTTGAGAGCTGTATAGGGGCTTGCCTCGGTCAAATTCTCGTTTAGGTGTTTCCACCGCCACAGACAACCAGATAGATAGATTGGAAAAATAAATTGGAAACTTGGTAAATTGGAAAATTAGAAAGATACAAATAGAAACTATACTCGGCTTAATGGAAGGAAACCCCTATTGCATGTAATGTAAATATTGGTAAATTGGAAATATGAATGCACCTAGATAATAGATACAATTAAAATATGAAAAATTTATGTTTCATGCAATGATAAAAGATAAAGAGAAGACAAGGAATGTAGCCAAACCCCTCTTGTTCGAGATATGAACATGACGAAGCCCTTTGTACGTGATTGTTGGTAAGACTTTGGTACAAGATAGTTGCAGCTTAATGTTGGTAGAAGTGTGTCCAATATTGACAAATGCACACTCCAATGAGAAATTGTGAGTGATTGAAGGTATTGTCATTGATGGCAACCTTTGGTTTACCGGTACACAGTTTTGGAATGCTTTTCATTTAAGAAATTAAGTAAATCCATTAACCGGCAAGATACTGATTCACCCCCCTCTCATTATATTTGGGAATCCTAACATCCAAGAGAATAGTGAGAGAAATATTACCAGAAGGAGTATGTCCATCAAGAAGGTCTTGTATCACTATCAACTATATTTTTTCCATCATCAAGAAGGTCTTGTATCACATGTCGGAGCTGATTGTGACTATTAGTTTTGTGTCCCTTATGTCTATGATATTATCAAATTTTATTGTCATTCTACCATGGGGGTTTGACTTGTGGATTATATTCTTTCATTTCAAGTATTATTATAAGATCGTTCTCAAGAATTTCCTTCAATGTTGACTCAAGTGATTGTCCCAATGGTGTAAAGTTTCATTTAGGAAAGCTCCTATGTTTTTCTTTTCCCTTGTCTAAAGATGAAACTTTGAGGTTATAAATGGGTGTTGAGGTTTTAATAGTTTTTGCATCGACAAATCTATCATTAAGAACATTCTTGTTCTTGGCCTGAAAGGGTGTCTTGTTTGGACTCGAGCCTGTCTTGCAATCTTTATCATCATTTATATTGATAGTACCATCATCAATAAGGGTTTGTTCCATCCAAAATCCCATTTTTATTACTTCATCAAAGAAGTCCAAACATTTAAGGTGAATTTATCTTCCAATTTCCTTGTTCAAATTTCAACAAAAGAGATCTAGTAGTTACTTTCAAGAATGTTGTAAGGTGATCTTTTGGTCAAGTGTCTCCATCATTATAAAAATGAGAAAAAGGATTCTCCTTGTTTTTGTTTGGTGTTAAAGAGGTCTATCATGGCCACTTCATGTTCACAATTATAAGCATAGTGTGAGTTAAATTTGTTAGCCAACTCTTGAAAAGACTCGATAGTTGGGGGTAGTCGTGAAAACCATTCCATAGCACCTCCTCCAAGACTACAATAAAATAATCTCGTAGGTGTGTTTCATCAACTGTAAATTCCAAAGTAGTGGTGCAAAATTCTCTCAAATGATCCTTAGGATCCCCTTTTCCTCTATATCTATCAAGTTTTGGTATCTCCCAATGACTAGGAAAAGTTGGCATTGGAATGCTTGGATCAAAAGGATAGGGACATATATCCTCAATAGAAAAATTGTGAGATGATGTCTTATTGTTCTTGAGAGTGTCCAACTCTTGTCTCAATGTTCTAAGCTCATTCAAAATGCGATCATTGGTAGGTGTTGGTTTTGATGTCTTTGTAGATCTTTCATAACCTAGTTGTAAGTAAAAGGGTATATGATTATTTATCTTGTCATCATTTCTTGTTTTGGTATGTTTAGATTCACTAGATCTAGGTTTGTCATTTGCCATGAGTAATGATACATCAAAATCACGTGGTACTTTGATTCCTTCATAATCAAGAGCCTTGAAATATTGTTGCGGATTACGTTTGACCACTTCTTTAAGCAACTTAATGTATCTATGATAATGAAGTACTTATTCTATATGAGATTAGGTTACTTCATCATCACTTTCACTTGTTTCATTAGTTGCAACACTAATGGTGTTCTTCACCATCACATTTGTTCTCCCAAAGGTTATCTTCATCTTGAAACATTATTTTCCTTGTTTAAGTGGACATAGGCGATTTCTCTTATCTTTGACCTAAGACTTAGAGATATGACAATGTATGAGGCTCAATATTAGGATGCAATGAAAACCCTAGAATGCGGAAGCAACTATATGATGTGATATATGATATGATATATGATTCAACTCTAAATGAGATATGAAGACAAATGATAAGCTTGTTCTGATAAAGAAGTAAGAACTTAAGGAAATTCTAGGTCTGAAAATAATTGTGATGCAAAAGCTTTACCAGTGCTATGATGGATAGACACAAGGACAAGTGATCAAGAGAGAGTATGCTAAAGTAGGAGATGATGAACTCCAAGCGGATGACCCTACTCAAAGATTTTGATATGTTTCTTAACTCAAGGATGATGAACCTCAAGTGACATGGGTGATCAATAATCAATGTTTCATTCAAGACCTAAGAGGAGTGACCTAAGTGCAAGTTGAAAGTTTTGTTTGACCAATGATGAATATTCAAGGACTGCTAATATATTTGTATGAAATGATCATAATATGCAAGGAATAAATGACTAAATGAAATGAATATGCAAGGACTGAAGATGGAACCTAAAAGATGAAAACTAGAAAAAATGATGCCCTAGGAATATGCAATCTAAAGCAAGAGCACTTAACTAGGATCATTTTGGATATGCAGGTTTGGTTCGTTCCTCAAAGAGCGTTGATAAAAATATCTCAATAATATATCACGATTAGAACTACAATTTCTATGTTTGAAAAAGTGGAACGTAGGTATTTGCTTAGGGATTTTGGTTTTTCAAGAGATCATGCAAACATTTATACTATGTGATTTTTGGACAAGTTTTGAGGTTTGAAAGGTGCATTTTCAATGTTATAAGTTTCAGGTGTGGTGTTTGATTGTGATTGAAAATGTTTGATTTGAACACACATAAAACATAGAAGACATAATTTTTTGGATGACTTAGACACAAAATCAAAGTAAAAGTCTAAATATGGGCCTAAATTAGCTCGAATTTTTTAGTAGTCTCAACAAAATTGAAAAAACTTGTAAGCATGTAACCTAGGCTGGAAAGAGGATATTGCTTGCTGGGTTCCCCACTTGGATAAATTCATATACTGAAACAAAGTGAACAAATAGAGATATTGGTGACACTAGGTCCCCTCCACGACATGGGCACACCAATTCTCTTACCTCAAAGGTTATGAACCAAGGAATTCCTATCTCCACAATGAATAGTAGGTGTGGGGTGGCTTCAAAGGTTCGACCTCCTGCACCAGTAAGCAAAAAGAGTTTTAGGCTGCTAAAAAATTGGTCCATAGTGGGGGAAATTTTGGGGTAATACTAGTGTCTATAAATGTGGCGATTCACTCAAGTAAGAGGTCTCCCAACCCTTAGAACAAGGGATTTTACATATCTCATGGATATTGAGGGAGACTTCTATTGGTATAAAATAGCGACACCAAGTGGTTGATGACTTCTGTCGCAACCATAATTATTTATATGGCGGACCAAAAGAAAGTACCACTTGGGTCTTTTCTTGTCACAAATCAAGAGGCATACCCTTTTCTAAAAAAATAAAAATTGGGTGTTGTTAATCTCCTTTCTCTTACACCCAAGATCTTGAAGGAAAGGGGAGAGGATACACAGTGTAACAGTGCATCCACCCTATAGAATGTAGGTGCATCAAATACAATTGACACTTATTATTTTTAAGCACCAAATGAAATGTGAGCTAAGCTTAAAACAAGACAATCTGTTTCCAAATCACAATTCTTCGATAGACATGTCTTGCATCAAACATCATTAGTAGTTTCAAAGCTTGGTCTTTGACAAATGAGGGCAGCATGCTTAAGTCCACAAAGATAAATACCCAAAATCAAAATGAACCAACAAACAATCACAATAAAGAAAATGAAACAATTAACAAAGACCAACTCAAGCCAACAAACAATGAACAAAACAAACCAATCGAATCTAATTAGCAACAAATCAGTCTAACAAACAAAATAATCTAAGCTAAAAACAAACTAATCTAACTTAAAAACAAACCTTCTAACTTGAAAATGAAATAATCTAAATTAAAAAAAAATAAAATTATCCAACCTAAAATGAATTAGTCTAAATTAAAAAAGCAAATTATCTAAATCTAAAAACAAACCAATCTAATTAAGAAATAACTAAAACAAATCTAATTGAAGTTAATAACAAAACTAACAAACTAACTAAAAATTAATCTAATTTAAAAAAAAAAAAAAACTAATCTAATTTAAAGCTAATGTAATTAAAAACTAACAGAAAACTAATTTAATTTAAAAAAAACTTAATTAAAACTAATTTAATTTAAAACGAATCTAATCAAACAAAATCAAACCAAAACAAACACAAATAAAAAATCACCAAATGAAAGCTCATGCAAGGCTAGAAAAACTTCACGGAGGGTTGGCAAAACTTCACGCAGGGCTGTAATGGACTTTAACGTAGGCTATAATGGGAAGATAATGATAATGTATGAGTAGGAAAGAGCAGAGGCAGGGAAAACATTTTTTAATCAACTAGACAAAAATGTTTTTATTGGTTGGAAGACATTATTGTTGCTTGGAAAACATGGCTGAAGCAAACAAAACACAGCTAGAACAGATAAAACGTTATTAATGTCACAAACAGAAGCTATCCAAAAACAATAACAGAAACACATAAAATGATAGGGCAAACACGCTATAAACAAAAACAAAAACGTTATTATTAAAGAAAAACAATATTAATCAAATGTTATTAGTGGCAAAACATTAAATTAGCAACCAAACAGGTTTTTTTAGCAACCAGACGTTATTACAAAATGTTATAAATAAAATGCAATCAACAGAAACAAACATGAACAACAGGAACACTATGCTATCACAGGCGAAACTATGCATAGGCAATCACTATGTTATTGAAGAACGTTATTGGGGAAAGACCAAGATCAAAAGTGTGACTGAAATATGGAGAATGCAAGTGAATTGTTTGAAGGAATGCAAAGATTGCAGCATGGACTGGGCATATGTATTTGTTTATGCAATAAAAAAACATAATATGCCAAAGAAACATATGAACAAAACATAGCCAGCAAATAAAATATGGACATCATACAAGGCACGTGAAGCACTCGACAAAATGCAACAACGAAATGTGGTCTCATTGCCTGCAAATACGCAAAATGATGGTTGAGAAAACAATTCTATCAAGTGAAGCAAAACCATTTAAAAGGAAAAGGGCTGTCCCATCGGGCGTGCTAGATGTAGATGAGGGAAATGGAAGTGAATTAAAGATTTAGATTCGTTTCAATATCAAACAATGGAGTATTTGTGAGAAAAATGTGCATGCAAAGCTAAAATAAAAATAAAAATACACACATGCATTCAACAAAAAATTCACTCCATTGTCCTACTATCTATTAAGATCTTGTGTTCAATAATGGACGCTCTCAGAAGCACATGCATAAGATGCTATGCAGAATGGAGCTTAAGGATGAATGCAAGAATAAGTAGAGATGCAAGAATGATCAAGTAAGAATGCAAGAGAGATTTAAAGATGCAAGCAATTGATGCAAAAGATTCAAAGTTGTACACTAACTCATTTGGGTGCATTTTCCGATGAACATTTCCAACGAACTATGGGATTTTTTTTGTTTTGTCGAATCTTATGAGGCAATTTGTGTCCAAAAAAAATTTAAAATATTCCTCGATGTTCGTCGGAATTCCGATGAAAGTACTTATCCTCGTAAATATGATGGATGTTCGTTCGAATTCTGACAAAAAACAGAAAAGTGAAAAGGTAAAAAAAAAAACCTTAGCATTAGTCAAGTAAATAATAAAAAAAATCGTGCAGATAGTGTTTTTCGTACTTGCAACATCGTTTTGCTTGGTTTGTGAAAGTTATAGACCGAATTTTTCATAGCTTGATTTTTTTGCCTGTGAAGAAAAATCATGTCAAATAATATCAGTGAAGAACAAAATAAGGAGACAATTGCTAGTTGTGGTCTAGCTTGAAAAGAAAAGGTAATGGGAAATGTTATTGTCCCTACAAAAATTGTAAGGGCTTAAAGACTAGAAGACTTTTAATCACAATAGCCGAGAAACATTGTAGGCAACATGGTCACATTGAAGGGCGACATGATTATCGTCCATTGGTAAGTTGTTCATTATATGTGTTTATATTGATTGCATTTGTAATGTTTATATCATTTTAACAATTTATATACATAAAAAATCACTTGATATTGAGATCATGATCATGGTTTATTTATGTTGATCATTTTTATATAGGTGGGGCACCCTCGGGCACATGATATGGACTACCATGACTCGGAGAATATGGTTTTCCAAGTGGAGGAACATGGAGGTGTGAATATCGAAGCTAAAGATAATAATCCTATGGAAGAAAATGATCATGCGCCAAAAAACACAATTGAAGATGATGGTACAAATACATTGATCCATGACACATTTAGTACCAGTGTAGTTGATCATGATGATCAAGATGATTTTTATGTTGTTCATGATTTAATTGTACTTGAGAAGGCATACGAGCCCCTTTATGAAGGCTCCCAAACAACTCTTCTCTTTGCTATATTGTTGTTGGTGAACTTGAAGGTTATGAATGGTTTATCCAACATAACCATCTCACGTATGTTAAGGTATGTCATATATGTAATCTATTTTCATCTATTTTTGTTGTTATTTCATCACTAGTAAATAAAAGGTAAAATATGTACCATTAATATTCTTTATATTAACAAACTATTTTTTTTGTTCTAGATTGATAGGTGATTTTTTGTTACCACCATCAAATATTCTACCTCGCTCATACCTAGAATTATCTGCCATTATGAAAGATATTGGATTGGAGTATCAAGAAATAGATGCATGTCCCAATGATCATATTATGTATCATAAACAACATGAATTTGCAACAGAATGCCCTGAATGTCATATCAATAGATATCGAACAGATCAACTAACAAAAAAGGTATCTCGCAAGGTTCTTCGTTATATTCCCATTATTCCACGTTTGCAACGATTAGTTAGGTGTGAAAGCTTGGTGCAATTTATGGATTACCATGCACACAATAGAAGTCGAGATGACATTCTTCGAATGCCTGCGGATGGTTATGCATTTACGAACATAGAAGAGAAATGGCCACACTTAAAAGAAGAACCTCCTAATCTCAAGCTTTCATTGGCAGTGGACGATGTCAATCCATTCAGAGAGCTGAGATCTATTTACTCGGTGTGGCTTGTTTTTGTTATCAACAATAACATTCCTCCATGGATGTCAATAAAAAGGGAGCACATAATGTTGGCAATGATTGTTCCTTGTACTTTTTTCATTTAATAGTCATGTACATTAAATTTTATATATATATATATATATATATATTGCAGTAAAATGGCTATTATAATTATGTAATGCTTTTGTTCATTCAACTAGATAAGTACCAAGTTAAAGATATGAATGTATATATCGAGTCTCTTATCAACGAGTTGTTGGAGTTATGGAATGGTGTCACTATGTATGACATCTCCAGACCAATAGGACAAAGACAATTTCAATTACATGCAATGCTTGTGTGGACAATTCATGATGCCCCAAAGCTAACACATTTTTGTGGTATGTTATAATGTTCAACTTGCACACTTTAATAATGTTTAATTTTTTACCGATTAAAAAAAAAAAAACGTTTAATTTTTTAAAGTATAAATCATGCATTTTTAAAAATAATCCATTCAATATATATAATTATAAAAATTAACATATTTAATACAATTATACATGATCTTCCAAGTCTTCAAACAAGTTTAGGAAAGTAGGTGTTTGATGAGTATAGGCATTTCCTCCATAAAAATCATAAGTATCGAACTATTGAAAAACATATTTTCAATGGGAAAGAAGAGACTACATCAAAACCACGAAGAATGACACCTCGCTTATGGAAGTTGGAATATATTAAAATTAATCGTCATGGCAATGTCATTCAATCTAATTGGTTATCTATCATATATGATATGTTTGAAATTTATATTTTTACATAGTGTTATTTCAGAAGTGACATACATCCTTAAGTCTCATAAAATTGATACTATGGGATTTTGGATGATATACTTGAGTGTGACTTTAGGTCCTTCAAATTAGTTATTTTCGTCATCCAATGGTACAGGCTACGATTGAATGAAAATGGTCCTAACATAACTGTTATTGAACATGATAATAGATTTACGGTGGTTAATACAAGGGCATTTGAGTGAGATGGAAATGAGCCCTATGTTCTTCCAAGCCAATGTAAGCAGGTATTTTACTCAGAGGTTACACATAAACCAGGTTGGTCATTTGTTGTTAGACATGATCCTAGATGAAGGCCAGTAAAGTATAATGTCATGGAAGAAGAAGATACAAAAGAACTAGAAGATGATGTACATGATGATCAGGATCAACAATTAGTTGATGATGTGCCTGACGAAGATGTCGAAGAAGAGGAACAAGATCACGATGATGTAGGAGTTAATGTTCATGATGAAGAAGAAGAAGAAGAAGATGATGATGATGATGATGACCAATCCTTACAATGTCGATTCTGGATCATATGATACAAACAAAGAGTTGGATGAAGAAGAAGATCAATGACATGATTTAAATGTATAAGGTATGTGATTAGTATATTATCTATTTGATATTGATTTCTTGATATTTTTTGGTAAAATATAAATGTTGTGATTATGTGGGAGGACTTGTAATTTGTGATTATCTTTACATGCATCTTTACATTACAAATATTTGCATCATGTTGTGTTCCATGCTGAGATATTTATGGAAAATAAACATTTTACTTTTTGTTTTTGTGTTTAAGTTTTTCCATGTTCTCAAGGTGTTGAATAAGATAAATATTAAGGATTTAACTAATATTAGGTAGGATCATTTCAATTCTTAGTAAAAATGGGGGAACATTATGCTCTAATCAATATCTGACTGTGTAGAGATTGGTATTTTAGATAGTGAAGTAAGGGATACCCCCCATGTCTAGAAAAGCCTAAAGTGCAAAGGAGAACAAGCCACTATCTCATTTTCATTGACAACTAATCTGAGAGTATTAATAATTGAAGATAATTAATTTATAGAGATAATCAAACAATTAGTTTGGAACACCAACACTACCCATGTTTACCCTTTGCACGTGTTTCATGACATACACACTAAAATACTTTACATACATTTCACCCTCCTATTAAACAATGAATTTCATAGTTTAGTACATATACTTTCCTAGTTCTTCTACTCCATTAGTGACCCCCAAAAACACCCAAAGCTCAAAATTTTAATACATATATAGGTTGTACTACTTTTTTTGGCCACCTATAGTGCCTTAATCACTTTGCTTGATGATGATCAAATAGTACATTATTCATTGTTCCTTAGCTCCTTGTTTTTATTTTCTCTATGAGATCTTAAGGCTAAGAGTAAAAATAAAATATTTTATAGCTCGTACTCCCCAATCCCTATTTATATAAATCTATCCACAACTCTTCCCATTGATAAGTTTTACCCCCTTTCTCCTCTTCTCATTTGATCCATTTATTTTTCAACCTTTTTTTCCTTTCAAATCTTCTCATTTTTCTCTTATATCCTATTTTATCTTCGTTTTTCTTTTCAAAAGACCACTCATGTTATTTTTTTTCTCGACTACCCTCTAGAGGGAGAATAATCCTCATTTTTCTATCCTACTAGGACATATCACCACCTTTTTGCATCCCAAAAGTATGTAATTGAATTAATCCTAATTGAAGCAGATCCCTAATGTGTATAATTAACTAAATATATCTAAAATGAACTCATCTAAGATGAATGGATGAATGTAAGCTAGAGAGAGAGAGAGAGAGGAAAAGAGAGAGGGTGAGAGGGAAGGAGAGAAAGACTTGAGAGAGAAGGAGAGTAATAGGCAAAGAGTGAGAGATGTGAGAGATAAAGAGAAAGTGAGGATAGGGAGAGAATGGAAAAAATGGGATGGAGACATCTGTGTGTGTGTGTGTGTGTGTGAGAGAGAGAGAGAGAGAGAGAGAGAGAGAGAGAGAGAGAGAGAGAGAGAG
Organism: Cryptomeria japonica; assembly: GCF_030272615.1. Lineage (NCBI taxonomy): Eukaryota > Viridiplantae > Streptophyta > Pinopsida > Cupressales > Cupressaceae > Cryptomeria > Cryptomeria japonica. The sequence goes on from NC_081405.1 coordinate 529,080,449, forward strand.
AGAGAGCTTGATAATATTCATATTATGTACAAGTCATCCACAAGTTAGTTTATCAATCACAATGTCTAGTCAACTAGGTCCTAAAACCCACACGTTACTCCAAGAGTGGGGACATGAACTACATGTCACCCAACCCACACTATACTTGGTCCAATGAACATCCACACACTTTGTCTAGCTAGTGCATAGCGCAATACTCTAGTGCATTTATTTGGAACACCCTGGAACAAACTACGAACTAATCATAGTGAGCATAATGTCAACCTTAACTTTCCTTCTTGATCACCCCCTATAAAATTTGAATAGATTTGTCTTCGTGTTTAGCCTTACTCATTTTTTCAAACTAAAATCCTCAAAACAACATAGTGGTAGAACGTGGTACAAAATATTGCATCAATGTACTAATAGGTTGTGAGCAATAGACCTTTGAAAAATATCATAAATAATTTTTAATATAGAAATGTTTAATATCCCATAGGTCAGTTTTGATTTTTACATATAATTACATATATAAATGTATAATATCCCATATAATATCTCATACCTTGGCAATGTTTACTTATAATTTCATATAAAAATGTGTAATATCCCATAGGTAAATTTTAATTTTTACATATAATTATAATATCCCATTTAATTATAATTACCATGCAAAGAAAAAGACATGTCCATGCAATTGAAATATCCCATTTACATATATTTATAATATATCATAGATCAATTTTAATTTCAAAATACTCTGCAAAGTAAAAGACTTTGAAAAACTTCATTCCTGCAAGGCAAAGCAGAAGACCATTGGCGCGTGCAGGGGAGGAGATTTGCAAGGTTAGAGACAGTGATGAATGAAGAATTCATTCGTACGTGCAGGAGGAGGAAATATTGTAGGGTGAGCATATGTGGTGAATGAAGAACCCGGCTAGAAGACTTCATTCGCTCGCACCAAGGTACCAGTAGAGATATGGTAGGGTAGGGTAGAGATTATAGAAAAATAAATTTTGATTGAGAAAAGTTCATGTAAATAGTTATGTAGTGTTGGTAAACGGATTTGTTGCTTTAAGAAACTTTCTTGAAAAACTCTGTTTTGCCCTGTAATTAGCAACAAAGCGTTCACAACAGTTGAAGAATCACAAAGAAATGGTAATTCTTCTCTGCGTTTGAGAGGGGTAGCTCCCTCGTATAATGGGGGTATTTGGATTTTTCAAAAATTTAAAGAACGAACAATAAAGAAAGATTGAATGCCATATAAGGTATTGTAGACACTCAAAATTGTCATGTCTAATTAAATAAATATTTTATTTATTTAATTATCTAAGCCTAATTCTTCTATTAATTAAATAAATTTTTATTTATTTAATTAATTCATTTATCCTCTTCTAGCCTTATTTCTCATTTAAATAAATACATTTATTTATTTAAATTATCCCTTTCCTATATTAAATAAATATTTTATTTATTTAATTGTCCTACTTCTTCTATTAATTAAATAAATCTTTATTTATTTAATTAATTCATTATCTTTTTCTACATGACACATGTCATTCATCTCTTATTTCCTACACTACCTACCCCTTTCATTATTTTGGTATTTCTTATACCTACCCTCTAATCCTAGCCGACCTCTTTTTTTACACCTCTCAATCTTAACCCTCCATTTTCTATTGTGTCTTCTATTTAAGGAGATGCTTTCTTCATTACCAAACCCTAACTACTGGATCAATTGACTACACTACAATTCTACTTGCAACCACATTCCGTTCTTTGTTGAGCTCTTGTGCATACAAAAATCTGAGAGCAAGCATATCAAACAAGATCAATGGAGATAGGAAGAATGGAGATCAAAACCCTAGTGGACATGTGATGGTATAATCTTTGTGATTTTTGAGTTATTTGCATTGTCTTAGGTTATCTTCATATGTTATGGTGGATCTTTGTTCATTGTTAGGCTAGGGTTTGGTGGTTGAATCCATTTTAGTCTTTCAATATTGTTGTTTATTGCTATCCATTTTCACCATATACATTTTGGCACGCCCGGTGGGACCCTTGTCCCTTTGCATTTAACATTTTGTTGCAGATTTTGCATTTTTGAAGTTGCAGATCGGACGATTTCGACGACATTTTAGGTTTTTTCCGCGTCTGCGAGTGTTCGGATCGCGTTTTTGTATTTCAGAGGCGTCTGTGATATCTTTTATCGCGTCTGTGTTTCTGTCATTTTTATTTTTTGCAGGTTTCCGAAAGTCGCGTCTGTGATCCCGAATCGCGTCTGTGAACCATCTGATCGCGTCTGCAGAATAAAGAGGCGTCTGTGTTCTGAAATCACGTCTGCGAATCACAGAACGGCGTCTGTGTCGGACAGACGCGTCTGTGTCTGGTATAACAGCGTCTGTGCATTCTGTTTTGCAAATTTTTTTTTAAGTTTTTCGATTCGGCTTTTCGGATTTTTTGTACTTAGGGTTTCAGATCTGGTTTATTTTCGGCTAACCTTTGCAGATCTAGCTAACCTGGTTTGTGCAGCTTGCTTTGGAGGCAAATACGTTTTTGTTGAAGGCCCCTTTTCACAAAGTCTTTTTGGGTTTTCTTAAAATTTACCTAACTTGTGTGCTTGCAGGAAGGGGTTATCACTTGAAACAACCCAAACTACTAACAATTTTGTTGCAGGGCCTTAGCTAGGGTTTTGTAATTTTATTTGTGTGCCTTGTCTTCATAGCTTAGCAAACACTTCAATTGGTGCACTAAAATTGAACCATTGTCTTTTGTGTCTTGAGCAATAGGCTCTTTTTGTTTATTCTTTAGAGGGCCTGTCTTCCCGTGTGGTCATTAGGACTACTAGTGAGAAGAGAACGACCCAAGTGGTAGCAAAAGAAAAGCCATCTTCTTCCAAGCCACTATAATCAAATGTATTCATGGTGAAAACTATGAATAACGTGTGCTGATTAGTTCATACCGACACTATGTCTCCCCATAAACCCGTTTGATCAAATTTATTTGATCATTTGTAGGGCGTAACCCCTACCGGCTGGGAGCCTTCTGTATTTACAGAGCTGAAAGTGCCGCATGTATGGCCACACGAGCGGATGCCCTTACTAGCACCTCATTGTTTTAGATGCCCAAATCCTTCTAGTTGTTGAGGCAGGAGGTCGGACCTCTGGTAGCGGCCCACACACATACGGTTCTTAGTAGAGATACAAAGTTCGCCATGGGGAGTTTTTATGGGGACTGATGCTTGGCTGACCCGAGAAGTGAGTGCCGAGGGTGGAGCCAGTGAGGTCAAGCATCTAAGTATCCGCTCTGAATAGCGTAGCCTCGGGGGTAAAACCCCATGTGGGATCAACAATTATTGTCCTGGCCAGCCATAAGAATCGTGCTTGACTTATGATAAACATTCAAACAATCAAGACAAAACAACAAAACATTGTGTCTTTTGTGTCTTCAAGTGTATGCAAAAACTTTTTACATCAAACAACACACTTTTTGGAGTCTAAACAGTCTGCAAACATTGGGTCATCAACACTGTGTCCTCTTGTCACGAAAAACAGTCGAAAAATCAGATTTGGTCACAGCAAAACAAATTCACAGATAGGAAAGATTGCACTAAGGTTACAGAAACGCGTCTGTGTCTGTTAAAACCGCGTCTGTGTCTGATAAACGCGTCTGTGAAGTACAGAATAGCGTCTGTGTTTTTATCAGCGTCTGTGTCGAACAGAGACACGTCTGTGTCTGGAAATCACGTCTGTGAAGTATACAGCAGCGTCTGTGTCCACAATTGCAAAAAACTGTTACAGTCCCAGCAAACATCAACAAGAAATCTCAGAATCACGTTTGTGTCAAACAGAATAGCGTCTGTGTCTTCAAACCGCATCTGTGAAGTATACAGAGGCGTCTGTGTCAGGATTTGAAAAGTTTAACAGTCAAGCAAACAAAGAAATCAGTTTCGGCATACTTGAGCTTCCTAGGTTGTCTCTTCAGGTTTCATCTAGCATTCAGCCTGTTCTAAGGTCTTACACAGTCCATCATTGCTTCATACCTCATTTTACATTCATACTTGTCTAAACTTGAGTCAAAAGGTCACTTGCTTGTCCTCACTATACTTTGTCAACACACTACATACTACAACACTTTGCTAAGTGGTCCCTCATCAAGGTTTCTTACCTTTGGGTCTCATTTGGTCTTACTTAGAGTCAAGGTCAGCTTACCTCATCAAGAGAAACTATCCTCTCTTTGGAAGTCACACCTACTCTACTACGTACATACTTGGTCTTACACTTTGGACATTGCAAGTAAACTTCAGATTCATTTACACTCCATACAATTCTTGGTCTTACATACTCTTGTCATTTTCGTCTAGTCTCTCACATATTGCTAAACACCTAGTTCATGGTTGAAACCCGTCTTCAAAAATCTAGGAGAAAAGCTCAAGAAGCTCAAGGGTCCGTAAACATGAGTTCTTATGAGTATGACAATGATGTCTTCTACAATCCTGAGCACACTACATTACCAGACATGAATGTTTATAGACACAATCCAAATATGGAAAGCGCAAACGCTATACACAACGCCACACACAATGATAATGTGGACAATTCTTCAATACTATCAGCAGACATACAAGAATCTATAATGGATCCTCAATTCAATAGATTGGTTGAAGAGATAATGAGGAGAGATCGTCAATACTTTCTAAACATGATGGCACAAAGTGGAGCTAAAATACCACATGATTTTGACTTATCTCAACTTATGGAAAGTAGACCTTCACAACAAACTCAACCAAATAGTGGAGGACCCAATAATATGATGCCGGAGTCACCATCAGTTTTGCTTCAGAAACCAGCAATCCCACATACACAAGCTCAAATGCATGATACTTACACTCAAAGACCATCATGGAGGCCCTATTCTCAAACACATGCTCAAGATATGGGTCAACCAAGACAAATGGATACACAAGGACTTCCTCAAAATTTTGACACAAGGAGACCTCATGCCAAAATTGGGGGCAACACAATGGAAAATGAAAGGCCCATTGAATATGGCTTATATACACAAAACAGATATGGGGTCCCTCAACAAGAAATTATGCCAAGTGCTCCATACATGTCACAACAATATAGACCTCCATATGGACATGTCTACGATCAATATCATCCATACATGCAACAAGCTCCTCCTCAAATGGGTGTTGCAAACATGGGGTATGCTACAAGAAATCCATCTCCTCCCAAAAATAATTTGGAGCAACAAATTAGAGATCTTCAAAAGAAAGTGGAAGACATGGGCACATCAAAACCCACATATACTATGAGAGATATATGCCCTTATCCATTTGATAAGAGCATTCCAATGCCTCCGTTTCCTCCGCACTTTGCAACACCGAAATTTGACAAATATAGAGGGAGAGGAGACCCCAAGGCACACATAAGACAATTCTTCACAGCTTGCATTGAGGTAGCGGCAGAAGAAACATACTTAATGAGGTTGTTCCCATAGAGCTTAGGAGATCAAGCGATGGAATGGTTTTCTCAATTACCTCCTGGTATTAAGTCATGGGGCGACTTGGCAGAGGCATTCATTCAACATTTCTCTTACAACATTGAAACAGATGTCTCAGTTACTACCTTGTGCAATACGAAACAAAAAGAAGGAGAATCTTTTGCGTCATTTTTACAAAGATGGAGAAACTTAGCTAGCAGATGCTCTTGTGAAATCCCGCAAAAACAAATGGTGGAAATGTTCACACAAAATGTTAACAAGGCTATTGGTTATGATCTCAGAAAAGCTTGTTTGTCTACATTTAAGGATGTCATTGAAAAGGGCCTAGCAACAGAAAAGGTCTTGATTGAACAAGGAGTTATCAAACTATTCAAAGAAAACAAAGAGGACTTTAAGGGAAAGGACAAACCAAAGTTTTGGAACAAGAACAAGAACACAGTTAATGATGGTGTTGTTGATGCCAACACAGTGAGACCAAAGTTCATCTTTTCTGGATCAAGTTCTACCAACAATCAAGTGAACAATCAAACGGCTGCTAAACCACGAAGGAAGTACACTCCATTGGGAGAACCACTTGAATCAGTATTCAAAAAGCTTGTAGCAAACAAGGTGATCACGGTCCCAAATTTTCCTCCATATGAACCAAAGGTAAAACCGAATTGGTGGAATGATGATGAATATTGTGAATTTCATAAGAGCAAGGGTCACAAGACAAGTAATTGCCATCGATTGAAAAACATTGTACAAGATCTCATTGACAGAGGAGATATTGAGATTGAGGGACATTCATCTAACCAAGAGCATGAGGTGTTTAAGGAACCATTCCCGAAACATGACAAGGGAAAAGGCAAAGTCACAGAGGATCAAGCCAATTACACCAGAACATCTTACAATTATGATTCCACTATTAATCACATCTCAATGGACAATCATATTTCTACCATTACTATCAAAAATAAAAATCCTGAGAATCCTCCTCAGCGACCTAAAATTGTCCTAAAAGGTGTGGGATCTTCGTCCGCATCTACCTCTGAATGTCATGTTACAACCCGTCGAGGTAAGATCACATTGCCAGGTACCTCTACTAAGAATACCAATCTTTCGTCAACTAAGCCTGAGTACGATCTTGTAGAGCAATTAGGGAAAACACCCGCACTCATCTCTATTCTTGAGCTCTTACGTATATCTCCTGCACATAAAGCTGTCCTTGACAAAACCTTGAGAGATACTGCTGTCCCTACTGATCTGAACGTGGACCAGTTTCAAGCCATGGTGGGATACCTATCCGTTCCACACTCCCTCACATTCACAGAAGCCGATGACGCCTCCATAAGTCAGCCTCATAATGCACCTCTACATATTGAAGCCTTCATACATAAACACCGAATAAAACGAGTCCTGATAGATGGAGGAGCAGGTCTTAATATTTGTACATTGAGTACCATCAGACAATTGGGATATTCTGACAAAGCTGTGAATGCTACAAACCAAATCACTATTAAGGCTTATGATGATGAAGAGCGTTCGTCCAAGGGCACAGTCATCTTACCACTAAGAATAGGGCCAGTCACAAAGGACGTGATTTGTCAAGTCCTAGATCTAGACCTCACGTATAACATATTGCTAGGACGTCCATGGATTCATGAAATGAGAGCAGTCCCATCAACGTACCATCAGTGCATAAAATTTCCTCATAATGGAGTCGAGGTAACGGTCAATGGTGATCCAAATCCATTCATATATTGCAATAACTTGAGATCACATACTGAGATTATCATTCCCAGCAATCGTGAGGCTACTCCTTCTTCAGCATATATTGATCCTGAGTCATTAAAGCCCTCGACATCCAAACAAGGTGAACTTAGAGCCAAGTTTCAAGACAAAGGCATGGGAGAATACACTCTGAATCAAACAATGTTCTTACGACAAGTCATGAACTCCCCCAAAGAATATGGGAGGCCACATCCTAATAAGCAAATCTCCATCATGCTACTCAAATGGGATCCTACCGTCTTTCAAAAATGGGGCGAACTAGAGGAAGAAAGTTTATATAAAATGCTATATAAGGACGCTGAAGATGATACACATGATCAAATTATAATACCCTGTGAAAACTATGGTAAAGGTTTCAAAATTCTGCAGAGATTCGGGTATGATGGAAAAAGTCCTCTCGGACTACGCAAAGAAGGTGTCATGGAGCCTCTACAACCTGAGCTAACTACAAGAAGGGAACGCTCTAAGGGGCTTGGTTTTCTAAATCCCAAGATTCAAAACAAGAGAACAAAACAGATATGGCGAGTCAAAGTGGCTGAAGTTCAACAAGAGGATAATTATTCCACATACTCCAATGAGTGGGAATGGGGTTCAGACAAATCCTCCAGCGACTATGAACTTAATGAGACATTTAGAGAGCCAGATGAACCTACAGAGGAGGAGGAGTTTTACAAGAAATTCAGAGTTGGTCAAGAACCGACCCATAAGGATCCCTCACAAGCTTCGTTTCAGGGCCCTAGGTCAGGATCACATAGGATGAGGACACCTGTCCCTGAGGGTGCTACTAGTGATGATAATTTGGACTCACTCACGATCGACACTGATGAGGAGAGTGCCATTGACGACCTCGATGACTACCTTGACATACCTGAATATAACCACATCTTCACTATTAGCCTTGCGGACTCTAAAAACACTAAAGACCTTCCCCTCGTTCACCCCCAACTCATTGACTGGGATCAGGATGGACCACCACAGTTTGATACATTTCAAAATGACGAAGCTATTGTTGATTATCTTGGCATTCGCGATGATCTTCCTCTTGGAGACCATAAAGCAGGATACGCCATAGAGCTAAATAACATGGCATACTTTGGTGAGGGTGTCGGGCCTTCTAGTCGCAAAAATGTGAAAATAAAGACAAAACAAGGGTCTTATGGCGAAAACCACACTGTGGCGCTCTCTGACTCTAAAAAAGTAAAAAGAAAGGACGTATCTGAGGGTGAAAACCTCTCTGAGGCGCCCGAAGATGGAAGGCTTGACATTCTCCCAGCATCATACGTGGAAAAATCATCCATGTTGGTAGAAGAGACTATAAAGACAAACATTGGTACAGCAGAGGTTCCACACAACATATTTTTGGCTCAATCATTGACAGAGACCGAGAGAGCAAAATTCATAAGCTTCTTTAAGGAACGACAAGTCAACTTCGCATGGTCTTATGCTGATATGCCTGGACTAGACCCCGACTTAGTAATGCATCATTTAACAGTCAAACCGGGGGCAAAACCAGTAAAACAGAAATTGAGGAAAATGCATCCACAGGTGGCATTGCTAGTCAAGGCAGAGCTGGAGAAATTACTAGATGTCGGATTCATACGCCCAATTGATTATCCCGAATGGATTTCCAACTTAGTGCCTGTTAGCAAACCAGATCGCAGCATCCGAATATGTACAGACTTCAGGGATATCAACAAGGCTTGTCCGAAGGACGATTTCCCATTACCAAACATTGATTTAATTGTTGATCTCACAGCAGGCCATGAGATGTTATCTTTAATGGACGAATTCTCTGGAAATAATCAGATCAGGATTGCACCTGAAGATCAACATAAAACATCATTCACTTGTCCATGGGGAACCTTCTGCTGGAATGTCATGCCCTTTGGGCTGAAAAATGCAGGTGCCACGTATCAACGAGCCATGACTACTATCTTCCATGATCTCATGCATGTAAAGGTGGAAGATTATGTCGACGACCTTTTGGTTAAATCAATAGACAGAAATACACACTTGGACATACTTTCAGTTGCTTTTGATAGGCTGGAAAAATACAAGGTAAGATTAAATCCAAAGAAATGTGTCTTTGGAGTAACCTCCGGGAAGCTCCTAGGATTCATTGTGTCTAAAAGAGGAATAGAAGCGGATCCAGCAAAAGTCAAGGCTATCTTGGACATGCCGCCACCCAAGAATATCAGTCAACTTTGGTCTTTACAAGGGAGACTCCAGTCCATACGAAGATTCATAGCACAACTTGCAGATAAGTGTAATCCTTTCCAGCACCTGCTACACAAAAACATTAAGTTCAAATGGGATGAGAACTGTCAACAGGCTTTTCAGGCACTTAAAGACTATCTTTTGAACCCGCCAGTTTTGATGCCACCAATTCCGGATCAACCATTGCTACTTTACATATCAGCTACTCCAACAGCACTGGGGGCACTACTAGCACAACAAATATCTGACGGCAAGGAAAAAGCAGTCTACTATATCAGTCGCACATTGGTGGGATATGAGCTAAACTACACACCAATTGAGCGTGCATGTCTCGCTGTGGTCTTCGCTTCACAAAAATTACGACATTATATGCTCACTCACAAGACCAAGTTGATTGCCAGAATTGATCCACTAAAATATCTGCTCAACAAAGCTACACTTACTGGGCGACTGGCCAAGTGGGTAATGATTTTGAGTGAATTCGACATTGAATACGTGGACAGAAAAGCCATAAAAGGACAAGCCATTGCAGATCAACTGGCAGATGCTCCCATGATAGATGATGTTCCTCTACAGTCAGAATTTTCAGATGAGTCCATTCTAACAATATCACCTGCAAAGCCATGGCAACTATACTTTGATGGCTCATACACACAGCATGGGGCAGGAGCGGGTATACTCTTTATAACTCCCCAAGGTGATTCTATACCAAAGTCATACCGCTTATCATTTCCTTGCACCAACAATATAGCGGAATACGAGGCATTAACAACTGGGTTAAGAATTGCAGTTCAGTGGAAGATCTAGGAACTTCGTGTTTTTGGCGATTCTCAACTTGTCATCCGTCAAGCAACTGATGATTATCAAACAAAAGATGAAAAGCTAATGCCTTACAAACAACTGGTAGATGATCTGAAACAACACTTTGCAAAGATAGAGTTTGAGCAGATACCAAGAGAACAGAATCGCGCTGCTGATGCCATGGCTACAATTGCTTCGCTCATTGACCTACCGCAAAATGAGACCTGTTATGAGTTCCTGGTTGACAACCTGCTGATTCCGTCATATGAGATCACTCCTACGGAAATGATATGTGTTGTTGGTCCTGAATCCCAGTTATATGGTTCCATATTCACATACCTTCGCGACAACATCTTACCTCCTGATTTATCGAACAACCAACGCCGCACTGTCATCCGCCAATCCTCCCGATACGTTATCCTAGCTGATATCCTATATCGACGAGGTCTAGATGGCACCCTCCTTAGATGTTTAGAGAGTGACGAAGCTCAGATTGCGTTACGAGAAGTGCACGAAGGGATATGTGGTCCGCATACTAGTGGTCCTACCTTGGCCAAGAAACTCATCAGGACTGGATACTACTGGCCTACTATAGAAAAAGATGCATATCAGTTTGTCAAGAGGTGTAAGCAGTGTCAAATTCATGGAGACCTCATACATGCACCAGCACAGGAACTACAGCCACTTGCATCTCCTTGGCCCTTTTGTCAGTGGGGACTCGATCTCATAGGCAAGATTCACCCTCCTTCTTCCAATGGACATAAATTCATTATCACAGCCACAAAGTATTTCAAAAAGTGGATTGAAGCCGTGCCTCTCACACAAGTTACTGGGAAACAAATCGCTACTTTCATCCTGAACTACATCATTTGTCGATACGGGATTCCTACTTCCATTATTACCGATAACGGGCATCCTTTCAAGAACCAGGATGTTCGTGAACTCTGTGAGCGCTTCCATATCTCTCATCGTTTCTCCACACCATATTACCCCCAAGGTAATGGCCAAGCTGAGGCATCTAACAAAACAATTCTCAAAATACTTAAAAAGACAGTCGACGACGCTGGCCGTAACTGGCATGTCCAACTCAATCCCGCACTTTGGGCCTATCGTACCAGTGTCCGCACACCTACAGGGGCTACACCTTACTCACTTGTCTACGGTGCTGAAGCCATCTTGCCTATTGAGGTCGAGTTACCTTCTTTACGGGTCTCCTTGAGAAACATAATCAACGATGAAGACTACAGGGTCTCTCGCTTACAAGAACTAGAACTGCTGGAGGAACGACGACACACTGCTTTTAATCATCTCAAGGCTTACCAACAACGAATGAGTCGCAGTTACAATCACAAGGTCAAGCCTCGCACATTTGAGGTAGGTGACTTAGTCCTCAGAGAGAACCCCAAGAATCAGCAAGATAGAGAAAAGAAGGGCAAATTTGAACCCAACTGGCTTGGTCCTTACATCATCACAGCAGCATATGGATCTGGGGCATATCAACTCTCAACTACAGAAGGGGAATCTTTGGAGGATCCTATCAACAACATGCACCTTTGCAGGTTCCACACATAGCTCTTTTTGAGTATCCTAATGCAAAAATACAAAAAAATTATAAAACAAAAAAATCGTAACTTGGTGAAAACCTGGCAAACAGGCGCCTTGTGACAACAAAAAAATTGCAAAATCCAAAAAAGTAAAGAGAAATAATTTCGTCCAACAGTGAAAACCACTTCGGTGGCGCCTTGGGCAAGTACCATGGTGAAAACTGGGTCACCAGCGCCATGCGTAGGGACTTTGCTCCTCCCTCCTTCAGGATTCTCTTTCATTTTTTCACTTCGCACACACTCACGACCAATTCACTCACAATAAACTTACCCATTCCCATCATGGCTTGTTATTGATCTACCCAAGATTGGTTAGCCATTCATAATAAACCCTCCCTTTTCACTCCCTTTCCATCCATAATAAATCAGATCCTATCTGTGACTACGGCCAATTCCTACGTCTAGTAATGGGTGTGGAACTGAGAACATCACATGTTTCGAGGAGTACAGTTTCTTCTAGTTTCCTTCAAGTCTATCCGCGCGCAATCCGCAATAAAGCAACATTTGCATCGCAAATCCGCAATAAAGTTTCATCTTCTCCACAATAAAGTATCAGTTTCATGGATTCAGTCAGTTTCAAATGAGACACAGCAGCAACAATGGGCTTCAACAAAATCAAATCTTTCAACAGACTCAGACAACATATGGTTCAGTGCTATCTATCCTTTTTGTGAAAGTGAACATTGTGACCACAATCAAAATTTGACTTATACAAGTGACAAGAGACACTAAACTTGAGGACTACAGTGGATGTTGGTGTCGAGTCTTGGTTTTCTTTTGGTTTTATCTTTTTGGTGACATGTCTTTTAGCTTTTTCAGGATGTCTTTGACTAGAGATTTTATCTCCAGGATGTCTTTGACTAGAAAGGCGAGGATGGGGTATCGTCACCTATTTGCATTTGCTGTCTGCGGATTGTCTTTTAGTAATGCTATGACTTGTCCAAGGATATGAGGACACTGTGAGTCTAGTATGAACTGGGGCATTCCTTGTTTGTGACTGTCTTATCTCCATGCAAACAGGTACAATGACTTTCTGGGCCGAACAAATGCCTCGATTGTCATAACCTATTCTGCCATAATAAAGCTCAATGATGATAACGCACAAGAAGCTCTTTCACGTTCATATCTTCTGTCTTTCATCCCCCTTTCTTGATTGACTTCCATTGTCCTTCTCGAGTCCGCGTAGCCCGCTATCACATGACTGAGTATAATGACACACCAAAAATATTTGCATTTCATATAGTTGCACCTGCATCACCACATATAAGCATTTCATACATACATATAGATACCACTGCATCACATCCTGCATACAACACATGTTAACACATTTCACATTTTCATTATGTAAATAATCATTTGCATTATCATATTCATTTGCATTACATACATTCACATTTGCATCATGCATCACATATACAACATAAAAGAACAAAAAAATATTGCATTGCATCATATAAGCATCCATATCATAAAACAGGTATCACATAAGAACATCTCATCACATAAGGTACACATGCATATAGCTGCTGCAAAAGATGAATCATCTCATATATATAATCAAATGTGTCATAATACAATGATGTCAAAAGAATCATATGGCTACAAAAGAATCACCCGCAGGTGTCTACAATACAATAATGGTACATATACTGATACAATGGGAGCCCACTATAGCTATGAGGAACTCCCTCCCTCGGAGCCACCTCGCCTCGACGGAGTCTGAGCTATAGATGGACCCGCCTCTGGATCCCCCTGTCTCTCTGGTGGTGGTGGAGGCCCCATAACCCCACCACTGGATGCCTGCCTCCTGCGGCTCCCTCCCGTAGCCGTCGCTGTGCGCGACGATCTCTGGAAGCTCCTAGCCCGCTGCTCTGCTGGCACGGCTGCATAATATAGATCCCTCCAGTAGGCGATCTCCTCTCCGGCTCGCAAAACATATGCGTAGCCTGCCCCTGCATCCTCTGCTACCCGCCTCCCTGCCCTCAGAGCTGTCTCGGCCTCGGTGTATCTCTGGATGGCCTGATCCCTCTCCCGCTCTGTGTCTCGGACCCTGATCCTGAGGTGGTTCCTCTCTCGAACCAAATCCTCAATCTCATCTGCCTGGCCCTGGCAGATCTCCCACAGCCTAAGCACCTCATCCTCCTCAGAGTCTCCGCTCTCCGTCCCTGCCTGTGGCTCCTCCTCTACAGGTGCCTGTCCCTGTGCCTCTGCCTGCACCTGTCCCTGTGCCTGTATAGGTACCTGTGGCTGTACCTGTCTCTATCCCTCTGGCTGCACCTGTCTCTGTCCCTCTCTGGGACCCTGTGCTGCTGGCACCTGTAGGGGCAGTCCACCCCGTCCTCTCACCACTGGAGCTGCTCTCTCCTGACCTCCCTCCCTCCGAGGTGCTACCCGTCTCTCTCCCACCACTCCCCTCTGCCTCCGCCGGCCCCTACCTCCATCCCCTCCTCCATCATCATCCTCTCCTCCACCCTCTCCATCCACTGGCTCGGCTGGATCTGTCAATCTAGGAAAGGGATGCTCTGCCCAGTACGCAGAGTACTCTGCGTCCATCCCTGCATCATCTACCTCTGGCCACATGTCCCATGGCATCGGCATCATCTTCGCTAGCTGCATAACTGCCTGATCATATGATAGCAGTGGGCCAAACTGCACCTGATCTCTGACCGTACGGGCATACATGCCCGAGCCTCGGGGCATCCTCTGAATCCTGCCATACTGCCTGCATACCCTGTCCACCAGCTATCTCTCTAATATATAGGGCGTCCGCCCAATCAGGTACCTGCTCCGGAAGGTGTAGGGCAGCTCCAGTGCATCGTCCTCCCACTCCTCGCACCCCAGGTACGGCCTCCAGATCACCATGTCAATGTCATCAATGACTCTCCTCCAGTGCTCCAATCTCCCAATCCGAGGCTGGGATGTAATCATCGCATATAGGTGCACAAAACTCTGTCCCTGTCCTCTGCCTCTGAAATGAATAGGCCGTGTGATGGGAAGGTGCTCATAGGCCCACACCTGCAAGAGAGTCACACCGTAGCCCAACCCCACTGATCCATGGTATACAAACTGATGCAGCTCATAATACAAATGTGCTAGGACACATGGCCCCCATGCATACCTAGTGTGCTCTGCCATCAGCGTCTCCAAGGCCCCTCCCCAGCCCACCGCCAATCCTCGTGTGGCCCTGTCTGGACACAAGTATCCACTGATGACTCCCCCAACAACTGCCGACAATGCTAATCCTGTGGCAGTCATGGTGTCCCAGGCTACATGGCCTGCTCGCATCTCCAACTCAGGATCCTGAAAGACCTGTCTCAAGGCCTCCCTGTCACCGTCACGGTCGTAGGGGATCAACTCTCCATCAATAGGAACATGTAATATCCTGTATACATCCTCTAAGGTCACTGTCATCTCACCCATCGGCAGGTGAAACGTACATGTCTCTGAGTGCCATCTCTCGGCCAACGCAGTCAGCAACCCCATGTTTGCCCGAAACTCGGGCACATAGAGCATATGTGTGAGACCCATCTCCTCAATGGAAATCATATCCTGGATAGACAACTCTGGTCGCAGTCTCTGAGTCGACGGGAATCTCTCCCGTGACTCCAACATCGGCAAATACTCCTGCAGTCAAGCAAATCAATCTTGTTACTTATCGTGGCATTCACTGTTTATCACAAAATGCTACTTGCTACCTAAATGCATATGGCTATCTACCCTAGTGACACTCACTGTTCATCACAAAGTGTTGCTATTTATCCTAGTAGTGCTCACTGTTCATCACAAAGTACTAAGTGTGTGACATTCCCTGTTCATCACAAAGTGTCACTCACATTCGCACTCCCTGTTCATCACAAAGTGCTGCCTATCCTGGTGCTCCCTGTTCATCACAAAGTGCCTTGATCTATCCTAATCTTCCTAGAGGACCTGCTTGAGTGTATCCTCTCAGCAGCTTATCCAATCGACAGCGTATGTTCATCACAGAACTGCCGATTTGACCTACAGGACTAAAACCATGCATTTAAACACACAAACGCACTGTTTCAACACACACGCGCTTTTAACTCATAAACGCGCTTATAGACTGCATAAACGCGCCTCTGCAACACAAACGCGCTTTCTGAACACAAACGTGCCTATGCCAGACACAAACGCGACCAGGGAACACAGACGTCCCTGCATGACATAAACGCTACTAAAAATCACAGACGCTGCTGAATTTCACAAACGCGTACGCAATCAACACAAACGCGGTTCCAGGCACAGACGCGCCTGGACCCGACACAGACGCGCCTGTTGGACACAAACGCGCCTGGCGCTGACACAGACGCGGTTGCGCGTTTTTGCACTTCTACACTATCCTATTCCTAGCGCATTTATTGCTCCTAAACATGCATTAATGACAAAACTCGAAATGCGTGAAAGTACGAGGAGGTTTTCAGGTACTTACCGGCTCTCCTGCATCGGCTGGTCGCTGGAATCGGCGGACACGGTCGAATCTATGAACGAATGCCATCGCTGCTGACTGCTGCTGCTCTTTTCTCGCTCTGCACTGTGATCTTCTATGGGTGTGGATGACAATGAGGATGTCTTTTGCCCGTGGTCTATCTTATAGCCTACCCTAGCCCTCGCCCTCATTTCCCGAGTCAGTCTTCCTCATCCCGTGACTTTGTCACTTTATCCAATCAGTCCATTCTATCCCATCTTTCTTATCGAGAGATTGTCTGCAATCTTTCCAGACTTTTTCATCCAATCTCTCGAGGGGGCATATCATTCCCATCCTGGGGCAACTTTGTATCAGTTCATCTTGTCTTCTTTGAAACAACGCGACAAGCCGCATTGTCTCAAAGAGGGGCAAAATGTAGACACTCAAAATTGTCATGTCTAATTAAATAAATATTTTATTTATTTAATTATCTAAGCCTAATTCTTCTATTAATTAAATAAATTTTTATTTATTTAATTAATTCATTTATCCTCTTCTAGCCTTATTTCTCATTTAAATAAATACATTTATTTATTTAAATTATCCCTTTCCTATATTAAATAAATATTTTATTTATTTAATTGTCCTACTTCTTCTATTAATTAAATAAATCTTTATTTATTTAATTAATTCATTATCTTTTTCTACATGACACATGTCATTCATCTCTTATTTCCTACACTACCTACCCCTTTCATTATTTTGGTATTTCTTATACCTACCCTCTAATCCTAGCCGACCTCTTTTTTTACACCTCTCAATCTTAACCCTCCATTTTCTATTGTGTCTTCTATTTAAGGAGATGCTTTCTTCATTACCAAACCCTAACTACTGGATCAATTGACTACACTACAATTCTACTTGCAACCACATTCCGTTCTTTGTTGAGCTCTTGTGCATACAAAAATCTGAGAGCAAGCATATCAAACAAGATCAATGGAGATAGGAAGAATGGAGATCAAAACCCTAGTGGACATGTGATGGTATAATCTTTGTGATTTTTGAGTTATTTGCATTGTCTTAGGTTATCTTCATATGTTATGGTGGATCTTTGTTCATTGTTAGGCTAGGGTTTGGTGGTTGAATCCATTTTAGTCTTTCAATATTGTTGTTTATTGCTATCCATTTTCACCATATACAGGTATGAATCTAGATTAAAAGAAATTCCATATAATCAAGTTTGAGATACCACAACTTGAAATAATCTTCTTCACATTCAATGTTAAAGGGAAAGCATTAGATAATCATCAATTAAACATAAGAACATTGATAATAACCCAAGAGAATAAGTTGAACACACATCCAAATTGATCTCTATTGCTTAATTGCTTGAATAATACTATCCAAGTCTCTCATACAAAGCTTGTGAAAAAGTGGAATCCCCCCCATTAAATAATAATGAGGTATATATAGGTGAAGTGGTAACCACCTGAGGTAACTACCCTAACCACCTTTATAACTACTTTATAACTTCCTCAACTTTGGGAAAAATAACTACTTAGAATAACTA
Source organism: Cryptomeria japonica (assembly GCF_030272615.1). NCBI lineage: Eukaryota > Viridiplantae > Streptophyta > Pinopsida > Cupressales > Cupressaceae > Cryptomeria > Cryptomeria japonica. The sequence continues at coordinate 529,098,330 of NC_081405.1, forward strand.
CCCAAAATGAGAACTTAGGATAACTACCTCATATGAAAAGAGCCAAGATTATCTTTTATTACAATACAGAAATAGAGATGAGAGAAAGGAAACTCGATCATGAGATTTATTTACAAAGAAAGACAAAAACATGATGCGAGTAACAAAACAAAAATGAAGACTATACAAAATGCAACTCTGCACTTATTCTAAGTTAACTCCTTGCGCTGCTGATGAGGCTGTTGCTTCTGTAGGCACATTATGTTGTCCAGGTCCTTTGTCTCTGAAGATTCTGAAAAGTCGGATGGCTGAAGTGACAGATTTTCCTTTGGGAATTAGGATGTTGGCTATCCTCATTTTCCATGTCTTCAAGTTTCTATGAATGCCACTTAGTTCTGTCACCATGCTGAGTATCTGAGACATCGAGATTCTCAAGGAAGAGTAAATATCAATCAATTTTTCCATGGTATTTTCATTGAAGTTTGTCCTATTAAAAAGCTGCTGATCTACCATGTTCTGGAAGCTATTCTGTAACACCTACAAATCTTCCATCAATGTCACATCTGGGAAAAGAGCAGTGAGTTGTCCTTGGAGTTTGGTACACACTTGATCACATGAAAGCATGAGCTTTTCTAACTCTGCTGAAACTTGATCTATGATCACTAGTTTCCAGTTAATGCTTTCTATCCATATTTCTAGATAATCTTTTTCATTATTAGGCAAGATTTTCTTAGTTGCAAGGGTGTCCATTCCAATTTCTATCATTTGTTTGAAATCATTCACAATTTCCTTCCAAGCTGTTTCCTCTTTCTTGACATTCTTCAAGTCTTTCTCAATAGTATTTTTCTTTATTACGGCCTCATCATGGATAGATTTTGCTTGGACTAGGAAATCACATGCAAGAGTTTTGACCTTTTCCACCCAACTTTCAATTACCTTTCCATAGGCTTGGTATTTTTGAAGATTATCCATAACATTCCTTTCAATTACTCCTTCTGGTGTCAATATAATTGGCTGGCGATCTACACTTAGTGGCATAGTGGAGGTATCAACTACGGATCTCAAGTAAGAAGACAAAGTGTGCACTTGTTGTTTCAATTGATCCTTGGATTGCTTATCCTTTTCACTTCTCTCCACCATTCTGGCTGCCATCACATTAAAGTTTTGAATATCAGACTCATGAGAAGAAGGTCCCATATCAATCTTTGTCACAACAAAGTCCGTAGAGGTGGCCTCATTTGTATCCTTCTCAGATATGGGTTGAGCAATCTCTAAGCACATATTCCTTGAATTTGGATCAGTCTTTATTCTTGAGGATACTTTTTTGTTTCTTCGGTTTTTCAGCTCTTCCAAAGAGATCAGATATGCTACTAAATTCAGGTACCACTAGCTTTTCTACCTTCCTCTTCTTCAATAGACTTTGTTCTAACCATGGGAAAGAAGAATTTTCTATAGACTCTTGGATGATTTCTTATCTTGCTACCATTGTTGTTGTCACCTCTCCGATTTCTTCAAATTGATCGCTTGGATTGCTTGGAAATGATGAATCCATGACTAAAGTATTTTGTTGTGCTTCTTGTCGTGGGGATTCAATAGGAACTAAGGGAGATATGGAATGCATTCCATCATCAAATCTTGTGTCATCTAGAATTTCCACTGGAACTTGATCCTTTACTTGACTTGCAAGAGAATTTTCTTCTATGTCTTTTGCTCTGGATTTCTTCCTCTTTTGTCGGGGTTCATCACCACATGTGTTCTAAAGATTGTTCCTCCTTGGAGGGTCTTCATCTCCATCACTTCCTTGAGTATTCTGGTAAGAAGGAGTATCCCTAGCTGGAGTATGGGAAGAATGCAGTGACGTAGAGCTCTCAAGCTGACTTCCTTTCCTTCTTGGAGTTTCCTTTGTTGGTCTGGTAGCAGTCATTTGAGTAATCTTCTTCTTAATCCAGGCTTCAGAATTCTTGATTACAAAACTTGTTCTTTCTTTGACATCTCTCATTTCCGGATCTGCCCAATTCAAACTGGGAAGTGGCTGGGACTGGACTTGCTCAAAATAGATAGGATCAATCAAATCAGATCCATCATCTTCAATGCCTTCTATGGTCCAATCCATCTTGAAATCATTCATTTGCTTCAAAGTCAACCTTGTCCAATCTCTTTTTCTAACCTCGAACTCATCTTCACAATCCTCCCAAAAGTCTTCAAGATTAGGAAAATGAAAATAGCCAGGACCTAACTTTAAGCTGTTCTTGACATAATCCTTGCTATCAAAAGGGAACCTCATCTGGTATGGATACAAGTTGATCTTAGATAAAGCTTTTTCCGCCTCATCTGCTCTTGAACTTGACTCACATCTATAGTGCCCGAGACAAATGGGAAAGGCTACCCCTTTATTCTTTCTATCTCTACATTTCTTTTGAACTGAAACCAATTGCCGACAAAGCTCAACTAAAATGAGCTTATCATCAACATATCTGGGTAGCTTGTGTGGATAACCTTCAAATCCTCCTACTCGAAGATAGGTAAATCTCGGAAACTGGATGAAGAAACTTCCATATTTCTTTATCAATTTAGCGGCTTCCTTTGATATTTTGGTGGCAATGTCTCCTTGTAATAACCTTACTGCCCACATTGTGAAAGCATCATTCACCCGCCTGAAATACACAAAGCTTTCCTCAAGTTGCAATTGCTTGTAATAATGGTAAACTTGAGTTTCTTGATTTAGGACACCATTAGTACTTAACCCTGGCCATGACCTCAAATTAGCAATAGCATATATCAAGTAAGAGATCATATGGGAGCGTTGACTTGTTTTGAAGTGCACTAACTGGTCATGTATGCAGTTGCTGATGAGATGGCCCCAGTCAATGAATTGCTTACCGACAAAGATGACTGTTATGAAGAGGTACATCCACATTTCGAACTCAGTGGAATCAGGACTTCCTGTCACTCTATGGAGTAAGATAATCAAGTAACAAATCTCTTTGATGAAAAGAGAATAATGGAGTGTTTTTGGAAGCTGAGACTGTCCTCCTCGTGGTGCGACCATCCATTCTTTAGCCAGATTGTTGAGGCATTTGCTTCTATTATTGTTGAAGTATTTGTAAGCTTTTTGCTTATCGATGTGAGTGAACTTTTCCTTATATGGCAAACGAAGAATAATAGCTATTGAAATTCCATCAAGTTTGGCCATTAAGGATCCATCTGCAGCTCTTATCTCTCTTGCATCTAGATTATATCTTTTTGAGCATTCTATCATCAAATCTGTACATTGAATTGCTATGGGAAAACATGCTGCTTCAATCAAGCCGCTTCTTGCCACTCTACAGGACAACTTTGATCTGTCGCCTTCCATGAAGAACTTTTTGATTTCCTGCAAATTAATATGCCCAATCTTGGTATCATGAACCTCTGGAATCATGGTGGTGATCATCGGGGCGTACTCATACTCTTGAGCCTTGTATTTCATGATGATGTGTTTTGTAGATTCTTATATTGAAAACTATTTGTAATATGTGAGTGAAATGCTTTAATAACTGGTTTGAACTTTGAATTTCAAATTTGTATTATCCTGCTTCAACCTTCTAGAGCATCCTCCTTTCAAGACTGCATAGACTCGCTTATCTTTCTACAACGACATATCTTCTTTGTCAAATACATCAAGTGTTAAGTCTCTGCTCCTTATGTGTGGATATTTGAGGGACGTTGTCAAACAACTCACAACCTCTTTTTTTTTATACACCTCCACATTTTGCATATACGTTTACTAAATCATTTCGACTCATAACATCTGCTAAAAACATTTTGTGCATATCTTGCAATCACTGTGATATATGCATTTCATTCACTGAGATGACATCTCCTCAAGGCATGCTGTGGGAGCAAGGAGATTATGAGCAGAAAATCATGGAATTAGGTTGTACGCTGGCGGAATATTATTCACAACTGTTTTTATTGCAATGACAGGCATTTAAACTTTGGTGTTTATACTTTACATTGCTTTGAAGAGAACCATCTAATACACATACCATGTATCTAAAGAATACAAGGCACTCAAACATCTCATCTTCAATACCTGCGAGTGGAGTTAGGGAGCATGATAGCATGCATATCTATCGGCATGCAAAGCAAATGGTTAATAGGTAGTTATAAAACTGATTTTGCTATTGATAATCTGCAGGATACACGTCTAAATGCAATATTTCATCTTTAATATTTGCAAGTGCAAGTGGAGTTGGGTAGCACGATATGCATCTTTATCGGCATGCAAAGCAAACGGTGAAGGTAGTTACAAACCGACTTCTGCCTTCCTTCTTGGCCACGTGATAGGTTCCTTCCGCCAACTGGGGTTTTAGGCGAGCTTGGTGGAGGTGCAATTTTTCAATTAGAGAAGTATTGGCATGTTGATCAACTTTGCCAAGTTGCCGATAACAACCAAAACATGACTTAAATCTGAAAGTTGGTTGCTGATATTTGTATCGGCTTGTTTATCTTTTTGGTCAACTTATCGATATCTTTCATGCATAAGTGAGTTTGATGCAGTTACCGATTTGAATGGAGAGAGAACTTTGGGTTTGAATGCAAATTGAATACTCAACATACGTATCGGCCAATGCTCAACTTGAACAATTTGATAAGATGTAACGTGATAAAAGAGCTATCGGCTACTTCAACTTGAACAATTTGATAAGACGTAACGTGATAAAAGAGCTATCGGCTACTTCAACTTGAACAATTTGCGGATGCTTGGGCATTATCGGCAACGTGTGTCTTTCTTCCAAATGACTGATGAAAGAATGTATTGCGGCTCACTTGCAATTTTACCAAAAAAAAAACGAACCCTTTGATGAGCGAGAGTATGTGATCGGCCACTTAATAAGTTGTTCCAACTTTCCAATTTTAACATCATAATGCCATTTTGAGTGCTTAACACTTCATTACCGACCTTACAGATATTTGTTCTATAGCAGAAAGCGGGTAGATAGAATGTTAGCGAAGGTTACTACATTATGGTTTTACGCCTTTGACTTTGTATTTGCATCTGATTCAAAGTTTTCGAAGTCTTTTCTCCAAGTTTGTTTAGTGCATGTTATATTTCAAGGCTTCAAATAACATCGAGCCATATGCTTGTCTACACTTCCTCATTGTGCACACAACATCTAACAAGATTTCCCTTTTGTCATTTTAGTACAATACACATGGTCGTCGATTTGCATCAGCTAAATGACTTGAGCTCTCAACTCGTCCCTGCTTCATGGATGTTTGCATGTCACGAGAGAGGCAGGTGGATTTGGCTTTATACTTGCAGATTGTATTCGCTTGAAAGTCTCTGAACTCCAACATTTTTGTCACACAGTTCATGCGAGACTAATACATCTGTATTTGGAATTGTTTTAAGAGATTTGAAATTTCAATTCATACATTTTGTGAGAAGCCTGCAATCATTTTATTCCATTCTACACACACATCTACAAATGATCTATTACACTTGTACACTTGGCTGCTATAGGCCGAACTCTCATGTGGATGATATGGCTTTGGGTTTGTTTAATATGAGTGATCAAAGTAAGTGTTGATACCAATAATAATAAATATCAATGTTTGTGATGACATGAGAATGCCATAAGTCTTCTTTGTCAACACTTTCAAGACATTAGTCGTCTCTTATACGAGAAATGAATATCATTTATTACTTTTGCTCGCCAACATTTCCTCTACAAACCTAAATTTTGGATCACTCTGAGGACTTCGACTAAAATGGAAGATAGCCCTTTTTCAACCGTTGTACCCTCCAAAATAAATTGAAATAACCATGACCATTTGAAGATGCATGAAGACAATGAAACCACATGAAATGCATGCGAGTATCTTCCATCAACTTGTGAAAATTTTCAATGGTTAACAATATTTTAAACTTTTGTCTCCCAAAGTTTGAATTTTCACTATTTCACAAATGGGACAAACATGTAGTCATGATTTCTAGTGTAAAAATATACGGTCGAATCAAAGTATACAGTTGAATTCAAAAAAATTCTATTGATATTGATATAATGGATATACAGAATTCAAAATTTATTCTTGCTAGTAGAATCTCATGAACTAAAAACCTCAAATTCTTGAAATTTGCCCTAAATCTTTTAAACATTATTTTGTTAAATGATATGGTAGGGTAGGGCTTATAAGGAAATTTGTTCTAGTTCTTTTAAACATTATTTTGCTAAATGTTACGATCTTTTATACAGGCTTTGTGCCTTCTCTGTATTCTTGTCCGCAAGGCTTGAAGTCACTGGAGTGTTGTGTTGAGCCGCCTCAGGATCAATCACTTCGCTAATCAGTTTACAGGTGAGCAATCACTTAGCTTCATCTTATGTGCATTTCAAAAAAATAATCAGATTAATTTGTTTCGCTTTTGCTACCTCATAGACTTAGCTAATCATTGATATAGAGAGTAAATAAAATAGAGTTTATCAAAATGAGATCCATAGGTCAATTTCAATTTCATAGTAAAATACTTCAAATTACTATGAAAAGAAAAAAGCAGTCCTAACACTGCATAATTCCTAACCTTCCTAAACCCGACACAATAAGCAATCCAACCATACAATAACATCATTATTATCCCAAAATAACTTGACACAAATTATAGTCAACCACCAGTATTACCCATTCATTAAAAAGTGTATCAGCTGAGAAACCAGTTTGCCCAGATTGAATAGGTTATCAGATGATGCCTTTGACAACCACCAATCCTCAGAGTTCTTGAGTTGCCTGAATCAACCAAATCCCCATTCCTTGCCCCATCTCTGAATATCATCCATGCCTCCATGATGAAATCCCTCTTCCTCCTCATCACAACTTGCCTCATCCTTTCCTCCCTTTCCTCGTCACTGGCATTCAGAAACTGCACGATGGGATCCAAATTACCCAATCGGTCCTCATCTTCCTCTAAGTGATCCTCATCCACTACCAACTCCTCTTCTGAATCTGAGGGATAGTAGTTCAAGGGGTTGAAGTAGACCTTCAAGATACTCTCCTTGACTCCATCTTGCAGTTCACACAATGCATCAGCCACATCATCCATAATTTCTTCCTTCACAAAGTCCCCTATTATCTCTACACACCTCTCCTTCGATTCCAAAATATCGACCACCAGCACTAACACAACTTCATAGATGAGCCCATCACACCAGTGTCTCTCCAAATTTAGTGATATATCAACCATTTCCAGAATCACCTCATATATATCATCTTCTACATTGAACAGAACTATACATTCATGCTCCAGTGTCTCATCACAGTTCATGCAAACCATACCTACAAATGGTGCTATTATCGCGGCTCTTTTGTTTTCAATATTCAGAAATTGCCAAAAAATCTACCAAACAAGGCTCCAGATATAGTCTCAAGTTGCTTCTATATCCTACTAAAATGGTCTCCCAAAAAATAATAGCAATTCAAATCCTGTATGTATAGAATCTTGAACAAATCTTACTTGAAATCTTGTTTATTTGCAATTTTCGCCTTTGCCAATAACCCTTAAGTTGTCTTATCATCCTAGAAACTTCCACCTCAATCTTCCAAATTAATGTCTTTGCATGCCTCCCCATCACTTGGTTTATCATGATATATTTTTTTATTTGGTGATCATCATTTCTTTGATCCTATGTCTATGAATCTCCATTGGTTTTCTGATTTCCAAGTACGCTTATTGCTCCTTCTAAAAGATGCACTAGCCACCTCACCTGTCACATACAAAATTCTACCACTATCACATTTACATATAATTATAATATCCCATATAATATGCCATTTACATATGTATATGAAATTGAAATACCCCATATAATATCCCATTCGTGTGCGCAGGAGGAGGAAATATTGCAGGGTGAGCATATGTGGTGAATGAAGAACCCGACCAGAAGACTTCATTTGCGTGCACCAAGGTACCAGCAGAGGTATAGTAGGGTAGGGTAGAGATTATAAAGAAATTAGTTTTGATTCAGAAAATTTCCTATAAATAGTTATGTAGCCATGATTTTTAGTGTAAAACTATATAGTTGAATCAAATTGAAATTGTCATATGTCTATGAAATTGAAATATCCCATATTTTATAATTATACATTTCTACATGTAATTATATGGGATATTATAATTATATGTAAATGGGATGATGCATAGCATCCAACACTCAAGCACTTAAGGGAGATCTTTCTCCCAACTCACCTATCCAATTAGGTGATAACTCTTCAAAACCCCACAGGCTCGCTAGTTACTCACAAGGATCCAATATTACAAAGACACAACCATTCTTCTCAATACTCCTCCATCTATTTGCATACCATCACTTAGGGTAAAAAAACAGGATTAGATCCCCAATCCAACTCACCAACACTTAATCATCACCTACACCCTTTGTAGTCACCCACTCAACACCAACCTCCCACTAGGACTTCAATCTCTACTAACAACATGTGTTTGTTACTCACAAGCATATTTCCCCCCTTGAAACTCCTAAGAGGGCTTCTCAACTCATTCCCTCAAGGTTCTCTACTCTCCAAACCACCCAAGAGACCTCAATGACACTTATTGCAGTCTTACTATTTTTGAGACAGTCACACTAGGTATAGGAGCAGTCATGATTGAATGGGCCATTCTTCCTTATCAAGACTTAAAATTCTTGACACAAGGATGATTAAAACCCCTAGTCCCTTCCCTAACTCTAAACTCATCCATAAACCAAATTACTAACTTGCAAAGGGAAATGAATCAATGCACTGACAAATTGTGACAGTCAATACTCCGAGGAGGACAATCATAAACTCATAGTTTGGAAAACTCTTTGGTCCCCCAACCACTTGGACCATGTTTGTGACACCTTCACACCCTTTTTAAAGTCACCACTAATATTTCTAAGCCCTCCTTGCACTTCAACACCTCCAAAACACCAACAATACACTGTTGTTCATAGTCTGAGACACAAAATCAGACTTTGTGTCTTTCAACAACATTTGGCAAGTGCTTCATGGATCCCTAAAAAGAATAAGACAACTAAATTACACATATACAAAGAATTTACACCCATTGGAGTTGTCTATTTGACGTGAAAACAAAACAAAATCATTATTTTGTAGTCTTGGGTTACCTTGATCTAGGGTTTGGACTGCTTTTACAAAAATCCCTATATCTCTCTCATAATACAATGAAATCAAATTCCAAAAGAAGGAAATTAAAGTATATTCATCCCTAAAAAATTTACAATGGATTCCAAAAGAAGACGAATAGGGTTTAATATTAAAAAAAATCTTGATAAGACTGTCACGTTTGAAAACTCAAAATTTGCAGGAAACACAATGAAACTTTATTGATTTTGTTTCTTACTTTTACACCCACTTCCATCCAACCTCTCTATGGCTCGAGGATGGGCTTATTTAAATGGTTTCCAAGCCTCCTCAACATTTATAACTTCTTTTAAACTTGGTTCAACAAACTAACTTCCAAAAAGCCAAAAATGCAAAATTTGCTTGTGACAACAGTGACAAAAAAATGAGTAACTTTGTCCAAAACTAATACTAGACTCAACCTAGGAAAAGTATGACAACTTGGACAAATTTTGGCAACATGAATCCTACTAAGACTCCATACACAAAACAATGGTCTTTGTGACCTTATTACATCACATATGGTCTTGATGACCTTACTTAAAACTCTCATCCCTTAAAACACAAAAGATTCATACTTTTCCTCATCGAGGCTTGATGATAGCCTAGGTGTTCCTGCACCATGGGATATTTCAATTTCATAGACATATGTCTTTTTATAGTCCTGAAGATTACTCTTTACCATTCATTCCAGTATTTGTATAAACTATGATGACTGTATATTATAACAAGAAGTAAATCTATTCATGTTGTCTACTATGTAGTTTTTAGCATATGTATCATGTGACTTATGTAAATTTGATTATGACCTAATTTCATATAAGATGTAAGCTAACATAAGATAAATGAATTACATATGCAGGAACCTGAACCCCTTTGATGAGGATCCTGCATAGTCTACATAAAGGAAAGGCAACAATTCTTCTCATGGATCCGCAGGTATAAGTCAATACACCCTATAGAAACCATTTATTATTTGCTTGCTTTCTCTTTACACTCATCTTGGAGTGGTTTAATAATAAGGTAGGCTTTATCAACTATATTTTGTCTCAACTTTGATTTTTTTCCACCTAAACCACCTTGGCATCCACATGGTATATCTCACTCCAATTTCTCGGCCCTCCTATATGCTTTAAGTGACGAGGAAGACTATTTTTCTAAGTTTTTGGAACTCCAAAATTACTAGGAAAACAAACTTGCTTAGTTTTTGAAACCTCCACATTAGTAGCAACTTTAATACAATTATCAACACTTGAGGCCCCAGTTGGGCTTATTCGAGTGTAAATCTGAACATCAACATTACCCTCAATGATGAATTTGGGGAAAAAGCATGAGCCATTCTTTATCAATCCATGCAATGGACCTTTGACAACCCGCCCTTAAATCTATTTGCAGCATTTGCAAAAAATCAACAAGATATGGGGAACCATCTATTACAACTTCTTTTCGTCTCTCTCCATGGAATCCTAAAATTTATTTCCTCTCACAATAACAATCGACCCTGTATCAACTATCTCTCTCATTTGATGGAGTGTAGGTTCCACCAAATAGGTATTTGTCAGATGTGTCTTCCTTGAGCGACGAAAATTTAGCAAGAGAAGAGGAAAGTGAGACCTATAGTAGCTCTAAAAGAGGAGATCAACTACAGTTCAAAAGATTAGAAGAAAATTCCATAAACACGTGGAATTTTTTCTTGTTTAAGGGGGGTCATGTTCTTATGATAATGAGAGCATAGGCGACATTGAGGTTCCCTTGAGGTACAAACATCTACAGAAACAATGGGTACCCAAGGAACTTCCTCCAATAAACATCAATTTTTGTGTTAATGAGAGGATATATCGCATAGCACCATCATCCTTACATTGTCTGGGCCTATTTCGGATAGACAACATAAAGGTCTGTTACAACAAAGTTGTCGAATTGATGGATTATGTCGAACCCTGTTACAATTACAAAAATTGGATGCAATTGGTTCAATATACACAAAGTATGTGTAGGTATGCATTGTCAGCAAATTATATACAACTAAAAGATAATGATCAAAGTAAAAGAGTGGCTATGTACATTGACGGAAGGCCAAAAGAAATAGGGAATATTGTAGGTTTTATAAACAGTACATGACCTAGGTCAACTAATAGGCAACCTAATTGCATATTTGAGGTGCGTGAGGGAAACTGTGTATTCGTATGTACGATAAAATCAATAAGTGCAGGGGAAGAGTTGATAATTGATTACAATTTGAATCACATAGATACAAACAAAGTTACTATCATGGGGGTGGTACGTACTATAAACCATTTAAACCAACCTCCAATTAATGACTCCAATATACCAATTTATTATTAAGTTTTTATGGTAAGTCTATTGGTTTCATTTCACTAATATTTTTTTATATTTAATTTTTGTCACAGCACGACATTGATCTAACACATAGCACAGACTGGGATGTAGCTCTGGGCACTTCTACCCAATAGGTAAACCTCATTGTAATTGTACAAATTAGATACAAGCAAAATGTTATATTATTATGTTCTTTTCTTTAGGGTTTTGGATTAATTTTGATAATGTTACTAATATTCTTGTCACATACGGATGTTCAGGGAAAGACACCTGCAGTAGCTAAGAACATTGATACAGAGGTGGACTCACTATTATGTGATGATGACATCGCATATTCCACAAACCTTTTTGAAATGATAAGAAAGATGCAAAAAAAAATTAATAAAGAAATTCTTAAATTGTTATTCATACTCCCTCAAACTGATGAGATAAAAGAGAGGATGAAACAATTCACCGAGAGAGCACAAAAATTGCAAGTAAGCAATCATGAAATCTTTAATTATAACATAAGTTCATTCATGGTTTATATTCTATACTCTTTTATGTCATGAACTAAAATATGTACGTGTTGTTTTTACATGAATTTTTGTGTCCTCGTGAAGATGGTGGCCATTATCAGGGTACTCCAAGTAGTTCAAGTGATGACATATATTTAATGTATTATTCTTCAGGTGTTGTCCATGTTCATGTGCATACACCACCTCATCCGACCCCATCATCCACACCTATATTTCCATTTGCAATGTCGGCAACACGCATCATGCAAGCATTGAGTACTACATTGACCTGTGCAACATGACATGTACTTGGGGATGCAGAGGCCACTCGTGGTGATATTTTATTAGCATTTCTTGGATCTTCCCATATTACTAGTATGAGATCGTTTCCGGTCACATTTGTGGTGACCAATGATTTTGTTCCCATAAAGATAGAGAAGGTTCTAGGTACTTTAAAAATATTATTATATATAGTCCAATTGTAATTTACTTATTGATCACTCATTTTGTACTAATGATCCCATGTTTTTTTTTATAGGCAATTATGTTTTTTATAAACATATAAATGATATTACATTGGAGATCTTTGGGCCCACCATACATACATGATGGAATGCCCAAAATAAAAAATTAAAAGATGAACTCATAAACCATTTGGTTGTGTTGTTCGGAAATGACACATTCAACAAAACCAAGGTCCTTCAGAAAGCTGACACATATCTAAAGTATGTGAGGGACCAATATAGGACACATTTAGAGAAGAACAAAAAGTACGAGCGTCCCCCCATGATTCCAGAGAGGGAGTGGAAGGACCTGCTTTCAGATGGAAATGAGAAAGTTGAAAAGAGAAAAGGACATACACCACCAGACGAAGGAAGGTATGTGATACTATTAACAATGTAATTATGTACTAATTACTCTTTATATTTACATAATCTAACATATTTCAAACTTTTCATAGGCTGCCCGACACATCGAAGGCAACTAAGGCAAGACTAGAAAAGCACGAGCAACACAAACTTGGCTCTAGTGGTTATATGAAAGTTGCCGCACGAATTGAAAGTATCAATAAATGAAATATCGCATCGAAATAATAAATTGCAAACAATTTTTTTTAATCAAACAATAGAAGCAAAATTCATGATATCAAGCAAAAATGCAGGGCTTTGAATTCAATAGAGCGCCCACAGAAGATGACATGAAAATTGCCTTCCAGCAAGGCTATGGAGTCATGGTTGAATGCCTAAGAGAATTGAGTGGGTAAACACAAGATTCTGGTGCATCCGTCACACAGGTAAATAAGCTAAATGAAAATTATTTAAAATTGAATACTTGAGCAATAAAGTGACTATATTTGCTTTATATAAGCAAGCAATGATAAAAATGCACGACATTGGAATGCAGTCTGCTAAGGGTGAACACAACTTGCACATGGTGAAGGTTGTGGTGTGCATCATGGTACTAGAGGTATTCATGTGCTATACAAATTTTTAAATGTAATTATTAATACAATTAAACATCCTAATTGAAATTGGTGTAGTAATTAGTGTAACCTTTTTTGTTTTTACTTTAGAGAATGTAAAGGGTGGTGAACAAGTTGAGCATGATCAGGGTAGACAACATCAGGAACGTGATGTGCCCCCATCAGGTAAAGAGGACCAATGTTATTCCTTTAAACAAATTTAATTGCAATTGGTGTATTGATTAATGTAACCTTTCATGTTTCAACTCCAGAGGATTTAGAGGGTGTTCAACATGTTGAGAATGAGGCTAGACAAAATGATCAGGAAGATGATGTGGCCTCATCAAGTAAAGAGAACCCCTATAATGTTATTTTAATTAATGAAATACTTGTAACAATAATAAAAAATCTTATGAATTTAACCCATTTTCATGTTATTGCAACAGACCCCCCTTTTCATAGGCGTCCTCGTCGTGAATACAAGACTAGGCATACATTAAGATCACGAGAAGAGGGCACAACAACTAAAGAGGGGGAAAATGACAAAGAAAACGATGCTCCACTTAGTCTTTACTTAGCTTCAAAAAAATAAAAATAAATAAATGATTGTAATCTTATTATTTGTTAATGAATGAATTTTATGTGTTAATGAATGCAATTATGTGTTAATGAATGTTAATGAATGATACGTGTTAATGAATTTTGATGCACGTTATGTGTTAATGAATGTATATAAATGTTATGTGATAATGAATGAATGTTATATGTTAACTGGTAATTTAGAGTGATGTTAGGGTGGGGGAGGACCAAATGATGTTCCACCTTCACGTGATTGGCCATGTTAAGCAGATACTATTAAACTATTCTTGAAACAAAGAGAAGCTCAATAAGGTAACACACTTTTCAATATTTCATTACTCTCCACTATTAATCTTATTAAATAATATGCATTGTATCGTAATTGCAAGGTCCAACAGAGCCAACACGAAAAACAACACAAGAAGTTACTTAGTGGAGACCATCATAGGTAAGGTCCTTGATTAAGATTTCTGATTTTTGTTTCAGTCTTCTGTTTACGTATCAACTTATTGATTATCAAGCTTAGTTCAACATGTAATCAATTTGAAACTTTGATACAAACTGCATCAATTAGCATCAAATAGCAAATGTATTGGCAAGCATTCACTATTTATGTATCCTTCATCCTAATGTTGAGTATAATCTTCATATACCATTCATCCTTCCATCAAGTATCGACACCCATATCTCTTCTTCTTGTACATCATCTTGTGTGAGATCTTCTTCTACCCTAGGTTCCATTTCTTTGGTTATCTCTTCCTTCACATTAACTTTTGAAACATGTCTTTTCAAGAACTCATTCCTCAATATTTGTTATATCTATGGTCTAAGATTTTTTGCTTAGTGGTATCCTTTTTGGGTATCCTTTGGAGTGGTTGGTATTATTGTCTTCTTTAGAAGATTCAATAATCATTTGTTTGGAACCTTTTCTTAATATCTTATGGGCCATTGGAATGTCTTCAGGTGCTTCCTTAGTTTTTTGTTGGCCTTAGAGGACCTTTTACTTTGATGGATTAAAGGAGTTGTAGTAGTAATAGTAACAAGTCTCTTCTTTCTAAGATTCTCCTTGCTAAAAGAGAAAAGAATTCATGCTCTCATCATTATCTCTATTAATGCATCAACTCTTGGACTGGTCCTTTTGGGTTTGACCTAGACCACGGAGGCTTTGAGGCCTTTTCTTACTATCATATGTCTGAGCTAATGCATCTTGGATTGTGCATATATTGTTTCATACAGATATGATCTCCTTGTTCATTGTCTTTGAACTTTCTTCATAATTGTGTAGAGATTATTTGTGACCTTTGCGTTGGTTGAAGTCCTTTTGAGATTTGTTGATATCCCTAGCTAGTTTCTTTTCTCACTAACTCAATAGGTGAAACTTCTTCTTTGACTCCTCAACCTACTCACTCAACCCTTCTCAAGCCCTTGTCCAGCCACTCACATACATTCTTCCACTCATAACCAACCTTCTTGAACTCTTAACCATGCTCCTCAACTCTAAGACAATCATCAACACATCTTGGCTACTCAACTAAGACTGTCCAACTAGGATCTCATTCCTTCTCTTGTAATAACTCATAGTTCATGTAACAAATCTTACTCAAACTATGGAAATCAAGAGAGAAACTATAAAAACTCTCCTTTAAGGTGCTCATTGACCCATACAACTTGCACTTTGATAGGTTTGAGTCCTCTCAACTACTCCCATCAATGGAGTATCTAATGGCTGCAACTCAGATGTTCATCCAGGCATCCACCTCTCCTACTGCCACAAACTCACAACTTTCTTGCCTCACCTAGGAGTCACTTTCTCCTCTCACCCTAGTCTCTTGGCAACCACAACCAGGTTCTCTCCAAACCTGTTCCAACACCTTCTCTGTAGTTAGGTGGATCCACACCTACAACCAAACACAACACAAACCACAAAATAAATTTTCCAACCCAAACCTTTTGTTGGGCTCAATAATTTAACGCACTTTTCAATATTTCATTATGATGCACTGTTAATCTTATTGAATAATGAGTATTGAATCTTAATTGTAGGTTCCAACAGAGCCAACACAAACAATAGCAACACAAGTTGCTT
The DNA here is from genome assembly GCF_030272615.1 of Cryptomeria japonica. Lineage (NCBI taxonomy): Eukaryota > Viridiplantae > Streptophyta > Pinopsida > Cupressales > Cupressaceae > Cryptomeria > Cryptomeria japonica. The sequence goes on from NC_081405.1 coordinate 529,114,432, forward strand.
GGATTGGATTCTTAAACGTAGAGTTACAGATTCCCATGAACATCAAACCTTAAAGGAAAAGATGAGAGAAAAGATGAGTACATTAACGAGTCTATACTATGAAGCATCGGATGTGTTCATGTGTTTGGGGCATCCAATGCTTCATAGTATAGACTTGTTAGTCTATTCATATTTTATTTCTTCTTGTCTTTGGGGCATCTGATGCTTCAATTCCCGATCTTTCAGACTAAGAGCAATACTTGACATCATTAGATCAATTGAGAACTTCATTATTTTGTCTTCAACATAATTGCGAGAACAAGGTATCTGTGAGCGGTGTGGCTATATTTCAAACCAAGTAAATTGACTAAATTACCTAAATTATTGACTAAATTAAGTTTATATTCTTGTATTTTGTTTCGTTATATTTTTCACTTTCTACCACATAAGCTAACACGTACATAATTTTTATAAATGTTGGTTACAGATTAGGCGAGGAACAATTCAAGTATGCTTACCCTTCAAAGACTCATTGATGACTGACTTTGACTATGGTTTACATGGAAATAACTCACCATTGCTATTTCATTTTGTTACCAGGGGTTGAATCCATTGATGTTCATATTTTATTTAAGACGGATCAATACAACCTATGTGGGAAGGTATAAATCTATATATTTTTCAGCCATCAATGAGTCTCTGAAGGGTAAGCATACCTGAAGCTTTGCAAATGGATTGCTTTTTTCTTTAGAATAGTAGCATCTTGTCAATGCAATCATTAACGTTTGTCACTATCAAAAAAATATGGATATTTTAAGCTTAGTCAAGCTAAAGACTTAAATAAGACAAAAACATATCCCCTCATATCTAAGGCTTCCCATAAATAGTCAGAAATTTTACATTTCAAGATTTTAGAGCATCTTCTACACAAAACTTGCAAGCATTGAACTAATAATTTTGCAATTAAAACATTACCCAAAATTACATAACAATAACTCGTTTGCTTTGAGTCTTCCTTTGACAGTGTCTCTCTAATCTAAAACCTCTCATTACTATCACTTCTTGGCGAGTGATTGAAATCAAGGGTTTTTTTTATCGTATTCTCAAAATTTCTTTCACCCTATCTTTTATCACCTCTTGATACTCAAAAACCCTTATCTCTATTTGATAATAAAAACCTCATAGCACTGATGTTTCGATAGCATTGACGTTTTCCAAAGTTAATTTTAAGTTTTGACAACCTTCTATAACCCTTAACCAAATTAGAGAAACTTAACCATCTATTAACCAAGTAAAATTTTCCAAAGTTAAGTTTAAGTTTGTACTGATATGTAATGCAAATAATATGGATATAGAGAGTTTGTAGTGAACCATCAATCCCCAAACCTAACTCTAAACCTTGTAAAGAAAGGGAGAGATAGAGATAGAGGCCGACAGGGAGAAGGGGACAGAGAGACACGGAGTGGGATGGAGAGAATGGATAGAATGGGATAGAGACACCTGAGAGAAAGAAAGAGGCAAACAGAGGGAGAGATAGAGATAGAGGGTGTGTGTGTGTGTGTGTGTGAGAGAGAGAGAGAGAGAGAGAGAGAGAGAGAGAGAGAGAGAGAGAGAGAGAGAGAGAGAGAGAGAGAGAGAGAGAGAATGGGATAGAGACACCAGAGAGAAAGAGGCAAAGAGAGGGAGAGATAGAGATAGATGCAAAGAGAGAGAGAGAGACTGGCCTTTTTTTTTTTTTTAAATATTAACTTTTCATCGTAATTTCGACGAACGGTAGCAAAATGCCCAACGAGACTACTTAGATTCCGATGAAATTTTTCGTTAGAGGCACAACATTCTCGTCGAAGCATTGTGGTAGTCCGTCGGAATTCCGATGATCAATGTCATCCAAATTCACCGCACATACATCATAGTTTCAACGATAATGTTGTACAAGCAACATAAAACTACCATGGTTTCCGTTGGAGTTCTGACGAAAAATTGCTCCATGGTTCCATGCGAGATGAAATTGATTTCTAACAAAATGTTCGTTGGTTGTTCGATGAAATATCTTGCGTCAGATGCTCCGACAAAATTTCAGCAACAAAAAACTCGCCGCCATTTCATCGAACCTACGACACAAAACCGTTGGAATTTCGATAATATTTCATTGGAAAATGTGTCCAAATATGTTAGTGGTAGGAGATTCAAGCATGCAAGATATAGATTAAGAATGAGACGAGAAATGCTTTGATAGATGTCCTCAGAAAGGATCCAAATATAAGGATACATGTGGGATAAAAGAAGTGATACGGAGTTGTAAATGTTTATCGCACATTGACTAAGTGGATGTGGTTGATGGAGATGGAAGAGGATAAATAGAGGATGAAGTGGATATAAGAGGGTTTTAGGGATACTATGAAAATTAATGATTTAATGAAGAATAAGAAAATAAATTAAATATATTTATGAAAAATGAATTATGGAATAAGGATATAAGGTATTTAATAAGTAATGGATCCAATTGAAAATGTAGGAAGAATTAAGATTAATTAAGAGGACATTTTATGGAAAAAATTTATGTATCTCCATGAGTTACCTGGTGCATGTATCTATTAATGATTTCATCTTCTAACATCCTTAGACTCTCAAATCTTCTTTTGAGGTTATGCAACTTCACTTTCTATATCTTCTTTCCTCCTTTGTATATACAATTCAGCTTCTCCCAAACATATTTTACATATTTGGAATCCATTACCTTTAAGAGTTTTATATCAGATAAACCAGTAATGATTGCATTCCTTGCCTTTCCATTATTCTCATGCATTCTGATTTCATCCAAAATAGCAAGAAAAGTAGAGGGAGAAGTATAACCATCTACAATAGAGTTCCAAATTCCAAATCCCATAAAGTTCAAATATGATTTCATCCTTATCTTCCTGAAGGAGTAGTTTGTACCATCAAACTTGAGAATCTTGTAAGATCCATCTTGTACCATCTCGAACCTACCTCAAGAAGTTTTGCTTCATCTAGAGGAACTTGGCTCTAATAACAATTGTTGAACACACTTAAGGAATAAGAGGGAGGGTTAATATGTTTGAAACAAATACTTTAAACGTTATTTCATAAACCACAGTCAATTCAACCTTATTTTTATCATCATAAATGTAAGATAGAACAATTAATCACCATGCACAAGAGAACACCTAATTTATGTGGAAAACCCAAACTAAAAAAAAACACAATGGGAGTAAACTCATAATATATAAAATGATTAAAATGTTGTTTTAGGCTTATTGTCGAATGAATAAAACTTGAACAATATAGCCTTCAATAGTCTCCAAGTATGAAGTTGTTCTTGAATCTCTGTCTGAAGCAACCAACATTGCAACAAATACCACACACTTCTTTTGTCACAACTTCACATCACTGATTCTGCAAATGATATGATTGTATAAGCACAATTCTCACATTGATCCGCACATCCCTATTCGCACTAGTATCAATTTGATCCTCTATATATACTATCTTTTTCATTACAAACATCAATTAGCTTGGCCAGATAAGGAGACAAGAATAGATCCTATCAAGTCGTCCACCAAAACATAATTGTGGTGAATGTGGTCCAATCCAGGAGATAGAAAGGACCTAAAACATCATATCATGTCTTTCTAATTAGTTCAAAATAAATTCACATGCTATCACACATCCTCCAAGGTTGGCAACAAGGTAACATATAGATACAATAAGCAACACACCACTAGTCATCCCAAAACATATATTCCAAATGAACAAGCCCAATGTGGATCCCCACACACCAAGGTAGGACCCCAAGTCATTGCAAAATAATCTTCAAAGAGAGTGAAGACACCCTAGGATTCACCACAAGAAGAAGAAGAAGAACTTATGTCAGTCGAACTAGAGTAGTTACCTTGAAACACACATTACAATCACAATGCAACATCAAACAAACCATATTTCATTAAGAAGGGCACACTAGGATGTTCCTTGAACATCCAAAAACATTCTCAAATCCTTCTTTGATCTTTCCACAACAAGATCATGTTGGTACAACACAACAAATACTACTTCATTTCGAAGAGTCAGTCAAAGATAGAACGCCATTATCACTACTTGTAGACTACGCCAACTTTTAAAAATTGAACTCAGATATAGCAAAGACATTATAAATATTTCCTCTAAGCCATAACACTAGAAACATAAATGCAGAGAAACGTAAAGCATTTTCCAAACCAAATCTTACAAACAACTAGGTTGTCAACCACTTGCAATCACTAACCATATCAGTTGCAACATCAAGGACAAGAAAAGATAGGAGTGCAATATCAAAAAAACCTATACATTATATTCAAGTCCGCAAGACTATATCAACAAATGTGGAGGAATATAGAGAATTCTTCCAGACACACAATAATACATACTACTACACCAACTGTTGGAATTTCAATAGAAGGTTGTTGAAGATTATTGATATAACTAAAGAAGGATGATAACTATCTTTATAACATTATTTTGTCATTGATGTCAAGAAATTGATTTTCTGATTCAGTATGATGTTGCCATATCTTGAGAAGTATGTATTGATGAGTATGAAGAGGTCGGTAAGTGACACAGAAAGGATGTGATAATAAGGGGAGAAATAAGTTATTCAATGGGCAACTATTACCAAGTTAGACAATGATGAGATCATGATGTTTTGATTGTTTTGATATCCTACATATGTTGTTGATTATAAGTTTAATACTATACTATGTCACCGAGCAAAGAACCTAGTCAGTAAACCCTAAGGAACCTAGGCGGTAAGCCCTAAGGTTATCGATATCGGTTAAAGAAGGCAGAATGTCTACCGAGTAAAGTCCAATATTAACTGAGTAACAACCGAGTTATAATAGATAGCATTGGATGGATAAAAGCGTTATTTAATGAAGGATGCTGATGAGCTGGAGTTGAATAAATGATTGGTATGTCGCGCATGAAGTTTGTTAAAGATCTATGGCAATGGAAAATACAGGAGGAAGATCTACAACATAGATTGAACTGCAATAACCTAGCACAAGTTCCTAGGAAGGAATGCAAGTTCCAAGGCGAGGTAAAACATTTTTCAGATCGAAGGATACATTGAACCTAGTCGAGATTGAAGATCTGATGGCTATGATTGATCATGGGAAATGTGATCAAGGAGATTAAGTGATTAGCAAATTGTTTATAAATAAGAAATTGTTGAGAAACAATGTATGTGGGCAAGTGTAAGCACATGGATGCTACATAGTGATTACCGAGCACAGAAGCTTGAAGACCTGTTTAAATAACAGAGTAGGGAGCCCAGCAGAGGGACAAGATAAGTCCTATGGCAAGATTGTTTTGAGCAAATAGAATCTGCTTTAGCATTTTAGATGTGAAGTTGTAGATATATTTTTATTACTATTATTTTGTAAGTGATAGAAAATCTCTTAACCGAGTGGACCTAACAGTCTTATTTGTAAACCCTCTAGCAAGGTAACATTCTAATTGAGTGCTTGAAATCCTTTGACAAGGTCACTTCTAACAAAGTGAATATCCTAACAGATCTAAGGGAAATCTCTTAACCGGGTCACATTTATCAATGTGTTTGTAATCTTTAACAGGATTTGCTTTTAACCGAGCATACTCTAGAAGAGTATATTTCTTAGTGGGTCCGAAATCCCACAGTGGTTTTTCCCTATTTGGGTTTCCACGTTAAATCTGGTGTTATATGTGTTATGATGATTATGTGTTTATGAGTTAGCATGTTTAGCAGTTTTTGGTTATATTGCTGAAGTATAAGTTATTGAGGTTGAATCTGTTGATTTTATGGAGGATTAAGTTTGTATGATTCACACCCCCCCCCCCTCTCATCTTGTTAGCTATTGACATCAGGACTTCACACCAACTTGCTTTATCAAACTTCCAAGGACCAAAATGTCCCAAAAATATCATCTTCTCACACCGTACAATATCTTCATTATAATGTCATGCATCTAATATTCATCTTAATATCTCAAACCATCTAAATCTCAACATGCAATGTTTGTCATCGATATCATTAGTTGTATTACTCATTGTAGACATAAGACACCAAGAAGGTGGACATCCATAAACCATTTGCAAGCAATATCCATTTAAACACAAGCCTTATACACTAACAAACATGATCATACAACTGTAGAAACTCTCTATCCAACAAATCATTAATGACAACAATGGAGGACAACATATCTTGTTAGAAGTTAGGTTGATGTCAATGCAAAAACACATATTGCCAATAGAGCATGGATATTATTTTAAGTTAAAATGATGTATTTAGTCCTATGGATGTTCCTTTCATTTTTATATCTTGTTATTATGTTTCATTTATCAAGAAATTTTGTGCTTACAGGGATTTATTTATAAAACACAAATTTATCTCCAAATTTAATAATTTTGATGTTTTTTTAGTAGTCAAATGGGAAGTTAAAAGCCTTGAGATAGCTAATTAAGGTGAATATTTATTTATGAGATTTAACAAATTTAGTAGACATGTAAGTATTGTAAGGAAAAAGACTACTATACAAAATGCCACTGTAGAAAGGATAAACAAGAAGTTAATGGACAAAGTTAGAAGCATGTTGATTAGTGCTTAGTTGGATTAACATTTTTGAAATGAGGCTTACCTTTTATTTGAATAACATGTCTCTTTGTTTTCTTTTAGTTGATGGACTTAAGGTGAATTATGGATATATAAAAATCCCTCTATTTTAAACATTATGAGTTTTTAGCTTTGAGACTTCTATTCACGTGCCTAAATAGAAATTATCTAAGTTATTTGTTTAGGTTTGACAAATATATGTTCATTGGTTATGACTATAATGTTAAAGGGTTATAAGATTTAAAATTGTTGAACCTTGAAATTATTTTTTTCTAGCCATGTGTCTTTTAGGGATCTTTGAGTTATTTCTAAGTCGCATAGTCATAGGAGAAAAAAACAATGCATTTTGAAACTAATATTGAAAGGTAGGAAGAGGCATATGTTGAAGATTAAGTTGGGTAGGAAATGTAGAGGAAAAATGATGACAATCGAAGAATCCAAAAGAAGAGAAATATGAATTTCTTACTACAGTCTTAAGTAGGTTCACAAGACAATATAAACTAGTTAATATGTATAACCCACTTGATTTTTGTTGTGTACTTACATTATCTTGTATTAAAGATACATATCTAGACTAGTGGTGAACGCTTGATCTTACATACTTATGTACTAGTCTAGTGGTGAAACTTACTTTATTAGTTTTATGTACTTATGTACTAGTTAGAGCATATGACCATTTTGAATGATACATAGCTAGACTAATGGTGAAAAGTTATTCTTAGGTTAAGGGGGTTAATTTTGGGAATTTTTATTCTATTACCAAGTAAACCTTGATTAGCTTTTTACTTTTTATTTCTATTTCTTATGATTTAGAGAGAAAAATAGATGTTGAAATTTCTTTTTGTATGAAATTTTATTTTTTTTATAGGAGATTAACTAATTGTTATTTTGTGGAAAGAAAGGAAGAGTTGAATTTTGTGTTAAAGTGGTCTTTGTATGGTTTATATTAGTTATTTTAAATATGATATCATTTGTAAGGGTAAGGTTGATCATTATGTTTATTTCAAATTAATCGATGACTATTTATTGATCATTGTATTTATTAAAAATAATAAGAAAATGATTAAGGAATTGACAACATAAATTTTTTGTGTGTTTGACACGAAGGATATGGGTGTTGCATAATACATATTGTGTATGGAAATTAACATATATACAATTTGTAGAAATATTATTTTTTGTTAGAATAAGTATGTTGAGATTGTTTTGTAGTGGTTTTCTAAATAAGGTTGTAAGCCAATGAAAATTCCTTGACAAAACTCTACTGTCATTAAAATAACATCTTAAGTTAGGCGATGATATTTAAGGTATGTATATATAATCATTATACTAGTGTTATATGCAGACTAATGCATGTTATGGTTTGTACAATACTAGGTATTTCCCCAGAAATGAGAGCTATTAGTATGTTTATGTCCAACCTTAATAAAGAGCAATAAAATTATGTGAAAAGGGTATCATGTGTGTGTGTGTGTGTGTGTGTGTGTGTGTGTGTGTGTGTGTGTGTGTGTGTGTGTGTGTGTGTGTATTTATTTATATATTTGTGAAGGAATTTTGATCATTATATTTGTTATCATACAAATAATGATGTTGGATTAATTTTTTTATATATAGTGATTTCTTAATGCAAATTGAGTTGGTGATTTGTATAAAAGGAGATCTATGAGTAGTTATGTGTTCAGTCTATTTGGTGTTGTTCATTAGATGAGTAAGGTGGTTGTATTGTTCACCATAGAAGCATAGTCCATACATGATACGCATGTATACAAGGTGCAATGAAATAACTTAAAAAAGAGAAGAATGCAACAAAAACTACTTGGAAATAGAATGGGAATACTTAAAAATAGTTGATAATAATAAGCTACATAAAGGGGGAAAATACCCAAAATCCTTCAAGAAGAAACAAAATTCACTATACAATACTCACTACTTGATAGATATACCATACTTGTATAAGTTTATCTAAGACTATAAAAAAAAATATAAATCATTGAAGGGTTATGCTATCCACAATATGATTATATATCTCAATATAGTCAATAGGTTAGGGGTGTACCATATACCCCATAATTGAGTGTTGTCCTCAATGCAAATTAATTGTGGATGCTTTTGCATAAAATCTTTATTTTTCATGCAACATCTCCAATTAGAAAATTCTTACACTTGATAAATTAATGATTCTCTCAAGTTTTAAAATATTTCAATTCTTCTTCTTGAGATTTAGTAACTCAATCTAGGTTAAGACTTTTTTTTGATAACCTTCTCGAAGCAAGATTATGAAAAATCAAATATATATTTTTTGACATGTAACTTTAATTTCAATTCCACAACATCAATCCTCTAGAAAAATTTATGTGCAATCTTGTTATCCTTCTATTATTTTAGTGACATGATTTTATGGTTTTAATCAAATCAAGATAAAATTTCTCACTAAAAATTCCTTTCACTGCGGTGTTGATTAGCTCATTGCTTCATTCAATTTCATGCAATTACCAAGTTCTCCCTAGGAATAAAGAATGCCTCTTGTTGGTGTTGAACATGTTATTTAAATGCTCTAAAACTTTGGGTTTCTTACAATGAAGAGGTGATTGATGGTGGATGGTACCCATATAGTTCCAAAAATGGGATTTTTTTTTGATGAATTAAAAAAAGAAGTATTATATCATCATCTAGTAGTGTCAACCATTGCACCCATCTCTTTTATTTTATAAAACAAAACATAAAGAGATATAGTCCAATGACTTGTTAACCACCTCATCATGTCCATATGATTGGGAATGACATAATGAACTACATGCAAGCTATGTATGTAAACATTATAATAAGTTAGTCCAAAAGTTACTTGTAAATATATGACCATAATCACTTACTACAATGTTTGGAAATGTAGCTTCTGAATGATATTAATGAATGTTGCTGGCCTATTATTTGCTACAAATGGATGTGCAAAAGTTCAGTTCTTTCCATGTAGTCGGCTCTGATTTTCTATTAAACTGGTTGTATGATAAGAAAGTTTAATGCATTCTCTACTCTCTGTGATCGGGCATGGATGTCCGTCAATTCATTAAAAATTATCAATGTGGCAGTTGTTACTTCCTCGGTAATTATGTATGCAAAATGTGGAACCAATTTCAATGATTGCAGGATGTGCACAAAATAGATCGACTTAGCAAGTGTAAAAACAATTCCACAACCTTTGCCAAGTTGCGTAGGAGTTTTTGGGATGGGTGTTGTATAAAACAATTCATTCAGCTTACAGAGGGAGAGGAGAAAAAGGCCAATGGAAAGGCCATACTTGTAATTGTTAATTTTGCAATTTTAAGGTGAATGTAAACTTGGTTATGGTTGCAGTCTAAATGTTAATTTTTGAAGCATAGCAGAGAGTCTCTGCTGTAATTTTGTCTTTGGATTGTAGTTTTCAGGCGGAAGGAGATTTTTCTTGCATCATTGTGTGAAAGATAATTTCCTTATCATTAAAATTTATCTAGCACACGTGTGAGTATTCGTTTTCTTGTAGTGGTGGAGAATTTGGGTTCTTGAAAGAGAGGTCATAAGTTCAAATCTCACAAAGGGGTAAGGTATGCACGTCTTGTTTGTAGTGTAGTTAGGTACCTCCCTCAAGGAGTATGAGGTAGTCTCATATTGCTCTCACCCATCTGTAGACCCATATACAGAAATTAACCTTTCTTTTGTCACAGTCATATCTCAACATCTTTGTGAAAATTTTATTGTCCCTTAAATGACAACCTCTATTCCAAGAAGTATTTGTGATTATCATGATATCTTTAGTTACTTAAAGCATCTTCCTATTAGATAAAGTCCCTATTGTTTGAATACATGTATAATAGTTACCATTTCCTTTGCATGATATGAATTCAATAGGTTCATACCTTTATTTGGTGACTCTCAATTGTTAAGGGTCCTCTCTCTTGTATGAGTGTTATTCACATGTCATGCTTAGAAGAATCTCATTCCATAAAGAAGATTTTTCAAAAATCGAGGGTAGCTATAACTAGAGTTGTGTACATGACATCCTTTAGCTTCTCAAATATCTTGGTAGCTACCTCACTCCATTGGAAGAAATATTTCTTCAATAAAGTTATGATAGGTGTTACCATGATATCATATTTTTTTACAAATCAATGATAGTAATCAATAATCCTAAGAAACAATTTAGGTTTGCAAGGGTACTAAGGACTTTCCAATCTCTTGACTCCCTCAAATTAAAAAATATTGTCTAGGTACACAATCTCTTTGAAACTAATAAAACACTTGGATAGATTAGTATAAAGTTGATGTTATTGAAGAATGTCCAAAACCTAATTCCCATATTGTAAGTTTACATCCCATTTTTTTCTATATATTAATATGTCATAAAAAATGTCAAAACAAATTTTCACAAAAAATCGATTGAAGATGGAATTCACTAAACTTTGAAATTGTAGCATCCTAAAATTGCACCCCTTTGCAATTTTGACCGCATTTGGGTCTTCACCTTAGTGTTTACGCCTCTTGCCCTATTCGAAGACCTGATGATGCTCATACCCCTCATAAATGACATAAAACTTGATTTCACCCCCCTTGCACACTTGATCCTAACCCAAAATAGGGTAGGACCAGGGCATGGTGCTTGGTCCTCACTGGGACCATGGCACTACGCCATGGTCTTCCCTAAATTGGGCCCACTTTAAACCCATTTTTGCAATCCAAAATTGAGCAAGATTCCCCTCTGTGTCAGCTCATGTCAGAAAATTGGTCAATTTTCCCAATGAGCAAGTATATAAAGAGGATTTCCCCTCTCATTTTGATATACATTCACAACAAGAAGATTTTGACATCAAGCAATCAAACATTCAAGAGCAATTGAGCATTAATCAGTCTTACTTCAAGCCTTGGAGCAGCAATAGAGTCAAGATTCAAGCATTGAAGAAGACATCATTCATCCTATTTTGTTGAAGACTTCATCAAGCCCTAATTTAGTGTGGAGACAAAAAAAAACTTCACAAGGAGGTATATCACTTGGTTTTCAGTCATAATTCAACATCTCCCTCAAAAGGAGAATCTTCCATTATAGTCATTTCGATTATCTTTATTTCAATTTCATGGTTAATTCCAAAACATGGGTTTGACCTAATGCAAGCCCCTATTCCCAACCTATTTCCCCTTTCTTTTGTGTGTGCAAGAAACAGGTACAGAGTTGTAATCTTCGAAATAAGCCTTATTTACAAAGATGAATCAATTCCCCTTTGATGTGTGACAAGTGTGGAGGATCAGGGCAACCACCACCACGGTCTCGACATTTTAGGAGCTCTTTCTAAGATCAGATTGACTCAACTTACATTGCTCAGTTCCAGGTGCCCATATCGATCCCTTATTTGTAGCTTATTGTTTACATGTTTTTACCTTCATTTTTCAACACTTTAATTTACAAAAGAAGAATAAAACTATGGCACAATTAACCCAAATCCATTTAGTATTAAGTCCTTGTTTGATTTGTGACTGAATCTAGTGGATTCCCTTTCCTTTTTTGAATGTAATGGCCCCTTAGTGAAAAATTAGTGGTTTTCATACATCTAATGGTGGAAACCCTAAATTTTTCCACATTACATTTTGGTGAACCCGACGCCTTACACCTCAAATCCTGATTTTTCTTCTCAAATCTAAGTGTTTATGTAATTTAAAATTCAAATTTTCATTTGCAAGTTTGATTTCCTTGCAAATTTTAAAAATTTAGAGGTTACATTCAACAAAACCCTAATTAAAAATTTAAAATTGAGCTTGTGATATGTTTAATTTGGATAAATGATTTCAAATATGAATGTCTTTCAAATTTCCAAATTCAAATTTTCACTTGCAAATTTAATTTCCAATTTAAATTTTAAAATTAAGTGGTTAAATTCAAAAACCCTAATTTAAAAAAATAAAAAATAAAATTGAGCTTGTGGGTTGTTTAAATTTTGAATTTATCATTTTAGAGTTGCCTCAAATTCAAAATTGCAGTCTTGGATCAAATTTAAATTTAAATTTTAAAATTAAGTGGTTAATTAAAAGAGCCCTAATTTTTAAATTTAAATTAACTTTGTGGATTGCCCAATTTTGGATTAATCATTTCAATTTCAACCTTGGATCTAATTTTAAATTTAAATTCTAGAATTAAGTTCTTTTTACAAGGCCCTAATTTTAAATTTAAATTTCTTGAGGATAATTTTAAATTTAATTAAGAGGTTATTTTAAAATTAAAAAAAAAAACCCTAATTTTAAATTTAAATTTCTATCTCCTAGTTGGTAATTTTAAATTTAAATTAAGATTTTTCACAATTATTCTTAATATTTTCAATCAATTTGCTTATTTAATTGAATACTCATTTTTCTAAAATTTTGCATTATTTGATTATTTTGCAAGTTTCAAAAATTTCAAATTTCAAATTTCAAAATTCAAAATTCAAAATTTTCAATTTCCTTCCCTTAGTGCATGGGTTTTACTACTATTAGTCTAGCCTATAACATTCCCATGAGAAAAAGTTATAGAATTAAGGTTTCCAAGGTTTAATTACCGAGGAGATGGAGCCTAATTTGGATTACTTATTCCATGAGGATGTCAATGGTTCTTCCAATCCTACAAATAATCTCCACATTTATCCTCATTCTTTTCATAATTCTCATGATGTGGATGAATCACTAACTAGGGTTTCCATTGACCAATTGGCGAAGATTGATAATCAATTTTTTAAAAAATAACAATGGACGAGTCAACAATACTCAGAGAGTGATGCTCTACCATTGATTGATGGATTAAAAAGAATGGTTCAAAGTGATAAACTTGGTGTTGATATCTTGCATGGTATTTCTCATATTGTTGATACTAATATCATGTCTACGAAGAGTTCTCTTGAAGTCCTTGGTTATACACAACCTCCTAGTCAAGAAAATCAATCCATTCCTATGACTACCCTTATGGCTAGTGTTCCAACTTTTACATCTAATATCATGGCTACCTCTACACAAAATGTCATACCTACAAGTGTTAGTCAAGGAGGGAACTCCTCTAAGCATACTTTTGTCATTCCTCCTCCTATGAGTCTTCCATTTTTTATGCAATCATCTCCCATACCTACTTATCATAGTTTCCCACCTCCTTATTCTCAACCCTTGCCTTCATATAACATTGTCCCTCCTTATTTTCAAGCTCCTCCATCCTTCAACAATGTTACTCCTTCATTCAACAATTTTACCCCTTCTTCTCAATCCAACATGTCCATTTTCAATCCTTCTATTGAAGCTACCATCAATAGTCTAGCCCAAACAATGCCTTCTTTAAAACAACAAATAACTTCCATGAGCCAATCTACGTATAATTTGACCACATTTGATGTAGCGAGCCCATTATCCAATGACATTATCTAATATGTCCCTCCTAAATATGTGGAAGTCCCTCAATTGGAGCTTTATAATGGAAAAGGTGATCCTTTGATTCATGTGAAAATATTTCAAACTTTGTGTAGTGACTTGGTGTTGGACATTGCTGCTACTAGGATATGGTGTTGTCATTAATGTCAACATATTCCTATGATTTATTGCTCTGGTGATTGCAGATTGGTTTATTGGGATCATGGTTTGGTGTATAGAGTATTTCTAGTAGCAATACATCTTTATTTACTGGTTTTGGTGATCCGGAAAGCTTAATTGATCATATCATATGATCCGGTTTGCAGTTTTGTTTTCTGATCAGTGCTTTGCAGAGTTTAGTATTTCCTCCGGTATACTCCGGTGTGATCAGATCTTGAGCTGAGTTTTTGGGAGATTTTTTGGGATGGCCATGTGTATCATCATTGCATATGGTTCATGATTTTGTTCTCCACAAGTTATCTTTCTTCATGACAGTTGTTGTTGTTTGAGTGTTCTTGAAGTTCAGATGTTGATCGATGAAGATTTGATAAGTGGTGTTGATGCAGTTGTTGATGATGATTCTAAAGAGCTTGCTAGTGTTTCCTAATTGTGTCTTATTTTTTTTTATGATCCGCATTGATTGTTGTGTGAGCTCCTGGTGATTTTGTTGAACCGGTGATGTTATTCATATTATGCGGTATTCTTGGTAGTGTAGCATGTTGTAGTTGATCTTGGCGTGATTTTTCGTGGTGTTGCATATTTGGAGATTCGATTTAGGTTCATGTTATATCATGTATATCATTATATTGGTCTAGTGGTCGATCTTTGTATCGTGTGATGTAATTTTGTAATTGTGAGTTGAGGGTTTAGCCGACCTTGTTGTCAAGGTTGATGATTTGTATAAATAGGTGATATAGTCATGTGATTTAGGTATTGAGGTTGTGTCTACATTCTCAGAGAGTAATGTATGTGCAAACAAGGGATTCATCTTTCGATGTGGTGTATTAAGCAAAGTTTGGTGTTGCAGAGAAGACATATGTGCTTAATCAGAACTGTCATCAGGCATTTGGAGATGCTATTCTTTCAGTTCATTCCTTTCATATTGTAGTCCAAATCTTGTAGTAAGTCAACGATACTTCCCTGAGTTTTGTAGTGTTCTGGGTTATTATATTTGAGCAGTGAGCTCTAGGTGGTGTACCTGAATTTGGTACATTCCCCATTCTAATATTTACATATACTGCTGTAGAGTATCATCTTATTGTGGGTAGGTTCCCACAGTGGTTTTTCCCATATCCGGGTTTTCCACGTCAAAATCTTGGTGTTGTGTGTTGTACTATATATCTACTTATCTTTGTTGTTAGTGCAGTTTATTAGATTTGTATTTGTGATTAATTTTGTCAATCCGATGAAAATTGATTCAGCCCCCCTCTTAGTTTTCTCTCATTGTTGTTTCCAACACTTGGCTCATGATCAAATATTGTTGGCTAAATTGTTTACTAGAACACTAAGAGATAAAGCTTTGCAATGGTATTGTTTTTTGCCTCCTTATTCTATTACTTCTTTTCAACAATTAGCTACTGCTTTCATTCAACAATTTCACAATAATATTGGTCCTAAAATCATTTTGACTAATTTGATGCAGTGTAAGCAAGGTTTTGAAGAAAAAGTGACTGATTTTATTGGTAGATATAAACATTTATATTCTCAAATTTCTTTTCATATGCTTGATCAAAATATTCAAAGAATTTTCATTTCTAATTTGCAAAAAGATATTAGGAATAAACTTCTCTTTTCCGAGTTTACTTCATTTACGTAGTTGTGTGCAGTACTCCACAATTATCAGCTTACTGTGAGTCAATTAGAGAAATCCTCTTCAATGGCTCTGAATGATAAAATTGAAAGTTCTCAACAAACTTTTGTAAAGTTCAAACTGAATAAGGGATTCATCAAATTCAATGACAACAACAACACTCAAGTAGCAGCCACAATAGGTGTGCCTCCTTTGTCGAAATACTTTAGAAAATAATTCACTCCTCTTAATGAACCTTTGCATAGTATTATGACACAATGGTTACAAAGGAATCTGTTGAAACTTCCCCTATTAAACCAATTGATACAACTAAGCCTTGACACCTTCCTTTGACTCCAAAGCTTTTTCCCAATATCATCGTCAACCCGGTCATGAAACTGAAAAGTGTTATTCCTTGAGAAGTAAGATTCAAGACTTGATTGATAACAATACCATATATGTGGCTGGTGTGAAGGATAAAGGAGACAAATCAATAGCTCCTCCTAATCAAAATCTTCAAATTTTCACTGATCTTTTACCTTCCCATTCCACTAATGTGATTGAGATTGATCATCTTTCCTTCTCTCCTGATAATATTGGCCTTGAGTCTAACATTGTGGTGAACCTTATAGATCAGATTGAATCTCCTAAAGACTTATGCATTAAATTTGATCCTAGTGAGACTATTGAAGCACCCGATGACCCACTTTACATCACTGTGAAAATCAAAGGCATGCCTTCTCGAGGGGTGTTCATTGATCTAGCTTGTATGGTTAATAATTAGAGTTTTGGATGGCTTCTCTTATCTTTCTATTTGTTCTATCACACTTCCTATTGATGTTGGCACTAAATTCTTAGATGTTGTTTTTGCTATCATTCCTACATTAGATCAATTTCATGTGAAGTTGGGACATCCTTGGCTCTCTTCCATGATAGTGGTTGCTTCCATTGGTATTTTGGTATGGTTTTGTCATTGATGTCAACACCTACTAAAACTCTAGCACTTTGGAGAATCAACAACATTCACCGGCAAATGACTTATACACAGTCATCGGCATATGGTACACCGATAGGATATAATGATCATCGACACTTGGAATGGCATGGAAAACACTTGGTTGTGTCGAAGACATCAATTGGACATCTTGTCTTGGAGAATTGTTTAATGGTATATTCATATTTGCATATTTGTTTTTACTGGCAAATAGGTCCAGGTTATGCATCGATAGGTTTATCTTTTCCAGATCAGCACGACATGCTATGGAGATGATTTATTATTGTTGTAAATGCATTAAGCCGACATGTTGAATCGGTTATTGCATCGGATATTGTTTTGTTTGTAAAATGTTTTTATTGTAATATCTTGTAGAGCCGACCTACTAAAATTGGTCTTAGGTTATGGTATAAATGTAAGATCTTATTTGTAAGATCGAATGTGGAATGTGAAAAAGGAATTGTGTGAAGGTATATGTGAGAATAAGTAGAGCTATACACACAGACATCATTTGAAGATAAAGCAAGGCTTTTGTGGAAACATATCAGAACTACACTGGTACTGAATCCAGCATATGAAGATACTATTTTGAGCAATACATCCTTATTGGATTTAACCATCCAATTGTAGTTAGTGTGACTCCCATTTGTGTTTGAGCAGTGAGCTCTAGGCACTTGGCCTTTCTGCATGTGCAGACCCCATTTGTATACACTTACTATCTGCAGTAGTATCATCTGATTGTGGGTAAGGTTTCCCACCATGGTTTTTCCCCTTACAGGGTTTCCATGTACAAATATTGGTGTTATGTGTTGTGGATGATTTTGTCTTTTTGTTTCATGCATTAATCTTTATCGGTATTGCAATTATTTGATAAAACTATCCACTGGTATAACAGACTGGTTCACCGGTATAAAGTAGATAGTTGACTAAGTTGTTTTTGGTTTAAATTTATTAGACAACTGATTCACCCCCCCCACCTCTCAGTTGTCTCTGGGACCTAACAATTGGTATCAGAGCTGATTCCTCTTTTGCAGAAGTTTAACAGCTTGAGGAGATCAAATGTCTACTAACTATTTTAGGAAGGACAATCCTAAACTTGATGGAACCAACTATGGCAAATGGAAGATCAGAATGGAGACACATCTAAATTGCATTGGAAAGGACATCTGGGATGTTACAAAGAATGGCTATATTGCTCCCACTTCAAGTCAGCCTAATCCACCTAACTTGACTAAAGATGAGGAAAATGATTGCAAAGCAAGAGAAGCACTTTTGAGCGCATTAACAGATCAGCAAATCATGGGATTATCAGACAGATCAACTGCTAAAGCTATTTGGGATCATTTGGAAACATTGAATGAAGGAGATTCCACAGTCAAAATTGCAAAACTTGAAAGCTTCCGGGTCAGGTATGAAAATCTGAAAATGGAAGAAGATGAAAGGATTTCTGCTTTTATGGAAAGAGTTAATGAAATTGTTTTGGGTATTAAATGTTGTGGAGGAACCTTAAGTGAAGATGAAATTGTTTCAAAAGTTTTAAGAGCATTGCCACTGGCATATAAAATGAAGGTTACTCCTATAAATGAATTAAGAACAATGCCTAATACATCAGTAACTAGAGATACATTGATTGGAAAACTTTCAGCTTTTGAAATTGAGGAATTTGGTCCTGTTGCTACTATAAAGACAGATTTAGCCTTTAAAGCATCAACGTCATCTGCATCATCATTTGACAAATCTGATTGGAAAGCCTTTTATGCAAGACAACTTGATGAAAGCAAGAGATAAAATGAAGAGCTTGAAGAACTTGAAGCACTATTTGCAAGGAAAATGCCTAAAGGTCTAGTTGGAAGTAAGTATGAAGGTAAAGCACCCTTTAAATATTTTAACTGCAATAAGATTGGTCATATGGCTTCAAGATGCCCTGATAGACATGCTAGACTAAGAGAAGAAGCTAGAAGGACATACAAGCCTAACCTTGAATATCAGAGATACAAATTTAAGAAGAATAAAGACAAATCTTGTTATCTTGCTGATGAAGGGGTGATTGATGATTTTGATGAGGATCCGACAGACAATGGATGGGTTTTTTTTGCTATAACAAAAGATCAACCGACACCTACAGTCCAATCGGTAGAGCAGGCCTTGGCAGCTAAAATTGAAGTAAAGGATGAATGGATCATTGATTCAGGATGCTCACATCATATGATAGGAGATAAAGGTAAAATCTTGAACTTTCAAGAATATAATGGAGGCTTAGTGAGATTTGGCGATGACAAAGCTTGTTTAATCAAAGGCAAGGGTACAATATCTCTTGATGGTAAGCATAATACTGACAATGTTTACTATGTTGAAGGTTTAAAGCATAATATTTTGAGTGTTGGTCAATTAGTTGAGAAAGGATTTCAGTGACAATTTAAAAATGGAAAATTCAAAATCATGAATATAACTGGTTTAGAAATTTCAACCGATAATCAGACTAGAGGAAATATCTTTCATTTGAATAATACTGAAAAGACATGCTTAATTGCACATATAGATGAAAGTTGGCTATGACATAAAAGACTCTATCATGTAAACTTTGATTGCATAGTAAAATCAATACTACTAAGGTAGTTAGAGATTTACCTAAAATTGTCAAACCTCACAATACAGTATGTAAGGAATGTCAATTTGGAAAACAAGTTAGAGCTAGTTTCAAAAGTATTCCAGAAAAATACAATAATGCTCTTGATTTAATTCATACTGATTTATGTGGTCCAGCTAGAATTAAAAGCTTACAAGGTGATAGATATTTCATGCTAATCATTGATGACTATTCTAGAATGTGTTGGGTTACTTTTCTCAGAGAAAAATCAGAAGCACTTGAGAAGTTCAAACTATTCAAAGCAATGGTTGAAAATGAAACCGGAAAGAAAATCAAATGTCTAAGATCAGATAAAGGAGGTAAATCTACATCTAAGGAATTTAATGTATCATGTGAAGAGAATGGAATCAGAAGACAGTTATCAACACCTCGGACACCACAGCAGAATGGAGTTGTTGAAAGGAAAAATAGAACTATCTTGGATGTAGCCAGAAGTATGTTATCAGAAGCAAATCTACCACATGTATATTGGAGAGAGGCAATAAGTACAATGGTCTATACATTTAACAAAGTTCACATTAAAGGTGAAACCGGTAAGACCCCTCATGAACTATGGTTTGGTATTACTCCTACTCTTAAATATGTAAGAATATTTGGAAGCAAATGTTATATTAGAAGAGATGAGTACATTGGAAAATTTGATCCTAGAAGTGATGAAAGAATATTTCTTGGTTATTCATCTAAGAGTAAAGAATATATATGTTTTAACAAAAGATTGCAGAAAATTGTTGAAAGTACAAATGTAAAGATTGATGAACAATTCAGAGGAACTTCAAGGTATATAGATTCTGAACGAACAACAAATATTCTAACAAATGAATCTACACTGAACTCACCGGTATAGAATGAAGATCCAGTTACATCGGCACCATCTGAAAATTCCACTGTGACTGAGGATCAACAACAAACAAAGACACCCCAGTATGTAAGATTGAATCATTCTGAAGATCAGATAATTGGAAACAAGCATAAAGGGGTTATGACAAGAGGAAGATTGACAAACAAAGATGTATGTCTTATTTCTCAAATTGAACCATCATCAATAAATGAGGCATGTGAAGATAAATATTGGACTAAAGCTATGGAAGAAGAATTAGAACAAATTGAGAAGAATAACACTTGGACATTAGTTCCCCGATCTAAAGATAAAAATGTAATTGGAACAAAATGGGTATTCAGAAACAAACTTAATGAAGATGGTAAAGCTATTAGAAATAAAGCAAGACTAGTGTGTAAGGGATATTCTCAGAAAGAAGGAATTGATTATAATGAGACCTTTGCACTGGTAGCTAGAATTGAGGTAGTCAGATTATTTTTGGCTTTTGCAGCATATAAGATCTACAAAGTATATCAAATGGATATTAAATGTACATTTCTGAATGGAGATCTTGAAGAGGAAGTCTACATTGAACAACCTGATGGATTTTCTTTGGCAGATGACAAAGATATGGTTTGCAGGTTAAGGAAAGCTTTGTATGGATTGAAACAAGCTCAAGGAGCTTGGTATGCAAGATTGGATAAGTATCTTTTGAAAATTGGTTTTTCTAAAGGTGATGCTGGCAACAACTTATACTATAAAGTAACTAACGATGACATCTTGGCTATAGAAGTTTTTGTTGATGATATAATCTTTGGAGGAGAAGATGGATTGTGTGTAGACTTTTCTATTAAAATGCAGCAAGAATTTGAAATGTCTATGATTGGTGAAATAAGATTCTTTTTAGGATTGCAGATTTCACAAACTGACAAAGGTATATTCTTAAGTCAATCCAAATACCTAAAAGAATTATTAAAGAAATTTGGGATGGAGAACTCTAAACCGGTAAGCACACCTATGACTACAAATGACAAACTATCACTAAGGGATGAATCTACACCTGTTAATCCAACAAGGTACAAATCTATGATAGGAGGTTTACTGTATTTGACACAAACTAGACCTGATATCATGAATGCAATATGTATTGTCTCAAGATTTCAGAGTAATCCTAGAGAAAATCATGAATCAATAGTAAAAAGGATTTTTCGGTACTTACAAGGCACAACAAATCTTGGATTATGGTATCTTAGAGATGAAAACTTTGAACTATGTGCATACACAAATGCAAATTGGGCAGGAGATGTGGATGATAGAAAAAGCACCACTGGTGGAGCATTTTTTCTTGGAAGTAGACTAGTTTCTTGGTTAAGTATGAAACAGAGTTGTACATCTTTATCAACAGTAGAATCAAAATATATTGCAGCAACAACTAATTGTACACAAGTACTATGGCTCAAACAAATGTTGAAAGACATACAGGTTAAATGCAAGGAACCTATAACTATCTATTGTGATAACACTGCAACAATTGACATATCTAAGAATCCGGTAACATGTTTCCATCAAATTGAATTTTCTAAGGGAAAATGTTGAAGCTAAAGAAATAAAACTGGTTTATGTGAATACTAAAGAGAAGATTGCAGATATTTTCACTAAACCTCTGCCTCAGGAGACTTTTGAATATCTTAGAGAATGGCTTGGGGTCATTCCCCCACTAGTAGATACTTAGAGAGTTGATATTTGTCATCAACCGGCAGAATTAACAGAGAGATCTTTTACTTTGGCTTTGATGAGGAAGCTACTTCTCAGGGGGAGTAGTTGGTATACTAAATTGATTGGTATTTTATATATGAACTTGGTTTTGTAGTAACTTTGGCATTTGATGTCAAAGGGGGCGAGATTGGTATGGAAAAACGTAAGGAAACTCATGTTACTCTCAGGGGGAGAGATTGTTACTTTGGAAAGTTTATTTATACTTTGGTAATTATTGGTCCTTTGGTATTTGGCATTTCTATTTTGGCACTTTGATGGTTTTTCCATCTTGTGTTGCCATCAATGCCAAAGGGGGAGATTGTTGGTATTTTGGTATGGTTTTGTCATTGATGTCAACACCTACTAAAACTCTAGCACTTTGGAGAATCAACAACATTCACCGGCAAATGACTTATACACAGTCATCAGTATATGGTACACCAGCAGGATATAATGATCATCGACACTTGGAATGGCATGGAAAATACTTGGTTATGTCGAAGACATCGATTGGACATCTTGTTTTGGAGAATTATTTATTGGTATATTCGTATTTGCATATTTGTTGTTACCGGCAAATATGTTCAGGTTATGCACCGACAGGTTTATCTTTTCCAGATCAGCACAACATGCTATGGAGATGATTTATTATTGGTGTAAATGCATTAAGCCAACATGTTGAATCAGTTATTGCATCAGATATTGTTTTGTTTGTAAAATGTTTTTATTGTAATATCTTGTAGAGTTGACCTACTAAAATTGGTCTTAGGTTATGGTATAAATGTAAGATCTTATTTGTAAGATCAAATGTGGAATGTGAAAAAGGAATTGTGTGAAGGTATATGCAAGAATAAGCAGAGCTATACACGCAGACATCATTTGAAGATAAAGCAAGGTTTTTGTGGAAATATATCAGAACTACACCGGTACTGAATCCAACATATGAAGATGCTATTTTGATCAGTACATCGTTATTAGATTTAAGCATACAATTGTAGTCAGTGTGACTCCCATTTGTGTTTGAGCAGTGAGCTCTAGGTGCTTGGCCTTTCTACATGTGTAGACCCCATTTGTATACACTTACTATCTACAGTAGTATCATCTGATTGTGGGTAAGGTTTACCACTATGGTTTTTCCCCTTATAGGGTTTCCACGTACAAATATTGGTGTTATGTGTTGTGGATGATTTTGTCTTTTTGTTTCATACATTTATTCTTTACTGGTATTGCAATTATCTGATAAAACTGTCCACCGGTATAATAGACTGGTTCACCGGTATTAAGCAGATAGTTGACTAAGTTGTTTTTGGTTTAAATTTATTAGACAACTGATTCACCCTCCCTCTCAGTTGTCTCCGAGACCTAACAACTTCTATTGTTCATAAGTGTTTGAAATTTTATCATGATGATAAAATCATAACTATTAATCATAGCATATACAAACCTAGGGTGAGGCATGGAGATGTTTCTCTTGATTATTTTTGGTCTAAACAATTCCAACCTCTTCAACCTAGAAGTGATGATCTCTTTAAATACTCTCAAAGATGGAAAAACGACAAGATCTTATCTTTGAGAAAACATAGAAATCCAACACTTAGTCTTCCTGCAACTAATGACCATATGCCTCTTCTTATGGATAAGTCTATTCTTCCTCCTAAGGATAGAAATATTCTTTCTCCTATAGAATAATTTGTTCCTTCTCCTAAGGATGAGTCTAGTATTCCTCCCAAGGATACAAAAGTTATACCTCCTAAGCGTTAATCTATTCCTCCTTCGAAGGATAAACATATTGTTCCTCCTAAGGATAGAACTATTCCTCCTCCTCATGATGGACTCGGTCTCCTTCCCACACCTCCTATTACTCATCTATATGGTGTGGTTCTACCTCCTACATCTTACAAAGCAAAGTGACCAGCTTCTCCTATTGTTCAACCTAAAATATCTAACCTAAGGAACCTAAACCTTTGCAACCTTCAGCTAAAACTAAACAAAACCATTGTGTGAGAGAACACAGACTGAGAGATTGTGGTAGAGCCCGTGAAATTGCTTCCCAAACCATTTCTTCTCCCAAGACACCAATTGTTGATATAATACCATTTTCTCAACCTTCTCCTACCCCTGATGTTCAACCTAATTCTCCAAGATGCAAAATGCTTAAGACAAATAACGATTCAAGCTCTATTCCTATTAGAGCTCCTATTTCTTTTAATCTTGATGAAGAAATAGGTGAGAATATTGTTAATGATGAAAATGTTGATCCTACTATTTTTGATGATGAATATGAATATTTTGGCATTGACAATTATTTATCTAAACAATTTTTAGAAGCATTAATCCTAGCTCCTAGTAACAAACAAAATGACTCTTCATTAGAGCATGATCCTTCTTTGGAACTTGTGATAGTTCCATCTACTGTGTTCAATGTTGATCCTCTTGCATGTTGTCCACCTTCCCAAAACAATGATGAGCAAGGTCGAGGGAAATATGACGTGCTTGGTTAGCTTCACTAGCTCTCTTGCTTATTTGTGACCTTCTATTTGTCTCTCAATTCTTCTATTTGTTGTCCCTAGTGTTGTCTACTTTAGGATGATGCAAAGCATTGAGATCTCTTTTTGTCTCTCCTATGTTTACTCAAAAGACACATGTGCTCTTCTTCCATGGTGGTTTTCCTTTCTTTGGGAGATGAGGATAGTTCTATGCATATATATGCACATGATATACATTGGTTATCATAAAAATCATACTAACTCGAGAGTTAAGTGAAACCACCCCATACTCTATGTTTTGTGGTCATCATCCTTTGATTTTCCTCTCTTGGGGACTTATTATTGTTATAACGTGCTTGTATTTTTGGGTGTATCTTATCTTGAATAAATTTCTCCCGATAAGGCATAAGCGGTCTCTTTAACGTGGGGACATACACTCTGCTCAATGATTCTCTCTCTTGCATATCTTGATACTGATTTAGCAAACTTTAACCTTTGCTTTGTAAATTTGGTATTTTTCTTTTCATGACTCATAGTAAGAGAACCTTACTAGTTGGTAGTCACAGTTCTCTCTTTCTCTTTCTCTCTTGGTGTCCCTTCTATCTTGTTATCGAAGTTGTGAGATCCTAAAGTCCACTAGGGGCTTGGTGTATCTTGCCTCCTCAATGACTTGGTAAAATTTTTTCAATGTGAACCCTTTGCACTTTATCAAGAGTATGATTGATTTCATACTCCCACTAAAGTGGGAGCTAAATGTAGCATTCTAAAATTACACCCATTTGCAATTTTGATGACATTTGGGTCTTCACCTTAGTGTTTGTGCCCCTTGGCTTGTTTGAAGAGTTGATTATGCTCATACCCCTCATAAATATCATAAAACTTGATTTCCCCCCCTTGGGAACCTTGATCCTAACCCAAAATAGGGTAGGACTAGGGTGTGGTGCCCTATTCGTCACCGGGTCTATGGTGCCACACCATGGTCCTCCCTAAATTGGGCCCCCTTTAAACCCATTTTTGCAATCCAAAATTGAGAAGGATTCCCCTCTCTCTGTCAGCTCATGTCAAAAAATTAGTCAATTTTTCTGATGGGAAAGTAAATAAAGAGGATTTCCCCTCTCATTTTGATATACATTCACAACAAGGAGATTTTTACATCAAGAAATCAAGCATTCAAGAGCAATTGAGCATTAACCAGTCTTCCTTCAAGCCTTCGAGCAACAATAGAGTCAAGATTCAAGCATTGAAGAAGACATCATTCATCCTATTTTGTTGAAGACTTCATCAAGACCTAATTCCATTTGGAGACAAACAAAACTTCACAAGGAGGTATATAACTTGATTTTCAGTCATAATTCAACATCTCCCTCAAAAGGAGAATCTTCCATCACAGTCATTTCGATTATATTTATTTCAATTTCATGGTTAATTCCAAAATAGGGGTTTGACCTAAGGAAAGCCTCTATTCCCAACCTATTTCCCCTTTCTTTCTCTCTGCAGGAAATAGGTACGAAGTTGTAATCTTCAAAATAAGCCTTATTTATATAAACGCATCAATCCCCCTTTGGTGCACGGAAAGTGTGGAGGACCAAGGTGACCACCACCACAGTCCCAACATTTTAGGAGTTCTTTCAAAGATCATATCCGACTCAGCTTACATTTCTCAGTTCCAGGTTCCCAACTCGATCCCGCATTTGTATCTTACTGCTTACATGTTTTTACCTTCATTTTTCAGTACTTTACCTAATTCTAGCAATTCAATTTATAAAAGAGGAATAAAACTATCACACA
This sequence comes from Cryptomeria japonica, assembly GCF_030272615.1. Lineage (NCBI taxonomy): Eukaryota > Viridiplantae > Streptophyta > Pinopsida > Cupressales > Cupressaceae > Cryptomeria > Cryptomeria japonica. The sequence goes on from NC_081405.1 coordinate 529,140,716, forward strand.
ATTAACTCAAATCCATTTAGTGTTTAGTCCTTGTCTGATTTGTGATTGGATCTAGTGGATCCGCTTTCCTCTTTTGAATGTAATGGTCTCTAAGTAAAAATTAGTGGCTTTCATACATCTAATAGTGGAAACCCTAAATTTTTCCACATTATAGAAATATAGATAATACATTTGTAAGGTCAAAAGACATCACCAAGAACTTATTATGGATGTGATGGGTTCTGCAAGTTGTCTTATGTATCCTCATCTCTAATTTTTATTTAATGATAACTATAATGAAGATCGGGTTTGGTATAAAAGCCAAGACCATCAAGTTCATCTAGCAAATAATAAACAAATATAGAATTGGAAATGTATCTTGTATGGTGTACTTTTTTGAGCTCTTTATAATCAAGACATATATGCCAAGTGTCATCTTTCTTGTGCACCATTACCATTAGAGAGAAGTAAGTATTTTTACTTCCTAATAATACCTACCTCTAATATCTCTTGTACCATACTCTTGATCTTACTTTATTTTACATATGAGTACATTTAAGGATTAATGTTGGGTGGATGGTGTTGGAATCCAAGAACATTGAGAGGGGGGGTGAATCAATGTTCTACTGGTGAGATCAATTTTAACCTTATTAACAAAGTATTTTAGTAACTGGTAACCATAAAAGAATATAACAATAAGTAGAAATGAAGCAACCACAAGAGCATACACCATAACACAAAGATTTATACGTGGAAAACCTTAAAGAGGAAAAACCACGGTGGGATTGATGACCCACAATATTTATCCACTGACCAAATGAATAAATATTACAATAGGGTCATGTGCATGCAAGAAGGCCAACATCCTAGAGCGCACTTCTTATAACAAAAGGAGCCTCATTGACTACAAACACCAAATATGGAGTTGCTAACAAAATTCTGAACTCAAAGAATGCATCTACTATGCTGGATGAGTTCTGGTTCAAGCATTGTCTGTGTCAGTTTTCACTATGTCCTCCCTTACCAGTAACTTACTTCGCATACCAAACCTCTAAACCAATAATCAAGACCGACTATAGAATATTATATTTGCGTTCAGTCAATCAACATCACTCACACAATATCATATCACTATATATCACATCTATCTATATGTATTTTCAAAATAGCCTAACCGGACTGACTTAAATACCCTTCCCAATCACAAACATAAATTTCTTATGTCGGCTTACAAATATATTACAATTTATTTACATGTTGGCCTAGACAAAAATAAATACATTAAACTACATGACCGATGCCACTGATCGCTGTCATGTAAACCTACCAAATCAATCTCCTATGTCGGCCTCATATACAGGCTCCTAGTTTGCCGGTTTCCCTGAATGTCAGTTGCTGAATCATGAATATCGGTGAGTACCGGTTAAGTGTCCAACCCAAAATGATGTGTATTGCCATCAATAAGAACATAAATAAAATGGATGAATGTTAATTTCCAACAATCTCCCCCTTTGGGATTGATGGCAACACTCATGTGAAAAAAAAGGATCGCTAAAGTGTTGTCCCGGTTCCTCCCAAAAATGATGACCAAAACTGACCCTGCTCCCCCCTGAGCTATACATTACTTCTTATGTGCCTTAACATTTTTCACATCAACCTCTCCCCCTTTGACATCAATGACAAAGGCTAGGGCAAATGAATGAAAGAATGAAACTAAAAAGTGTTTACCGGATCTAGATATACTTGAATATATTTGGGTAATCACCCTTCAAAAATCCTAAGTATCCCAATCGGTTTTCAATGTTCCCAAAATAGATACAAACCCATTAAGAATGTATGCATGTAGTTCTTCTTCTATTAGATCTATCGGTGTGGGTTTATTTATCAACTCGATACTTTCCTGCTTATGAAGTAACAAATTGTTAAATCAGGGACTAACCAATCCTCTCAATTCCCTTGCTCGTCAGATTAATTTGTCCATATCTTTCTCTGAGGCTGATATCTCTAATTCTGTAACCAAAATTTGATCATCAATAGCATTGGTCAATGATTGAGTACCATCAAAATCATTAGCTAGATGTTCCAATCGGGCCTTTACCGCTTTTATTTTTACCTCTAGGTCAGCTATAAGTTTATTGGTGTTAGTACAAGAGCTCTATATACAATTGCACTGATTAAGAGCCTCATCAATCTTTGTTAGTTCCTCTGTCATCTTGACCTTGTCTGATGTGATCATATTGTCATAAGTGACCTTCCTAGCTCCATTGTACCTCTCTATTAACGAATGTTTTGATATCTATTGAAGAGTTTGAAACTCTTTTGCAATGTGTTTAGTCAAACTCTTAAGCTTACCAGAGGGGCTAGCTACTGGACTAGTGTATCCTGGAACTACTTGCTGCAGAACCAGAATGGCTTGCTCAATGACTTGCTTGTCTTCTGATCCTTCCTTCCTTAACTTTTGAGCTGCAACAAACATCAATTCAAAATTGCTTAGTTGCTCAATATTCCTCTATCCAAAATCAACTTGATCAGATGAGCCAAGTGCCAACAATGAATGACTAGACTCTCCAACCTATTGACTAGCACCGGTGGCTTCACCTCTTCTATATGTACATTTGTTGTTGGAGGTTCAATATCCTCAACCTGTTTATTGTCTATACCCACATCAACAACCTCTACATTTGAAATGTTTTGTTTCAGTGTATCTTGCTTATCATGCACAATTCAATGTTATCTATCAGTTTTTCTATATTATGTATAGGTGATACTGTCGGAGGAATATCCTATGTTAGTTTTTATTCCGAAACCGGTGAATCCAAACCTAGTATACCTTTCCCCTTACCATCAACTGAGATGTCTAGAATACCAAACTTAGGAGGGAATACCGGTGGAGTAAAGAAATCAGGTTTATCTACAAAGAATTTTACCCATGCCTCATGGGTCTCAACTATTTCATTTACTCTACCTACCATGAGACTCACATATCGGAGTCTGCTCCGAAAAATTGTTTTATTTGCGTATTCCAGATACTTTCGCACCTCCTCATCAGTTATAGCACCACAAACAATCAATAACTCATGCATCTTTATATATTTATCCTCTTCAACTGCAGACAATCTCCTAGCATCTAGCTTATTGTACAAATATCCTGCTATTTGTTTTTCAGTCCCAATTAAATGATTTCTTATATATATATCTAAGTATTAAAAAACTGCTTCCTCGATCTCCATTTGTTCCTTATCATCCATATGTACATAGTAATGATGGATATTGCTCAAAATTCCATCTTTAGTTATTTGATCAATCAATTCAACAACTGAGAGAGGAGGAATGACTTCAATACTCTTACCAGATTCGAGAGCTATATCTATATCTGATTTCTTCTTCTTGTCAGGAGTAGAAGTAGACTCCTTCACTAGTTTCTTCTTCTCTGTGGGTTTCCTCTCCTTCAAAATTGTCTTTGGGGTTGTCTAGGGTGACCTTTACTTTCTGTTTCTTTCCTTCCTCAGTCTTCTTCCTCTGTATCCTAATGTAAGTTTGGGGAATCTTTGGGGGCACAACATCAGTATCAGAACTAGATTCAATAGGGGCAATATAAGTTTCCGATTTCTTTCTCTTCAATACACCCTTTCTGGTTGTTGTTGTCCGTGGAGTTTGAACTGTTGTCGGAGATGACCCTTCTGCTATTCTAATGATCTGTTTGATTTCAAAGGAGATTTTCTTCATAGCTTCCCCAACCTTCTTGATTTTTCCTTCTCTTCTCTTCTTGCTAAAACCTATCTAAACTTCGGATTCCTTTTGCTTTGATGTCCCAAAGGTTTTCTCAGCTTCATCAACTAGGGCATCAATAAGAGTCTTGGCATATAAGTCCAAGATCTCAGCATCAACCTCATAGCCCATCTCAGTGATCCAAACCTTTCATGGTTGCACTACCTCCATCAATGTTTCATCCTTCTTCACCATAAAGCAAATTTTTGTAGAATATTTATGAACAATATATTTAGGCACTCTTTCTTTCTTCTTCATTGTCTTTTGAAATGATTTGAAATAACCCCATAAAATGGAGTCTCTCTCCTTGTCCTGTCCCAAACCTCTTATAGCATTTTTAATTTGTTTCCCTACCGGCATATCAAATGCTCATTATGTTTTACCGGATCCTAGTAACTCATTCAAAAATAAAAGCACCAAGCAAACAACAAGGTTGCCATACTGGAAAACACCTTTCTTCTTACCCTTAATCTTCCCTAGGTTTAAAATTATCTCTTCACACATCCATTGACAGAGATCATACCTATCATTTTCTTTGACCATCTTATGAGCACAATAAATGCATGAACTAGAAACAGAGTTCAATCAGTTTGATTGGGTTACCTTGTAACCAATGATCATGCTTGCAAATTAAACAAATTTGTCTCTGATAGTGCTTATCTGCATTGATCGATTGTCAAAAGTTGCACCAGTTAACTTCTCTAGCTCATTGTTAGATATTTTCTTCTTTCCGGGAGTCTGACCAATCTGGGGAAAACCAGTGATTGCATGAATAGCCTCCTTGGTGATTTTTTAAGGTCATTCTAGCCACATGAATTCTCCATGGACATGGCTCCGCACATATTAGATCATTTCATCTTCAAATTCTGGCATCTCCAAAATGTCTGTGAAACCCTGATCCTTCAGAATTTGGAATTCCAGTTTCATTGATCCTTTCATGTCCAATAGATTTGTCAAGTACATTGATATGATTTTAGCAGAACCTAAACAAAATAATCAAACTTTGAAATCTAAGGGGATTTCTTGTAAATTGGGTGTGGACGATCCTTGATGTCAACAAAAATAAGGGTAACCACACCTACCAAAGTGGGAGTTGATCTAGAAGCCATTGCAAACAAAAGATAGCACAGAAACTGATAAAATACCTCACAACCTTCGTCGGTGAAAGCTCTTGAAAATCCGCACTAAATGCACTGGAATTCACTTGAAAATGCTCTTGATCGCCTTGAATTGCCTTAAAACTAGCTCTGCTTCACTCTGAATGTTGTGTGATCAGAAATAAAACCAATATTTCCCTTTTATTATGTGAAAACCCTAATTTCACATTGACATAAATGCGTGTCGGCCTATCATACCAGATTCAAAATCCATAATCTCAGTACCAGAAAACCTTCAGACTGACTTCTCCAAGATCTGAAACAAGCTTTCAAACCGCTACCAGGGGTAATGCAAGATCTATCATTAATTTGCCTCCCACTAAGGCTAATGCCTTAGTTACCAGATGAGTTTCATGTCGGTGAAGGAACATTATGCTCTGTCGATTGAGTAACTGGTTTGTTTGTCTCTGTTGGTTGATCTTCAGATTTCCAAACCCATTTCTTCTCATGCTCCTTCCAGATATCAACAACCTTTTGTTTTCCTTTCTCATCATTTCCTACCAGATTGTTCTTACTTCTGTAGAATTTAGCAATATGTCCTATTTTGTTGCATGCATAGCAAGTGACATTATTTTTCTGAATTGCTTTATTGTATCCTTGATTATTCATTGACCTGCATTAATTAACTATATTCCAAACTTTCCACATGCATGACATTTCACATTCATTCTACAATCTTTTATCCTATGACCATACTTCTTACAATTTGAAAACTGACCGGGAACTACATTATTATCGTGATTTTCTCTATTTTTGCAATGTCTTTCCATAAGACCAAATTTATTGCAAACAAAACATCTACCATTGAATTTGTAGTACCCCTGCCCTAATCAATTTCTAATCTTAGTTTGACCTTGGTTAGTTTATCATAATATAATGCTTATAGTCAGGTGTTTTGATTTTAGTGCATATCTGTTAATGTGGCTTTCGCACTAGTTTGTATGCAAGTTGATTAGTTTTCCTATTTCGTGTTATTAATCTTGGTCTAACGCTTCCATTAAGTTTATATATATGCATGTATGACTCTTGGTTGCAGGAGATTTTAGGTACAGTACTGCATGGGTACGAGGTTCGTCTCCACTTGGATTCGCAAGTTTGAGTGTGCCTATTTGATCCTTAGAGTTTGAATTAGGTGGTCGTAAGACCCTCGTTTGACCATAGTCGTTCTCAAGTGAGCGTCGTCAGTCATCGTCGGTATTCCCTTTGGTTGGGTATGCAGTTCGTTTGTCTGTTTGGCTTTCTTGAGTTGTGTGTTGTGTGTGTGGTTAAATTGAGTAATTAATCCTTATCTTCAATTTGATTTAATGTGTGTTTATGCATTAGTTCATTTGGGGACTAAATTAAATAGGCTCCCTTTTTATCATTAATTGAGTTGCTCGATTTAGTTGGGTAGCAAGTTCATTTAAATGGTTAAATTTAAATATTAAATGTATTCTGTTTATGCGTATGAAAAGAAAGATTTAAATTTAATTGAAATAGAATAAATTTAATCTTGTTAGCATTTTGAAATAGAAAGGTTAATTTCAGTTATTTGAGAAAATCAATTTTAAATTGAAAAGCAAGTTTAATTTATGGATATAGTTTAAAAGAATGATTTTTGTGATTTATTTTAAATAAAATATTTTAATTCCAAAAATAAATTTTGGTCAAACTTCTCCCATTTAACCTAGACTTTTGGAAAATATGGGGGATTGAATTTTTTTGGAAAAGATTTTTGGATGGAAAAATTTGGGGTTTTGGGAGGAAGAAGGTTTTCTGGAGCTGGAATAAAAAAAATTAATATAATTTATCATTGGGGTTGGAGGGGCGGGGAGCAGAGGGTCAACCTGTCGCCACCTCCCCCTGCGCGGGTCGTAGCTCGCAGTGGCCGCAGGGTCCACCGCGGCAGCGACCTCGACGGTGGCCGCGTGGGCGTCGCGGGACCTGCGTCCACAGCGGTGGTGCTGCCCGCGGTTAGGGCACGGTCGCCCAACCCCCACGTAAGGGAGGTGGGCCCGACCACCCTTGCCGCACCTTTTTATTGTGTTTTTTTTTAATTTTTTTTTTTTAATATGTTTTTTTATCAAAAAAAATATATATTAATTTAATATTATTATAATTGTGAATTTTAAATAAAGTATTAGTTATGAAGAAATTTTGGTCATTAATTAATAATTTGTGATTAAATTTGTTATTAATTATTTGTATAAGGGTAAATATACATTAATTAATGTTCAAATTCCATTTTATTAATTAATGCATATTTTTCTAATTAAATACTTGGTTGTTAATAGTGTTATTAATTATTATTTTTTTATATTTTATTGATCGTGGATTAATAAATACATGTATTAATTAATAGTTAATTTTGGTATTTTCTATATGCGTAAGGAAATAATTGTTGAGTTAGGAATGAACTATCTTTATTTGGATTCCTTATATGTTTATGTTTCCTTGATCCGCATAGTGTAACGGGGCTCTAGAAAAGACGAATTTGGAAAGATTGTTTTGAGCTAGTATGGTCATGATGTTTCATTTAGAGATTAAAAAAAAAAACATGTTTATTCAGTTAATGTTTATTTAATTATATTCATGTGAACTTGGTTTAAAAACTCGCTATGATGTAATTACATTATGTTTAGATGCAAATGAACCTTAGGGAGTTAGAGAACCAAGAACGAATTGTACCTAGATGAGGTAGATAAATGCAATCTAACTTAGATCATTTAGAAAATTTGATCGACATTTAATGTTTTAGCCGATTTTAAAAAAAAGATTGTATCTTCCAATTATTGCCTATGCAAATTTCATTTCTGTATTCACTTTTGCTTATGTAATGGCAAGCCTTGACTTGTTTGATTGAACCCTGTCACATGGATTGATTTGGGGTACCTGTTTTAGTCCTCGGTTTCGAGTTTGACTATTGTTTTGCGGTGGTGTCGTAATAGGTCATATCCTTTATGCGGGTGTAGAATGATGTTTAGTGGTTGACCATAGCTGGTCATGTCTCTAGTTAGAGTACCGTCTGTCAGTGCACCTCATATGACATCATGTTTGACCAAATGGTTGTTTCCTCCATTTTGAACTCTATTCACCTGACCATGGGTATTTCTTGGTTTTTGAGTTCATCTGAGTATAGTCTAGTGTCGTATGGGAAAGTGGCTTTCGATTGGAGACCACGACCAAAGTGGTTGCTGGGTAACCCATCGAAAGTGAGTCTAATAAGTGATAACCTAATAGTATATTAGAGTATTGTAATAAATCACTAAGTAAGATAATTGTGCCTCACACATGGGATGAGTGCTAACACAGACTCGACATATTGTGAGAAGGATTGAAATGGCAAACCATCATTCTTGTCTTCACGAAAGAATATGTGGGTCCACATGAGGCTTGGATGGGTCGGAGATTTGGATTAGGTTGCCAGGGTAACCCAGTGTATGGAGTCGGAACCTATGAAGACCTGCCAGAGTAGCCATACCAGTTTGTGTGATGACACTTGTCCCTTATGTTCGCTAGTGCGTTGTTGTATTGTCTTGGTAGGAGCACGTTTGTGGAGTCATCTCGTTGTTTATACCCTTGTGAGTACCTAGTTTCATGTTAGACCTTGGGTGGTGATGATTTAGTTTTGTTGATGCTCTAGTGTACCTTTGTATTTGATTCGATTATGTTCAGTTGGATCCTTTCCTTTTCAAGGATCATTTTTGTATTTATTGATCGATGAGGTTGTCCGTATATTGGTTATGTTCGCCTTGATGGCAGGATTATAAATATTGAGAACCTTATGTATTATGAACTTATTTAATTATCAGAGGGGTCTTGTAGTTGAGTAGACCCGGAGATGTAGCCCTTTAGGGGTGAACTCCGAGATCATCTTGGTGTTACGTGATGCTTTTGTTCTTATGTTTCATGTTTAGTGTTAGCATGTATGAATGACATTATGTTATAATGTATGAAGTGGATTAGATAGACTTAATTGTAAATGCATGTATGCAATCATCTTTTAAAATGTAGTAAATTGGATCATGAAAGAATGTAGCTTAGAGTAATGGAATATATTCAGTTGTTGTTAAGGAAATTAAATATGCATGGAAAGATCTCATAAGTTTATGATGAAATTCTTATGTGTTAGAATATTAGATGCATGGCTTATATTTTAATGAAAAGATTGAATGTAAGGTATGAATGAATCATAATGGATAAACATTAGCATGTGATTTATATCTTTGTCAATTCTGAAAGAAATTATCATTGTTTAAGAATTATCTCGTTTTTAAGATAATCAGCTTATTGGATTATTTGTGTGAGTTAAGTTAAGTGTGTAATTAAGTAATTAAGTTGGGAAACGCTTTAGGTGTTATTTGATGTCTTCCTCTATGTAATCTGAACTTGGATATCTTGTTGTATCTTAATGATGTGTTTTACTTTAAAAAAAAAAAAATTTGCACTCCTTTTGTTTGTTTTAGCTTTATCCCTTCAGGGTTTCCTGGTGAGGCATTACATTTGGTATCAGAGCCAAGTTACAAACACTGGGATCTCTGGTTTCATTGTGCCCTTAGTTGGTGTGAGGTGTATCGACCTTATGTGTATGCTTGTCCTCCTTTTTGTATGTGTGTGATTGAGCACACCTTAACTTGTGTGTAACGCGTGTGTTCACACCTTGTTTTCACCTTCTTTATGTTGGTGTTTTGAGTGATTGATTGTGCTTTGTTTTCTTATTGATGTCTTGGTCTATGATTACCCATATTCTGAAAGAGAGTCGTATGTACCTTCCTTATTGGCTATTGTACTCTTTAGACTAATCCATTTGGGTTGGTCAGTGCTTGTCTGGAATCTGAAAGTACAAAATGTGCTTGTTTAAGATTATGATCTAGCTTAGTGTTGTCCACTTGAAGGACTAGTATTGTAAATGTTGAATGCTTATTTTTAGCAAATTGAATGATTATAACCCTTCCTCCTCTCTCTCTCTAGAAATTAAATGTTTGTGATGTGTGTAATTATCTCTTATGAGAGTTTTCTTTTTGCAAGAGAAAGGTTGTGACTTCTTGAACCCTTGTGTGAACCTTATGACACTTATGTGCTTTTAGATTATAAAAAGGGCTTTTGGTTGAAAGTTCATATTGGTTATTGGGAGAAAATTGTATGTTTATATTTAAGAATTCTCCATGTGTTTTGTAGGAGTAACATAATTAAATTCTATCTTAAGTAAGGTGCATTAATATGCGAATAGTTGTTATGTGAAACTGCTTTGTTTGTAAAAGAAGTATTAAAGGGAACATGTTATAGTAGCTTCGAGAGTGTATTAATGTGCTCCGCGAAAGATTGTTTTATGTGTTTCATTAAACCAGTTTGATTGAGGATCTATTTAGCAAATGCTCCATTGAACTAGCTTTTGGATATATGTAATTACATTATTATGTTTAGAAAGTGCAAATGAAAAGCTTGTTTGATGTGCATGCATTAATATGTATTATTTTGTTGATAGCTCCTCACTTACCTTCTGATCATAATTTTATTTTCAATGATAGGTTGCAAATCATGATATGTGTCAGTATTGTATTAGAGTAGTGAGTGTTCTTAACAGGTCTGGTATTATCGAAAAGATTACCTATTTTGATCTCTGTTGTTTGGAAAACTAGAACATTTGGTTGCAACCATAATAATTGGAAATTTCATGTTAGACTGTTTTGGCATCCTTTTAAAATGGTAGCAAAATGAAAACTGTGCAATTGAAATGATAGGCTTATAGTGAGAAATTTTAGCATGTAGTGTGATTTTGTTAATCTGGTGTCTTTGTAGGAAACAGTTTGATTATCAAACTCTCTTTTCCTTCTCTTTGCCTAGATTATAAGATTTTTAGAAATACTACGAAGAATGCATTGATTTAAATAGAAAACCGTTTCATGTTAGACTATTTTGGCATCCTTTTAAAATGGTAGCAAAATGAAAACCGTGCAATTGAAATGATAGGCTTATAGTGAGAAATTTTAGCATGTAGTGTGATTTTGTTAATCTGGTGTCTTTGTAGGAAACAGTTTGATTATCAAACTCTCTTTTCCTTCTCTTTGCCTAGATTATAAGATTTTTAGAAATACTATGAAGAATGCATTGATTTAAATAGAATGTTTAAAAAACATGTGAAATTGTATTGTTGCATTTTTTCTTCATATTGAAAGATGAAAGTCCTCTTTGAAAAAGAATTTGCATAGTTAGTAATTTAGTTACGAATGCTTAGTGAAATTTGAGAAAGATATAGGAATGATGTTATTTCCTTATGTAATCGTGAATTGTTAATAATTTTAGTACTTGTATCTAGAGTAAACTTGATTCAGCTATTCATGTGGAAAGCATAATTAAAATCTTCCTTGAGTAGATGATAGCATACTGAAAAGTACTTCCCGTAAATGTGACTAAACCAGTACTGGTGTATTCATGTGTATTGTAAGAAACTAGTACTTATTATATGTGCCCATGGGTTGGTGAAGTAATCAACCATGGAGGATATGTTGCTTACGAGTATGGGAAACCAGACTGTTTATGTGATGTTGCTGATTTGTTTCCCTACTGAGTACCAAACCTCAAGTTGTGGGTAATTCAGTATGTTAAGGGGTAGTATTCGAAGTCACCATTCCTTGTATAGTATGGATCGGCGTATGAGTAATGTCGACGCGAAGCAACTTTAGCTTCTCTATTTCGAGGAATGATATAGTTATACAATAAAACTCTATCAAAGGTGTACTCAATACTTTCCCTTTTGATGAATCTATTTATATGTTTATGTGTGACAGCCTATTCTTCTTCTTTATTTGAGCATTTTGATGGCATTTCTTGAGCAAAGTGATGGTGTAGTTTGGAGGATCCTTTACCTTGTCTTCATGAAAGGTAGGTTAATCCACATGAGCTTCCAGTTAGTATGTTTTGGTGGGCATGTGGGTGGACCTTAGTCATGCATACCTCTAGCTAACGACGAGTATCCTTATAGATACGTCACTATGCAGGATGTGACCTGCGTGTGCTTGTTTCTGCGAGGTACACTACCATGCGGAATACGTCCATTGCGTGTCTTCTCCACTTGGGGTATGGCCATGCCGCATGATGACATGATGTGAGGTGATGTTGAGGTGCACACTTCCATGCCATGTGGGTAGTGTGACTATGTCGCACCACATGATGAGCTACTGCAATAGCTAGACAATTGTTCCTTCCTTCCTCGTGCTAGATGCTAGTCACATAGTGATGTTATGTGCAGTTGTGATATTCTTATTTATTTCTTTGTGGACCAACAATTTATTCTACTTTGACTTTGAAGGTTTAGCCACGATCTTGTGATCTTTTGCTTACTTGATTTGGTGTTGTAAATTTCGGATTATTTTCTTGTCTTACTGTTGGAATTGATGATTTATTATCTTTATTCATCTGTGCTTTGGTGGCTAAACTAGTTTATCCTTATTGTTTTCGTATGTTGGTCTTGTTTTGAAATGTGAAATTCCTCTCCAAGGACGTATGAGATGGTCTTGGTAGAGTGTGTACGAGGAAGTAGACATAAGGAACCTTGAGGATGGGGGTATGTGAGGCTATGATGTAGTTAGGTTCCACTACCTACCTATGTGTGGTGACTATCTCTTGGAGGCTAACCACCTTACTCAAAAAGGGATGTTCACGAAGGTCTTGTATGGAAGGTAGCACCGCTATGGTGTGCCCTAGCACCATCGAGCCTTGAGTGAGATATTGGATATTTATGATCATATTATTGTTCTGAGATCAAGCATAGAGATGTTGATCGTGCATGTTATCTCTAACCAAGCATTAGACGTGCTCACATGTGGCCTTTTGAGTTGTGCATTCCAGTTATGTGGATGGTTATTATGTGTATCATGGAGTAAATTGTGTTAACTTGTCACTATATTATGGGACATAGTCTTTGGAAAGGCTTTCGTTTATGTCTGGAAAGTGTAAACAATTGTGTACTATATGTTGCTCTTATTTCTTGAAAGTTAAAAAGGTTGTAGAAATTGATATTTGAAGCTAGTTCTATGCGATAAAGTTTTATGAAAAAGATGTATTGGTAAAGAAAATTGATCATGATGGCATGTTTTCTTGTCATATTTGGTAGATGAGTATGGTAATTGTTGTTTACCACTTTTAATGCTTTAATTTGGTGTAATGAAGGGAGAAAATTCTTGTCTCTCTACTATGATTATAGATAGTTCCTAGAATGTTATAAGAAATGTATGAATTTAGATGTACCTTGCCAATGTGTAATGACATTCATAGAGGATTAACAATAATGTTTCATTTATTTATGGAAAGTTTCCTATGTTTAATTTAATATTTGTTGAATGAGTTTCAGGGCTAATGCATGCAACATGTTCTCCATCTAGCCTTACGACTTCCAGGAGTAAGTCGGAACCTAGGGGGAGAATGTAGTACCCTTGCCCTAATCAATTTCTAATCTTGGTTTGACCTTGGTTAGTTTATCATAATATAATGATTATAGTCAGGTGTTTTGATTTTAGTTCGTATATGTTAATGTGGCTTTCGCACCAGTTTGTATGCAAATTAATTAGTTTTCCTATTTCGTGTTATTAATCTTGGGCTAACACTTTCATTAAGTTTATATATATATATATGACTCTTGGTTGCAGGAGATTTCAGGTACAGTACCACATGGGTGTGAGGTTCATCTCCACCTGGATTTGCAGGTTCGAATGTGCATCTTTGATCCTTAGAGTTTGGATTAGGTGGTCGTAAGACCCTTGTTTGACCATAGTCGTGCTCAAGCGAGCGTCGTCAGTCATCATCGGTATTCCCTTTGGGTGGGTATGCGGTTTGTTTGTCTGTTTGGCTTTCTTGAGTTGTGTGTTGTGTGTGTGGTTAAATCAAGTAATTAATCCTTATCTTCAATTTGATTTAATGTGTGTTTACGCATTAGTTCATTTGGGGACTAAATTAAATAGCTCCCTTTTTATTGTTAATTGAATTGCTCGATTCAGTTGGGTAGCAAGTTCATTTAAATGGTTAAATTTATATATTAAATGTATTTTGTTTGTGTGTATGAAAAGAAAGATTTAAATTTAATTGAAATAGAATTAATTTAATCTTGTTAGCATTTTGAAATAGAAAGGTTAATTTCAGTTATTTGAGAAAATCAATTTTAAATTGAAAAGCAAGTTTAATTTATAGATATAGTTTAAAAGAATGATTTTTGTGATTTATTTTAAATAAAATATTTTAATTCCAAAAATAAAATTTTGGTCAAACTTCTCCCATTTAACCTAGACTTTTGGAAAATATGGGGGATTGAATTTTTTTGGAAAAGGTTTTTGGATGGAAAAATTTGGGGTTTTGGGAGGAAGAAGGTTTTCTGGAGCTGGCCGGTTGGGCTCTCCTTCAAATCTCTTCCAGGATTGCGTATGGAGGTAGGAATTATCTTATTGTCTTCCTTGTTGCCAAAGAAATGGACTGTTGGTTGAAAGAAAAATGCTTGTTGTTAAAACAAATCTTTCAAATTGATTCTAGACTTAATTTGGGGTTTGTGATTTTAAAACTATGCATAATAATTTATGTGCTTGCAAAATAGTTGAATCTTTGTGTTAAAAATGCCCCTTTTTGTTTTGTTAAAGAAATCTACTTATAGTTTTAGATATCCTTCAATTTTTGGGTATATGATACCCTATGTGTTTGAAAAGAAGAATATATATATCAAAAATATAAAGCAAAATTTATAATCAAAATCGATTTGATTTTTAAATCGAATTTTTTTTAACTGTGGAATTAAAAAAAAAAATATAATTTATCATTGGGGTCGGAGGGGCGGGGAGCAGAGGCTCAACCCATCGCCTCCTCCCCTTGCGCGGATCGCAGCCCACGGTGGCTGCAGGTGTTGCCATTTCAATAAGGATATTGAGAAGGTTGTTGATGTTTATGGATATAACTGATTAAGGATATTTACTGTCTTAATATCATTATTTTGTCATTGATGTCAATAAATTGATTTTCTGATTCAGTATGATGTTGCCATATCTTAAGAAGTGTGTTTTGATGAGTATAAAGAAGTCGGTAAAAGACACAGAAAGAATATGATGAATAAGGGGAGAAATAAGTTATTCAATGGTGTCATGCCCAAAATTTAGGGCAAGAACGGGAAATTTTTTTTTTTGAAACATAACTGTTAAGAGTATTAAATCAACAAATATAAAATGCTACAACATGTTTTGTCTTAACTATGTTTGGATTAGCTTTATTTACTAGCTCAAATATTTGGAAATTAAATAAGATTAAATGCGGAATTCCAATTGAATGGTTTTATTGTCTACTCGAATTTAATAAGTCAATTAAATTAGATAATTAATTGACGCGGGCAAACTCAATCACAGATAGCTATTAATTGATTTCTAGAAAGCTAATTAAAATTATTCTTTTAGCATCCATTTAGTCCATAATTAAAATATACTTAAATTAATCCAATTTAATCCATACTTAAGATGTGCTCAAATTAATTTAACTAAGATATAATTAAGCCCATGACAAAAAACGTCCCATAGGTTTAAAATTTCAAAACCTATATCCACGTAAGACAATTAAATTACTATTTATTGAAATACCCTTAGGTTGATTAAATAAATAATGTTTGCCCACTTGATTTTATTTATTCTAAAAAAAAGACTACACTAAATAAATATTTAATCCTATAGACATGCTTTATTCTTTAACTACAACTTTCTAATCTTATTTACATATATGTGTATATAAATAATTGTAATTATATATATAAACACATATTCAAATATATATATTTAATCAAATTAATGTTTTCTTTCCAAATTTATTAAGACCAAACCATGCAAACCCTAACCAGGGATCTTGCATTATATAATTCTCTTTATATTTGTATTTTATCATTTTTATATTAATACCCTAGCCCTACCCGAGCTAGGGTTTAATTTTTAATTTTGATTTGAGTTTGCATGCAAGGCCGAACGGATGATTTGTGGCAGCGGCCATGGCGGTTGGGCGGAGGCAACGTACCCCAGTGGGTCGCCCCATTGTGGGGGTCGCGGCCCACACAGTGGCCTTGGCCGTTGTGTGTGTCGCGGCCCGCATAGTGGCCACGGCCCACTGGTGTGGAGCGCGGCCTGCACAGAGACTGCGGCCTCTGTGATGGATGTGGCCCGCACAAGGTCTGCGTGCCCTGTGCGGTTGAGGCCCCGGTTTGCCCCCCCATTTTTCCTTTGCTTTTTTTTTAAATTTTTTTTTTTTTCTTTTCTTTATATATATATATATATTTATATATATTTTTATATATTAAATGCATAATGTTTTGGCCAAATTTACTTTGCAGATATATATTATAGTTATAAATTTTTATTTTTATTTGAAAACCTTAGTAAGATTAATTTAAATATCTAGATTTTGATCAATGTTTATTATTTTAGGTTTGAATACGAGTTTGCTAAAATATGAGATAAGATATATAGCCATAGGTTTATTCCTTGCAATTAAATAATGACATATTTAAATAAATTTATACAACATACTATTTAAATATTGTTTTATTTAAAGTAGATAGCCTATTTAACTCTAGATCTACTTTCTGCAATAAAAGTAATTAACAAAATTTATTAAACATAAAACAACAACTATAGCACTATGAATTTATTTAAATCAAATAACTATTTACTCTAGATTTCTATTTCTGCAACTAAGTAAATTCCAGAAATCGATAAATTTAACAGCAACTTAATAAATCCAGAATTTATTAAATTAAAACCATAGAAACAATTATAATTACTTTAGGTTTTATTTCTGTAATTATATATGTGATTTTATTTTCTGCAACTATAATTATCTAGAATCCTTAAACTTAAATCATGAAATTAGGAAATTAAACTGCAATATTTTTATTCAAAACAACATGCATACAACCATTAATTCCTTTCTTTATTTCCTGGATTTAATTCACATGCATAAAGGGGTAAAATAAATTTAGTTGCTTCCCACATTATTAATATACTCAACAATAATTAAATTCAGAAAATAAAACTTTAGAAAACTGTTCCAGAATTATTCATTTCATCTTTTGCAATATAACAAATAACTATTACATTTCTAGGAATTATTTTAAAAGACACTATAGTCATTTTATAAATAGGTCACTCAACTTTTATAATGAGGACATTTTAAAACGGAATAGTAACATATTTCCAAATGGATTCTTGCAACAATTAACTCCATCGAATTTTTTCACTTGTCCTAATCCCTTTCTTTCAACAACCTGCAAATAAGATCAAGGATATGACCATGGAGTGCTCACCTCCCAGCTTAGGCTAATTGGTAGCCACCCCCGAGATTGGAGAACCAAACCCTAGACAGGTAACAAACATGCAAACACAAAAGACATAATACACACAAACTAAAACACATCCCAACCTAGGCTACACTGCACCACACATTGTGATGACCTTTTTAAGGGTGGTAGTGCACCAAGTACCCTGAGGAGAACTGCAAGTATGGAAAAACATGTAGCCACCTCATGGAAAACCAAATACATCAAGTATAGCAACCCCTTATTCCTTATGCCCCCCAAGGCTTTCATGCCTTATTTCCCTCCTTATGACCCCCAATGCATAAACAAGCCATATAGCAAGGGTCACACAAAATCCCTTGTGATCGCTCTCTTAACGAGAGTCTCTCACTCGAGGGCTGTCACTTCTACCACCCACAAGATCCTCCTCTCTCCCAAGAGTAGGAGATCTTGATTACTCCCAAACACACATACAATGTATAAAAAAACAAATATCAAATAAATTTCCAAGAGAACATGCACGGAAACAAATCTTTTACACAAACATTACTTTCAACACATGCAATAAGAAATCCATTATAAGAAGAATACAACCAACCTTAATTTTCCCAAAGGTAGGTTAGTTTTGTTGAGGATGAGCAGCCCAATTCCACGGTTCTTGTCTTTCTACCTTTAGCAAAATTCTCTATTCAACAATCTAGCTTATTCTTTTCAAAATTCTTTTGTCTCCAAAAATGGAGAGTGGGTGATTACCCACAAATTTTCTAATTCTTTCTTAAGAGGCCCATTGTGAGAGTTCTCACAAGTTTCTAAAAACTAAAAAGGAATGTAAGGTAAAATGGGAAAGGGAACTCTCATTTGAAAAGGAAGGTTTACAACTAGGTTGAAGTCTTCTAATTTCAATTTTCGCACAACTTAGAAAAGTCAATTTTTAGGGTGTCTAAAAGGTCACATGGGAGTAGAAACTTGCCTTAAATTATCCCTAACCCTTAGGTATACCTTATGGGCTTTAGGAAACCCTATTAAACTACCCCTAGGTGTCCATTTAACCCTTTTTTAACCCCTCTGAAGTTTATTTTCGGGTCAAACCTATGTTGACCATCCCAAAGATTCTTTACCCAAGGCATTTATGACATCACGTTACATTAATTGAAAAAGCTATAGTTACACCATTCCCACCAAGAGACAATTTTAAAAATTCAAACATAAATCCACACGTGTCAAGTGACACAAAGAAAATACTTTTACAAATTTATACATGAAATCGTGTCTCTTGTGGATTTTACATAAATTAGTTAAATAACACTTAACACACATGCATCATTTACTATTACAAATAAAATACAACACAAATGGGGTGTTGTCTCTCCAAATAGACAAACCCTGGCTTTACGAACATACATAGGTCTAGGTTTGGTTCTCTGTAATATTTCCATGGTCACATGGATAGTTTCCTACGCATTTCAATTACACATTAGTAACTTCAAATAACCTCATATAATATATAACACAAGAATAATAATGCACATCAAACACTTGCATACAAATTTACATTTGAACAATTTAATACATCTTATATCCCAGTAATTTCATATAAGCAATTATCCTAATTCTCATAATTTTGATCCACACATAAACATACATCATATCGTAGTAAAGTCCTGCGAATCCCATAACGACATATATCACCGCAATTCATCCTATTCAAAAATCATGTAGTGTTCTATATCATAAAGCATATAAATGAAGCATCAACATATAGCAATGTTATCCCCATCATGGAAATCATATTAGTCCTAAATCCAAAATGCATAAAAATAAAGCATCCATAATAGTCTCATCACAAAAACCACTGAAATGTTAGACTGAGTTGATGTGGGACCTCACAAATGGGCAACTATTACCGAGTTAGACAATGATGAGATCATGATGTTTTAGATTGTTTTGATCTTACATATGTTATTGATTTTAAGGTTAATACTATTCTATGTAAACCCTAAGGAACCTAGTCAGTAAACCCTAAGGTTATCCCTATCGGTTAATGAAGGCGGAATGTCTACCGAGTGAAGTTTAGTATTTACCGAGTTGCAATCGAGTAATAACAGAATGCATTGAATGAATAAAAGCATTATTTAATGAAGGAAGCTGATGAGTTGGAGTTGATTAAATGATTGGTAAGCTGTGAATCAAGTTTGTTAAAGAATCTATGGCAAAGGAAAATCGGCAAGAAGATCTACAGCTCAGATTAAACCGCAATACCCTAGCACAAGTTCCAAGAAATGTATGCAAGTTCCAAGGTGGGGTAAAATGTTTTTAGATCGAAGGATACCTTGAACCTAGTCAAGTTTGAAGATCTGATGGCTATGATTGATCATGGGAAATGTGATCAAGGAAATTGAGCGATTGGCAAATTGTTTATAAATAAGGAACTGTTGATAAACAATGTATGCGGGCAAATGTAAGCACATGGTTGCTACATAGTGATTGCCGAGCACAGAAGCTTGAAGACCTGTTTGAGAAACAGAGTATAGAGCCTAGCAGAGGGACAAGATAAGTCCTTTGAATAGATTGTATTGAGCAAATAAGAATCTATTTCAGCATTTTAGATGTGAAGTTGCAGATAGATTTTTATTGCTGTTATTTTGTGAAGTAACGGAAAATCTCTTAACCAAGTGGACTTAATAGTCTTATTTGTAAATCCTCTAGCAAGGTGACATTTTGATTGAGTGTTTGAAATCCTTTGATAATGTCACTTCTAACAAAGTGAATATCCTAACAGATCTGAGGGAAATCCCTTAACCGGGTCACATCTAGCAATGTATTTTGTAATCTTTAACAGGATTTGCTTTTACCCGAGCATACTCTAGAAGAGTATATTTCTTAGTGGATCCGAAATCCCACAATGGTTTTTCCCTATTTGGGTTTCCACGTTAAATTTGGTGTTATGAGTGTTATGATGTTTATATGCTTTTGAGTTTACATGTTTAGCAGTTTTGGTTATATTACTGATGTATAGGTTACCGAGGTTGAATCTAATGTTTTAATGGAAGATTAAGTTTGTATGATTCACACCCCCCCCCCCTCACATCTTGTTAGTTTGGCATCTGTACTAAACATTTAGTATCAAAACTATCAATTGGTATTAGAGCTTTGGACTCTGGAAGAAAAAGTTTAAAGGTACTTGAGGCAAAGATCCAAAGATGTATAAGAGGGATGCACCGAAGCTGAACAAATCAAGTTTCTCTACATGGCAGAAAAGGATGAAGTTGCACTTATCAGAAGTTGGAGAATATGCTATATATTATCTGGAGAATGATTTCATTCCACCGAGAACCTATCCATTGACAATGGAAGAGATAAAGGCAAAGGAAGAACATATCTAAGCAATGATTGAAATAACATCTGCATTGACCGACTCAGAGTTTAATGATCTAGAAGGCTGCAATGATGCAAAGGCAATGTGGGATAAGCTCATATCTGTGTATGGTGGTGATGAACATGTTCAAAGAGCTAAAGTGGATAGTTTAAGAGGACAACTTGAATCTATGAGGATGAATGAAGGTGCAAACATAAACCAGTAAGTACTCCTATGACTACCAACTGTAAACTATAAAAGAAAGATGAATCTACATCTGTTGATGAGACACTCTACTGATCTATGATTGGAAAACTGCAATATGTTGTTCACAGTAGACCACATATAGCACATGTAGTATGTATAGTTGCAAGATTTTCTGCGGATCACAAGGAAACACACATGACAACAATCAAGAGAATTTTCAAATACTTGAAAGACACTGAAGATTATGGCTTAGTATATCAGAAAGGAAATGATTTTGATTTAAAAGTTTACACTGATGCTGATTGGGAAGGAAACATTGATGACAGGAAAAACACAAGTGGTGGAGCTTTCTTTTTGGGAGAAAGACTAGTGAGTTGGCTTAGCAAGAAACAAGGATGTGTTTCACAGTCAACAACAGAAGCTGAATATGTTGCTGCAGCATTGAATTGCACTAATATAGCATGGATCAAACAACTGTTGGAAGGCATAAATGAGAAAGTTACCGAGCCAGTAACTATATTATTTGACAATACTAGTGCCATTAACATTTCAAAGAATTTTGTTATGCACTCTAAGACAAGGCACATCTCTATCAAATATCATTATCTTAGAGAAGAAGTTCAAGAGAAGAAAGTGGTTTTGGAGTATGTTAGCACAAATGAACAAATTGCAGACATCTTCACCAAACCACTGCCAAGGGACACTTTTGAGTATCTCAGAAGCAAGTTAGGGGTCCTACCCCTATCTTCCATTCACTGACCGAGTTCGGTGGAAGCATCAATTCGATGACTCTACAGAATATCTTTTCAGGAGTTCATTTTGATTTACACACTTTAGGATATCTTCTAAAGGTGTATAGAAAACAATACAGGAAACAATAACAGCGAACAAAAATTGAAGACAAAATGCTCTGACGGAGACTGAGTAGATACATATCAGCAAGGAATTCACTTCTCAGCGAAAAAAAATCATGTTTAGTTTTTGGCATTGTTGTCAAAGGGGGAGAAGACTAATATAGGGGGAGAAGACTAATGTATGGGGGAGAAATCTGATCACAAGGAGAGCATTTCAGCATTTCACAGCAATCTGAATTTGAATCAATTAGGTCAAATCAATTGGTTTTGCCATCAATGCCAAAGGGGGAGATTGTTGGCATTATAACAGACAATGAGAGATTGTTGGCATTTCAATAAGGATATTGAGAAGGTTGTTGATGTTTATGGATATAACTGATTAAGGATATTTACTGTCTTAATATCATTATTTTGTCATTGATGTCAAGAAATTGATTTTCTGATTCAGTATGATGTTGCCATATCTTAAGAAGTATGTTTTGATGAGTATAAAGAAGTCAGTAAAAGACACAGAAAGAATATGATGAATAAGGGGAGAAATAAGTTATTCAATGGGCAAATATTACCGAGTTAGACAATGATGAGATCATGATGTTTTAGATTGTTTTGATATCTTACATATGTTATTGATTGTAAGGTTAATGAAGGCGGAATGTCTACTAAGTGAAGTTTAGTATTTACTGAGTTGCAACCGAGTAATAACAGAATGCATTGAATGAATAAAAGCATTATTTAATGAAGGAAGCTGATGAGCTGGAGTTGATTAAATGATTGGTAAGTCGTGAATCAAGTTTGTTAAAGAATCTATGGCAAAGGAAAATCGGCAAGAAGATCTACAACTCAGATTGAACCGCAATACCCTAGCACAAGTTCCAAGAAATGTATGCAAGTTCCAAGGCAGGGTAAAATATTTTCAGATCGAATGATACATTGAACCTAGTCAAGTTTCAAGATCTTATGGCTATGATTGATCATGGGAAATGTGATCAAGGAGATTGAGCAATTGGAAAATTGTTTATAAATAAGGAACTATTGATAAACAATGTATGCGGGCAAATGTAAGCACAAGGTTGCTACATAGTGATTACCGAGCACAGAAGCTTGAAGACCTGTTTGAGAAACAGAGTATAGAGCCTAGCAGAGGGACAAGATAAGTCCTTTGAATAGATTGTATTGAGAAAATAAGAATCTGCTTCAGCATTTTAGATGTGAAGTTGCAGATAGATTTTTATTACTGTTATTTTGTGAAGTAATAGAAAATCTCTTAACCGAGTGGACTTAACAGTCTTATTTATAAATCCTCTAGCAAAGTGACATTCTGATTGAGTGTTTGAAATCCTTTGATAAGGTCGCTTCTAACAAAGTGAAGATCCTAACAGATCTGAGGGAAATCCCTTAACTGGGTCACATCTAGCAATGTGTTTTGTAATCTTTAATAGGATTTGCTTTTAACCGAGCATACTCTAGAAGAGTATATTTCTTAGTAGGTCCAAAATCCCACAGTGGTTTTTCCCTATTTGAGTTTCCACTTTAAATCTGGTGTTATGAGTGTTATGATGTTTATATGCTTTTGAGTTTACATGTTTAGCAGTTTTGGTTATATTACTGATGTATAGGTTACCGAGGTTGAATCTGATGTTTTAATGGAAGATTAAGTTTGTATGATTCACCCCCCCCTCTCATCTTGTTAGTTTGGCATCTGTACTAAACATTTAGTATCAGAACTATTAGCAGGGTCTACCACGGCGGCCGCAGGGAATGGCGACCCCCGCGGTGGCTGTGTGGCCACCGTCAGACTTGCGTCCACTACGGTGGCGCCACCTGCGGTTAGGGCACGGTCGCCAAACCCCCGCGTAAGGGAGGTAGGCTCGACTGCCCTTGCCGCCCCTTTTTATTGTTGTTTTTTTTAAATTGTTTTTTTTTAATATATTTTTTTAATAAAAAAATAATAATATTAATTTGATATTATTATAATTGTGAATTTTAAATAAAGTATTAATTATGAAGAAATTTTGGTCATTAATTAATAATTTGTGATTAAATTTGTTATTAATTATTTGTATAAGGGTAAATACACATTTATTAATGTTCAAATTCCATTTTATTAATTAATGCATATTTTTCTAATTAAATACTTGATTATTAATAGTGTTATTAATTATTAATTTGTTATATTTTATTAATCGTGGATTAATAAATACATGTATTAATTAATATTTAATTTTGGTATTTTCTATATGCGTAAGGAAATAATTGTTAAGTCAGGAATGAACTTGAAGATGATAAAAGACTTGTGAGGTGGATTAGTTAATAAGCATACAAATTAGACATGAAAGTATATGGAATCAAAGACATGATTTGAAATGCATGAAAACATGAATAATGAAAATGTATACCTCACAAAACCTTATACCTCTCCCTCGGATTGAGCTTGATGAAGTGAAGGCGCCCCTTAGTGATGATCCGCTCCTCTTGCTTGCTTGCTTGATGTGGATGGCTCTCCAATGTTGAACACAAATAGAATGGATTTGGAAGATGATAAGGATGAGATGATCAAGTGTGGATGAGATATGATTTGAACAAGATAAGGTTACCAAGATGATTTCCTGGGCTCAAAAGGACAACATAAGATTACTAAACTTGGAGATGAAAAATGGAGGGATGGAGTCCTCAATTTATAGGAAGAGGAGAGGAAAAATGGATGGCTAGGATGGATTCAAGATTAAGGGCTAGCATTGCTTGTGAGCTCACATAAGGCCCAAGAGAGGGTGTGGAGACCAAGAGATATGTCTTAAATGCATTTCTTGTCTCCACACTCCTTAAGGTACATTGGGGAGACTTCCCAAGGTACCTTGAGAAGAGAAAAGTGCATTGGGAAGACTTCCCCATGTGCCTTGAGAGGAGCAAGGGATGTGACATTCCTTGAAGAATGGGGAGGAGGAATTGAAAATTCTCCAAAAAGGGATAATCATGGGGATTGGAGAAATAAGAAGGAATTAAAAATTCCTTGGGAGATGAGATGCCTAGAGGATTGTGAGATTTTGAAGATCTCACATTCACCTAGGAAAAGAGCATTAAAAGCTAGTGGTTGGATGGAAGGGACAAGGAGTTGACTTCGTGGCTAATCATCATGATTAGCCATTATCAACTCATTAAGAGGGGGATTAGAGGAAATGTTAGGTGGGATTAGGATTTTTAGGAGGATTTGACTAGGAGAGAGAATGAGTGGAGTGAATTAAAAATTGGAAGAATAAGGTTAAGTGAGTTTAGGGAGTTTCTAGAAGACTTTATTAGGTTAATGATAAATTAAGAAGATGGTTTGCAGGAAGCATGTGGGTTAATTAATTAATTGAAATTAATTAGCTAAGAGGGAGATTTGTGAGAATTCAATTTTTAGAAGAATAAAGAAAGGGATTGATTTATTAAATAAATCAGTCACATACTATAGTGACAATATCAATTATATTTAATTAATATTGAGGAGAATTTGAATTAACATAGTTAATTAATTAATTATGTGAGGAATTAAAAATAATTAAAAATAATTATTTTTAAGTGTCTACATTTTGCCCCTCTTTGAAGCGAGGTGTGATGACGTGTTGATTCAAAGAATAATCTTGTTTGATTTGATTGATAAGATCTAGATTCAGTCTGGTTTCAGGAAGAGTTCATCTTGTATAAGACAAAGGTTGATCAAAGCGTCTGGTTTTAGGAAGGATTCATCTTGTATAAGACGTGATTGATCACAACGTCTGGTTTCAGGAAGGATTCATCCTATATAAGACTTGATCAGAGCACAATGTCTTGTTTTAGGAAGGATTCATCCTGTATAAGACATGACCGATCACAACGTCTGGTTTCAGGAAGGATTCATCCTATATAAGACATGATCAGAGTGCAACGTCTGGTTTCAGGAAGGATTCATCCTGTATAAGACATGATTAGAATCAGAATTAATTATGTGAGGAATTAAAAATAACTAAGATAATTATTTTTAAGTATCTACATTTTGGCAATTTGTAGAAGATAGAAGAAGAAAAGGATGCCCCAGTGTAAAGCATGGGAGGTGTATGCCCCCTCAAGAATTTTTTGAAAAAAGGACGAAAAAATATCGAAAAAAAAGGAAGAAGAATCAGGGTGGAAGGGATAAATGAGGAAGAAATATGAAGCAGGTGTGAAGAATTTGGAAAGAATAATAGTAGAGGCGAGACCGTGGGGGAAGATGGGCCCTCACGGGGGCCCATATATGCCACAACGGACCCGATGAGGGGTCATTGTATCATGACGGACATATTTTCCTCTTTATATATATATGTATACATGATTCGATTGGTGACAAATGATGTGTAGCATTTATTGTGATGGATTATTTTTGTTTGTCTTATGATGTCATATATGGATGCAATCATGGATGTGCTATGCTGACCTATTTTGTGATGCAGAGTGAATGCTTATGCATGTATGTTTATGATGTGTTGCTGACATAGTTTTTGGATGCAGGATGAGTGTTTTTTTATGCTTTATGTATAAATACACATGTGTGAATGATTTATGATGCAATCTAGATGTAATGCTATATGGATGAGTGTATATTTTATTTATGTGATGCAATCTTATATGGTAAATGTTTTGTGGAAAAAATGACTGTCTAAGAAATGCACTCTACATGATGTGAATGAATTAATAAACAGAGGGAATATGCCAATAATAACACAATGATCTTAGATAGAAGAATATGGAATAGATGGGAAGTGGGGGAAATTGAGAACTCCATGGGATTATTGAGTTTAGGATTTG
Source organism: Cryptomeria japonica (assembly GCF_030272615.1). Lineage (NCBI taxonomy): Eukaryota > Viridiplantae > Streptophyta > Pinopsida > Cupressales > Cupressaceae > Cryptomeria > Cryptomeria japonica. The sequence continues at coordinate 529,167,116 of NC_081405.1, forward strand.
ATGGGATGATGGTGAGATTTTGTGCACAACAAATGTGGAGAGCCAACCTAGTTCCATGTTTCCCTGAGTGGCTTGCACCACTGATTATAGAAATCAGGATGCCATGAGAAACCCAGGGCGTGGACTGACTCTGTAGACAAACGGGAATTTCTTGAACACAACAATGCAAGTGTTAAGAAACACTAATACAAAGTTGTGGGTTCGTGCAAGGAAACCCTTAAACACATTGATACCTCTTGTACACGAGAAGGTAAGTGTTGATAAACACTAGTACCAGGTCACCAGTTTATACAAGAGGGATCCCAAACATGCCATACTAAGAAATATACCCCAGTATGCGCCTATCATAACGTACTTGGATATGGAAGAACCCAGGTAGTCGTAAATAGTGGCAGTCATAGGGCAAAAGATGCAAGTCTATATGAAAAGATCTAACAAGTCACTTCCTTGCAACCAAATGATACCTCTTGCCAAGAGTAGAACTAGAATGAAGGATTAGGTATCGAGACGAGGGAAGGGGTCATCCCTAGGGTAAAGTGGGGTTTTGGATTAGGCAAGTGATTCTATGGTTTTGGAGAGTGACTAGTGGATTTGGGATTGTTTCTCAAGACTTCTTGAAGCTTACATAGAGGCATAAAAGCTCAGTTTTAATGGGACATTCCTTGTTCATGACTCAGGTGAAGACTCATCATCATACGCATGTTTTATTGGGAGGCGGAAAAGAAGGAATGTTGTGCATGGGTGGGTTGGATGGCGGATGATTGTTAGTATCGACATGATAGACAGTGGATCCAGTTATTTACCTTGGTGCCTGCGCAAAGGTTTTCACCAAGGTACTTGTTCATAGCGCCACAAAGTGATTTTCACTAATGGACGAATTGCTTTTCTTTTTTTTTCTGATTTTTTAATTTTTTTGTGTCATAAGGCGCCTGTTTGCCAGGTTTTCACCAAAGTGATGATTTTTTTCAGGATCTTTTTCTCCTTTTTATTTTTTAAAATTTTTTTTTTCTTCATTTTCTTGACAATTTAAGACTTTCTAAGGACTAAGCATAAAATCTTTTGAGGTGTATGATATTCATTGGATCATCCAAAGGATTGCCTTCAGGAGTAGCCAACTGATAAGCTTTTGATCCATATTTTGTTGTGATTACATATGGTCCAAGCCAATTAGGTTCGAACTTGCCTTTCTTTTCTCTTTCTTGTAGATTTTTTTGATTCTCCATGAGGACAAGATCACCAACTTGGAATTCCCGGGTTTTGACTCTTTTGTGATAACTCGTCCGCAAGCGGTTGTGATATACTCAGAGATGGTTCAAGGCCTTGAGGTTCCTTTCATCTAACAACTCTAGCTCTTGTAAGCGGGCGATTTTGTATTCTTCCTCTAGTAGGATGTCTTGCAGTGATACCCTTAGCAAGGGGATCTCGGTCTCAAGGGGAAGGATGGCTTCGGAGCCAAAGACCAGGGAGTAAGGGGTGGCACATGTGGGGGTGCGGATGGAGGTGCGGTAGGCCCACAAAGCGGGATGGAGTTGGAGGTGCCAATCACGGCCAGCTTCATTGACTATCTTTTTGAGGATTTTGATTAAGGTTTTATTAGAAGCCTCAGCTTGGTCATTGCCTTAGGGATAATATGGGGTGGAGAAGCAATGTTGGATGTTGAATTTTTGGCAGATTTCTTTGACATCCTGGTTTTTAAATTGTTTGCCATTATTTGTGATAATAACTTTTGGGATGCCATACCGGCAGATTAGATAGTTTAGGATGAATTTCGATATTTGCTTGTCGATGGTGAAAGTAAGAGGGATAGCCTCTACCCACTTGGTGAATTATTCAGTGGTGGTGATAATGAATTTATGTCCATTGGAAGATGAAGGGTGGATTTTCCCAATGAGATCGAGGCCCCACTATGAGAAGGGCCATGGTGTTATAAATGGCTGCAATTCTTGTGACAGTGCATGAATTTTGTCACCATGTTGTTGGCAAGGGATGCATTTCTTCACATAATTATATGCATCTACCTCCATTTTAGGCCAATAGTATCTTGTTCTCAAAAGCATTTTATCCAATGTGATCCCACTTGAGTGTGCCCCATAGATACCCTTGTGTACTTCGCGTAATGCCCATTCCGCCTCTTGTTTATCTAAACATCTTAGGAGGGAACCATCGAAATGCCTTCTGAATAGGGTGTCTTCGAAGATGGTGTAACGAGCACATCGGCAGATGAAGGTTTGCCATTGGGTTTTTGTGAGATGTGGAGGAATGGTGTTGTCTTTGAGGAAAGTGAAGGTTTCTTGGTACCAAGGGGACTCAGGACCAACGAGAACACACACCATTTTAGACTCTGGTAGGTCATATGCTGGTATAAATAATTGCTCGACCAAGAAATCGCACTTCTAACTGTGTGCTGGCATTTGAAGGAGGGAGCCAATGGTGGCCATTGCACTTGCAGCCTTGTTGTTTGTTCATGGTATTTGATTAAATGTGATTATTGTGAAATGTTTCTTAACATCTTCAACCATGGTACGATATGGAAGGAGTTTATCATCTTTTATCTGGTACTCATCATTGACTTGTTTTATAATGAGCTGAGAATCACCATAAACTTGTAACTCCTTTATTTTCCAGTGGATATCTAGACGCAAATCTATGATGAGTGCCTCGTATTCTGCTATGTTATTGGTACATGCAAAGGTTATCTTGTATGATTTGGGGATGCCATCTCCTTGAGGTGTGACCAATAATATTCCTGCCTCCAATCCATTTTGGGTGCAGGAGCCATCAAAGTATAACTGCCATGTGGAGGATGTGGAAACAGTCATACTGAACTCATCTGATAATTTTGTGAGAATAGGATGGTCACCTGGAAGTGGAGCTTTAGCCAACTGATTTGCAATGACTTGTCCCTTGATTGCCTGTCTGTCCACATATTCGAAGTTAAACTCACTTAGGAGCATGACGCATTTGGCGGTTCTACATGTGAGAGTAGCTTTTGACAGGAGATATTTAAGTGGATCAAGTTTAGCAATTAATTTTGTCTTGTTGTTTAGCATGTAGTGTCATAGTTTCTGTGTGCTAAACACTAATGCCAAACATAATCTTTCAATGGGGGTGTAATTGAGTTCATATCCTACCAATGTCTGACTGATGTAGGAAATGGCGTGTCCCTTCCCTTGATCATCTGTTTGCACTAGTAATGCCCCCAATGCCACTGTAGTAGCACATATATACAAAATGAGGGGTTTTCCAGGGGTAGGTGGCATCAAAACTGGAGGTGATGCTAGATATTCTTTTAATTTCTCAAAGGCCTTTTGACATAAGCATTCCCATTTGGATTTTGTGTCTTTATGCAATAGGTGTGCAAATGGATGGCACTTGTCTGCTAGCTGCAAAATGAAATGCCTGATAGACTGGAGTTTTCCCTGGAGACTGCGCAGTTGTCTGAGAGTTTTTGGCAGAGACATTTCCATGATAGCTTTTACTTTTGCGGGATCAACCTCGATGCCTCTGCGGGAAATAATGAATCCTAATAATTTTCTCGATGTGACTCCAAACACACACTTTTTAGGATTCAGGCGTAGTTTATATTTTTATAATCTTTCAAAGATCTGCTTTAGAATGGGAATGTGCTCTTGTCTTGTCTTAGATTTGCCTAGCAGATCATCCACATAGTCTTCCATAATTTTGTGTAAGAGGTCATGAAAAATTGTTGTCATGGCACGTTAGTATGTAGCTCCAACATTTTTGAGACCAAAAGGCATGACCCGATAATATAAAGTACCCCATGGTGTTGTGAATGCGGTTTTATGCCGATCCTCATCTGCTATCCTAATTTGGTTGTATCCAGAAAACCCATCCATTAGTGATAGCATTTCATGTCCTATTGTAAGGTCCACAATCATGTCTATATTGGGGAGCGGGAAATCATCTTTAGGACAAGCTCTATTTAGATCTCGGAAATCTGTGTAGATGCGGATGCCCCCAGCAGGTTTGCCAATAGGTACAATGTTAGAGACCCATTCAGTGTAGTCTACTAGTTTGATAAATTTTGCTTCTAACATCTTTGGGAGTTCCGCCTTGACCAGGAGTGCAATATGTGGGTGCATTTTGCATAATTTTTTCTTTATAGGTTTTGCGTCTGGGCGGACGATGAGATTGTGAACCACCAAGGTAGGATCCAACCCTGGCATATCAGAATAGGACCATGCAAAATTGATTTTTACCTCTGTAAGGAAGTTGATGAAGTCTTGTTTCTCTATTTCTGTGAGGGATTTGGCAATAAGCACATTTTTCGGAATGACTTTAGTGCCCATGTTGATGATGTTTGTTTCTTCTATCAACAAATTTGATTTGTCCTGTGGAAGGTAACCAATGGTAGGGAGGTCAAGTCCCTCATCGTCAAGTGCCTTTTCCAAGTTTTCACTTTCGGATACACTCTTTGTTTTTATTTTTTATTCATCCAAAGGTGCCTCAGAGAGGTTTTCACCTAGGGAATCATGTCTTTTCCTTTTATTATCTTTTTTGTGGCTAAGGGCATTGACCTGACTACCAAAGTATCCCTTTTGTGTAGTTTAATACCCTCGATTCTGCTACACTCTTCTAGGTTTCGCGCTGTCAGGAGAGCCATGAGAGCATTATCGTCGGTGCAGATATCGAAAGTGGGCTTTTCTCGTTGGCCCCATTCAATGAGTTCAGGATGGACAAGATGTAGCTCATGTGAAGTGGGAGGGATTACAGGGGTGATTGTATTGATGTAAGTGTCAAAGAAGATATATTTCTCATATTCATAAGGCATTTCGTGGAATTCCTCTTCGTCAGCACTTTCGATATCCGAAGAAGGACTAGAAGGGGCACCAGCGATAGTAATCTTAGGCATGGGGGTGTACCCCAAGCCTCTGTTGTATCTGTAGGAGATAGGATTTATGGGTGCTTTTCTTCCTTTCTCATCTGGTCCCAGGCTGTGTCCTTTGTAACCCATTTTTTCAACTATGGCAAATGCTTTTGGGTACATTTTTTTGGATATTCTTGCTGGATCATCATCCTCTTCCTGGTACAACCAGAAAGAGACATCTTCTTCAAAGCTCTCCTCACTAAGTGGCCCCCATTGTTGGAAGATGGTATTTTGGCATTGCATGACTAGTTTTGGGTCCTTTTTGAGCTCTTTTGGTTTGCCAAATGACTTAGGAGAGAGAGGGAGGTTGCTTATTAATAAGACATCCTCCAGTTTGTATTCTCCATAGCCATTGTCCAAGATCTTGATTTGATTATCTGGTTGGGATGATGTGGAGGCAACATTTGATGTGTCAGATGGAGGTGTTGGTGAGGGTCTATTTAATGGGCAATGATATGGATGGTTTTCCTCTAGGAGTTTGCAATACTGGAAGGGTTGTGGATCACTTTTGATAGTTTTTCTCTCTTCCATTGAAGGGGAATTTGATGCATTGATGATAGGTGGAGGGTACAACCTTCAAGGAGTGAATCCATGGCTGACCAAGGAGAATCTTGTAGGGGAGATCAAGATCTAGTACTTGGCAAGGGGTTTCAATTGTAATGGGGCCCACTTGAAGCGGTAAGGTGATCATGCCCTTTGAAACTCTTTCCGCATCATCATATGCATTTATTGTGATCCTTCCTGATGTGTCTACCAAGTCCTCAGAAAGTTCCAATTATTTTATTAATTTGTATGTACACAGATTAAGCCCAGATCCACTGTCTATCAAGATATGTTTGACCTTGTGCTTGTGGATAAGAGCTTCGATGTGAAAAGGGTTGTTACGGTCTTCATCTACGAGAGCATCTTTGGAGGTAAATACAAGGTGTTGCTGGGTAGAAAGGTTTCCAATGAGGGCTTGGAATTGGGTGGCATTGATGTTATCAGGAACACGTGATTCAAGAAGGGCTTGTTCCAAGATTTCTTTATGGATCGAGGAAGTCTTGAGAAGTTCCAAAATAGAGATCTGTGCGGGTGTCTTCCCAAGTTGGTCAAGGAGGTCATATCGGCGGGTGGAAGACATGGGTGGGGAGTTTGGTGGGGGAGGGACTCCTTGGATGGTGACTTTACCTCGGCGTGTAGTTACATTGCAGTTATTCTGGAAATGGGAGGTGGAAGGCGTGGCGCCTTGAATGACTATCCTAGCAGGATTTGGTTTGTTTTGGGAAGGAGGATGAACTCCTTGGATGGTTATGACATTGACATGAGTGTTTGCAGGTTCAATGCAACCTACTAAAAAATCAAAGCCGGTTATGTGTTTAGTGTAGTTATAACCCATTGCGTTAGATGATGAGCCTTTTCCTTTATCATACTTCAGGAAGGGTTCCTGGTACATTTTGAGTTTGTCATTGTTATTACCAGGTTTTGCATTTGCTACTTCAATCTCACCTCTATCAATGAGATCTTGTATGTAGATCTTCAGTTTCATACACTTTCATGTATCATGTCCCTTGATACGATGGTATTCACAATACTCATTTTCATTATACCATCTTGGTTTAGGTTGATTGGGGTCAAACGGGCAAGTGATTGGAAAAATCACTACACCTGCTTGGACAAGTTTTTGAAACACCATTTCAATAGGCTCAACAAGAGGAGTGAAGTCTCTTGGGGTCCTGCTATTCGATCGAGGTGGTCATCCATGGATTGAGACATTGTTGTGAGATTTTTGGGATTGATTTTGATTGTTTTGATTATTGAATTGATGATTATTGGTGGTGGATTTTCGGGGAGCAACCACGGTTTGGACCCACTTTGCATCAGTTACACCATCATTGACCACGTTTTTGTTCTTAGACCAAAATTTTGGCTTGTCGTTATGATAAGAGGAAGAACTTTGTGTCGATTTCTGGTAATGTTTCAAGGTTCCCTCCTCCAACAAGACACGTTTGAGGGCGAGACCCTTATCGGTCAATTTTTGGAAGGAGTTGATACATTGGGATATTAAGGGTCTCGAAAGTTCAGGCACCAAGTTCTTTTGAAATAGCTCAATTTGGTGTTGTTCTGGCATGTCCCACTAGAATTTTTTGATAAGATGTCACCATCTTTGTAGGAAATTGGCAAAGGTTTCTTCGGGCCTTTGTTTTGTATTGCATAGGTCCATCATAAAAACATCATTAACCATGTTATAAGCATAGTGGGCCACAAATTTTTCTGCCAAGTCTGGAAAGGAGATAATGGAACCTCGCGGTAGAGATGAGAACCATGCCAGGGCATCTCCTGTGAGACTCTTGGGAAAGAGTCTACGAAGATAAAGGTCACTATAGGAGACTTCTTGGCATAAGATGTGGAATTCTCAGACATGGTCTCGGGGGTCTCCTTTGCCTTCATACTTGGTGAATTTGGGGAGCTCAAATCCCAGGGGATAGGGTGCAACTGATATAGATGGGTCGTAAGGACAAGGGCAAAACTCTTCGAATGAGTAAGTTTTACTTTTATTAGTCCTTTGTTTCATGTCCTTGATGATATTTTTTATGTCTTGAATTTCCTTGATGAGGTCTTGTTGTGGACTTTGATAATGATGAATTGTATTTGCCCCAAGAATTGGGTGAGCCAAAGAAGGTGCACCACCACCAATGTATTGATATGATGAGGAGGCAAGAATGTGGGATGTGAGGACCGATGTTGCAGGGATTTGTGTGATAGTTGGTTGTGGTCCACAAATTGTTGTGACAGGATTGAGTATGGCCCGGATGAAATTTGCGACATTGTTGGCAGGAAGGGAAGTATGTGGAATAGAAATATGTAATTGAACGGAAGGAGGTGGTATAGAAGTGTGTTGAAGAATAGATGAGATCAGATTTGATAGTGGTATAGATGGTAAGGAGGAAGAAGGTGGGATGGAGACCATGGTGGGATGTGTCACAGGTGGTATTGATTGAGCTTGGATGATTGATGGGGCTGCGACTGATTGAGTTTGAATAATAGGTGTAGCACTTTGTGTGGGAGTGAGGTCTCCTTGTGGTTGTTGGGCGAGCGCGGATTTATTAAATTCGGGCAGAAGTTGAGCTCCATTTTCAAGGAGAGTTTTTAGAAGTGCAGTAGGATTGTGTTGAATAAACTTTTCCATCATCTCTTGGTTATAAAAATCTGCTAGGAAAGTTTGCACTTCCAGAGAAAGTTCATCTTGGCTAACCATGTTAGGATTTTGTCTTTGATCTTGATTGCTAGGTTACTCACTTAATGTAGGATCTTGCGTGGGATCTTCATATAGGACACTAATGTCCAGCATGCCATATTGTTGTTCAGCCATCTTTCTCTTTTGGGATCGAGTTGTAACCATACACGAATAACCTTGGAAAAGTTTGGAGGGGGAAATTTGTGATGAAAGGACTTAGCAAGATATTTGTGGAATTTTGGATTTTGTCTTTTATGACAAGGGATTTTGTTGATTGGTATGGTTCTTGGATTAGAGATCGGATTTGATTAGGATTTGATACCTTAGTCCTTGGATGAGGATTTTAGGAGGTGGATGCAACCACAAGTAAGGTGATGGCCAAGTTGTGTAGAATTTAGACCTTGGATTGATGATTAAAAAGCCTCTCTTATACCAAGGGTTGGCTAATGACCCTAAGCAAAGTAAAGACATGAGTTAAGAGTCTTGATCAACTCAAAAGGATTAGGCAAAAGGTACTTGGAGAGGATTCCCCTTCAAGCACGAGAGCCAATTTATTAATGATGAGGTCTAAATAGAATTTCACAAGGCATGCAACCTTAACGCGAGATTAAATTTGATTAGAGGATGATTGGATTTGAATTTTGATAATTGATTTGATAGTGGAGGGAGATCGATTCAATGTGCTAAGTCCTTGGGAAATTTGAGGATGATTGATGGAGGAGGTATGATAGTGATGGCTTAGAGGAAACTTGATGACTAGGTTGTTACTCAATGGGGGATAGATTCGAATGGCAAGTTATATGAAGGGACACGACCACCCTGATTTGGACGATAGTTGGTGTTTCAAAGGAAAATCTTGAATGTTGATGGAGAGGATGGACTCTTAGCTTCTCTCTTGGGCTTATGAAACATGGGACGGATAGAGTTTTGACGCAATTTTGGACTTTGTGTGGGTAATGACTTGGACAATTATTTGTGTCTTGACAAGTGTTTTTGCAAAGTGTTTGGGGATAGTGATACGTTTTTAGTCTTCTCTTGGAAAGTATGTATCGAACAAAGAAAACACAATGATCAAATGCATATTATCTCAAAGACACTCATGCTCATATACAACATTCTTAAGGCTGGCAAGGACAATAGTCATTGGATCCCAATCGGTTTCCTAGCTATGCTTACCTAGAGCGGACACTTAGATGCTTGACCCCACTGGCTCCCCTCCACGGCACTCACTTCTCGAGGCATCCAAGCATCAATTCCCATGAAAAATCCTCATGGCAAACTTTGTGTCTCAACTAAGGGCTATAAAAATATGGGCGGCTTCGGAGGTCCGACCTCCTGCACCAATGACTAGAAGGTTTTTGGCCACTATGAACAAGGTGTTTAGTAAGTCTTCCCGTTAGGAGCTACCCTTCGAAGTTGTGCAAGCGCAATTGAGGCCTATAGCCCAACAAAGCACCAAGAACTTAGTAGTCACGCAAGCGTGATTGAGATCTCTAGGATCCTACTAAGCACCCAATGTGAGAGTGAACTCTCATATAGCCCCAACCATTGACCCTTTCGTAGTCAATGGCCTATTTATTATAGTGAGTTGGGAACCCCAGGTCCAAGTGTACTCACTTGGGTCATTCCCCTCTTACCTTCTCAAAGAGAAAGTTGGGAGGGCAGGCCCGCTAGAGGTAAACATGTAATCAAACAAGAAAAGGTTGGAGGGTCTAGATTTCTGATCGTTTAGCTAGACGAGAGCATACTCTCCTACCTTTATACTTTTCTTAAAGACACATAAGACAATGGTTCATTCCATTTTAATTAATATCTAGGTGCCTAATTTAAATAAATGCACAATGTTTGGTTGGATTTCTTAGGCAACCTGCAAAACAACTTGATTAGTAGTTTGAAAAATGGAGTCATCAACAAGTGTCCTGCAAAAGACAACAAAATGACAAAAATATTAATTTTTTTGAATTTTCAGGAATAAGTAGAAAAACATAAATAAAAACTTTTTTACTAATGACAAATGTGGATTTGGAGGAAAATTTGATGGGTAAATGGTGTTTGACTAGGTTTTTGCTACTTTCCAAGGGATAAGCAAGCAAAAAATGGGGATTTTTGAGGAGAGATGAAGGAATGGAAAAATTTGTCCAAGAGGGACAAAGAAGCAAAAGTTGGAGATGGACAATAAGGGAAAATTTGGAGGTGATTGGATAAAAGGGGAAGGAGTTATGGCAAACCCTAAAAATAAAGGAATGTGAGATTTTGGGCTTGAAAAAGTGGATTTTTGGGATAAGGCCCCCAAGGAAGGAAATGTGCAAAATGACAATGTGGGGGATCTAGTGAAGTTTGGAGGGAAATGGCAATATTTTTGGATGGAAAAATTTGGGGTTTTGGGAGGAAGAAGGTTTTCTGGAGCTGGCAGGTTGGGCTCTCCTTCAAATCTCTTCCAGGATTGCGTATGGAGGTAGGAATTATCTTATTGTCTTCCTTGTTGCCAAAGAAATGGACTGTTGGTTGAAAGAAAAATGCTTCTTGTTAAAACAAATCTTTCAAATTGATTCTAGATTTAATTTGGGGTTTGTGATTTTAAAACTATGCATAATAATTTGTGCTTGCAAAATAGTTGAATCTGTGTGTTAAAAATGCCCCTTTCTGTTTTGTTGAAGAAATCTACTTATAGTTTTAGATATCCTTCAATATTTGGGTATATGATACCCTATGTGTTTGAAAAGAAGAATATATATATCAAAAATATAAAGCAAAATTTATAATCAAAATCGATTTGATTTTTAAATCAAAATTTTTTTAACTGTGGAATAAAAGAAAAATAATATAATTTATCATTGGGGTTGGAGGGGCGGGGAGCAAAGGCTCAACCCGCCGCCTCCTCCCTCTACGCGGGTCGCAGCCCGTGGTGGCCGCAGCGAGCGGCATCCCCCACGGTGGCCGCATGGGCGTCGCGGGGACCTGCGTCCACTGCGGTGGCACCGCCTGCGGTTAGGGCACGGTCGCCCAACCCCCGCGTAAGGGAGGTGAGCTCGGCCGCCCTCGCCACCCCTTTTTTTTGTGTTTTTTTTTAATATGTTTAATTTATCAAAAAATAATAATATTAATTTAATATTATTATAATTGTGAATTTTAAATAAAGTATTAATTATGAAGAAATTTTGGTCATTAATTAATAATTTGTGATTGAATTTGTTATTATTTATTTATATAAGGGTAAATATACATTAATTAATGTTCAAATTCCATTTTATTAATTAATGCATATTTTTCTAATTAAATACTTGATTATTAATAGTGTTATTAATTATTAATTTGTTATATTTTATTAATCATGGATTAATAAATACATGTATTAATTAATATTTAATTTTGGTATTTTCTATATGCGTAAGGAAATAATTGTTAAGTTAGGAATGAACTTGAAGATGATAAAAGACCTGTGAGGTGGATTAGTTAATAAGCATGCAAATCAGACATGAAAGTATATGAAATCAAAGACATGATTTGAAATGCATGAAAACATGAATAAAGAAAATGTATACCTCACAAAACCTTATACCTCTCCCTCGGATTGAGCTTGATGAAGTGAAGGCGCCCCTTAGTGATGATCCGCTCCTCTTGCTTGCTTGCTTGATGTGGATGGCTCTCCAATGTTGAACACAAATGGAATGGATTTGGAAGATGAGAAGGATGAGATGATCAAGTGTGGATGAGATATGATTTGAACAAGATAAGGTTGCCACGATGATTTCCTGGGCTCAAAAGGATAGCATAAGATTACTAAACTTGGAGATGAAAAATGGAGGGATGGAGTCCTCAATTTATAGGAAGAGGAGAGGAAAAATGGATGGCTAGGATGGATTCAAGATGAAGGGCTAGGATTGATTGTGAGCTCACACAAGACCCAAGAGAGAGTGTGGAGACCAAGAGATATGCCTTAAATGCATTTCTTGTCTCCACACTCCTCAAGGTACATTGGGGAGACCTCCCAAAGTACCTTGAGAAGAGAAAAGTGTATTGGGAAGACTTCCCCATGTGCCTTGAGAGGAGCAAGGGATGTGACATTCCTTGAAGAATGGGGAGGAGGAATTTAAAATTCTCCAAAAAGGGATAATCATGGGGATTGGAGGAATAGGAAGGAATTAAAAATTCCTTGGGAGAGGAGATGCCTAGAGGATTGTGAGATTTTGAAGATCTCACATTCACCTAGGAAAAGAGCATTAAAAGCTAGTGGCTGGATGGAAGGGACAAGGAGTTGACTTCGTGGCTAATCATCATGATTAGCCATTAGAAACTCATTAGGAGGGGGATTAGAGGAAATGTTAGGTGGGATTAGGATTTTTAGGAGGATTTGACTAGGAGAGAGAATGAGTGGAGGGAATTAAAAATTGGAAGAATAAGGTTAAGTGAGTTTAGGGAGTTTTTAGAAGACTTTATTAGGTTAATGACAAGTTAAGAAGATGGTTTGCAGGAAGCATGTGGGTTAACTAATTAATTGAAATTAATTAGCTAAGAGGGAGATTTGTGAGAATTCAATTTTTAGAAGAATAAAGAAAGGGATTGATTTATTAAATAAATCAGTCACATACTATAGTGACAATATCAATTATATTTAATTAGTATTGAGGAGAATTTGAATTAACATAATTAATTAATTAATTATGTGAGGAATTAAAAATAATTAAAAATAATTCTTTTTAATTGTCTATAGAACTATCTTTATTTGGATTCCTTATATGTTTATGTTTCCTTGATCCGCATAGTGTAACGAGGCTCTGAAAAAGACGAATTTGGAAAGATTGTTTTGAGCTAGTATGGCCATGATGTTTCATTTAGAGATTAAAAAAAAAACATGGTTATTCGGTTAAGGTTTATTTAATTATATTCATTTGAACTTGGTTTAAAAACTCGCTATGATGTAATTATGCTATGTTTAGATGCAAATGAACCTTAGGAAGTTAGAGAACCAAGAACGAATTGTACCTAGATGAGGTAGATAACTGCAATCTAACTTAGATCATTTAGAAAATTTGATCGACATTTAATGTTTTAGCCGATTTAAAAAAATAAAATTGTATCTTCCAATTGTTGCCTATGCAAATTTCATTTATGTATTCGCTTTTGCTTATGTAATGGCAAGCCTTGATTTGTTTGATTGGACCCTATTGCATGGATTGATTTGGGGTATCTGTTTCAGTCCTCGGTTTCGAGTTTGACTATTGTTTTGCGGTGGTGTCGTAATAGGTCATATCCTTTATGCGGGTGTAGAATGATGTTTAGTGGTTTACCATAGCTGGTTAGGTCTCTAGTTAGAGTACCGTCTGTCAGCGCACCTCATATGAGGTCGTGTTTGACCAAATGGTTGTTTCCTCCATTTTGAGCTTCATTCACTTGACCATGAGTATTTCTTGGTTTTTGAGTTCATCTGAGTATAGTCCAGTGTTGTATAGGAAAGTGGCTTTCGATTGGGGGCCGCGCCCAAAGTGGTTGCTGGGTAACCCATCGAAAGTGAGTCTAATAAGTGATAACCTAATAGTATATTAGAGTGTTGTAATGAATCACTAAGTAAGATAATTGTTCCTCACACATGGGATGAGTGCTAACACAGACTCAAAATGTTGTGAGAAGGCCTGAAATGGAAAACCATCATTCTTGTATTCACGAAAGGATGTGTGGGTCCACATGAGGCTTGGATGGGCCGGATGTTCAGATTAGGTTGCCAGGGTAACCCAGTGTATGGGGTCAGAACCTATGAAGACCTGCGAGAGTAGCCATACAAGGTTGTGTGATGACACTTGTCCCTTATGTTTGCTAGTGCATTGTTGTATAGTCTTGGTAGGAGCACATTTGTGGAGTCGTCCCATTGTTTATGCCCTTGTGAGTACCTGGTTTCATGTTAGACCTTGGGTGGTGATGACTTAGTTTTTTTGATGCTCCAGTGGACCTTTGTATTTGATTCGATTATGTTTAGTTGGTTCCTTTCCTTTTTAGGGATCATTTTTGTATTTATTGACCAATGAGGTCGTTTGTATATTGGTTATGTTTGCCTTGATGGCAGGATTGTAAATATTGAGAACCTTATGTATTATGAACTTATTTAATTATCAAAGGGGTCTTGCAGTTGAGCAGACCCGGAGATGTAACCCTTTAGGGGTGAACTCTGAGATCATCTTGGTGTTACGTGATGCTTTTGTTCTTATGTTTCATGTTTAGTGTTAACATGTATGAATGACATTATGTTATAATGTATGAAGTGGATTAGATGGAATTAATTGTAAATGCATGTATGCAATCATCTTTTAAAATGCAGAAAATTGGATCATGAAAGAATGTAGCTTAGAGTAATGGAATATATTCAGTTGTTGTTAAGGAAATTAAGTATGCATGGAAAGATCTCATAAGTTTATGATGAAATTCTCGTGTGTTAGAATATTAGATGCATGGCTTATATTTTAATGAAAAGATTGAATGTAAGGTATGAATGAATCATAATGGATAAACATTAGCATGTGATTTATGTTATTATTTTCTAAGTTGTCATTAGTTTTATGTCCAAAGTCATTCTATATACTCTAGTCGGTTATTACTACTGAAATATTCAGTCAGTAAGCACAATGCAGTCGGTTACAGAAGTTACAAGTCACAGAGTTTAGTATACACCGAGTTGTCTACCGAGTAACGTTCTATGACTATCAAGTAGAAAAGATGGTATACCAAGTTGATACACACCGAGTGAAGCATGTTACTAGATTCATTGAACCTAGACACATATGGTAAATGTGTTACAAAGACTGAGGAACAAGAAATCGTTAACACATTGGAAATTGCACTTATAGATTTAATATGATTTTGAGGACATCTATCCAATGAAATAATTTTGTATGGTTATTCATTTAGTGAATCATGTTTGTAAGATCGAAGCATGAACAAGATCACCGTCACAAGAGATCTATTTATATAGCATGAATTGAGGATAAAAAAAAAATGTGTGTGTGAAGCAAGACATATGTGAGAAGCAAAATCATGGGAAAGCACAGAGTGTTATGATTGTTACGATTGATATAGCTACACAGAGGTCACCAAGAAGGATTTCAGAGAATAGTCAAGGAACAGAGTAAACAGAAGGGTTTACCGAGTTAATTTATGATTTACCTAGGTATGCTATAAGCAAGGTAATTTCATTTTGGGCACATAGAATCTGCTATAACATTTCAGATGTGAAGTTGCAAATATTTTGTAAGATTTTGATTGTAATATTTTGAGTTGTAAGAGAAACCTTTAACGGGGTAAAAGACTCTAACAAAGTCTATAAATTGTAAAGCCTTTAACCAAGTGCAACATTTAGAATAAGTGTTGTAAAATCCTTTAGCAAGGTAGATCTAAAAATCTTGATACTCCTAACAGGGTAAGCTATTAGAAATAGCTAAACAAGTAGCTCTAACCAAGCAACCTTTATTATTGCAGTAGTGAAGTTGTGGGTCCCATCCCCACCGTAGTTTTTCTCTCTAACAAGGAGTTTCTGTGTAACCAAAATATATGTGTTATGGAGTGAATCATGTATGATTGTTATTTATTTGTTTTAGCATTATATTATGTTACATCAGTTTTCAGTTTATGCTTAACAGTAAAGTTATTGTTGAAGAAAAGATTTGAAGTATGGATTCACCCCTCTCCTCTCAGTACATTAGCTTTCCATATTGGGCCTAACAATTGGTATCAGAGCTTGAATCTTGGAAAAGGGTTTAACTGCCTAAAGAGAAAGATCTTATCAATAGAAGGCTACAAACAATCTTGGAGAATTGTGAATCTTCAAAATGAATTAGATCATGTCAATCAAGTGATTGCTGGCATGCAGAAACAAATGCAAAGATCTCTAAAAGTTAGAAGAAGATTGTCTGATGATTTGTAGGACTCTCAAGAGCTGGTGGAACAAATTGAGACATCATCTGAGAATAGTATATCTGAAGAGACTGAAGAAATGATTGGAGCATTGAAAGAAAAGAACAAAGCACTGACTGATTAGCTAAAAGCAATGAAAAGAGAACATGAACATTTCAGCACACAGATGACTGAAAATCTTGATGCATTGAGGACAACCGAGGATAAATTAAGAGATCTAGAAAGAGAAAAACAACAGCTTGAAGCATTAGTATCTGAAAAGAATGTTGAAATCACAAGGCTGACTAGAATTCAACAAAATCTGTCAGATCAATTGGGTTATGCACATCATGAAGCAAATTTGAAAGATGATGAGAATCAAGCATTGAAACTTGAAGTATTAAGGTTGACCGATGAACTTGAAATAGAGAAGAAATCCAAAGAAACATTAAAGAAGAGTTATGAAGCATCAAAGATGTTGGATGAGCAACTGAATACAAAAAGACCCAACAAAGTTGCAGGACTCGGTTACAAAGGAAAAGATTCTACCAAGAAGGGAATCCACACTACCAAGAGAGGAGAATCATCAAAGCAAGCTGGAAATAAGAACATCAAAGGAAAGAAGCCTATTTGCAACTACTATGGAAAACAAGGACATACTACCAACATGTGCCAAATCAGAAAAGGTAAGCAACTGAATGTCACTAGGTCCAATGGTTATTGTTATAATTGCAATAAATATGGTCACACATCTAACCAATGTAGGACAAAGTCTGCTAGCAATTATTAGAAGGCAAAATTCAAAGGGTTTTGTAAAAAAAAGCAATAGATATGGACACAGTACCGAGAAATGTTGGTTTAAGCAGAAGAAGTATATGTGGTCTGCACACCGAGCAAATACTAGAGGCTACCGAACTCACACAGATCTTAACCGATAGTATACTGCAGTACCATGGGATTATAATACAAGGATATGGTGTGAATGTTGTGGAAGATATGGACATATCAGTGCCAACTGCTTTATAAGGTTTGGAGTGAACAACCAAAGATCATGGAGAAATCCTGGTATGGCATGTTTTCATTGTCACAAAGTTGGACACTTGGCTAGAGATTGCATAGATCAACCTAGATGAGATATTGAAGAAATTAAAGGCAAATTCCAGATGATTTGGAAAAAGAAGGAAATTGTGTCAAATGAAGAAAGAACCTTACCTACTGAGTTAGGTGCATCTATTCCAAATTAATCGGTAAAGGTATGAAGGGACTGCATTCTCTCAAGGTTAAATCTTAACAGTTCCTATTTTATCATGTACTTAATTCAAAATCTGCATAGCTAAGATGCATTAGCAAGTTTGAAATTTTATCAAGTTTTTTTTGGAGCACTAGAGAAGTCGGTAAATGCAGGAAGTTTGGCTACTCGGTAAGAGCATAAAAAGAAAGGTAAATCGGTTTAGTGGAACCGAGTGCATTTAATGTTTCCTGACCTAACTGCATGGAGCCCGATAAGGTAAAATGTGTACTTAAAGCTTTTGCACGGTCATTTTACACTTACCAAGTTTTCAAAAAGCAGAGCGAAGCGATTCAAAGGCAATCAAATCTCTTCCAAAGCAAAATTCAAGGTATTTATATCAATCACAACGCATTGTCAAGCAAATTAACTGATCATATCAATTGTGAATATCTGTGTTATATTTACTAAGTGGAAAGTGTCTGTTGGTTAAAAGTTTTCAAACCCTAAGGCTCTTTCGTTAGTGATTGTCCAAAGTTTGAAATGGCTCCTAAGATTCAGAAACCCATTGTTGTTGAGAACATTGAGAAGCCCTCAATAAAATACTCTCTACCTCCCAAAGAAGCATCTGAACCGGATGATAAAACTACATTTTCACTCATTTCAGATAGGGTTTAATTAGTTGAGGATGTCAAATTCTTCACTAAGTGTTGTGTTGAGGAACTAGGTCACACAGAGATCAAGGACACGTATGATGAATTGTGTACCGATGGAAAACTGGATAGCAAGTTTGAACATATTAAAGTCAAGGGATTGACCGAAGCCCTAACCTACCCACGAGTCTTCAAACCCCAATGGGTTAAATTGTTTTGAGCAGAGTTCATGATGACTTTATGTGGTTAGAGGACCAACCATTCAAGATCACCAAGGAAATCATCCACTTGATCATAGGTTACCCTATATTTGACCATGCTCGAGCTCAGAAAATGATTTCACAGAAGGAATTGATCACTTTAACCGGAGTTGAATCTGATTGCAGAGGTCTTAAACTAAACAATGTCACAGATGCAGAGCTGAAGTTTGGAATTAGATTTATAGGTTATTGTTTCTTTCAATTGGCAAGGGAAAATAGTGTACCATGTGCACCTGTTGATTTAGCTTATAAAATTGTGAAGAAAGGTATGAAAATTGATCTATGCGAAGTGTTGTTGAAAAATCTATTTGAAAATCTCAACACCATAAGGAAGCCGAAGAAGAACAACTCGATAAACACACTAAAGTTCAGATCACTTTTGGTATGCATGTTTTTCTACTTTGAGAAATTCTTTCCATTAGTCGGTAAAGTAGTTTGCGAGCTACACCGACCAATCACCCATCAAATCAATGACTTCATCAAACAGCTAGGTGATAACTTCAATGAGATTATGGATGACTATTTTAGCAAGTTCAGGAAAAGATGCATAACAGGCACAAGATACCACCCTAGTTAGTGGAAAAATATAAAGGCAATATATGTTTTGAAGTGGACACCGACTACTACTATGTCAATGTGATAGAACCGAGAACTCAATCATTGCCCCCTATGGGTTATGAGATTGATTTTGAAATTACACAATAGCAGATAGATGCCTTTCTTGCACTGCCAAGGCATGCTACTGAGATCAGATAGGGTACATATGAAGAAGTCAAAGAAAAATTTAAGATGAGCATTGTAGTACCAAAGGCTACAAGGAAAGCAACTAAAATGATTAAAGCATTAACGGAGAAATTTGGAGAAGGTTCTTCCTCCACTCCTATCAAGAGCATTCAAGTCATCACCAAGGAGGAATCTGAAGCCCAAGAAGCAGCTATTACATTGAGCACCGAGTTGCCAAAAGGAAAAATTTTGAAAAGGAAGAAACAGGATACATCACAGGTATCACCCACTCCTTCAGTAAAGCGCCCAAACACTAGATCATCTGCAGTGTCACCGAGCAAGAAACAAAAAAATGTTGCAGTTCCAAAGGTAACAAAACTTATAAGAAATATACTCGGAGACTCATTTTGAATAAAGAGTCCAGTGACACCGAATCTGAAGATGTGAGTAAATTTTAGATTGTTAAAAGTAAAAAGGAAGAAGTACATAGTGTTGATATTTTTTGCAATAGTCTGAAACAATATGGTGGATTTGGAGCATTTAGATATGTAAAATATGACTCTAGATCTGATGCAGAAAAGAGACATATAGAAGAAGTTGTAATCTGCACTCTTCTGAAATTCTGATTGGTCCCATTGGAAGTAACTAATTCTCTTCCAAAAGAATTGTACTTACACATTGATAACAGGTGGAAATATGTCATGGACTCAAAAAAATGGATAAGAGAAAGAAGTCTGGTACATCTCTTTCCAGACATGTCGGTAGATGAAATAAGTGATAATCTGAAAAACTACCAGACTAACTTCCTAGTCAAGCAAAGAGCCCTGAAATTGATGAATGGCCTTTATATTGAAGTAGAAAAGGAAACAAAAGAACAGTGGCAACAAATTTTTTGAATCAAGAGTACTATTGAGCAAGAAGAAGTTGAAATAGTGGATATCACCGAGAAAGATCCCACTGAAACTATACAACCTGATGAGGATGTTATGGATACCGAGGAACAGGAACAGGAAATGATAGAAGGGAATGCTTATGCCAAATTGGTATCTAGTGAGTCAATTTTGGAACAAGTCAAGTCCTATCCTTCGGTTAATCAACATGTTTCAACTGAGACACTTCAGGATAGTAAACAAGGAAAGGAGAAGCTACTTCTCAGGCCACCGGGGAACAGACTTCTCAAGCCCCTTCAAGTACTAACAATGTTACAACTGAGACCCTGAGCAAGGATTCACCGAAGGCTACATCTGAGGCTAAAGAAATTGACAAAAGTGTTGCCTCTACCAAGCAACCTACCGAGGGTGCACAAGCCTCCCAAGCCATTGTATTAGTTCAACCGGTGAAAGCCTCATCCTCTAAAGAAAAGAAAATGAAAAAGCATAGTTTCAAGTTAGATTTGTCAAAACCAATTGTGTTGCCAAATGTAGACATATCCAAATTAAAAGGGCAAGCACTTATTGAATTCAGTGAACTATGCAAAGCCAAAGCTAAACAAGAGAAACAAATGGCTATACAAAAAAAAAACAGAGTACTTCAGAAGGTCAAAGCACTATTAACATAAATGCTACCTGAAGCTACAGTGACAAAAGATGCAGCCATCCATATTCAACTGGATGAGCTCCTCAATAAGATCGAGACATCTGGAGTAGACGCATCTGAATACCTGAGCAAATTGAAAGACAAAGAGCTCACTGCAAAAATGATTGAAGAGGTACAGAAAGCCATTGCTATTGGTAAAGAAAAACTTGTCAAATTCATTGTTGAGTTGACCCCTCAACTCAAGCACATTCTTTATTTATTTCAGAAACTCTGTACATTTTCTTTATTCATTAAAGATATCAAGAATAAAATAGAAGTGATTGAGAAGGAGATCACCGATCTCTCAAATAAACTGACCACTGAGCCAAATTCTATTCAGAATTTCTATACCAAGTTACAAACGCTCATGGCTCAACAATTGGAACTTAGGAATGAAGAGCACAAAATAAGGATGGACATTATGACTCTTCAAACCTTATTCATTCCACACTTGTCCTTCGTCCAAGAACAGATCAACAAGGCTTCATCCTTATCAACTCAGCCAGAGGGAAGCACTTTAGATGATTTGATTTCACTGTTAGCTGATATTACAACTCAGAATTCACTCATGGATAGTGTCAAGGATGCACTGTTTGCCGCTCTCACCGATGCCAGAACAAAGTATAAATCCATTTTTGACCAGTTGCCTCCACTGAATGGTAACTAGTTTTGATGTTTGTCAAAAAGGGGGAGTATGTATACAAGAGGACTATACCGAGCAAATCAGTATATTAGAGTGTACAAATAAATTTGACAGGGGGAGAAGTGATCGCCGAGCAGTGAATACAGAATATTGATCACAGCGCATGCATAATCAGAGTTATGAACAGTATATTGATAAGGGGAGTATATCTGAGTATACTAGTTTATTGATAAATGTATATACTGTTAGTTTAATCAAATTTTGTAAGTATATGGATTTTTCAGTTATGACTTTGAAAGAAGTTTTGTCAAACATTTCAAAACTAATGTCAAAAGGGGAGATTGTTACTATTTACTAAGTTGTCATTAGTTTTATGTCCAAATTCATTCTATATACTCTAGTCGGTTATTACTACCGAAATATTCAGTCGGTAAGCACAGTGCAGTTGGTTACAGAAGTTACAAGTCACAGAGTTTAGTATACACCGAGCTATCTACCGAGTAACATTCTATGACTACCAAGAAGCAAATATGGTATACCGAGTTGATACACACCAAGTGAAACGTGTTACCAGATTCATTGAACCTAGACACATATGGGAAACGTGTTACAAAGATCGAGGAACAAGAAACCGTTAACACATTGGAAATTGCATTTATAGATTTTATATGATTTTGAGGAAATCTATCCAATGAAATAATTTTGTATGGTTATTCATTTAATGAATCATGTATGTAAGATCAAAGCATGAACAAGATCACCATCACAAGAGATCTATTTATACAACATGAATTGAGGATTAAAAAAAAATGTGTGTGTGAAGCAAGACATATGTGAGAAGCAAAAACATGGGAAAGCACAGAGTGTTATGACTGTTATGATTGATAGAGATACACAGAGGTCACCGAGAAGGATTTCAAAGAACAGTCAAGGAACAGAGTAAACAGAAGGGTTTACCGAGTTAATTTATGATTTACCTAGGTATGCTATAAGCAAGGTAATTTCATTTTGGGCACATAGAATCTGCTATAACATTTCAAATGTGAAGTTGCAGATATTTTGTAAGATTTTGATTGTAATATTTTGAGTTGTAAGAGAAACCTTTAATAGGGTAAAAGACTCTAACAAATTCTATAAATTGTAAAGCCTTTAACCAGGTGCAGCATTTAGAATAAGTGTTGTAAAATCCTTTAGCAAGGTAGATCTAAAAATCTTGATACTCCTAATAGGGTAAGCTATCAGAAATAGCTAAACATGTAGCTCTAACCAAGCAACCTTTATTATTGCAGTAGTGAAGTTGTGGGTGCCATCCCCACAATAGTTTTTCTCTCTAACAAGGAGTTTCTGCGTAACCAAAATATATGTGTTATGGAGTGAATAATGTATGATTGTTATTTATTTGTTTTAGCATTATATTATGTTACAACAATTTTCAGTTTATGCTTAACAGTAAAGTTATTGTTGAAGAAAAGATTTGAAGTGTTGATTCACCCCTCCCCTCTCAATAAATTAGCTTTCCATATTGGGCCTAACAATTTATATCTTTGTCAATTCTGAAAGAAATTATCCTTGTTTAAGAATTATCTCATTTTTAAGATAATCAGCTTATTGGATTATTTGTGTGAGTTAGTTAAGTGTGTAATTAAGTAATCACGTTGGGAAACTCTTTAGGTGTTAGTTGATGTCTTCCACTGTGTAATCTGAACTTGGATATCTTTTTGTATCTTAATGATGTGTTTAACTTTTTTTTATAAAAAATTATTGCACTCCTTTTGTGTGTTTTAGCTTTATCCCTTCGGGGTTTCCTGGTGGGGCATTACAAAATTTATGTGCATTGGGTTTCCTTACCGGTGATTTCTCATACCGGTTGACAGGTGAATTCTCCTTCTGATTGATTGCTTCAACTTCATTTGTAGTACCGGAGCTTTCTCCATTCTCAAATCCAAGACCTCTAGTGTCTCCCTTGTTAGGGTTTCAAGCAGATCTGAAGCAAATATGAACTAACAATTATATGAAGATTTAAATACAAAAGATAAAGAAATAAAACAGGACACAGATAACACAGAGATAAACGTGGTTCACCCAGAATGGGTTACGTCCACCATAAACAGTCGTCCAATCTTTCTTATTATCCAACAAAAACAGTACATCAACCTTTCAATGCCTTAAGCATCCCAACTGCTTATAACATGCGTTTTTAGGGCAAAAACAAAGTCAGCCTTTTTTAGGGTTTTATTACAATGTCAGTTTTCATCAACAAAAAAATACCCCAAAAAAAAAATTCACGAGGGCTCCCGACCCCAAACCCCTACAAGGATACGTGCTGAGTGTACAGTACTTTGCTGATCAGTCACCACATTTTAACAATCTCCCACTTGGAGACTGATCAGTGTACCGGAGCTTTCTCCATGCTCAAATCCAAGACCTCTGGTGTCTCCCTTGCGCCTTTGATCCTTCAATAGCTCATCAAGCTTTGCAAAACTATCCTTAAACTTGTCTTTGTATTCATTTGCAGTATCTCGATCTCCCCTTAGGATTTTTATCAATCTTTCCAACTCCTGCTCATTATTCTGGGATTGCACCAGTTCAGTTCTCAACATATCATTCTCATGTGCCAGCCTAATACATTCCTCAGATCTGTCTTTCAGATATTTTCCAAGATTTTATGCATTCTTCTTCCGGTCTTCAATCTCCTTGGACATCCTCATAGTTAGGGCTTGCATTTCATTCTTCATGAGACTATTCTCCTGACTCATCTTCTGACGTCGTTCTTTAAGGGCATTATTTTCTTCATCATCCTAATTTTGTATAAGTTCCTTCCTTCTAGCTTGAGCATATGACAGCCTCTCCTATAGGATAAGAATGAATTCCTTTGCAGAGTTCAACTCATCTTGCAACTTCAAGTTCTTCATCCTTTCATCATCATAGTCTTCAAGTGCTACTTCAAGTTGTTTCTCCATACTCATCTCCATGGATTCTGGATTCTGGATCTTCCTTAAATTGTTATACTTACTCCAAGGTATCGGGATTTAATACCAATTGTTGGAATCCAAGAACACTGAGAGGGGGGGTGAATCAGTGTTCTATCGGTGAGATCAATTTTAACCTTATTAACAAAGTATTTCAGTAATTGGTAACCATAAAAGAATATAATAGTAAGTAGAAATGAATAAACCACAAGAACATACACCATAACATAGAGATTTATACATGGAAAACCTCAAAGAGGAAAAACCACGGTGGGATTGGTGACCCACAATATCTATCCACTAGCCAAATGAATAAATATTACAATAGGGGCCTACACATGCAGGAAGGCCAACAACCTAGAGCGCATTGTTCATCATAAAAGGATCCTCACTGACTACAAACACCAAATATGGAGTTGCAATCAAAATTTTGAACTCAGAGAATGCATCTACTATGTTGGATGAGTTCCGATTCAAGGACTGCCTATACCGGTTTTCACTGTGTCTCCCTTACCGGCTACTTACTTCGCATCCCAAACCTCTAAACTAATAATCAAGACCGACTATAAATATTATATTTGCATTGAGTCGATCAACATCGCTCACACAATATCATATCACTATATATCACATCTATCTATATGTATTTTTAAAATAACCTAACCAGACTGACTTAAATACCCTTCCCAATCACAAACATAAATGCCTTATGTCAACTTACAAAGATATTACAATTTATTTACATGTCGGCCTAGACAAAAATAAATACATTAAAATAAGTGACCGGTGTCGTTGATCATTGTCGTGTAAACCTGCAGGATCAATCTCCTATGTGGGCCTCATATATCGGTTCCTAGTTTGCCAGTTTCCCTGAATGTCGGTTACCGAATCATCAATACTAGTGAGTACCGATTAAGTGTCCAACCCAAAATGATGTGTGTTTCCATCAATGACAACACAACTAAACCGGATGAGTATTAATTTCCAACAAATGGATCCTTGGTACTAGCTAAATATATTGATCATGATATCTTTTGGGAGGTAAAAATGGTAAGCATTTATATACAATTATATATATTTGATGGTGTAGAATCCTTTAATTGATGCACTGATGAAAATAATTGGGCCACAAACCTATCTACCCCTTGTTAATAATATTATGCATTTTATTGGAGTTTATCATTCAGGAGACTTTGCACAAAAGCCTCTTAGTTTCACTATCCTACCCCTTCAGTAAAAGCTATCTCTAGACACAAATCTCTAGAAGAACATGTCAATATCAAATTGAGAAACACAAGACAAATAAGCACACTCTCAAACTTGTGAGATGAAAAAAAATAATGCAATGCAATAACTGAAGTGATTGCGTAGAATTGTGTATGTAAATATACAATGAGTTTCTTTCATATATAGGAAAGGATGAGGAGGTGAGAAGTTGGGAGTGAAACTCTAACTATCCCTCCAAATGTGTAGCACATCTAAGTTCAACTGGAATGTATCAAGTGTGTATAAACTATGTGTCTTAATAGGTGATTACATGTGTCTCAATCACGTGATGTGAGACAAAAAGCAAAAAATCCCTAAGTGGAGATTTAACTAGTGTGAATAGGACTTCTCCTAGGTAGACTAAATGCTAACTACATATATAATGTCACTGTTTACACCAATACCCTCCCTTAAGTGCAACTTCTAAAGTAATGTATGCAAAGATTATGAGTCATGACTATTAGGCCTTGTTAGGTACTCATAAAAAAGTAAAGGAGAAAAAATAGTGGGAAATAAAAATCCCTCTCCAAGAGAGATGATACAACAAAAATGTACAATGAATGCTCCCTTCGTATGAGAGAAAAAGAGACTATAGATCCCCTCATGAGATGATGGATATTGTAGTTTTAATTGATGCACAAGATCCATAAATAATAATTTAATCTCTATATGATGCTTAAATTATCCATGTGAAGGTTGATGTAGAACATTAACCAAAGAAGTGATATATGGAATGTCAATACATGCCATGTAGCTATAATCCAGATCATAAATAATGTCTATAAGCCCTCAATGAATCTTCTTTAAATTTTGTAGTAGTGTAAGAACTATGATCAAAGAGAAGAAGTATGTCCTCAATACAATCATCAAGATATGAAATGTGAGACTCTAAAAACAAGAAAGAGATGTCAAGTAGAATGGGAAGAATGTCAAATTGAATAGAACTAGCCACCTTGTACTGCATAAATCTACAACCTAGATGATGATAAATTAGATGAAGATGTTTTAGAGGTGGATGTTTGAATGAGAGAATGGGTCAAGGACAAGGACAAAATACTAGTAGACATATTATTAGAGTCTCATTTGAAGGTGCAGAGGTCAAAGGTTGTTGAGAAGGATTTGATGATGGCAGGAAAGATGACACTTTTATTTGGGGATTGCAAAAATGATTTATTCTCCCCCTAATGGTCAATTCATCTTTTCATTTGGTCAATCATTGTGTGGAATCTACCCAAGTAGTGATTCTTTCTTGGGTGTCTAATAATGTGGACCAAATGATGCTCAAGGCCTCTACTTGGGAAGTGTTGGGGTTTAATAAATTAGCTATTAGTGTTGTTTTTCATCAATTTGTTGATGAGGGTGATAGTTTGTATCATGGAGTGTTGAGTGTGGCAATTATTTATTTGACCACTATTACTAATCATGTTAGGGCTCCTATGGTTTTTGTGAGATGGAGGCTTATGTGTTGAGGGATGTAGATGGGTTATGCATGTGATGTGGTTGTTGTATTTTGGGTGAAGGTGAATGCACTAGGTTTTTTGTTGAATTTGAGGTTGAGGGAAATATTCAAATTGAAATCCCTCATTCTCTTCTTTCTAAGTGAACAATTTGGTTTAGGAATTCACTTGTTACAATATTTTGTCGAAATCATCCCAACATTGATGCTATCAAAAGATGTGTGCTTTGAAATAGGAGACTAAGAGGCTAGGTTTAGTAGCTATATTGAATATTTTTCCTTTTTTCTTTTCCTTTTCTCATATTAGATGATTTTTTTGGACTCTTCTAGAAGGTCCTTGGTTACTAGGAAAGAATGGTCTTTGTCTTAAAAATTGATCTTTGAGCTTTAACCCAATCAATGATTTCATTATCAAGTTTCTTATTTGGTTATAATGTTGAGTCTACCATTGGAGTACTAGGATGAAGAGGCTTTTATACTTATAGCC
Organism: Cryptomeria japonica; assembly: GCF_030272615.1. Lineage (NCBI taxonomy): Eukaryota > Viridiplantae > Streptophyta > Pinopsida > Cupressales > Cupressaceae > Cryptomeria > Cryptomeria japonica. The sequence goes on from NC_081405.1 coordinate 529,194,359, forward strand.
AATAATTTTGGGTAATAATTTGGTGCTAATATAGTCACCAAATTCAAGGAGCATTTATTGTTTGTTGTATTTTGTGTGTGTTGAGAAAAAAAAGGTTCTCTCTACTCAAATTACCTTATCTTCTAAATTTTGTGACTGGATGTAGTACATTGAATAGAAGAATTCAATTATTTGCCATTATTGCTACAAAGTGTGTCATGCTACTACTAGTTTCTCAAGCAACAATAAATTCCATTTTATGGAGGAAAAAGGAACAACTACCTTCTACTCTTGAGGATGTAAGATGGGTGATCTCTCGTTTGGTGCAAACCATATCATGAATGAGGCCACCAAATATACTCAAATAGAGGAAGTGGCTCATCTTGATTATCTTATCTAACATCAAAGAATGTTGTTCTACTAAAATTGATATCCCCATTGGAATAAGAATACGCATTGGTTCATTGCCCTCAATACTCTATCAATACAAAATAAATTTAACACGCATCCTCTAACTAAGCCAAAGTGTGTTGTTTTTATTGTTGGAATGAATAAATAAAGCATGTGTTATTAGTGTGCTATAATCTTTTTGAAGATTTAGGAGTAGAAGTTATTATTAAATAGTGTTAATTTCAATTTGAAACTTAGATTTCTAGGAGATTGTTGATCCTATTAGAGGTTATAAAATGATGTAAACTTCTTTAATTAGCTGCCTATGGGTTGTTTGTATACAGGGTCAATACCCTTGTTTTTGTTGTTTTTAATATCAAAAACATATAAAAGAAATTTTTTGTTAAATTTATATTCTTTTGTTTGCTATATTTTCCAAATTTTTAACGACTCTATCACTCACGATCTCCATGCCTAAGATAAATTTAGTTGTACTCAATTATTTCATATCAAATTATAAATAAAATTAACATTTAAGAGCCTTGATCATTTCCTTGTTGTTACTAAAGAACATGTCATCAATATAAATACATATAGAAATAAACTAATTGTTATCTTATTTGAAATAAACATAGTAATCTAACTTAGTTCTAGCGCAAAGTTTCAAAACATATAAATCATTTTTTTAATACCACACATAGGGGGTCATTTTAGATGATTCTTTGATTTGCAAACTAAGTCCTTCTCACCCTTCAACACAAAAGTTATAATATTGTTTCATGTCTTCCAAATCCCCAATTAAGAAAGTTGTCTTATGTCATGCCCAAACTTTTGGGCACGAACGGGATAAATTTTTTTAAAAAATAACAACCTAATAACATTAAATGTTGCTAATACGAGGTGCACTATCAAGTTTTGTCTTAACTATGTTTTGGGTTAACTCTAACCGCTAACTCAAGTAAGCGAAAATAATTTAAATTAAATGTGGAATATTAAAAGAATCATTTATTATCTCATAAATTTTAAATCAATAAAATAATTTAATCAAAACTCTCTAAATACTTGGCAAAGATAATATTAATCTCCAATATCCATTAATTGTTTTTTTGGGGGGGACTAAATAAATTAATCCTAGCACTTAGACTATTAATGCCTCTATATTTTATTTTAACATTTAATTAAAATGTGGTTAAATCTAATTCGACTAAAAGGGTCAATTAAATCCCTAATGTAAATTTTCCCTATAAAATTTAGCCTGGAATAGCTTAAATTTTAGGTGGACTAAATAATCCCTTATAGTCAAAATAATTTATAAAGTTATTATAAGTTCCTAGAAATTAATCTCCATAAAGAATTACAATTTAAAAACATCATATTTAATGTTTATATAATTAGTCTTAAAATATGAATGTATAAATAAAATAATTAACCTAAGGTTAGAATTCATACATTCATACAATTAACTATATATATATATATATATATATATATATATATATATATATATATATATATATATAAAATTTATTTTTAAACATGGGGATACTTATTTTCTAAATAACATTAAAGTAGCAATACCCTTTTAACCTAATTACTTTATTATAAAAATGCCTTTTCAAATCATTTTCTATTATCCTTCTTATAATTTCGAAATACCCTAACCCCACCAGGTTAGGGTTTCATATTTTTCTTTGTGTTGCAGGGGGGGCGAATGGCAAATGGCAGAGGTTTGTTTCGCAGGGAGGGCGGCGGCCATGGAGGTCTTGGCGGAGGGGAGGAGATGCGGAGGAGGGAGTGGAGGAGCGTCGGCGGGGCCTTCCCAGGCGCCACTGGGTATCCCCACAGTGTCGGTTGGGTGCCGCCCACTTTGGGAATACACAGTGGCGGTCGGGCCCTTCCACTACAGTTACCCATAGTGGGAGGCCCCGACCGACCACTGTGGTTTCCCACAATGGCGGCCTCCGTGTCATCCACTGTGGGGAGCCACAGTGGTGGCCCAAGCCGCCGCCGGCCCACTGTGTATACACATAGTGGGTTCGGCCTTTTCCCCCCCCCCGAAAAAACCTTAGGTTCCCTTTTTTTTAATAAAAATTTAAAAGTTACAAAAAAGTTATTTTCCTCTTTTTATTTGTTTATTTTATTTTATTTATAAAATATTATATATATATATATATATATATATATATATATATATATATATATATTAGATGCATTTGAAACCCAGGCTAACTCTACTATGCAAAAATATAGATATTATATTTTTATTTTTTTAAAACTTTTTAAACAGATTGATTAAAATATTCTGATTTAAATCAATGTATTTTTTTTTTTCTTATTTTAAATACCATAAATCAGAGATAGACTATTTAACTGTAGATTTAATTTCTGCAAATAAGTAAATGACAGAATTTAAATAAATTTAAACAACAACTATATTAATCTAAAATCATTGGAATTTAACCTTAGAGATATGCATAAGGAAATAAACTAATCTTTTATTTTCGGAAGTAACATGCAAAATAAACTTTCATTTTCAAAATACCATGTATACAACCAACATTATTTCAAGAACAATACATAACTTAAACTTCAACATAAATATTTCATTTTGCAACAAAATAATACTTAATAAAAATAATGTATTTCCTTAAAGTATATTTAAAATAAAAATAATGTATTTCCTTAAAGTATATTTAAATTACAATATAGTCAACCTTACAAATGGATCTCTCATTTCTATTAAATGAGGACTTTAAATAAAATAGATACATTTCCTTTCTTTTTTAAAAGTAAATACAACATGCAACTTTTTGTTTACATCTCTGCAACTGAAAACATAGTATCCCTTTTTCTTATTCTTTTTTTGCAAATCAAGTACAAAAACCAACAACTTCTAACTTGTCCTTTTTCCTTTCTTTCCAAGCAACCTACAAATAATTCATAGGCTATGACCATGGAGTGCTCACCTCCTAGCCTAGGCTTACTAGAAGCCACCCCCGAGCTTGGAGAACCAAGCCCTAGACAGGTTACAGACATGCAAACACAACAAGCAAGGGAAAAACATATAGCAAACACTTTCCCAACCAAAGCTACACTCCATCACAAAATGTGATGATTTTTACATGGGTGGTAGTGGACCAAATACCCTGAGGAGACTGCAAGAATGGTAGAATACAATGCCACCTCATGGCAAACAAAGTTATTTCATAAGATCATTAACCCCACATTCCTTATGCCCCCCCAAGGCATCTATGCCACACTTTCTCCCCTTATGACCCCCAAATGCACAAACCAGGCCATGCAGCAAGGGTCCTACAAATACACCCCTTGAGTTCGCTCTCATAAAGAGAGTCTCTCACTCGAGGGTTGTCAAACTTCTACCACCCGCAAGACCATCCTACTCTCCCAAGAGTAGAAGGCCTTGGTTAATCCCAAAACACAGAAAATGCATACAAGAAAATAAAAGATAGATTGCATAATAATAATTTTCACAAAAGAAAATACAAGAGAATCCTTTTCACATACAACCAAACTTTCCAACATAGACATGCAATGTGTAAAAAAGCAAAGAGATGAACCAACCTTCAATCTACCCAAAGGTATGCTAGAACTAGTTTGAGGATGAGCAACCCAAATCCACAAATCTTTCTTCCACACTTAACCCCAATTTTGAATCCAAGAACTGACTTTTCAAAAAGCATAGTCTCCAAAAATGGAGAGTGGGTTATTACCCACAAAATCTCTCATTCTTGCCTAAGAAGACCTCAGTGAAAGTTCTCACAGGTTTCTAAAACTGTAAAAGGAAAAAGTAGGAAAAAGATGAAAAAGGATCTCTCATCAAAAGGGAAGGTTATCTAACCTAGATGGCACCTTCTAAATTTGAATTTTTGCACATCTTAGAAAACTCACTTTTTGAGGTGACTAAATAGTCACATGGGAGTAGACACATGCTTAAAAATACTCCTAACCCATAGGTATACCTTATGGGCTTTAGGAAACACCTTTAAAATACCCCTAGGAGTCCATTTGACCCCTTTTAAACCCATCTGAAGTTAACTTTCAGGTCAAACCTAAGTTGACCACCCCAAAGATTCTCTACCCAAATAAAATTTAGAATCACATTCAATTATTTGAAAAAGCTATAGTTGAACAACTCCCTTCAAGAGACAAGTCAAAATTCAAGACATAAATCAGCACACGTGTCAAGTGACACAATAAAATACATTACAAAATTACACATGGAAATTGTCTCTTGTTGGATTTAAATAAATCAATAATAAAATTTAACAAACATGCATCATTCACTATTACAAATAAAAAACGATACATACGGGGTGTTGTCTCTCCAAATAGACAACCCCTGGTTTTACGAACGTACATAGATCTAGGTTTGGTTCTCCATAATGTTTACATGGTCACATGGATAATTTTCCTACGCATCTCAATTACACATTAGTAATTCCAAATAAACTCATATAATATCAAACACATGAATAAGAATACACACCAAACACTCTGCATACAATTTACATTTAAACAAATCGATATACCTTATATCCAAATAAATCCACATAAGCAATTATCATAATCCACATAATTTTGATCCATACATAAAACATGCATTCCTATTTCTATCATCATAGTAAAGTCCTGCAAATCCAATAATGACATACATTATCTCAAATTTATCCTATTCTAGAATCATATAGAGTTCTATATCATAAAGCATATAAATAAAGCATCCATATATATCAATGTTATCCGAATCATGAAATCATATAAGTTCTAAATCCATAATGCATAAAATAAAGTATCCATAATAGTCTCAACATGAAAATCACTGAAATGCTAGCATGAGTCGAGGTAGGGCCTCACATCTTAATATCCATCTATTCAACATTAATGTCAAACATAATAACTACAAATAACAAAAATTTAATAGGTCTATAAGCTAATACAAGAGAATATATCAACAAAATCAATTTTCCCTACCTAGGAATGGCCCTCAGTCACTAACATTGGCTTGCATTTATCTATCTTTCCATATGAATAAACCCTTCCTTGAAATCCATTTGTAACCAACATATTTCCTATCCTTTAAAAACCTTACCAAATATCATGCATTGTTCTCTAGTTTATCCATCTCCTCAAACATGGCCTTTTTCTAGGACTTCATGTCTATATAATTCATTCTTCATTCACATTTTTAGGCTCATCATTGTTAATGGACAAAAAAAATACAATAAAAATCAAGTGGGTTATACTTTTCTGGTTACTTTCTTTACTATGTGGATCTCCTCATGAGTAGTGTATGAGGTTATTCTTCCTTGGAGTCCTCTAATTCACTCTCTAAACTATCCTCCTCATCAAGTTCTTGTTGAAACTTTGGTTCATCCTTAACTGAAATCTCCTTGGTCATTGCCTTCAACTAAAACAATGTCTTTAATTTCAAGTTGCTTATGAGAAGACTCTATCTCTCTAAAACTAATGTTCTAGCTATACATTGTCTTTGTATGCTTAAGATTCCAAATCTTGTATTTTTTTAATCCACCAATGTACCCAATTAAGATACATTTATTATCTTTGAAATACAATTTGGATATCATCTTGTTAGGCACATGTGCATATAAAACTAGTACATTGTAATGAAGGATTCTTTTTAAACATATCTTTTAACCATTTTTTCATCTAAATTAGCTCCATTAAGTATCCTCCTAAATCTCTAGACACTCTCCACCATTATTTATTCTCAATGCTTGATATTTCTCTCTACCTAATTCTCAGTAGGAGCTTTGAGCTCTTTCAACTTTGAAAAGGCCTCATATTTATGCTTGATGAAGAACAACCCTTTTTCTAAGAAAACATAAATAGAAGAAAAATAATATGGAAATTTCAATAGTCAAGGTACATCAATAGGACCGAAAACATCACTATGGACTAAATTCAATATTCTCATAGATTTAATAGATATAAAATAAAAATGAACACAATTTTGTTTTCCAACTACACATTGTTCACAAAAGCTAAAACCAATGAAACAACTAGTTAGCCCCTCTACTAAATTTGTGCATTTCAATCCCTTAAGCCTTTTGCACCAATGTGGCCCACACATTCATGCCACATCATACTATTTTCAATATGAAGCTTTTGTAACTCAAAAATAAGAACCTTAGAATTGTTGCACTTAATAGTGTTAACTTCTAGATGAAGCAAATTTCTAGAACAAACTTGTTTAGCCAAAACCATAGCTTCATGCACCATCTTGCAATTATATTTTCTCAAGACAACATACACCCCCAAATCACTCATCTTCTCATGGACAATAAGGTCTTCACTACATCTAGGATGCATAGAACATGAGAGAGGAATCCTTGAGGTGTACAACTTTTGTAGAAAAAGTTGTTTTACTAGGGATTTTGTCTGGTCCAAATTCCTTAATTTATTTAAGATATTTATTCAAGTAGTTTCTAATAAAGCATTTGGGAGCATTGAATTTTAAAGGCAAAGACAAAACAATCTTCTTTCCATATGTCAATTACTATGTGGCCTTCATCTTCATGATGGGGAATTTTGACTAAAAACTACTACCCACATATTTCTATAAACAAACAAATTCTCCATCTTGATATTCTAAATCTCAAATCTAGTTTGACTAAATTTCCCCACCTCTATCTACACAAGTTTGTCATATATGTCTCTAAAACACATGATCGCATTGCAAGGCTCCCACCAAAACAAAGATTAGTAATGCAAATTAATCCTATAGATATGTCAAGTTGCCCAAGTTCTACTGCCAAATGAAAGTAAAATTTGACAAAATCCTATCTAATCCAAACATGATCTAATCCAGAAGCATTAACAAGAACTATCATGGATTGTGGAAAACTAATATCTTTAAATTCCTATCTAATCCAATCAAAGAACAATGCAAGTATACCAAATCTACACTAATTTTAGTAATGACACAAACAAAAGGTAGAAAATTGAGAAGCAAATTAGAGAGGACAAAGTGCATGATACCCATAATATACCCTAAGAAAACACTCATAAAGAAAAGTATTTATTACCAAGGGACACACCCGATATTTAATTAAGCAACAAGTGTTAGTCTTCATGCTTCACAAGAGACATACATTTTGATTCTAAATAAACTTCAACAACATAATCCTACATAGAACTAAATAAGCAATCCCCATCTCAAGCCCTTAATATATAGGTTAAGAAGATCCAAGAAACAATAATGGTTTATCAAAACAATAGGCTCAAAACCAAGTCCAATCCAAGTGTCCTTCTCCAAGTGTAGTTCCACCCAACTTGGAAAGTACTCCCAAGTTGATTGGTTAACCCTTAGACCAAAGTGGGTCCAAGTAAGTTCCAAGCACGCCGTGTGGGTATAATTATTATTTTTACACATCATTAATAATAGCTAGTTAAAGTCCACCTATTTGTTAGACACAAGATACCACTAAGAGGGGGGTGAATCGGCGGTTTTCAATTTATTCACTCTTAATCTCCTAAGTATGTGAACCGTTTAGGATCCTAATACTTAGTAGGCATGTTGATAAGATAAGCAAAGACAATGAAATGCAAGCATACACAAGGGCACATCACATGACACCAGTATATACAAGGAAAACCCAAGATGGGAAAAACCTCGGTGAGAAATGTTGTTAGAGTCTACTGCTCCAATCCACCCTCACAATGAAAATCTCATTACAATGTTTAGGGCACCAACCCCTGCACTGACCTCCAACTCAATGATCTTCAATGAACATAATCAATTACAAAAGTAATAGCCTTTTTACAAATGAACTTTGCAACTCTTCTGCAAATCTCTTCACCAGATCTTCTATCCAATTTATTGTCCGCTTTTTGCTCACCCTCTCACTGTTGCACCCTTATCTCTTGTTGCAACCTTATCGGTTCAACCTCTTCTTCTTCTTTGTTGGTTCTTCTCTCTTTCAGTTCTCCTTCCTCTCTGTTACATTGTTGCTTATCACCACCAGTCTTCTTCACTCAGTCAGATATCCATTGTCTTATTACTTCCAATTCTTAGCTTACCGGTTCTCTTTTTTTCTCACTGTGCTCTTCTCTTTTTTGCAATATTATTTGCCTCTTCTCTGTCGGTTCAGTCACCACCGGTATACTCCTCTCACAGACTCAATGGCAGAATACTGGTTGCCACATTGTTGTCTGTTGAACTCTTCAACCTTGTTTTCTCTTGCATTCAATCTCTTCTTCTTCTTCTTCTCGTTGAGCACTTCACTAATTTCATTTCTTCACCAGCACCACCATACTATTATTCAACAACACCATAATATCATTCAGTAACCTCTTGTAGTGTCATAAATTGTACACCCTTGCTAGGGTGGTACAATTTCACACTTAGGTTAGCACTCGCCTTGGTGTGTCTTGCATCTTGCATTTCTTATTTCCCTTTAAGCATTTAATTAATTAATTTAATTAAATCTAGAGTCATATTTCATCACTTCATACATCAAAAAATTGGGCCCTTTACCCTAAGTGTGCCCCTTTTTATTTTATTCCTCCAATAAATCATTTAATCATAAACCCTAATTGTCTTATTTTGACCTTTAAGACCCGATTTCGCATATCAAAATGCCTCGAAATTAGTTGTAACTTTGGGATTCGCTCTAATATCATCATATCTAACGACCCTAAAAATGTGGTGAAATTTTGGTTGGACCGTGGCGGGAGTGCACATGGTCCTCGACTTTTTTCCTGAAATTTCGAGAGCACAATTCTATGATATTAAATGTTTAACCCCAAAAGATTGGTGGGAAATTCAATTTCTAGGTCGGCCTAAAGGTGGAATTAAGTTTAAATTAAGATCTAGGTTTTCATACATAAGAGCTATATTTCTTCATTTGAAGGGAACTAAGAACTATCTATCTATCTATCGGATCTAAGAATCTAAGAGCAGGTTTTTGGAGCATAAGCAGCCTTCTATGTAGTGAAAGAGAAGCCTATGTGGAGTCTTCAACAACATTCAACAACATTCCATCAAGTATTCATCATCAATGAGGAGCCCTGAATACATTGAAGAGTAATAGGAGATATAGTGGCAATATCTCTCCCTTTGGGATTGGTATGATTTCATGTTATTTTCATGTCTTTGTATGAGCTTCTTTACATCAATTTGCACATTTACCTTCATGCTTTATATAATTTATCATATTTGGTTTGAATCATTGTCATTTACATTTAGGGTTTACTCTCATGCGTAGGGTAGCTCTAGTTTCTTATCATTTAGGATCTTGCATTCACACAAGGTTCTAGCACACACATTTTCAATACATTATCGGCTATTTATAGAGGTGTAAATCACCAACATAGGGGTTTGACTAAGGAAAAACCCCATATAGCCACCCAAACCTTCCATTTTCAGTTGCAGGTGTAGAAACAAGCATCCAGAGGCAGTTTTAGATCTGGAAAAGGCATCAAAACCACTCAGAAGTCTCAAAAGTACAGAAAATTGTCAAGGATAGGGGCATGGCACCCTCATCCTACCAGGACAGGTTTGTGGTGCCCTGGTCCCTCCACTTTGCAGTGAAATTTGATAGGTTGCAACTTCGGGATCTCAGATTTGTAGTTTCTCAGTTACAGCTCTTCGTCAGTCCATCAGGGACAGTGACGTAGCACCCTGGTCCTGGTCAGTTTTGTTCAATTTGCAGCATCAGGTACACATCCGGAATCCTCCCCCTTTCATGCTTTCAATATCTCAGTTTCAGATCTGCAAGTTTGTGCAATTCTAAGTTCATTTATGCTTCATTCTTTATCTCCTAATCTAGTTGATCATTCAAACCCCAGTTTTTCTCATCATTTACAACAAGAGGAATAGAAACCCTAAGAGATAATCCTTGGCTCTCTTTTTCACAATAAGTAGCCAAAGTGAGCTATCTCCCTAGGCTCTTTTGTATTCCCAATATGTTGGCAAAACTAGGATTAGGTCCTAGTCACCCGATCTCGCTTTTCTCGCCCCCACATTTTCGTGAACCTGACGTGAATCCAACCTTCTTTAATTTTGATTTATGTTCTCCGATCTAAGTTTTTTTTCTATTTCAAATTCAAATTTACATTTACAAGTTTCAATTCCTTGCAAATTTCAAAATTTAGTGGTTAATTTTGTTAAAACCCTAATTTTTCAATTCAAAATTGAACTTGTGGATAGCTTAATTTGAATCATTAATTTCAGATCTAATTTAGGAACACATTCCACTCATAAAATTAATTTTCTAAATCAACATTTAGAGTGCTTGAATTGGTTAAAATTGAACATTTCCTTCTATCTTGCATATTTTATCATTTGAAAGAGGAAATTTTTTGTCATGATGCATTCATTTCCTATATGTGATAATGGGTTAGCTTCCCTTGTTTCAATTTTTTTCTCTCTTAAAGAGCCGCCTCCTATCTATGACAAAATTTTAGTGCCTAAAATATTCCTTACCAATCCCTTCAAAGCTCTCCTATGCTCTAAGGATGAAGATTTGAAGAGTGATCTTGAAAATTCTCTTAAAATGTGCCCTCCTCATCTAGCTATCTTAGAGGAAGAGGATGATATCATAAACACTTTTCTTAATGTTACTCTACCTTCTTTACATGATGTCTTTCTAAGTGAAAAGGTATTGATGGACATTGACTTATCTTCTCCTAAATTTGGTTTTACCAATGGGGGCATGTTAGTACAACAAGAGGTTATGAGCACTTCTTCCAAAGACGTCCTTCCTAAGCATGAATCTTTGGAGAAACATGTTCATCTCCCTTTTAAATAATACTCCCCTCATGAGGTTCATTTTGTGCAAAAATATGGTATTGTCCCTACTTTCCTACTGAGGGCATTTCCTCTTTTGATTCCAACAAAATTCCCACTAGAGATGATGCATTAATGAGAAACGCTTGCCCTTCTCTCAAAGCTTGTCTTATCCCTAATAGATTTCCTTAGAGAAAGAAGATGAAATCATAACAAATTTCCTTAATGCTCTCTCCCCTAAAGATCCTATTGAAGACATTTTGAGGAAAAAGGATGATTTAAATACATGTAGTGATTCTCTCCTTCCTAAGGATGAAGAATTAATGAACAATGTTATCCCTTCTCCCAAAATTGGCAATAGCAACAAGGACATCTTTGTGCAAGAAATTTATAATACTTTTCCTAATGACCTCACTATTTGGGATGAACCATTAGAAGAAGGTGTTTATTATTCCCTCCCCCATGAGAGAACCCTAGCCAAAGGGGATAAAATCATGATTGATAACTCTCTTGATAGCATCTCACCTTCCATGAATCTCAATCATTCTCCCTCTAAAAATAAAGCATCTCCCTCTCCTCAACTTGGTTCTACTCATAAGGATACCCTACTTCAAGATAAGATGGTTAACACTTTTTTCAAACATCTCCCTCTCAAAGGTGACTTTAAAGAGTAATTTTGATCCTTCTCCTAGAGATTTTACTTCTCATGTAGATCCTTTGGTGATAGAGGATGATATGACCTTTCCTACTTTTCCTCCCAAAACATCAGTGCCTATCCCTAGTCTCCCTCCTCAAATTGGTCTTATCCATGATAACATTTTAATGCAAGAAGAGACTATCAACAATTCTTCCAACAATCTTGTTCATTCTTATTCTAAGGACACCTTTGATATTCCTAAACCATCCTTAATCAATTTGATACATGTGAATGAAACACCTAATAAGCATCTCTTCACAGTTCAAGGTGCTTGTCCTTCTCAAAATTCCCCACGTAAACCTATCTTAGTGGTTCAAGGTGGATATGCTAATGATTCTTTTTGCACTCCTAAGAAACATATTATTACTGTGAAAGGAGGTTATCCTACTAAGAGCCCTTATGAGTATGCTAAGAAAATTACTAGAGAGATTTATCATACGGTTGCTCATACCTATAACACAAGAAACAATAAGCAACCTAGTTCTCCTCCAGTTATCCCAGCTTCGCTTCCTCTCTCCCAACATACCCTTCCACAAGCACCTCGTATATCAAATATTAGCAAGGAGTATGATCTCATTGAACTTAAGGCCACTCCTGCTAAGATTTCTATTTGGGATTTGGTTCAAACTTCACCTACTTATCATGGGATGTTACAAGATGCTTTGAAAAACTTAGATGTCCCACCTGCAGTGACACCTAATAACATGTATGCTTTGATTGATCCTACAAACAAATCCAAAACTCAAATTGTATTCACACAAGATGAGTTACCTTCTCCTCAAATCCAAAATCAATATGATCCTCTTATGATTGTGGTCATTATCCATGATAGTGCTATAAGACGAACCCTTGTGGATAAGATTAATGTGGATCATTCTCTCATCGAACCTTCTTCTCTTACTATTTGAGGTTTTGATAATGTGGCTAAACAATGTCTAGGTGTCATAACCTTGCCTGTTAGGGTAGGTCTTGTTGTGTTACCTACACATATTCATGTTGTTGGTGTAAATAATTATTCATCTTGGATATTATTACACCTTACTTAAGTTTACTTAGGTGCATGCATTTAATAGTAGTTTGGGTATGAGACACTTGGGTGTTTGTGCCACATTGGGATAGTGTGTGTAGGAGAATTTCCACCTTTTATGGTGTTGATCTTATCTTGTTGTTACATTCCACCTCATGTGGAATATTATATTGTTTCTCCTACCTAGCACACCTATTTGCTACCTACCCTTGTTTCTTATTGAGCCACATGTCATGTTTCTGTGATCACATATCCATATAGCCTTCCCTATATAAGCAGGCTCATCTACATTGTTTGTACGGGCGATCATTGAACATCTTGTAATGACCCAGTTGATCATATTTTGCATCTTGATAGAATACAGTTTATTCTTATCATCTATTTTGTTCTCTCTTATTTGTGCTTTTCATTGCCTCTAGATCTTGGCAAAATCTCACACATGTTATGCCTGGTAATTTGACATATAGCCTTCTATTAGAGAGAACTTGGATTCATAGCATGCAAGTTGTCCCCTCAACTTTGCATAGGCAAGTTAAATTCATTTATAACAATACGACATACACCTTGTTAGCTGCCAAACCTCAAGAACCATTAAAATCTGGGTCTTCTTGTTCAACCACTTCCCATTCTTCCTCCAATCCTTCTAATTCTTCAAATACATCTATTTCCTTTAATGATGTTGTTCCTTCTAGTACTCTTAATTCTCCTACTCAATTGGAATCTCCTCCTAATGATATCTTTTATCTTGAAGAAGTGCTCAAAAATGATGATTGGGGATCTCTAGACTTTACCCCTACTTTTATAGGAGAATATAAGGTACCTTGGAAAGGATCTAAGATTGAGAAGGAGATATCTAAGGAGGAACCTAAAGAGCAACCTACTTTGTCTAAACAACTAAGTAACAACTTTGTGGCTGCTTCTAATTCAAATGATTCTTCAAATCCTTCCTCTAATTCATATAGTACTGAGACCTATGGAGCGTCACCATCTCTTTCTAATTTGGCATCCCTTTATGGTCTTGGTTTTCATATTTTAGCTAAGACTGGTTATGATGGCAATGGTTGTGGCACAAATGAACAAGGAATTAAAGTTCCTTTAGAACATAACACACACAAAGCTTCATTTGGACTGGGATATAATCCTTCTAAGCCCACCAAAGCATCTAAAAGACCATCTCTCAATGTGCATACTATATTTAGTAGTGATGATGACCTCACCTCAATTAAATCATCTCCTACTTCTTTCAACATTCATCACCCTCATAAGGAAATCTTGGTGAAAAGGTTTCAATAATCTTTCTAATTCCACTTATGAGGCTTTATTTTCTACTCATTCTAAAATCCCTTCTTCTAGGAATAAGGCTCTAATGAATTATATGTATCCCTCTCCTAAGATTTCTTGTGTGCAAGAAAAGTAGGACTTAGTGGCCTATTCTTCTCCTATAAATTTCTCTCTTTCTAAAGACTCTTTAACATTCATCATCTTATACATGTTTTTAATCTCACTTATAGTAGAGAATTTAACATGTCATATTCAAATACCTTATTCAATCTATCATTTCTTTAAATAACATTAATGGCTATTATGTTGCTCATCATTATGTGACATTGGTAGCTCACTTACTATGGGCTCATTGTCATTCATGATGGTACAATTTCACGTGCAATCATACTTTTGGAAGCAACATAATAGCCTATCTCTATCTCATCTCTTCTCCCTATATATATATGGGGCAAGAGTGATTTCAAACATCTCTCCTTCTTAAGATTAAAATTTCCCCTTTGTCAAGTAGTGTCTTCTATAAGGATTTCTTATTGATTGTAGAGGTGTATTCATATTTGAATTCCTTCTCTCATATTGGAACAAGCATCCCTAATGGGGATCTTAAGTACATATCCTTAATTGGGACCTCCTCTTGGTGTTGGAAGTCTTTGATCATTCATGAATTTCTTTTCTTCATTGAGTAGTATCTTTTATAATAAACCCTTCTATTTTGGGCACCTGAATATCCCTGATGAGGATCTCATCTTCTTTTAAAAAAGTGTTGTTATAAATAATCTCTCTTTGATGTCATCTCAATCCTCTACTCTTTTCAAAACTCTTTCATTCATTCGTTATAGAAGATGTTATATTTATCTAAGACAACTCCTCTTGAAGGTAGATGTATTTTGAACAAAGATCTCTTCTCCTCCAAGGATCTCCTTTACACTTATATAGCAAGATATCTCTTTTGAACTATCTTAACCTTGCTTGAAGAGTATTCCCTCTCTTTCTTGGAATTATGACATTGTTGCATGATGTATATCTTCTTGGTGTCAAAGGTAGGTGTCCTTGTTCTACTTGCACACACATGCACGAGGTTGAGTGGAACTAACGGTTTTCTCACTCTCCTCCCTTACATGGATCACCCAGACAAACTCTGGGGACTAGTTTTCCATGTCTTCTCCATGGATCACCTAGTTTTAGGGGTGAGATGTCCATGGTTCATTTTATCTTCTCATGGATCACCAAAGTGTGTATTCATGCTTTCTATCTCTTCTTCCTTCTCTTTGCATTTGTCTCCATTTAAATCTTTCATCTTGTGTTAGAGAGCTCTCAAATCCTCACACTCTTTGTTGTGTTGGAATTGAGGCTTAGTTCTCTTTCTTACCAAATGATTCTCCATTAATTTTTGATCTTGTATCAAATCTTCTTGTGAGCATTTGTCATCAATCTTCTTTCACAATTCGATGTGGTAAACACGATACCCTGTTTCAACTCACTAAAATTAGCAAGCCGAAATAGGGGGGCATATATCTACCCTCGAACTTTCATCACCTTCCTTAGTAAGCATTTAGGTGATTTTGTGATTTTATCTAATATGTGTTTTTGTAGGGTGCAAATCCTAACTGTGTACTATAGATACCATTGGGGGCTTCATCCGACAACTTGTGGATATATCCTTTTTTCATGAATGTTTATTTTTCTTTCCTTTAGCTTGCATATGCACGTATTGTCATATGACCGCTAAAGTGGGGGCTAAATCTAGAGTCATATTTTATCACTTCATACATCATAAAATTGGGCCATTTACCATAAGTGTGCCCCTTTTTATTTGATTCCTTCAATAAATCATTTAATCATAAATCCTAATTATGTCTTATTTCGGCCTTTAAGGCCCAATTTCGCATATCAAAACACCTTGAAATCAGCTATAACTTTGGGATTCACTTTAATATCATCATATCTAATGGCCCTAAGTAATTTGGTGAAAACTTGGTCGAACCGTGGCGAGAGTGCACATGGTCCTCGGCTTTTTTCTCAAAATTTTGGGAGCACAATTCTATGATATTATAATTATTAACCCCAAACGATTGGCGGGAAATTCAATTCCTAGGTTGGAATTAAGTCAAAATTAAGATCTAGGGTTTCATACATAAGAGCTTTCTTTCTTCATTTGAAGGGAACTAAGAACTATCTATCTATCGGATCTAACAATCTAAGTGTAGGTTTTTGGAGCATAAGGAGCCTTCTATGTAGTGAAAGAGAAGCCTATGTGGAGTCTTCAACAACATTCAACAACATTCCATCAAGCATTCATCATCAATTAGGAGCCTTGAAGACATTGAAGAGTAATAGGAGATCTAGTGGCAATATCTCTCCCTTGGGGATTGGTATGATTTCATGTTATTTTCATGTCTTTGTATGAGCTTCTTTACATCAATTTACACATTTACTTTCATGCTTTAGATCATTTAGCATATTTGGTTTGAAGCACTACCATTTACATTTAGGGTTTACTCTCATGCGTAGGGTAGCTTTAGTTTCTTATCATTTAGGATCTTGCATACACACAAGGTTCTAGCACACACATTTTCAGTACATTATTGGTTATTTGTGGAGGTGTAAATCACCAACACAAGGGTTTGACTAAGGCAAAACCCCCTATAGCCACCCAAACCTTCCCTTTTCAGTTGCAGGTGCAGAAATAGGCATCCGAAGGTAGTTTCAGATCTGGAAAAGGCATCAGAACCACTCAAAAGTCTCAGAAGTGCAGAAAATTGTCAAGGACAGGGGCATGGCACCCTAGTCTTGCCCAGGACAGGGGCGTGGCACCCTGGTCCCTATACTTTGCAATGAAATTTGACAGGTTGCAACTTTAGGATCTTAGATTTGCAGTTTCTCAATTACAGCTCTTTGTCAATCCATCGGGGACAGTGGCATAGCACCTGGTCCTGTTCAATTTTGTTCAGTTTGCAGCATTAGGTACACATCCAAAATCCTCCCCCTTTCATGCTTTCAGTATCTCAGTTTCATATCTACAAGTTTGTGCAATTTCGAGTTCATTTATGCTTCATTCTTTATCTCCTAATCTAGTTGATCATTCAAACCCTAGTTTTTCTCATCATTTGCAACAAGAGGAATAGAAACCCTAAGAGATAATCATTGGGTCTCTCTTTTTCACAAGTAGCCAAAGTGAGCTATCTCCCTAGGCTCTTTCATGTTTCCAATGTGTTGGCAAAAGTAGGATTAGGTCCTAGTCACCCGATCTTGCTTTTCCCGTCCCTACACCTCTTTCATCGATTCTGACTTGCATATCTATAAACAAGTCTTCCCGCCAAAAACTAATTCAAACTTCAAATGGTTAGAGTTTCTTCATCGACCCCGAGGCAAACCAAATCCAAACATATCTCATGAGATCTGATCTCCTTGATTGATGATCTACAACTCATCAATCAGCACCACCACTACCATGCCTTCCAGAACACGCCATTTATATTTAGCAATCTGCATTTAATCTGTTGGCAGATCTCTTGGTCGATCACCAAGAATGGTTTGGCAGTTTCCTTCACCTACTTCGATCTTCTCAATCAGTTTGTCCTGGAACTATGTTGTTCATTTGACATCGAGCTACAAACCTCTGCTACACATCCCATAAATCACGCAGTCGACATAAATGTTGACCTGTCACCATCTACCTCATCGACAACACTTTTACCGACATGTACATGCATGCCACTTCACCTCCACATGGCCCCTTTGTCAGCGTCCACCTTTGCTAGGTTGGTTATGTCGGTTTGGACAAGATCACCGACCAACCACACAACTGGGTTCATCTACCGGTTCACAAACCCTGCTTGTTATACCCTAACCAGTTTGTCATCAACCTTGCACCTTTCTTCTCTTTTGATGGAACACCTTCACTGGTTATCACTCTTGCCAAACCACCTCATGTGCATCTTCAACAGATAGGAGCCTTATGCATATGCACTTTACCAGCTTACTAATTGTCCTCTATACCGGCAGTATCTTCTGCATGAATACTGGTAAGATACCTTGCACACCGATGACATCAAACTTCATCTATTTGCATCTGCAGCAATACCTTTCTCCATCTTCAGTCTGGTTGCACTCTTTGTCTGTAATTGCTCAACCTTTTGCCTTCTTCTTCATTTGACTGGTTCATCTCTTAACCAGTTTGTCAAGGTGACAGACTCATTTGTCTAAGTGACAAACCCCTCACTCTTCAACTATCCTGATACCTCATTATGCCTTCTCTGTCGGTCCAATGCATATCTTTGATTTCATGCACTTGAAGTATCTTTGTGATTCATCGGTAGATCCGGTGTGAGCCTTCAATCCCCTGTCGATGGGAGTGGATCCTTGTCATCTGCATCATGCATTGCACTAATGTGGTTTCCCTGTTTGAGCAATATATCTTCAAAATAGGCACATGTGATCCGGTTGGGGCACATTCACTATCAGTCATCTCTTCAAATGGTTACTGCATCTTTATCCAATGACATCCACACAACATACTGGTGGCCTGCACATACTTCACCTCCGGTGTTTATGTGATTTAGATAACATTCCCCCTCTTCATCACAATCAACTGACCAACATCTTGCTCTCTTACAAATGTCATCATTTACTGGTTGTTATATAATTTTGGTCTCCTATCCATGTCTTCAACACAAGTCAAACAGTAACTTTTGTACTAGTGACTCCAATGGCCATTGTGTTGAATGACATTCTCTCCCTTACCGGTGACCTGCTAAGAAAGGTGACATCAAAGACATCACATCCGGTATGCATCAATGACAACACTACACATACAACTCCCATACTGATTGTCATCCTATACCGGTTGACATCAATGACAACACAATGCCAACAATATCCCTCTTTGGCATTGGTGTCAACACATGTAGTATCCGGCATACTACAGATTCTTTCTCCCCCTTTGACAACAATGGTAAAGGGCACTGACAGGGTTTCTCTCCTCCTTGTGTCTACCGGGCACTGACCCAGTTTTCTCTCTCCCTTTTTCTCTACCGGATGCTTCTCCTCCTTTGACCATCATACATTGCATCATCTCAATTCACAGGACAATTTGAAATGGAGGAATCATACACTAGCCGCCAGTCAAACTGCAACACTCCCATCCAATACCAATTTCCATCTTCTGCAGTTGATGCAGCTAGTACACCCATAAGTTCAAGCATGTCGGTTCTGCATCATGAGCACTTGAACTCCCCCTGAGTCATACATCTCAGGGCCTCATTGCATGTCAAGTTCAAAACCGGAGCTCCAATCTTTACCTTATACCGGTTGAGTTGTGCATATGTGATCAATCTAATGATCTATCAACTCCATTATATCTACCACAGCTTATGACATGATCCTGGAAGTACACAATGCCATGCAATATCACCATCATGTCATAAATCAAATCGGTTATCCCACAAAGGATGCATGCATGTAAGATCAAGAACCGGGCCAACATCTATCATTCAGGTCATCTGCAATACCACCTGAGACATAAACTCCACATTTCATGCTACCAGAGCTAATGCAATGATCTCGAACCTCATTGTCTTATGTAACCAGCAAGTACCTATTAGCATTCATATCGGTAACATCCTGCACATACCGATTTTTTTTGTACCGGTCCATCATCACTACCGAAACACCTTCCTGTAACTCTTGTCTTCTTGTGTTAATTTGCATCTGACACAGTAGTGATCCATCTTTCATCTGTAGGTGTGTAGACAAAGTAGCCACTACACACACTTGTCTTCTCATTTCTTTCCTTCATACTGGTAGCAACTTGTTCCTCCATACTTGCATTGTCCCATTCTTCTTCCCAATTTCAGTCTTAGGAGTAGATGTTACCTTCTTTTGTTGATTTTCCCTTGTACTACAAACATTGTTGTAATAGCACACAGCTTCCATGCCATAGGAGTAAATGGGGGGTCTCCTATTAAGCTAGTTTACACTTCTTCTTTTGATTATGCCATTGTAGCCAGTTGTCGGTTTCCATGGATTCCTTGCATGTACAAGAACACTTCTCATCATGTTCCATTCAGATCTTTGTTGCTCATTTCTTCTATAACTACCTCTATATCGAGCATGATTTTTCTTATGGTTACCATAGAACTGTGAGTTCTTCTTCTTGCATTCATAACTTTTGTGGTCAGATCTATTATAGTTATAACAAACACTATTTGCATAACCGGGAGAGGAAATATGCATGTTTCTACTCCTTGATATATTTTGCTCGTATGCATGATATCTATAAGATCCTAGATTGTTCCTTCTAGATCCCTTTTTACATTCTTATGCCCTATGGCCATAACCATTACATGCAAAGAAATAACCGGAAAAGGAAGATTTATAACTTACAAAATTATTCTGCCATGCATAGGGAGATCTTACCGGTTTGGTAACTCCGTGTCTGCTTCTCAGGGGATGGACCCTGGGATGTTCACTTTCTGCAGTTTCTCCATTTGATCCCTTCCTTTCCCACACTTGCTTTGTCTTGTGGGCGGTAGCATTTCCTTGTCCTCTATCGGTAGGAGGTCTTCTTTGTTGTCTTCTCATGTTCTTGCTTTCGGTGAAGTTGCCTTCTCCCATCTTCCCTTTTCCTTTGGGATTTGAATTGTTTCTCCTTCTTGCAGCACCGATCTTCATCATTGTCTCCATGTCTTCACCAGTTGTGGTTAGATCTACCTTCTTTCGGGGAGCATCTCTAACTGTGAAGGTCTAACCTAAGTTATCTCCATTTGAGGAGACAAACAGAATGTCATTATGGGGGACATTCTTGCTGGCGGAGCATTCACCGGCACCACTTCCTAATCCACTGGTATCCTTGGTATGCTTTTTCTTTTTCAACATTTTGTCCAAGGCATCACTGCTGCCATCAAACTGGATTCTTACCTTGAGCTCATCTTGACATTTCTCAAGGTCATTTCGGAGAATCTCCATTTCTCCTACCAGCTATTGCTATTCTTTATCCTTGACTTCTAGCACAAATTCTAGATCATTACACCGGCACACCTTGGTGTCTTCTTGTTGAGTCTTTAATTCTGAGACACATCTCTCAGATTCTTCAAGACATTTGATCAACCAGTTTTGCTCCACAATTGCAACATTCATCAATAACTTGTACTCATTCCTTATTCCACTAAGTTCTTTGAGTGCACTTACAAGTTCTCCTTCAAGATCAACTTCTACTTCTTCTTCTTCACCTTCACTATCACTGCCAAACACATATCGTCGGTGGGATCTATTTGCCTCATCACTTTCATAGTGTGCTCCTCACTTTTTGTCTCTTGGGCCATGAAGAGATGAGTTTCTTTATCATCATCACTGCAGCTGCTGACAGATCCACCTTCTACACCCACACGTATTTGTTGCATTGTTCTTCTTGCTTTCACAATCTGATCCAACAGTGGTAGACTCGTTACCATAGAGCTTCTTCACTTTATCCCACATGCTCTTAAAAGACCTGCACTTATCCACTTTTGAAGAAACATCAACGGATAGTCCATTGAATATAGCCTTCATGGCTTCTTCATTGCTCCTAGATCTTCTTTCTTCTTCAAGGTTGGTGGGAGGACTAACATGACAGGGGAGACCATTAGCAACTGACATCCAAACATCATACCCTAGAGAGGATAAGAAGACTTACATTCTACAACTCCAAATGGAATAGCTTAAACCATCAAATACCAGAACTAGGATTGATACTAAACAGACCATTGTGTCCTTAAGCCAGAATCTACCCATGCTAGAGAAGGCTAATCAACTGGGAACCTAGGCTCTGATACCAATTGTTAGACACAAGATACCACTGAGGGGGGTGAATCAGTGGTTTCCAATTTCTTCACTCTTAATCTCCTAAGTAAGTGAGCCAGTTAACATCCTAATACTTAGTAGGCCTGTTGATAAGATAAGCCAAGACAATGCAATGCAATGCAAGCATACACAAGGGCACATCACATGACACTAGTATATACAAGGACAACCCAAGATGGGAAAAATCTCGATGAGAAATGTTGTTGGAGTCTACTGCTCCAATCTAGCCTCACAATGGAAATCTCATTACAATGTTTAGGGTACCAACCCAAGGAGCACCAACCCCTGCACTGAGCTCCAACTCAGTGATCTTCAATGAACATAATCAATTACAAAAGTAATAGCCTTGTTACAAATGAACTTTGTAACTCTTCTGCAAATCTCTTCACCGGATCTTCTATCCAATTTATTGTCGGTTTTTTGCTCACCCTCTCACTATTGCACCATTATCTCCTGTTGCAACCTTACCGATTCAGCCTCTTCTTCTTCTTTGTCGGTTCTGCTCTCTTCCAGTTCTCCTTCCTCCCTGTTACACTGCTGATTATCACCATCGGTCTTCTTCACTCAGTCAGATATCCACTGTCTGATTACTTCTGATTCTCAACTTACCAGTTCTCTTTTGTTTTTCACTGTGCTCTTCTCTTTTCTGCAATCTTATTTGCCTCTTCTCTGTCGGTTCAGTCACCACCGGTATACTCCTCTCTTAGACTCAATGGCAAACTACCAGTTGCCACACTATTGTCGGTTGAACTCTTCAACCCTGTTTTCTCTTGCACTCAGTCTCTTCTTCTTCTTCTCATTGAGCACTTGACTTATTTCACTTCTTCACCAACAACACCATACTATCATTTAGCAACACCATACTATCATTCAGCAACATCTTTCATCGATTCTGACTTGCATATATATAAACAAGTCTTCCCACCAAAAACCAATTCAAACTTCAGACAGTTAGAGTTTCTTCATCGACCCCGAGGCAAACCAAATCCAATCAGATCTCATCAGATCTGATCTCCTTGATTGATGATCTGCAACTCATCAATCAACACCACCACTGTCTTGCCTTCCAAAACACACCATCTATATTTAGCAATTTGCATTTAATCTGTCGGCAAATCTCTTGGTTGATCACCAAGAATGGTTTGGCAGTTTCCTTCACCTACTTCGATCTACTCAATTAGTCTGTCCTGGAACTCTGTTGTCCATTTGACCTCGAGCTGCAAACCTCTACTACACATCCCATAAATCACGCAGTCGACATAAATGTCAACCTGTCACCATCTACCTCGCCGACAACACTTTTACCAACCTATACATGCATGCGACTTCACCTCCATGTGGCCACTTTGTCGGCATCCACCTTTGCTAGGTTGGTTATGTCAGTTTGGATAGGATCACCGACCAACCACACAACCGGGTTCATCTACCGGTTCACAAACCCTGTCGATTATACCCTAACCAGTCTGTCATCAACCTTGCACCTTTCATCTCTTTCGGTGGAACACCTTCACCGATTATCACTCTTGCCAAACCACCTCATGTGCATCTTCAACAGATAGGAGCCTTTTGCATCTACACTTTACCAACTTACCAGTTGTCCTCTATACCAATAGTATCTTCAGCATGAATACTGGTAAGATACCTTGCACACCGGTGACATCAAACTTCATCTATTTGCAACTATAGCAATGCCTTTCTCCATCTTCAGTCCAGTTGCACTCTATGTTTGCAACTGCTCAACCTTTTGTCTTCTTCATCATTTGACCGGTTCATCTCAACCGGTTTGTCAAGGTGACAGACTCATTTGTCTAAGTGACAAACCCCTCACTCTTCAATTGTCTTGGTACCTCATTATGCCTTCTTTGTCGATTCAGTGCATACCTTTGATTTCATGCACTTGAAGTATCTTTGTGATTCACCGATAGATCTGGTGTGAGCCTTCAATCCCCTATCGGTGGGAGTGGATCCTTGTCATCTGCATCCTACATTGCACTAATGTAGCTTCCCTTTTTTAGCAATATCTTCAAAATAGGCACATGTGATCTGGTTAGGGCACATTCACTGTCAGTCATCTCTTCAAATGGTGACTGCATCTTTATCCGGTGACATCCACACAGCATACTGGTGGCCTACACATACTTCACCTCCAATATTGATGTGATTTAGATAACATTCCCTCTCTTTATCACAATCAACTGACCAGCATCTTGCTCTCTTACAGATATCATTTACCGATTGTTATATCATTCTGGTTTCCTGTCCATATCTTCAACACAAGTCAAACACTAACTTGTGTACTAGTGACTCCAATGGCCATTGTGCTGAATGACATTCGTTCCCTTACCGGTGACCTGCTAAGCAAGGTGACACCAAAGACATCACATCCAGTATGCATCAATGACAGCACTGCACATACATCTCTCATACCGGTTGCCATCCTATACCGGTTGACATCAAAAACTATTAACCTTATATTCATCAACTTCTTATAATTGTCATAAAACCAATCACACATGGCAAAGAATGTCAACTAAGAAATCTCAAGATTCCTTCCAAGTTGGCTGCTTTTTTCCATGTGGGCACATTATTAATGTTGCACAAATATTAATAATTACAATTATAACTACAACTTATTAATACATTAAATATCCAATAACTAAATAACATCGCATCTAAAAAACCACCAAAATTTTACGGTCCAATGATTAAGTAGGCTTTTATAAAAAGGATGTCAATCATATAAATGAAAAAGAATAACATATATCAAAATCAACCATTTTTTGCTCTCATCAAGTTTATTAGATGTGTTGGTTAATATAATTGACTCATCAAAGTGGGTTTCCACTCTACTTCCACCCTGAAAATTGACTTGCTAAGACCAAGGAAAGGTAGCTTTCAAGCCAATACTCCATATCAAGACAAATGGTCCTAACATTCCCTAGGGCAATAATTTTGAGTGGACTAAAGATCTCCATGTCCTTGATAACTAGTCATCTATCATTACAAAATCGAGCATCTTACACATCTCCAACCTATATCTTGAATAAGTAATTTAAAGGTTCATGTGGTATTCACATCGCCTTAAAGAGACATCTCATCTATAGTGGTGTACTATTGAAACCCCCCTTAGATTTAACAAATATTGAATCAATCACCCCCAAGATAGTAACTAGGTGCTAACCTAGTTGTAGGCCACAATAAATTAATCACTAAATACTCAAAAAAAGGTGTTGGACATGACAATAGATTGCACAATCGCTCATTGACTACTCCAGACAAGGACGTGGTGAACATATGATGGTTTATAAAAATCTGTTAGATTGAAGATGATCAAGATGTTGGACGTGAATGTGGATTGCTCAATAATTTGATTATTAAATTATCCATGCCACATTTCACTCATAGTTCCCTTGTCACACTATCTTGCTTGTAGTTTGCAAAGGTGACAAACCCAAAACCATCATAGCTACCATAGAACATTGAGATGATGTCAATGTTCTACATGATCTTGAACATTCACTTGAATCAACTCTAACTATTGAAGACAAAGACAATCATAAAAGATTGAACTTCTTGAATTGGCCTAGGCACACAACCCCCTAAAAGCATATAATGTAGTACAAATTCCATCAAAGATGAGAGCTAAACACTCGCTATATGCAACAAAACGACAACTAAAATCACATCTACCATTGAGCATTGAGATGATGTCAATGTTCTACATGATCTTGAACGTTCACTTGAATCAACTCTAACTATTGAAAACAAAGACAATCATAAAAGATTGAACTTCTTGAATTGGCCTAGGCACACAACTCCCTAAAACCATATAATGTAGTATAAACTCCATCAAAGATGAGAGCTAAACACTCCCCATATGCAACAAAATGCCAACCAAAATCACATCCATCTTCTCTTGAATTAAGATAAATAAAGAAACCAACATATACTAATAAAATGTAGTATGTAAAGAGCTTATAGACCCACCTCTCCAATGCTTTAAAAATGGGCTCAAATGCACTCTGTATGACAAAGTTATTCCTTCTAGAATACCTAGGCTCAAAATTGTCATATGATGGTCAAATGGATTCCAAATTTAACATACAACGATGTGCCTCCAACGCTTGGTCACCCATGTCATCTTTTTGTTCTGCTCTACTCCTTAGCCCTCAATTGTGCATGCCTTCCACAAGACCAACTACTCCACCAAAATGTTGAAACCCTGCAACTATCTTCAGTGCAACCAATTGCTTGCCCCAAGACCTGAAACTTACATGGATTTTTTGGAGGCCAAAATGGGTAATTTTTTGATGAAACAAAAATGAACAAAAAGAAATTAAATATTGAATTAAGTATTAAAACAATATATTTGTATGTGATGTTCCATTTGAAACCCTTATCCTATGTTGATAAAATCTCATGCTAGAGTCTCACAGATCTCAAACGAACCCTTATCTCAAAAATTCATCACTTAAATCCAAAAGTTTCCTTTGCCCCAGGAATAAGGATTTATAATTTTGAAAACCTTGACAACACACGATGAGATCTTGTCACTCCTCGGTGCTCCTTTGTACTATTAGAGTACCAGATTTAGTGAGTTTTAAATTAGTTAAAATGTATAGATCTTACCTGGTGAACCTTAGTCGGCTTCTCCCTAGCACATAGGAAGCATATATCTGTCAAGCCTAAGTAAACCAAAGAATCTAAATAGCCAAATGAATGAAAACATTTGAGTCTGTTACATATGGTTAGATGTTGGCAACAAATAAAACATCCACACAATGCTGCTTACATCTTAAAGAGCTATAAGAAACCAGAGATCAGCTGAGAACAATTTTATTATAACTAAATAGGTGAGCATGGCCTCCTTGTTCAACCTACAAAAGATGAATAATCTTCCATTTGAGGTTTACAATATTAGAAAAAGGAAATAAATAGGAAATAAATAGACATAAGTCACAAGTAGCATGGGTTCAGGATGTGTAAGCGCAATGTTCTTTCAAAATCTTGTCCTCAATGGACAACACATCGACAGTCATGCAGAAATTAAAAGAGATGTATCAGCATAGAGTCCCAACCTGATGGCAGCATACTACTAATAACATCATCTGCAGAGAATAATATTTTCTTCTGTTTCTTTTAAGATCTTCATGTCTGTAATCTTTCGCAACATGCTTGATAATCAAGTTACCTGCTAATATGCTAGTACAGAATTTTCTCAATTCTTAACTAGTACAGAATTTTCTCATGGAAATTTTCAGCCATTTCAAAATTCTTCACTTGCACACATTTTTCACTTGCACACATTTTTCACTTGGAAACTCAATAGATGATACATATATACAGACAAACACACACGCACATATACATATATATATATGTGTGTATATGCATATGTATATATACACACATACATATATACACATGTATAGATACATATATATATATATATACACATATATATACACATGTATATATATGTATACACACACACACATATATACATATGTATATACATATACATACACACACATATATATATATATGTATCATCTATTGAGTTTCCATAAGAAAAATGTATACATACATACATACATACATATATACACATGTATATATATATATATATATATGTACACACACACATATATATATGTATGTATATATATACACACATATACATACATACATATATATATATATATACACACATATACATACATACATATATATAAATATATAATACAATCTTTTTTAGATCAAATCCTAATCAGGACATTATTGAAACTATGCCAATTACAGACATAAACCAGCCCAGGTCCATTGGAGACTGGAAGGGCTCTACTTTACCTGATGGTAGCTTCATCTGTATGTCTCCCAGTGACCAATCAACAGGAAGTTTTGACCTTCATTACGAGTCCTCGTTAGCAACCTCACATAGCTCCACTTTAACTAGAGGATTGATTCTTAAGTTATTTTACACCTTCCTCAATCAACTTATGTTTATGCTGGAAACAAATGCTCAAATCCCTGCTGATAGCATAATGCTCAAAGTTATCTATCATAGAAGTAAGAATGATTTTATACAAACAACAAGTCATTTACCAGGAAATTGACAGAGTACATTAAGGTATTCTCAGGACAATTTTAAACGAGGCAAACTAAATGTGAAAGTTTAAACCAAAAAATTAAAAACGGGTATTTTCAGAGTAGGTATTTGCATTTCAAACGGTAGCAATGCTTTGAAGTGCTGTCATGTATTTACATGGAAGACTGTTCGCCATCTCTTACATCAGTCCAAAAACTGAAGAAATTCAATGGATTGTAAAATTCGTTGTCTTGACAAAATTCAAAAAACTAGTACATGATTTCAACAGTATCTTTACTCCTTATGTCAAACATAAAGTTAATTGTATCTTTGAAAATAAACATGCCTAGAATAAATTAACTCAGAGATGGTAAATAATATCTCTTTGCATGCATAATAAAAAATGTTGTTCACTGGTTTCCCTGTAAATGAAAGAATTTAAAGTAGATGCATCCTCTCAACAGGTGATTCTTGCAACCACTCAATTAAGGGCTTACCAAGGCCAACAAAACACCCCGAATTTCCATTTTCAACAGAAAATGGAGAACCAAAAATGTTGAGCACATGCTCAACTGATTGTTTCACTAGAGAAGAACCCATAACCCTACTACGTCTTCCCCATCCTGTAATAATGTCTATGCGATCTGGTCCAACACCAGAAATGAGCATCCTCTCCCTAAAGGAGGACAGTGTTCGTGACAAGGCAACAAGGGCTGTTCCCATTGACATCACATGAAGATTGATTGTCCAATACTTTGGTGCTTTCCGGGTCACAGCATGTGGATAAAGATTTTTCTCCATGGCAACTTCCCAGACAAATCCTGCCTCTTCTTTGAGGTCTGATTTGTAGAGGAAATTTGTTATTGCATCAGCAAATCCCCTCTTGCTTTCTTGATCTTCACTGCGCATCAATTCAAAGAAGCTGGTTGCATGTTCCCTAATATTCTGTCCACTGGGTTCGGCTGTGGGCAAAGATACAAGAAAACAATGTGCTGGATGGCCTGTGTTTGCCAAAAGTCTTGAGAATAAGTTCATGTCTTGCTGACATACACTACTTGTGCAGCAGCTTAAGAGCAGAGTGTATGTCTGCAGAGATGGGAATAGATTTAATTGTAACATTGTCTGCAGAACCATTTGTGCATTACTGAACATGTGTGCTCTCAAAAAAGCACTTAGTAAAGAATTGCATGTCGGAACATTTGGCCTGAGACCTGAATTTAGCATCTTGGCATACCAAATACTTGCCTTATCAACATTTCCTGCTTTTCCCCACATATCAACTAGTAGGCCATAAACTGGCTCATCTGGTGTCCAACCTGCCTGCTGCATCTCCATGAAAACTGCCTCTGCTTCTTCAAAACGGCCACAATGTCCAAGAACCTCCATCACTATGTTGTAACTCACCTGATCTGCTTGGAAGCCAGCATTCTGCATATCTCTATAAAGCTTTAACACAGTAGAGTACTTCCTGGCCTTTGCATGCAAATCCATAATGATATTATAAGTAACCAAATTGGGAACATAACCTCGATCAATCATCTCACAAAAAAGTTTGTATGCTGCAGGTAAGTTCCCTGCTTTTCCAAGGCAGTTAATAATCACACTGTAGGTAAATGTGTCAGGGGTCAAACCTGCTTGCTGCATTTTCCTATACATTTCCATGGCTACATTAAGAAACCCAGCTTTAGCATGTATGTCAATTAGAGTGCAATAGGTGACCTTATCAGGTCTGCACCCAGCTTCTTGCATTTTGTGAAAGATGTCCAGAGCTTCTCCTAGGTAGTTAGCACGGCCATAGCAATGTATAAGGCGATTATATGTTACAACAGTAGGTTCACACCCCTCTTTTTGCATCTCATCAAGCAACGTATTTATGACATCAAATCTCCTGGCACGGCCCAGGATACCTATCATGGTTGTGTACGAATGTTCATCATGCTTAAACCCTGCCTGTCCTTTTGCCCAGTTGAAGAAGTTCAAAGCCAAGCCAGGTTCCTGCTGCTGTTTGAGAACTTGATTTACTTGATAAACATTCAACTTTGCATTCAAATTGGCCAATGCCTCAACCGTTGCAGGTCCCCAATACATTTGTCTCAAAATACTAGAAACTTGCTCTACTAAACTCCCTTTGGCAGGAGGAGAAGCCCATTGAGAACGATTTCCATTTTTCTTATTTCCTCCAGCATGTCCTTTATTCATACCTCTTCTGCGGTTTTCAGGTTGTCCCCTGTTATTCCCATTTGTGGATAACTTTCCAGGATGAATTTTATCTGTTGCATTACTTGTCCTCCACTTACTTTTACTTTCAGGATTGTTTTTATAGCCCACATATTGACTAGGAGAAGAACTTGTTCCAGAAGCCAGTGGAATCTCAAAACATTGCCTTTCATCATCCTCAGAAATTTGGATAAGGTGTGGTTGTAAGAAACCAGATTTTCCTTGTACATTGGCTGTCGAGCAGTATCCCTTGGGATAAGTATGTTTTGAGGGATTTGAACTAAAGCACTGTTGCTTCTGTCCCTGAACACCAGGTAAGTACTCTTGTCTTAATGGTGGTGCATCTTGCCTAGAATTAGAATATGGTGAATGTTCCCCATACTCCTGCGAAAATGTCCTCTGTGTTTTTGATAAGTTGCTTGATCCTTCTGGTGCATTTTGTTTCTGAAACTCTTTCTTTCCTGTTGAAGATGCTGAAAATGACTTGGAGGAACTGTTAGGCGATGTTGGTTTCCTTCTAACGGCTCCTGACTGTATACTACTGTGGGGACATGCTGCTTCCTGAGCATCACTCGACACAGATAGATGCTTAACTGCCTTAAGACCACCACCAATTGAATTATCAGGAACTTCTGTTGAAATAGAATTGTCCAATTCTGCAGCATTTTGGACTTTTACAGCTCTACTAGCTTCTTGTTTGACAGCTTCTTTTTCAGCTCCTGGGATGCCAACTTCAGGAGGAACTTTACTTCTTGAACTTGGATATTTATCACTCGTGAAGGATGGTCTTGTCGTGTCATTTGAATTACTAAATTTGGAGGATGACAAATGAGAATATCTGTGGGTGCTAGAGTCGGTTGAGCTATTGAAACGGGATTTGGGGACGTTATTGTCATCTTCAGGGGAAGAAGCTGAGCCTCCATCCAAAGAATTATTCCGCACACCAGATACTATTAAGGACCTGGCACCCTTGCCAAAATGAAGCAGCTGTTTTGACCTCAACATTATCTGTAACCAGGAATGACAATTACAAAAACCAGCTAAGCCCCATAATAAATCAATAGTCATTGAAATCCACAGCTGTATGGTGCTCTAAATATTTCTCGATGTACAAATTTCATGAGAGATCTTTTCAGAACAAATTTAAACTAGCAGTCTAATAGGTGACAACAACACAGACACTTCATAAGACTAAACTCATTAGATCCTTAGTAACAGAAACCAGCAAGGAGATCACTAACAATTTAAAATTTCTGCTACAATAAACATGCTTCTGTTAGTGAAAATGAATGCACTCCAATAGAGCAAAAATAAATTTTCTAGAGATCTAAAAACTTTAGCTGACAATAGAATAGATAAAATAGAAGCATTAGGAATTTAGAGTCCATAACAATGATAATTGTACAGCTTTTGGAGAGAACTGTATAGCAGAGTTTTACATCAACATTTCAAATCACACTCCATGATTCATCAACAGGATAACCCCAAAAATGGATGACATAGTATGATCCGAAACATTGATGTAATAAAACAGATCATTCTGAAGAAACAGACATCAAAAAGCAACTCCTATGCATTTTCAAATTGTTCAGCCATGAAAAAAAATCAGGGAATTTAACTAGATGAACCAATATATAGCTTCTGTAAGGTGGAAATAAATGCATTCCAAATTAGACAAAATGAAAACTCCCAGAAATCTAAAACTTTAGTTGACAATATAGCAGATCATTTTGAGGAAATGGGCATCAAAAAGTAACATCTATGCATTTTCAGATTGTTGAACCAAAGCAAAAATAAGGGTATTCAACTAATCTTGTCAATATTCAGGGGGGGACTAACAGTAAAGCATCTCCAAAGAGATAATAACAGGGGTAGCGATACAATTGTTCCTATTT
This sequence comes from Cryptomeria japonica, assembly GCF_030272615.1. Taxonomy (NCBI): domain Eukaryota; kingdom Viridiplantae; phylum Streptophyta; class Pinopsida; order Cupressales; family Cupressaceae; genus Cryptomeria; species Cryptomeria japonica. Next base: position 529,226,543 of record NC_081405.1, read on the forward strand.
GTTGATAAGGAGGCACATAAACAACAAACTTAAACCGTAGCCAAAAACATAAATCTAAAATAAACACGGAGGTTTCCAGAATACCAACCTTCCAGCTAGCATATTAACATAATGTATTTGAGTTTAAGAAATGGACGCTCGACCCCTGTGTCCTGAACTGGCATGTCATGCTTTCAGCTGGTTGTCCAAACTATATCAATGTAAAGCAACGAAAACTTCAGGATATGATATTATGATCCATACCACCAAGGATCATGCTGTAGTATCTTCATCAAAAACAAAAGATAAAACTAAGCCTTTATTTACTGCACTGTATGCCAACCAATCCCTATTCAGCCAGTAGGTCAATCAGACATTTGAGATCCTGGTCTGAATCCCTATTTAGCCAGTGGGTCAATCAGACAGTTGAGATCCTTTTCTACACAGACTAGGAAAGTCTACACAAAAAAGCACTTGTTTGCACAGAGTACATCATCCCCTGGCATTGCAACAGCTAATAAGGTTATGATGCTTAACCCTAGCAGTTCTGCATGAAGGGCACAATCAAAGTTTGTCAATACCAATGCAGCTGCTCATTATTAGACTGTTCAATTAGCAAGGCAAATTTTCTCTAACCTTTAAGTATGCTAATGGCTACTGTTCTCTAAAAGAAAACTCTTACAATATGAGTAGCTTTGCAAATATTTTTTTGTAACAATTTAACTTTAGGTCATAGACTTTGTAATCTTGCCCTGTATTATGTTAGATTTCTACACTTTTACATAAGAAGTTCTCCATTTTTCTTTTTATTCAGACTTAGCTTATAAACTATCTAAACTTTAAACATGGCTGAACTGGTTTCAGTCATCAGATTGTTATGCAGCTACCTATTAATCGACGAATCTTGAAATACAAGTCAGAGTTTACACAGACAACATTCTTGCATTATGGCAAATATCTATGACCTACTGGAAGCTCTCTCAGAGAACTCTCCCTCAGATCATGATGAGGGTTACACTCTCCTGGTTTGCGAAGTAGATACCCTTATTTGTCCATACTGCCGATGGAAGGATTGTGTTTATGTATGTTTGTTTCTGTTAACCATTTGTTAATTTTGATTAGTGTATGAGGTCCTTTGAGCTGGAACCCTATTGGGCAGGGCAAACCCTCATTCGAAGGTGAGACTACAGAGATTTTACTGTTAGCAGGGCCGAAGAGGTTTCTCCTACAATTTGGCGTAGCCACCAAATCACCACAATTACGGCTTCCATTAGCGGCTGCAAACCATGCGCTAATGGAAAGTGATTGTACTAATTTGTAATTTATGCCTCTCTAGTATATAAAAAACATATTCTCCATTAACATCTCAAGTAGTGAAATATTATTAATTGCATTTTCTGCCGAATATCTGAAGACTGGACAATAGCAGGCCATCTATGTAATAGCACCTATGTAATAGCACTTATTTTACATTACTTTGTCCCTGTGCTAGTTCTGACAATAGTCAGTTTCCAACCAGTTTCCCAAAACTTGTCAGAAAATACGGTTACCCAACAAAAAGTAGATCGCAGAGAAACATATTTGGGGGCGCTTAGACGAGAAAGGGCACTACTTATGGGGAAAAAGCTGCAAGTTCCAACCGCCAGATCTTGACCAACATGAATTTCAGATGCTATCAAACAAAACCAGGTACAATGCTCACAACACATAAAACTTCCAGTAGACTACGGCGGCCATTAATTTCTGGTTTTTCCCAGTACCAACAGGATCCAAGTCCATAAAAGCAATATACCAGATCCCTTAAAACTCAGTTGTACTGGTTCATGGTGTCAATAAAATATGTATTTTGCAGTACCCATAAGTCAGGATGAACAAGAAGAGCCCTCCAGAGAGCATTGTGAGCAAACTGTGCTTTTATACAGGGCAATGTTTTGCTAAATAACCAAATGCAAACTGATGAAACACACAGAAAAATTCAACTTCTACCCGCTGAGATTGAAGAATAAGATCTTACCTCCAAAAGGTGCTCACTTGGCTGGGAATGAGTAAAAGCTTGTACAGAAGACGAATTCTAGTTCAGCACAATTCCCTCCTTCAATGGAAACATTTTGATGTTTCATGTAGCCGTGCAAAAGCATATAGGAGAAAGCAACAATGGAAGCATAAACATGGTGATGATCAGGTGATCTTGTGATGAGAATATCTGTGCATGGCCATGGCCATGAAATGAAATGTCACCACCACACTAGACTGAATGCAATGAGCCATGACAGACATTAATTTATTTAGCATGTCTTGCGGCGAACCTAAAAAGTCAGGCTCGGCACCCAAAAATTCAGGCTCGGCAATTCCTGCATAAAAATTTGTTCTTTTTTCTTATTGGACTGATTTTTTCACTGGGTGTACGGATTCAGAAAGCTCTTGGAAATGTTGGTTCCACGTCTATAGGGATTCGGGACGCCGTCTGCTCGTCGGCTATGTTTCTTCAAATAATTTTTGGTAGGTAATCTAATGGTTGAATTTGTTTCCAAGAATTTGGGGATTTATTAAATCAATATTATATCTTAGGTACTTTGTAATGTGATTATTTGATTTAAAGTATAAGATTTACATAAATGTTCTTATTATTATTATCATTCTATTAGGGTTAGGGCTGATTTTTAATTAAGGTTTAGTTTGTTTTTTCTTTTTGTTTTCTTATAATTTTATTATTATTTAATTTGTAAGGTGTATAATTTTTTAGATGAATATGGGTGTTAGTTTTCATGTCACAAGCGCACTGTCCATAAAACAAGATAACAGAAAGAACAGTAAAGTCGTTTGAGGAGAGCAACACCTATCTTTATTCAATAATGGGCACCCCAATAAGAGTGTCGGAAAAGCAAGATAACAATAACAGTAAAGTCATTCGAGGAGAGCAACACCTATCTTTATTCAATAATGTGCACCCTAATAAGAGTGTTGGAAAGCAAGATAACAGGAATAACAGTAAAGTCGTTCCCCATTTATAATGTTAGAAAGCAAGATAACAGAAATAACAGTAAAGATGCGATAAGAGCAACACCTGTCTTTACCAATAATGGGAACACCAATAATTTTATGATCATGGTATATCTTTTTGAGAGATGGTTAATTTACCCAGAATCAAATCTTCAATGACATAGAAAACAATACCAAATGTATGGGACTTAGTAAACTAAGTCACGACAATTAGAATTTCAATTTACCCAATAATTTTATGATCACGGTATATCTTTTTGAGAGATGGTTGATTTACTTAGAATCAAATCTTCAATGACACAGAAGACAATACCAAATGTATGGGAATTAGTAAATAAGTCACGACAATTAGAACAGTGGCGGCACACACGAGTGAGTGATATGTCAGTGTGTTAATAAAAGCTATTTTTAAAAAAATATAGAGTTGATATACAAAAATGATATACTAACTATAAAATAACTCTAAGTAAATAAAATGACTATATTTTAACATAAATTTTTATGTAAAAGTAAAATATAATTGAATTTTTTAAATAAATATTAAATGTATTCATATGAAAAGTAAAAACAACTTCATCAAAAAAAAAGTAAAAACAACTAATAAAGTAAAAATTTAAAATATTTTTATTTTTTATACAAGATTTTTTATATTTATTGTCTTATTATTGAAACATAAAATAACTCTCTAATAAAATATTAAAAAAATATTGTGACAACAAATATTATTTAAATTTTAAATAATAATTTCAAAAATATTACTTTTTAATTTTTTTTAAATTATTTAAGTATATAACTATTTACTATTTTATTTATCAAGTTACATAATAAATAACTTTAAAAATAACTCTTTCTATATATATATATATATATATATATATATATATATATATATATATATATATATATATATATACATATATATATATATATATATATATATATATATATATATATATATATAGCTCCTTCATAATGATATCTCTTGTGTAATCTCTTTGCATATTTTAATCAACAAAAATGGTTGAAGATGATTCCAATATTACAAGAGATATCAAATCCTTTTAAGTTTTCACATAATAAATTTACCATGGAACAAATTGAAATTCACATCTTTCTTCTAGATGAATAATAAATCATATGATAATTACATGGAATATGATACAAAATGTATAGACATTAGAAAATTAGGCCAGGGCAATTAGAATTCTAATCAATTTAATCATCAAAAATTGTTGAAGATGATTCTAATATTATAAGAGTTTTATCAAATCCTTTTAAATTTTCACATCAATTGTAATTATCTTTAACTTTCCATTTACTAAGTCAACATAATAAATTTAACATGAAAAAAAATGAAATTCACATTTCTTCTAAATGAATAATAAATCATATAATAAGTAAATGTATTAAATGTACATCTAGTAAATATAATAATATGGAAAATCACTGAGCTTTAAAGAAAAGCAAACTAAGCATGTGGAAATTTTGTAGAAGTGACTAGAATTTTCTCCTTGAAAGTTTATTGAGATTTATTAGATCAGTAGTATATCTTAGGTACTTTGTAACGTGATTATTTGATTTAAAGTATAAGATTTATGAGATTGTGTAACATAAATGTTATTATTATTATTATCATTCTATTAGGGTTTGGACTAATGATATTAGGGCTAGTTTTTAATTAAGGTTTAGTTTGTTTTTTCTTTTTGTTTTCTTATAATTTTATTATTATTTAATTTGTAAGGTGTATAATTTTTAGATGAATATGGGTGTTAGTTTTCATGTCACACGTGCAGTGTCTATAAAACAAGATAACAGAAAGAACAGTAAAATAGTTTGAGGAGAGCAAGGTCTATCTTTATTCAATAATGGGCACTCCAATAAGAGTGTCGGAAAAGCAATGTCTCACAGGTAGTGTCCACAAAGCAAGATAACAGAAATAACAGTAAAGTCATTTGAGGAGAGCAACACCCATCTTTATTCAATAATGGGCACCCCAATAAGAATGTTGGAAAGCAAGATAAAGGAATAACAGTAAAGTCGTTTACACCAGGAGAGCAACACCTATCTTTATTCAATAATGAATACCCCATTTATAGTGTTGGAAAGCAAGATAACAAAAATAACAGTAAAGATGCTATAAGAGCAACACCTGTCTTTACCCAATAATGGGCACCCCAATAATTTTATGATCATGATATATCTTTTTGAGAGATGGTTAATTTACCTAGAATCAAATCTTCCATGACATAGAAAACAATATCAAATGTATGGGACCCGACAATTAGAATTTCAATTTACCCAATAATTTTATGATCATGAGAGATGGTTGATTTACATAGAATCAAATCTTCTATGACACAGTGGCAGCACACACGAGTGAGTGATATGTCAGTGTGTTAATAAAAGCTATTTTTAAAAAAATATAGAGTTGATATACAAAAATAATATACTAACTATAAAATAACTCTTAAGTAAATAAAATGACTATATTTTAACATAAATTTTTATGTAAAAATAAATTATAATTAAATTTTTTAAATAAATATTAAATGTATTCATATGAAAAGTAAAAACAACTTCATCAAAAAAAAAAGTAAAAACAACTAATAAAGTAAAAATTTAAAATATTTTTTATCTTTTATACAATATTTTTTATATTTATTGTCTTATTATTGAAACATAAAATAACTCTTTAATAAAATATTAAAAAAATATTGTGACAACAAATCTTATTTAAATTTTAAATAATAATTTCAAAAATACAATTTTCTAATTTTTTTTCAATTATTTAAGTATATAACTATTTACTATTTTATTTATCAAGCTACATAATAAATAGTTTTAAAAATAACTCTTTCAATTAAGAAAAGACTATATATATATATATATATATATATATATATATATATATATATATATATATATATATATATATATAGCTCCTTTATAATGATATCTCTTGTGTTATCTCTTTGCATATTTTAATCAACAAAAATGATTGAAGATGATTCCAATATTACAAGAGATATCAAATCCTTTTAAGTTTTCACATAATAAATTTACCATGGAACAAATTGAAATTCACGTCTTTCTTCTAGATGAATAATAAATCATATTTAATAATTACATGGAATATGATACAAAATGTATGGACATTGGAAAATTAGGTCAGGGCAATTAGAATTCTAATCAATTTAATCATCAAATCCTTTTAAATTTTCACATGAATTGTAATTATCTTTAACTTTCCATTTACTAAGTCAACATAATAAATTTAACATGGGAAAAAATGAAATTCACATTTCTTCTAGATGAATAGTAAATCCTATAATAAGTAAATGTATTAAATGCACATCTAGTGAATATAATAATATGAACCCAAAACCAACAAAATAAGAAAAAAAAAATTACATAATACAAAATAAATGTCATTTCTTTCTTCAATCTGAGTAGTAAAAAAAATCATTGAGCTTTAAAGAAAAGCAAACTAAGCATGTGGAAATTTTGTAGAAGTGACTAGAATTTTCTCTTTGAAAGATTATTGAGATTTATCTCTTATACTTGTCTTTATTTGTGTCCATATAAAGAGTTCACTTTTAGCTAAGGTAGCCTCTTGTGTGGCCAAAGAAAAACACTAGATTTGACTAAGATTAATGATGAGAGTTGTAAATGTTGTATAGTTCTTAATCAAGTCATAGATCGAGTTTTTAGCTTGTTAAGCCTAAATTTTATGTCAGGGATGAATTTAAGATCATTGTTTTATTTGATGTTTGATAAGGATAACATTTCTTTATATTAGAAAAGAGAGTTAATAGGATAAGAAAACCATGTGAGAATAGAATTTTAACGTTTTAAGATTGTATTACGTCAATAATATGTATATTGAATTTCAATAGTTGAATGGAGTGGTGTAGAGTCATCAGTCTCTTTCTTTCAAGGTTCAATGAGCATGATGATATTTTTGAAAAGATACTATATAATTCTTTATATATATTTTTCTTATTTATTAATCCATAAGTTATTTGATCCTCTAAATTATGTTATAAATGGTTGAGATGTAATGTAATATTGCCCTATAATATCCTTAATAACTAATACTCTAACAATAGTAAAATTGAGATCCTAACTAAACTATAAGAAAATAGAATTGTCATAGCATCAACAAAATCTTAAAAGGCTTCTTCTATATTATATTAAAGTTTATATGGTTCCTTTCTAATTATTATGATATTAAGACACTTAAAATGAGAAGAAGCAACTTAAAAAGTTGAGGAGTGGATGAGTGCTTATACCTTGTAAATTGAAGGAAGGAGGTTGGTTACTCTTTCAAATCAAGTCCTTAGACATACCCCACATTTTTCATGAAATTAACTCTCACATACATTTATCTATACAAAGGACTCTCCTAAAAAAACCTTGTACAAGCTTGTTTAGAGAACTTTAACCATATGTGCGTGTGGTCCATTCATAAATATTTATTCCTAGGAAGTTACTTACTATATGCCCCCAAAAATATGATTTTAGGACACATATTCTCTCCTCTCACACCTTAGTGTGATCTTGAGGATTAGAACTTGTTATTGTCTCCTCATGGCCCCTACTTTTCTTGCCTAGATAAGGCATAATATCAATGGGATCACATGTGTATGCACTCACTTGAATAATCAATTTGTTGGTGTTTATTTTGTCTTTCACTTCATATTAAAGTAGTGTATTTTTTTAAAAAGCACCAAAAAATTAAAATATATAAAAAATCCAGCATGCATCATGGACCATAATTCACCATCCATTGCGAAAACTAAAATCCTGCCCAAAATCAAACTAAATCATTGTAATCGCAAATTCATTATACCAATCTGATAACCCCTTTGAACACGATGATGATTATGATTATTTTATTGTTGAACAAGAAGATTATATTAATGAGCCCTTAGATGACATTATCTTCTAGGAAAGTTTGGCATGAGCCCTAATCACCCAACCATAAACCATCAAGAGCCTATAGATAAAGGATATCCTAGCACAAGCTATTTTAGTAGCCCAAGCCAAAATTCTATTGGTTATCCCCATGGTAAAATAAATGATCCACTAGACTACATCCTAAGGTGTGACAAGGTTTCCATGAATAGGTACCTTATAAGCATTGGAGAAAACATTTCCTTGGACTATCACCTTCAACATCTATGTAGGGTAACCCACCCAAATCAAAAAACATACTTGGACAATCCACATCCATCAAATGCATTATACTCTTCACTTTTCCCTACCAATCCTTATCCCAAACCATTAAATCCGCCATCCATCCTTAGTTATCATAATCCTAGTTCATTAATATCTATAGATATTATTCTATCTAAATATATAATAAATTGTCCATTGATCCCACCATCTATCCCTATGAATACTACAACATTTGATCATCCATCCATCCCTAATAATCCTAATCTATCAACACCTACAAATCCTATATCATCCTATCCACGATGCATCCACACAAGTTCTAATACTAATCCACTTACTCACAATAATTCTAATTCATCTACTCATCCATTCATCCCTACAAACCCTACAATATTACATCCTTCACCCATCCATATCAATCCTACTTTTAGTTCATCTATCTACATAGATCCTAATCCCTTGACCAATGAACCTCATAATCTAAATGGCCCCCGTGTCGATACCCATCAAGAGTAATACATTCTAGCATAAGAGGATCTTTTATGCTTAAACCAAGGCCAAAAAAATATGTACTTGAGCAATGCCATTTCTTAAACAAATGATAACCCTATCCCCTTACATGAATCCTCCATAAAAAAGCTTTAAAAGGAATTTTTTTTATCAAAACCCAAACAAACCAATTAAACCAACATAGATAACGATTTTATCTAAGGGATACTAGCAAGGAATCAAAAACATGAATCTAAGGAGTTGTGTCACATCCCTCACAAGGTTTTATATTACAAGATCATCTAAAATTACCATGGTCATTCCCATAAATTTGTTAGAAGTATGATTGCCATTGCACCAAAAGATCAACTTGTTAATGCCTGATACAAACACTAAACTTATAGAAACCACAGAAGGTGGTTAAGCCATGTCACAAACCTGAGAATTTCATTGCATGATATAAGGAAACCAAGGTCGCACACCTTGCAACAATCCCCCCCCCCCCCCAACACAAGTGAGGAGGTTTGAACTTGTGACCTAGGCTCTGATACCACTTGTTAGAAGTATGATTGTTGTTGCACCAAAAGATCAACCTGTTAATGCCCGATACAACCACTAGACTTATAGAATCCTTAGGAGGCGGTTAAGCCATGTCACAAACCCAAGCGTTGTGTTGCACAACACAAGGATACCAAGGGCACACATCTTGCAACAAAATTAACCCACAAAAAAAAATGAAGTCCATCCACCCTTGTCATGCTATCCATAATATCTAAGATCCATAAACTTCATAAAATCCAAAAACCTCACAAATATAAATTCTTGAAGTTGAAGAGATACATTTAATAGCCCATTGATCAAGGCCATAGCAAGCTTAGAGGAAATGAATCTATATCAAAAAATGAACATAAAAATCCATACCATGTTGAATTAAAGATTGTGCTTTGATACCATGTTGAATTTTGCAACACAAGCTTGCAAGATCAAACAACAAACTAGAACACCTTCCACAAATGAGATTAGTAAGAAAAATATGCCATATTCCTTAAAATCAAAGATTACCAGATGAAATTACAATGCATAATGATGTGCTTATATAGTGAGCACAAATATTCCCTAAGCTAAATTTAGAAGAACTAAATTGAAAGCATGAGGAGCCAAAAAAGTTAATAGTTAAAATGCTCTAATAACCCACCCCTCACACCCCCCCTCTTAAACTTAGGGTGAAGTAAGAAACCTCTAAATGCATGAATGGAATGGGTCTCAACAACAAAGGCTTGATTTGGTGCCCATGTACAAACCAATGCAATGTGATCTCTCACAAATAGAGAAAGGGAGAAAAACCTAGAGGGAAAAAAGCCCCTCTCCAAAAGAGAAAAAAAAAAGAATGAAGGACTAAGAAGCCTCCAATAAAATGTCCCAAAAAAGAATAAGTGTGAAGAACATCCTTTAAGCATAAGAAGTTGTAGACACCTATCAAATGATAACTACCATATTAGTGTTGAATGAAGAACCTCCTCCAAAACCAAGATGATGATCAAGATCAACAAGACAAGAATCAATAAGAGTGCCCCCAATGACACTAATCAAATAATCAAATGGAAAACAAAGGCAAAACGTTTGGGAGTAAAAGATATAGGTGGCATATGAATCAAAACTAAAATAAACATAAGTTTCTCACAATAAACTCAAGCCCTTCTCCCTATCTCTTCAAGCCCTACAAAGCAACAAAAAGTAATGCGGGTCCCTCAAGGGTAGGATATGTTGCAAGGGATTAGAATGGTAATACTCTAGTAATAGGGTAAACAAAGTTGGTAGAGGGCACTAACAATGAAGTTGAAGCCCAATTTTCTCTACTAGTAGTCAAAATGGCAGATAGATTAGCAATTTCAAACCTTCAATATTTAGAAGACGGATCTTAGTTAGTAGTAAGTGTCGTTATCAAAGGTGAGTCAATCTCTTAGAAATTAAATTAATTCAGAATTATTTATCAAAATTTAAAAGTTTCCTTGTCACCCACCCCTTGAGAGGGGGGATTCATTTGGTGGATAGGTTGTCCAATGTGATAGTAGCAATAAATAAAGATCAAAGGGGGGAGATTTGGGATGAACTTCGAGGTGTTAAGTTTGATGATCAATGAATGTTGAGATGGGTTGGTTGAGGTGCAAGAGAGATCATACACCACCAAATTTTGATGGCAATTATGACTAGTTGTGTATTAAATGCCTTTTGCCAGTAGTCATTATTTATGTTCTAGGTGGAGCTCTTTTCACTTTGTAGAAAACCTTTGAATGTGCTAGTTTGTGGAAGGAGATTGGTGGTGGTAGTGTTTGAAGGATGGAGGCTAGTTTTTCACTGGTGACAACCAAACAACAATTATCTTTCATGGGATAGGTGTCAAAGAAAATAATAAAAAGCATTTTTTAATATTCAGAGATCATTTTCTTTTAGATAATGGACATCCTTTTAGGTGAGTAATTTATGAGTGTAGCTCATTGTTACCAGATCAATGTAGAAATTTTGTCCATGATCATGGCATATGGGGTCTGCAATTGGGCAACAAGGATGATGTATGTTGGGTGATGCAGTAAAGTGTCAGGGAGGAGTGATTTTATGGGATGCACAAGGTCCTTTTCAACATTGCTTCCCAAGGTTAGATTTTTGTCTGGCAATGGAGTGTGGGTGTAGATTGGTGACCTAAAACCTCCCATGCAACCTTTCATAAGATGAAGTGCAATGTCCGACAAGGATGAGAGGCGGGCAAAGGCAAAAATTCATCTCATCAATATAATTTATTTGGTAACTTTGTTTAGTTCAATTTCAATTTTTGCTCAATGCTTTCCTCTTCTCAAATAATTCACTTACTAAATTTTAAAAACTATATAAAAAAAAGTAAACTTCCATTGAAAATATAAACTTCAAATTTAAATATCAATATTTAAATTATTGAAAAAAACCCACTGTTATTTCCTTAATATAAAGTACTAAAATATTTCTAATTATAAAAACTATTAGAAGACCTAAAAATAAAATAAAATAATGATAAGTAACTTCTGAATATTGTAAGATAATTATAATAAAATAAAAATATTTAATGTCAACCTAATTGTGATATGTAACTTTCTTAATATCCTAAGATAATTTTTATAAAATAAAAATATTTAATGTCAAACATAATTAAAAATTGTATTTATATCAACCCAAAATGTGTGGAGAAAGAACAGGCAAATTTGATTTGTAATCTTAAAAAAACTAAGATATGACAATATTTTTTGAAGTATATGTATCCGTAGGGGGTCATCCGTGGTGTGGTGTGGTGTGGTGGGTCAGTAGATTGTGGTCATGGTTTAATAGGTAGATTGTGCTTCATTATTATATGGCTTTTTTGGGGGATCTTTCTTGTCCACTTATATATGTTGATTATTCATGGGGAAAGGAACTTTTAGGTTATATTATTCATGTGATATATGACCTTTTGTTTTTTATTCGTGTTTGAATGTAGAATATTCGCTTGAGATTCGCATATAAGGTGGTGTTTGCACACTTTAATTGAATATATGAACTTTGAATTTTTAGAGAGGAATTTGTATGCAAAAGAGAGAAACTTGTAAGGTGACAAAAAGATATTTAAAAATATATATTTAAAAAGTTTTGTTTGGTGGGTAAAGTTCACGGTTATAATCTTTTTTTTAAATTGTTATATATAAAAATTTCTTTGGCCTTAATTGGTTAAATTTAGATTTAAAAGTAATTGTAATTGAAATAGAATTGAGATAAATAAAATAATTAATAACTAATATGTTGCATGAAATTTAGCTTGGATTTATAGGAGTAATCTAGTTAAAATATAATAACTAAAATTTACTTGCTTTGCCTTGTTGTAATTATGTCTAATGTAGGGTAATGTCTACAAACACTATTTGGTAACTTATCAAGAAAAGACCACGTTCTCCTCAATCAAACCCCTGGGCATAGCAATTCAACAATGATAAATCAAGATCAAATAGAACAAGTATACATATAGTATGTCTACTGTAATGATGCAATTAGTATATTTTCTCATGTCAATGATCTTGTATCTAGATCTGAAATGATAAAAATGACTTATGGTATTTCCATAAATACCCCAATCTAATTTGAAATTTGAAATAGTTCACACTTTATTTGACTTATAATCATTAGGATGAAAGGGGGAACATGTGCCCATTTTAAAAATAAAATATTAAAGTTTGGGGATCAAATCTATACACACAAAAATGACTTGGGTCAATTTTGCATGTATGGATCTAAACCAAGGTGATTAATGGTGGTGATGCAGTGTTAAATCTAGATTGTGGGGATGAATGATAATGGGGATAGGCTAAGATACATTTATTTGTCAACTTACACACTAGTTAATGCATAAAAATATTTAATAAAAATGGACACAAACCCTAATGAAAAAAGACATGGGTATACAATTTTTACCATTATAATTTTAGCTAGAAGGGCTTATAATATTCTAGATCATAGAAATTACTTTTATTCCTATCATAAAGAAGAGTTGAGATTAAGAACATCATTAATTTTTTAAGATAAACATTTATAACTAGTAAAATCAAGTACGAATTATTAATATCTCCCATTTACCAATATTAATTAATTCTTACCTCTATTTAAATAATCCACCCACAAAATTATATATATATAGCGTCATAAAATTTCAACCCTTGCAATTTTGACCACATTTTAGGCCCTCACCTTTGCGACGACATTCACCTACTCAATTGGGACCCCTCTCTACATCATCGTTTCAAATCTATTCCTGTTTCAACCTTCATATCACCTTGAGACCCTGTCCAGGCCCCAAAATAGGGCAGGATAGGGGCGTGGTGCCCCTGTCCTCCCTCTTAGGGTGGCCCTAAGATGGGTCCATCTGACCCTTGGACCTAATTTGCTTCTCAAGGACTTAAATCCTCCGATGTCGGACTTTAGTGAGATGAAATTAGTTCTCCTAGGCAAGTATAAAAGGGGATCTAGTTCTCTCATCTGCATAAGCATAAATTAGGCAAGAATAAGAGAAGTTGATCATAAGAAAGCATAGGCGAAAATATAAATCATCAAGCATTTAAGTGTTCAAGTCTTCAAACATCTCCTTCTTCATGTGTCTTCTTCATTCATACATTGGAGCAACATTACAACATTCATTTGCAAGCATATGTTTGTGTTAGGGTTTTGTCATGTTACATGCCATTTCATGCAACACTTGTGATTACATTCAAGAAGCAAAGCAATCATCATCAATAAATTGCAGATCTACAAGGTATACATTTCTATCATTTACATTTAAGCATTTGCAATTACTTTCTTTCAAAGTTGATTCCTCAATCGGGGTTCGACAAAGACAAACCCCTATCCACAACCCTTCTTCTCTTCTTTTCTATGTGTAGATTGCAGGTGCGCAACTGTAATTGCAGGTTTGGGATTCATTTGCAGAGATGGAAAAACCCTTTGAACATTGAGAGGATTTTTTGAAGGACCGTTTTCACTTTCAACGCGGTCTCGATGACTTTTCTCCAAATTTGCAGGGCAGATCTGTATCAGATCCAAAGTTACAACGCGATCCCGAACCGGTAGCTCCTCATTTCACCCATTTTATCTCTCTTTTCTACATAGTCAACAAGTCAACTCTTTTATTTACAAAAGAGGGCAAATTACATTCCAACACTTGCAATCCACTTAGAATTCACATCCTTGTTTCCCTTGGATTTGGATCTAGTGGATTCAACCCCTCTTTTGAATGTAAAGTATCTCCCAAGTGAAAATCATCCTAGTGATTTCCTTTCTCTCTCCTAGGTGGGGAATCACTAGGGTTCAATTTTCCACTTTACATTTTGGTGAACTTTAAAATTTCATTTCCAAGTTTGATCTTTTTGCAAAATTAAGAGGTCAATTGCATAAAAACCCTAATTTTTCATTTTGAGGAAATTAAGCTTGTGAAGTTTAGCATTTTGGTTGCTTGTTTCAGATCTAATTTCTATTTCAAAATTGCAATTCAAATCTGTCTTTTCATTCTGAAAATTAAGTGGTTAAATAGTAAAACCCTAATTTTTAAGAATCTCTTATTTCGAACTTTGACTGCTAATTTGACCTATCTAGACATCTCCAAATCAGTGGGTTTTTTGGATTCTACAATAAAATCATAATTTCTATCATCCCTGAAAATTTTGAAAAAAAGTTGGTCGAACCATGTTGAACTTGCACACGGTCCCTAGCTTTTTCCCTGAAATTTCAGGACTTGGAATTGACTATATTTTTTTGCTTAAATCCAGGAAATTAGCTGATTTTATTAAATTTTAAACCTTCTAATGTTGAAGGCAAATTCATAATTGTATGTTTGATTTTCTTGCAATTTATAAAAAATCTAGATTTGAAATTGAATTTGTGCAAAACTTGGATCTTACTTCAATTTTCAGATTTACCATTGTTGACAAACTTGTCTTTTTGCCTAAAATTCAAATTTTCAATTTCCCTCCTTTTCCCAAAATTTAAAATTTCAAAATTCAGCGGTTAGGTCCTCAAACCCTGATTTTCAAATTTAATTGGATTTTTTGCAAATTTCAATCAATTTCAACCAATTTCAGTCTTCTAAATATTATTTAAGGTGCCCCTATCCATTAGGTTTGACCCTTTTCAAATTTGCAATTCAATTTCTTATCTTTTTTTCAAAACCCTAATAGGGTCCTATTTTGACATTCAAACCTTAATTTTGCCTATCTAAAGATCGTAAAATCAATCAATTTTTGGGGGTTAGCTCTCAAATCATCGTAGCTTTCATCCCTGAGAATTTCCAAAAAAGTTGGGAGGACCGTGTGCACTTTCAACATGGTCCCTAGCTTTTTTCCCAAAATTTTGGGAGACTGTTATGACTATATTTAATTGCTTAAATCTAGAAAATTGGTTGATTTTGTCGAATTTGGATCCCTCTAAAATCGAAAACATTTCCCAATTTTCACATTGCAACTTTCAAGGAAACATTTAAAATTAAGTGGTTAATTATAATCTGCCCTAATTGTGTCCATTTTAAATTTGAAATTAAGTGGCATCCCATAGGCCCTAATTTTAAAATTCAATCTCTTTTGGATAATTAAAAATTAAGAGGTTATTTTTTTACATAATCCTAATTTTAAATTTCAATTTCCTAGGAGGTTTCATTATTATTCTTTCAATCAATTTGTTCATTTAATTGAATAATCATTTTTCATAGAATTTTGAATTATTCAATTATTTTGCAGGTTTCAAATTTCAAATTTGCAATTTAAATTCCATTTTCCCTCCTTTATTCAATTTTCTATGCATGTATGGGGTGAACATTATTATGGTTAAATGACATATGAGTTTCTTGTTTGATCATAAGTGAATATGGAGTTCTTATCTTATTTTGCTAATTCAATTTCAAGATACATTAAAGATGTTCATGATGTTCCCTTTCATGCATATGATGATAATTTAGTTCTCCCTTTCATTCACACCTATGATTTACCCTCTCCCAAAATTGATCTCATTAATGAGGGCACATTGGTGCAAAAAGGGAATATGGACACTTCTTTCAAAGATCTCTCTCCTAAAGATGAAACTTTGGAGAATTGTGTTCCTTCTTCTCCTAAAAAGTACCTCCCTCATAAGGATTATTTGGTGCAAGAGGATGATATTATGGCTACTTATCCTAGTGATATCATACCTTCTTTTCATGATATTCCCTCTAAATATGAAGCATTAATTACATATGGTTGTCTTTTTCCTAATGAGTGTCTTGAACATAAACATACCTTAGAACAAGAGGATGATATTATTTCTCATCATAATGCTCTCTCTCCCAAAAATCAAGAGCCTAACAAAAATCAAATCAATTCCAATCATGTTCCTAGGAAACCAAAAAATCTTCCTTATTATCATGTTGTGCCTTACACATATACTAATGAGGTAGTTGATGAGTACATAAGTGAAGCATCATATGCTTTCTTAGTTCCTACAATCCTCTCTTCAATTCATTCAAATACACCATCTCCTACCAAAGAAGTTCCTAAAGAAGAACTCTTAGAGGATGATTGGGGGTCCTTAGATTTCACTCCTACCTTTTCTAGAAAGTCTAAGATGCCTGAATTTCATATTCCAAATTTTTCTCTTAAGACAAATCTCAAAATCGATTGGGCCTCTTTAAACTTCAATCCAATTCCCCTTAAAAGTGAACCCTCTTTTGAACATACACATGGATGCAATGGACAAATGCTTGAATGTGAGCGACAAAGTCATGATAAATCACACTTTCCTTTGTCAACATCTTCTTCTCCATTGTCTTGTAAATTCACACCTTCTCATTCTAATTTTGAGTTACAACAAGAAAATGTGTTGACCAATCTTCTAAATTCCAACTTAATATCTCCTATTTGTCCTAAACAAAGAAGAAAACATAAACAACATTCTCAAAATTCTTCTTTTTATAAATATCATCAAACACATGGCCATTCTACTAATGATTGTCAAGCTTTGAAAACACAAATACAACATTACATTGATTCAGGCATGTTAAAAATAACATCTGACAATGAATGGCATATTCATCATGTGATCATTTAAAATAAAATTCAAGTTCCTATTATGTTGCTCCTCACTATGTGACATAGTTAACTTACCTATTGGGGGCACCTTCTAATTCATGGTGGTACAGTTTCAAGTGCAATCATACTTAGTCAGCAACGCAATAGTCTATTTATTCTTGCCTCTATGCTTGGGGGGCAAGAATATTCATTTTCCTCTTTCTAAGGTTTCACTATTTTCTTTATGGAGTACATTACTCATAAACTTGATGTCCTTTCTTGCGTAGAGTTCTCCTTCATGCGAGCGCATGTCTGTTTCGTAAGTGGGATCTTCTCCTTGATTGAAACGGTACATCTATTATGAACAATCTCTCCTTGAAAGAACTTTTGTGAACCTTATTCTTTCTCTCTCTTTGCAAACTACCTCTTCTATTGTGTTATTCATAACTTGATGTCTTTTATTGAATGGAGTTATCCTTCATGCGAGCACATGTATTTTCCTTGGTTAGGATGTATTCCCTGCTTGAAATGGTACGTCTCTTATGAGTAGTCTCTCCCTAGAAGTTGTGTAATTCTTATTATTGTCCTACACTTGGGAGGCAATTATCTCTCTCCCTCTCTCTTTCTCTAAGGATCCACTCTTTCCTATATTGTGGATGGTGTGAGTTTTGTTACTTGATGTCATTCCTTGTGTGGAATTGTTGTTGTTCACTCAAGGGTTCTCTCTTATACAAGAGGTGTAAGTCCTTGACTACAATATCTTTCACACTTGGTAATGTACATCTATAATAAATTCACCTATCCCCATTGGGATAAAAGTGAGTTATCCTTCATCAAGAATCCCTTTCACCTAGCATAGGAGGAAGGGTTGAATTCTTGTTCTCTTATGCGCTTCATTCTAGAAGATGTTATACTTGTCTAAGACAACTCCTCTTAGAGGTAGATGTTTTTTGAGAAAAGATCTCTTCTCCTCCAAGGATCTCCTTTACACTTATAGTAAGATATCTCTTTGAACTACCTTATCCTTGCTTGAAGAGTAATCCCTCTCTTGCTTGGATTTATGACATTGTTGCATCATGGATATCTTCTTAGTGTCGAAGGAAGGTATCCTTGTTCTACTTTCCTTAAGATATCAACATTAAACTATGTTGACATCTTAAGGGGGGGCACACACACTGCTCCTTTTGTATTATATTTCTCTCGTGCATTGTATCTCTTATACAATGGGTTATTCTCGGAACCAAAGCACAACCTCTTAGAACGAGATGTCATCACTTTTCTTTTATACAGTGGGTCATTCTCGAAACCAAAGCACAACCTCTTAGAGAAATATGTCGCCACTTTTCTTTTATACAGTGGGATATTCTCGGAACCAGAGCATAGCCTCTTAGAGCGAGATATCACCACTTTTATTTTATATAGTGGGTCATTCTCAGAACCAGAGGGCAGCCTCTTAGAGAAAGATGTTGCCACTTTCTTGACATTTGTACTATACATCTTATACAGGTTGTAGCATACTCAGGTATAGACTTCTATGAGGTGCTTCGAACCTCATTTTCATACACACGCACGAGGTTGAGTGGAACTAACATCGTTCTCACCTTCCTCCCTTACATAGATCACCTAGACAGACTCTGGGGGATAGTTTTCCATGTCCTTTTTCTCCATCGATCACCTAATTCTAGGGATGAAATGTCCATGGTTTCCTCTTGTTCGCCTTTCTTCTCATGGATCACCAAAGTGTGTATCCATGTTCTCTCTCTCCTTCCTCTCATGAGCTCATTTTTTTACTATTGATGGTTCATGGATGATGTCAGCTTTGATCTTTGTGTGATTATTGGTGTTTATGTGATGGAATTTGTCTTTTTGTTTCAATTAGTTGTTGAGGCATTTGAGTATCGAGGTCTCTTTGGCTAGTTGCTTTGTGATCTCATGTTTTGTTTTTCTCATGGGTCTTTTGTGCTCGGTCTTGTGCTTTGTTTGTCTTGCTCTTTTTGTTTTATGTGCTCTTGCATATTTTGAGTGATTTAAGATCCTAATATTGGGGGCTTGTGTTCCTCAAGATTAGTGATGTCTTATACTACTCGTGGTATTACTTTGTATCTCTCATCTTCATCTCTCTTTCTTTTACTTTACCGATAGTATTGGCATAAGCCATACTCCCGCTAAAGTGGGGGCTAAATGTAGCATCATAAAATTGCAACCCTTGCAATTTTGATCATGTTTTAGGCCCTCACCTTTGCGAATGCATTCCCCTACTCAATTGGGAACCCTCTCTGAATCATCATTTCAAATCTCCTCCTGTTTCAGCCTTCATATCAACTTGAGACCTTGTCCAGGCCCCAAAATAGGGCTAGAAAGGGGTGTGGCACCCTTGTCCTCCCTCTTAGGGTGGCCCTAAGATGGGTCCATCTAACCCTTGGACCTGATTTGCTTCTCAGGGACTTAAATCCTCCAATGTTGGCCTTCAGTGAAATAAAATTAGTTCTCCTAGGCAAGTATAAAAGGGGATCTAGTTCTCTCATTTGTATAAGCATAAATTAGGCAAGAAGAAGAGAAGTTGATCATAAGCAAGCATAGGCAAAAATATACATCATCAAGCGTTCAAGTCTTCAAACATCTCCTTCTTCATGTGTCTTCTTCATTCATCCATTGGAGCAACATTACAACATTCATTTGCAAGCATATGTGTGTGTTAGGGTTTTGTCACGTTACATACCATTTCATGTAACACTTGTGATTACATTCAAGAAGCAAAGCAATCACCATCAACAAATTGCATATCTACAAGGTATACATTTTCATCATTTACATTTAAGCATTTGCAATTACTTTATTTCAAGCTTGATTCCTCAACCAGGGTTTGACTGAGACAAACCCTTATCCACAACCCTTCTTCTCTTCTTTTTTGTGTGTAGGTTGTAGGTGCACAACTGTAATTGCAGGTTTGGGCTTCATTTGCAGAGACGAAAAAACCCTTTTCATTTTGTGGATTTTTTGGAAGACCGTGTGCACTTTCAACACGGTCCCGAGGACTTTTCTCCAAATTTGTAGGAAAGATCCGTATCAGTCTAAATATCTTAGATCCGAAGTTACAAAGCGATCCCGAACCGGTAGCTCCTCATTTCACCCAATTTATCTCTTTTCTACATAGTCAACAAGTCAACTCTTTTATTTACAAAAGAGGGAAAATTACAATCCAACACTTGCAATCCACTTAGAATTCACATCCTTGTTTCCCTTGGATTTAGATATAGTGGATTCAACCCCTCTTTTGAATGTAAAGTATCTCCCAAGTGAAAATCATCCTAGTGATTTCCTTTCTCTCTCCTAGGTGGGGAACCACTAGGGTTCAATTTTCCACTTTACTATATATATATATAATATTTGCTCGCTAAATTAAACAAGTGTCGTAGTAGCTAGTACTTGCCTTTTTAGTATTGAATTTTATTTATTAAATAGTTATAACCATAATTATTATGTAATCTTAATTTTAACTTTAATTATAATTAGTATTTATTAGACTTATAATTATAATTTAATTATTCTATAAAATTACAGTTATAATTAATTATGTTGATTATAATAATCTTATATAATAATTATTTAGTTAAAAATTTAAAATAATTATGAATTAAAAAAATACTTTAAAAAAAAAGGTGGCAGTGCCACTTAATATATTTTATTTATATAAAACTAATTCAAAGAGCTCCCGGAGAAAAGAACCAGTAAGAAAAACTTCGATCCTTGCTCTACAATATATAGAAAGGTTGTGAGATTCAAATCTCAAATATACTAAAAAATACAATATCTTATAATGTCTAGAATACCGAGTGTCATAAAACATCCCCCAGTATCGAATGCTTTCTGGAATATATTGAACAAGATGCAGTCCAAACCAAAACATCATGAGAGTTGTACACATTTACATAGCAGTCCACAATCTGTCTCACTTATGCATTTAGCCAGCTTACAATCCAACAAGCTTCTCAAATCAACATCCATTCACAACATACAGATACAAGAAAACCACAGGACCCTGCACTTATAATACCACACATACCAATTTATATCATTATGAAAAAGACCATTGCATAGCTATATGTAATATTATCCTGTACCATATCCTCCAAAATTTTCCCCTTGAGAATTGGATAAGAATCGAAATCACAATTCAGACCCATCATATTAAGTTCCTCCTTGGAACTTCCCGTATTTGTCAAATGATCTGCAACCCAATTCCCTTCTCTATACACATGTGAAATGGTAAAGTTTGTAAATGTATCAATTAGTGTTCATGCTTGTTCAAGTAAATATCTTATCTGCCAATTATCAGTATTTCTCTTTATGCAAGCGTTGATAATAATAGTTGAATCGCCTTCAATGTGAATATAAGAGATGTTCAATTTTTTTACTATTAGAATGCCTTCAAGTAAAGCATATGCCTATGCAAAGTTGTTAGTACCTGGTGGAATAAAAGTAGATTTCAAAGAAAAAACACATCCTGTGTGATCCCTTATGCATACTCCTATCCTTGCATCACCCAGGTTCCCTTTAGAGGAGCCATCAAAATTCAATTTGAAATGCATTTAATCTGGAGGACACCATTTCACTTTATTTCTATCAATTTTACTAGTTCCCACTCTCATAAGACAAGGTGATATAGGAATAGAGATGCCCTTTCGGCAATTAATAACTTGACCATCCCAAGAAGTAAATTCCCTATTTGAATTGAACTAATTTGAAACATGAGCATTAACCAGTTCTGATACTGATTTTTCAATATAATTGAAAACATCAGAAAGAGGAGATGTTTGCTTTCTAAAAATACGCTTATTTCTTTCCCACCAAAGTGACTATACTACTATGGATGTGATCACTTTCCAAATACATGCAAAAAGAGAGGATGAGTATAAGACTGGCCATGACTGGAACAAATCCCATACATTATCTGGAAGAGGGGTGCTAAAGGAAAGCTTATCAAGCACAAACATCCAACAATAGTGAGCAAAATCACATTGGAGGAGGAGATAATCTAACGTTTCATTGTGTTCATCACAAAGTACACAAGCAAATGGATGTGCAATATTCAATTTAACAAGTCTCTCACTGGTGATTATTCTCTTATGTAGAGCAAGCCAAGCAAACATCCCTACCTTGGGAGGAACACTGTTGTTCCAACAGAAATTGTAGGCTCTTTGTAAATAGGATTGAACAAACATATGATGAATTGCCTTATACCCTTCCTTGATAGAGTACTTTCCATTCTTCGTAGGGCACCATATCAATTTGTCCAAACCATTAGAGATAAAGATAATGCTTGAGAATCAAAGAAAATTTTACCTTTTGACTCGGGGAGATTGGGAGTAGAGTTGGCTTCTTCCAAATGACACGATTTGAAGGCTTCTCAAGATCATCTATGTAATCATAAAGGTGAGAACCCTAATGAGCAGGAAATATAAGGATCACATCTACTAGGGATTCCTCAAGATTAAGAGGGGGGAGACCACTCCATGAATCATGCCAAAAGTTGACTTCTTTGCCACTATGTACTTGCCACAATAAGTATCTAGTAATTACATTCCTAGAGTCCATCATGAAGTTCCAAACTGTAGACCCTGATGGAGGATCAAGGATAGTAAATATACGTGAAGGGATAGGAGTATCTAAATACTTTGCTTGCATAATTTGACACCACAAAGCATGTGGTTTTTTTATATATATTCCAAACTAGCTTTCCCCCAAAGACCTTATTCCTTTTTGAAAGATCGTGCAGACCCACCCCACCCGTAGATTTGCTTAGAGTCATTTTGTTGAGAGATACAAGTAGGATCTTTTTATCTTCTGAAAGATTACCTTTCCAAATAAAATTCCGAATAATTTTCTCAATATGAGAGACAATAGATTTTGGGGCTTGAAGAGCTGAAATGTAATAGTTTGGAATTGTAGCCAGAACAATTTTGACAAGAAGGATTCTGCCTTACAGAGATAACCATCTAGCTTTCCACACATAAATTTTTCTTTTTAATCTGTCAATCATAGAATTCCAAAAAGAAGGTTTCCCCACTCCCATAAAGAAAGGGATAGCCAAGTACGATGATGGAAGAGAATCCACGGGAAAGCCCAATGTATGGATAATGTTGTTAGACACCATTTCTGAAGTATTGAATATGAATAGTTTAGATTTTTGCGCACTGATTTTCTGTCCAAATCCAGAAGTATATATGTCCAATATTTTCTTAATATGCCTTGCTTCTTGTATATTGGAACAACCAAATAAAAGTGTATCATCTGCAGATAAAGTGTGGGTGATAGAAATTGAGGTATTAGGGATGCATACCCCCTTCTAAAGACCCAGACTCAACTGCTTATTGACCAATCTGCTAAAAGCTTCTGCCATGATAATGAAGAGAAAAGGTGATAGTGGGTCACCTTGTCAAACTCCTTGGGTGGCTCGAAAAAAACCAAAAGAATTACCATTAACAATAACTGAAAAATGTGCCCCAGAGGCAATTTTTGATCCATTTGCACCACTTATCCAAAAAGCCAAACTTTTTAAGCACTCTCAAAAGAAAGGACCAACATACTTTATCATATGCTTTCAACATGTCTAATTTAGCTATAAAAGCAGGGGATTGTGAAGAGTTAATTGAGTGCAAAACTTCATGGGCCACAAGCACACCTTCTGATGTTTCCCTACGAGGAACAAAACCTCCTTGTTGAAGAGATATTAATTTAGGTATCAAGGATTTTAACCAGAGATAGATAGCTTTTGTGAAAATATTGTACGCTGAATTACACAAGGAGATAGGCCTAAAATCTATAAAAGATTGAGGGTTATTGTATTTGGAGATAAGAGCAAGATGGGTTAAATTGAAGTTCTTGAGAGTAAAAACTTTTTGTTTTGACTCCTCCAAAGCCATTAAAAGATCAAAACTTAAAACATCCCAACACTTTTGAAAGAATAGTATGGTGAAACCATTAGGGCCTGGAGACTTGTCAAGAGCCATCAAAACTACCACCTCTTGTAATTCAGCAGGAGAGAAAGGTTGCATTAGATAATCATTATCACGTTGTGAAATCAGACATGGAATGGAGTCTAGAAATATATTGACACTGGAATCCTCAAGAACAAAAGGATGGGAGGGAGCAAGAAGATTTTTATAGAAGAGTTCACCCTCTTCCCTAATTTCTTGTTCATTAGTTAATTTTTCCCCTGAAGAAGAGACATTTATAGAAAAGATAGTAGATGTAGCTTGCTTAATCTTTGCAGATGCCTGGAAGAATTTTGTATTTTTATCCCCTTCTTTTAGCCACAGTTCCCTTGATTTTTGTCTCCAATATTCCTCCTCTCTTGAGCACAATTCTTCCCAGTAGCTTTTGTAAATACTTCTGCTTTGAGAAAGTTTCTAGATTAATCTCATTAGAAAAGATAAGTTCATTGACACCCTTTAACTCCTCTACCTTTGTTTTTTCTGCAGAGATATTTTTGAATACTTCCCCATTCTAGACTTTGATATTTGCTTTTACAAACTGCATTTTCATATAAAATTGAAACATTTTGTTCCCCCTGCAAAATGGGGCACTCACCCACCATTGACAAAGCAGAGCATGAAAGTGTGGGTGCCAAAACCACATTCTTTCAAACTTAAAAGAAGATCTATGATGATAAAATTCATGTTTATCTACACATAATGAGATAGGAAAATGGTCAGATCCAGAGAACGATAGAATTTTAGAGCTGAAAGTATATTTCTAAAGGATCCATTCATATGAAATGAAAAACATGTCCAATCTACTTGCAATTTGAAGGTAAGTTCTCCGGTTTGTCCATGTAAATTTACCATTAGAAGGTGAAATGTCAGAAAGGGCGTTATCAGACACAAAAGATCTAAAGTCTTCAATCACCTTAGATGCTATAGGATTGCCTCCCTGTTTCCCATATTGAGACAAGATGGCATCAAAATCACCTCCTAAGATGATTTTTTGAACTCCCTGTTGTTGGATCTGACAAGTTATAGTATTCCAAAGAGCATGTTTCTCTTGAGGAGCTGTTGGGCCATAGATATTAAAGAGAACAAAGGATAAAACAAAATTTTCAATAAGAGTAAGATGCCAATTTGTCCCTTGGCTCAAAGCTTTTGATTTCATTGTCTTGGTATTCCACAAGGTCAGAATACCACCGGAAGCCCCTACTGCAGGAATATGTATGAAATCTTATAAAGTCCATTTTTAAAAAATCTTTTGAGAGGCTTCATCTGAAAGCTTTGTTTCTTGTAATAAAATGATGTCTGCTTGGGAGGAATCCAGTTGTTGCTTGATCTGTCCCCTCTTGTCAGAGGCATTCAAACCTCTGACATTCCAAGATATGATCCTCATTGCATCCGAGAAGAACAACATGTTCTTCTTTGTCTTGTGTGTGGTGAAAACCTATCTACAATTGTAGTCTGGATACCTGTTGCGATCTCTTCTTGGGTTTTAAGAATCTTTGGCTTCCGACCTCTTTTTTTAGGTGTTTTATATAACAGAGGAGATGAAGAAAATGTTTGAACAAGAGAGAGATATTGAGCAAAATCAAAGTCAAGCTGTGTGGAAGGTTGAAAGGGTTGATATGAATTATCTCCAGCCACAAGGTGTTCAACATGACTAGATTCTAATAAGGATTAGGAAATGGGTGGTGAAGTATTGAGAACAAGAGGCATAGCATCAACAACAAGGACACCCTGAATTTTCGGAAATTACTCAAGAGCAATTTCATCTATCAAGTTTGATGCAACAAAGATAAGGATATCATGTGCCATTAATTCAATATTTGGAGTATCCGATGAGGATCCAACAATGTGTGGACTGCGATGAATCACATGGAAAGGTTGGCAATTAAACATCAAGTTGTGAATCAGGTTGACCTTTGCATTCCATGTGTAAAGCGGAAAAATCAAACCCTAGTTGTTCTCCCCTCCCCAACTCCAAGGAGAGAGAAGGGAGAGTCACTAGGGTTGATGGTTTTCACTTAGGAGAGACTTTACATTCAAAAGAGGGGTTGAAACCCACAAGATCCAATCCCACGCAATGCAAGATTGGATTCTAAATGAGTTTCAAGGGTTAAGACATCAAGGATACCCTCTTTTGTAAAGAATGTTGATAGGAAGATTAAACTAGGAATGCATGTAAAGTAGGAAAGATTCGCTTATAAACAAAGATAGGGATATGGGATGAAGCTGCGGACCTGGAATTAGCAGTAAAATGTCGAGACGGTGCTGTTTTGCAAATTTGAGCGAAAGTTGACGGGACGATGGCGCCCGGTGTGCACACGGTCCTCCGAAAAATCCGCGAAACGAAGGGGGATCTGTTCGTCTTTGCACAAGGATTCCAAATCTTTAATTACAGCCGCGTACCTGCAACCTACACATAGAAAAGAGAGGACGATTGGGGGGTTAGGGATGAGGGGTTTGCCTTTAGGTCAAACCCCGATTTTGGAATTAACCAAGAAATGAGAATGTTGTAAATGTAAATGTTTGTAATGTAAACAAGTACTGATACCTTGTTGTAAGAATGTTTGTATTCTTACATGCGAAGGTGTAATGTATGTAGTATGTGATCTCCTCTTCAATGGTTGAATCCTTGTCTTGAATGCAACACTTAGCCTTGAATGGAGACTTAGAATGCTCAATTGCTTGAAGGAATGCTTGAATGCTTGAATGCTTGAAATGTTTGAATATCGCTTTCACCTCTTGCTCTTGCTTATTTTCCTTTTTTCGACCTCCTCAAATGGGAGAGGAAATGTAGTTTATATACTTGTCAATTAGGGTTGATAGACTGATTTTCCCGACCTTAGGCCGACCAAGAAACATTATTTTCCAATTTGCAAACTTAAAGACCCGATGCCCACAAGAGACCGGGCCCAAAATAGGGCCAGGGACCAGGGCGCTGGGCGCCATGGTCCTGGGGAGGGTGCTGGGTGCCATGGTCCCACCTCCGGGACAGCAGGGTGCAAGGAGGATCAGGCCAGGGTGCTGAAAAATGCAGTTTTTGGTGTCATGAACAAGTTTCAGGGTCTCCATTCAGGTTCCGTGTTGCATCGCCATCGTGAAGACCCAAATGCAGTCAAAATTGCAAGTGTCGCAATTTCAGGACGCTACATCGTGATATATAGATTTCCTGGAATTGAGTATCTGAGTTTCCCATAGAAGTTAGACTCAAAAAAGAAGAAGTGGGCTGCCTAATGAGAGAGGAAGCAAATATTTTCTTATACAACCAATCAAACAAGATTGAAGAGCAGTGGATCTTAAAAGATACTTTCTTGTATCTGTTTATGGTGAGAGTGGATAACAACAATGATAATAGTATTGAAAGACTAAATGGATTCAACCACAAAACCCTAGCCTAACAACAACAAAGATCCACCATAACATATGAAGATTACCTAAGACAATGCAAATAAAATGAAGTCACAAAGATTATACCATCACATGTCCAATAGGGTTTTGGATCTCCATTCTTCCTATCTCCATTGATCTTGCTTGATATATTTGCTCTCAGATTTTATGTGCACAAGAGCTCAACAAAGAACAGAATGTGGTTGCAAGTAGGATCGCATGTGTTCAAAAGCATAGTGTAGTCAAGTAGTCAACGGGGGGGTTGATAATGAAGGAAGCATCTCCTTATATAGAAGACACTATAAGAAATGGAGGGATAAGATTGAGAGGTGTAAAAGGAGGTCGGCTATGATTAGAGGGTAGGTAAAGAAAATAATAAAATAATGAAAGGGGTAGATAGTGTATGAATTAAGAGATGAATGTCATGTGTCATGGGTAGAAAAGGCTAATGAATTAATTAAATAAATAAAGATTTATTTAATTAATAGAGGAAGTGGGATCAATTAAATAAATAAGATATTTATTTAATTTAGGAAAAGGATAATTTAAATAAATAAATGTATTTATTTAAATGAGAAATAAGGCTAGAAGAGGATAAATGAATTAATTAAATAAATAAAGATTTATTTAATTAATAGAAGAATTAGGCCAAAGTAATTAAATAAATAAAGATATTTATTTAATTAGACATGACAATTTTAGGTGTCTATATTTTGCCTCTCTTTGAGACAATGCGGCTTGTCGCGTTGTTTCAAAGAAATATGAACTGATACAAAGTTGCCCCAAGATGGGAATGATATGCCCCCTTGAGAGATTGGATGAATATGTCTGGAAAGATCGTAGACAATCTCTCGATAAGAAAGAAAGGCTAGAATGGACTGACCGGACAGAGTGACAGAGTCACGGGATAAAAAAGGCTAACTCGGGAGACGAGGGCTAGGGCAGTCTATAAATAGACCACGAGGGGAAAACATCCTCATTGTCATCCACACATCCACGAGATCAGAGTGCAAAGCAAGATAGAGCAACAATAGTCAGCAGTGATGGCATTGGTGCACAGATTCGATCGCGTTCGCCGATATCAGAGGCCAGTAGATGCAGGAGAGCCGGTGAGTACCGCAAAACCTCCTTGTACTTTGTTGCAATAAATGTTGTCATAAATGCATGCTAGGTAGTGCAATAAATGTGCTTTAGGATAATGTCAAAAATGTCTAAAATGTGTAGGCGCGTCTGTGCTGGTGCTAGGCGCATCTATGCTGGCTAGGCGCATCTGTGTTTGGGCCAGGCGCGTCTGTGCCGGAAAAGACGTCTGTGTAGGATGCGATCGCGTCTGTGTTGTACAGGCGCATTTGTGCTAGGCAGGCACATTTGTGTCTTTTAGGCGCGTCTATGCAGAGCATAGGCACGTCTGTGTGTTTCAGGCGCGTCTGTGCAAAACAGGTGCGTTTATGCAATCTCTAAGAGCACATTTATGTCATGAAAGCGCGTTTGTGTCAAAAAAATGTGAATTTGTGTCTTCTAGGTCAAATCGGTCGTTCTGTGATGAACATACGCTGTCGATTGGATAAGCTGCTAAGAGGATACACTCAAGCAGGTCCTCTAGGGAAGACTAGGATAGCAGATAGGGTTGGGATTGACAATTCTGTGATAGAACATACATTGCCAATTAGGAAACTACTCAAGAGGATTCACTCAAGCAGAGGCCCTAGGATAGGATAGATCGAGACACTTTGTGATGAACAGTGAGTACCAAGACATAGTACTTTGTGATGAACAGGGAGTACTAAAATATGAGCAACACTTTGTGATGAACAGTGAGTGCAAATGTAAGCAGCACTTTGTGATGAACAGGGAGTGCAAAACACGTAGTACTTTGTGATGAAGAGGGAGTACCACTAGGACAGAGGCAACACTTTGTGATGAACAGTGAGTGTCACTAGGATAGAGTACCATATGCACTTAGATAAAAAGTAGCATTTTGTGATGAGCAGTGAATGCCACTATGACTGACATGATTGATTTGCTTGACTGCAGGAGTATTTGCCTATGCTGGAGTCGCGAGAGAGATTCCCGTCAACTCAGAGGTTGCGACCAGAGTTGACATTTGAGGATAGAGCTGCCATTGAGGGCATGGGTCTGAGATACATTATGTATGTGCCTAAGTTTCAAGCGAACAGGGCGACACGAGGGTTGGCTGTGGGCTGGGGGAGCACCTTAGAGACGCTGGTTACACAACACACCAGATATGCCTGGGGACCGTGTGTGCTGACACACTTGTATTACGAGCTGCATCAATTTGTTTATCATGGATCCATAGGATTGGGCTGCGGGGTTACATTGCTATAGGTGTGGGCATATGAGCATCTGCCAGTAATATGACCTATACACTTCAGGGGCAGGGGGTATGGATGCAACTTTGTGCATTTGTATGACATGATTACATCGCAGCCATGGATTGGCAGGTTGGAGCATTGGCGTCGAGTCCTAGATGAGATCGACACTGTTATATGGAGGCCGTACATTGGGTGTGAGCAGTGGGAGGAGGACTTAGTGGATCTCTTGTACACCTTTCGGAGCAAATATCTGATTGGGCGGATGCCAGGCAGTTTGGCCAAATTCAGCGGATGCCCCAGGGTTCTGGGATGTATGCCCGGATAGTCCAAGATCAAGTACACTTTGGGCCACTGTTGTCATATGATCAGGTCGTGACGCAGCTAGCAGAGATGGTGCCGATGCCATGGGACATGTGGTCAGATATTGAGGATGCAGGCATTGATGCAGAGTACACTACATATTGGGCTGAGCATCCATTCCCATGATTGGCAGACCCCGGGGAGCTTGTAGAGGGAGATGGTGGTGGGGATGAGGATGATGATGGAGATGGTGGGGGGAGAGGCCGACAGAGGAGGTCGGGTGCCATTGGAGAGAGGAGGGTGATTCCATGGAGAGAGGGTGGGGAGGAGAGACAGGCTCGGGTGGTGAGGGGTCAGGGTGGATTGCCACTATAGGTGCCAGCAGCACAGGGTCTTAGACAGGTGCAGGGACAGGGACAGAGGTAGGTACAGGTACAGGCACATGCACATGCACTAGTACAGGGGGAGCCACAGGCAAAGGCATAGGGGGCCGAGGAGGAGGAGGATGAGCTGGTTGAGCTGAGGAAGATCTGCCAGGGATAGGCAGATGAGATCCAGGACCTAGAGAGGGAGACCGCTAGGCTTCGAAGGTGACTGAGGGAGATAGAGCATGAGCAGGATCGGGCTATCCAGCGCTATACTGAGGCTGAGACAACACTGAGGGCTGGGAGGCAGGCAGCAGAGGATACAGGGGTTGGATATGCCTATGTTCTATGGGTAGGGGAGGAGATAGGTTACTGGCGCGACCTATACTACGGGGCAGTGCCACCAGAGCAGCAGGCGAGGAGCTTCCGCAGACCATCACGGACATCGACGATTATGAGAGGGAGCCAGAGGCGACAAGCGTCCAGTGGTGGGGTTATGGGTCCTCCACCACCACCAGATAGAGGGGACAGGCGGGATGATCATGGGGCGGGTCCTTCTAGGGCTCAGATTTCGTCGAGGCTAGGTGGCTCCGAGGGAGGGAGTTCATCATAGCCGTAGAGGGCTCCCTATGTATCAGTATTGTACCATTTTTGTACAATGATGTAGACACCTGTAGGTGATTGTAGCCATATGATTTTGACATCATTGTATCATGACACTTTATATATATATATATATATATGAGATGATTCATCTTTGCAACAACTATATGCATGTGTACCTATGTGATGAGATGTTTCATAATGCATGTTTTATGTGATGGTTATGATATGGATGCAGATATATACATGATGAAATGCAATATTTTTGTTCTTTTATGTTTTTATATGTTATGCAAATGCAAAATGTGAATGTATGAAATGCAAATGAATATGATAATGCAAATGACTATTTACATGATAAAAAATGTAAGATGTGCTAACATGTGTTGTGTGCAGGATGTGATGCAATTGTGATATCTATATGTATGTATGAAATGCTTAATATGTGGTAATGCAGGTGCAACTACATGAAATGCAAATGTTTTTGGCGTGTCATTATACTCAGTCATGTGATAGCAGGCTACGCAGACTCAAGAAGGATGATGGAAGTCAATCAAGAAAGGGGGATGGAAGATAGAAGATATGAAAGTGAAAGAGCTTCTTGTGCGTTATCATCATTGAGCTTTATTATGGCAAGTAGGTTATGACAATTGAGGCATATGTGCGACCCAAAAAGTCATTGTACCCGTTTGCATGGAGATAAGATAGTTGCAAACAAGGAATGCCCCAGTTCACACTAGACTCATAGTGTCCTGATTTCCTTGGACAAGTCATAGCATTACTAAGAGACAATCCACAGACAACAAAAGAAAATAGGTGACGATACCCCATCCTCGCCTTTCTAGTCAAAGACATCTTGGAGATAGAATCTCTAGTCAGAGACATCCTGGAAAAGCTAAAAGACATGTCACCAAAAAGATAAAATCAAAAGAAAACTAAGACTTGACACCAACATCCACTGTAGTCCTCAAGTTTAGTGTCTCTTGTCACTTGTATAAGTCTTATTTGATTGTGGTCACAATGTTTACTTTCACAAAAAGGATAGATCGCACTGAACCATAATGTTGTCTGAGTCAATTGAAAATTTTGATTTGTTAAAGCCCATTGTTGCTGCTGTGTCTCATCTGAAACTGACTGAATCCATGAAACTGATACTTTATTGCGGAGAAGATGAAACTTTATTGCTGATTGGCGATGCAAATGCTGCTTTATTGCGGATTGTGCACAGATAGACTGAAGAAAACTGGAAGAAACTGTACTCCTTAAAACGAGTGATGCTCACAGTTCCACACCCATCACTAGACGTAGAATTTGCCTTAGCCACATATAGGATCTGATTTATTATGGCTGGAAAGGGGTGAAAAGGGAGGTTTATTATGAATGGCGAACCAATCTTGGGTAGATCAATAGCAAGCCATGATGGGGAATGGGTAAGTTTATTATGAACGAATAGGTTGTGAGTGTGTGCAAAGTGAAAGGATGCAAGTGAATCCTGAAGGAGGGAGGAGCAATGTCTCCACACATGGTGCTGGTGACCCAGTTTTCACCATGGTACTTGCCCAGGGTGCCACCGAAGTGGTTTTCACCATTGGATGAAATGTTTTTCTTTACTTTTTTGATTTTTTGATTTTTTTGTTGTCACAAGGCGCCTGTTTGCCAGGTTTTTACCAAGTAACGATTTTTATGTTCTTATGATTTTTTTTGTATTTTGAATTTTTTATTTTTTTTTTGTATTTTTGAATTAGGATACTCTGAAGAGCTATGTGTAAAACCTGCAAAGATGCATGTTGTTGATAGGATCCTCCAAAGGTTTACCTTCTGTAGTTGAGAGCTGATATGCCCCAGATCCATATGCTACTGTAATGATGTAAGGACCAAGCCAGTTTGGTTTGAACTTGCCCTTCTTCTCTCTGTCTTGCTGATTTTTTGGGTTTTCTCTGAGAACCAAATCACCTACCTCAAATGTGCGAGGCTTGACTTTATGATTGTAGTTGTGACGTTCCTTGACTGAATGATGTGTAGCTTGAGTGACTGTCTTCCTTGATGAAGAAACTGAGATAGAATTACTAGTGTGTGGACTATGTAGGCCCATATGCGTGTCACCTGAAGAAGTTTGGGCATCCCTGATAACAAAGTCCCTCAAAGAAGTTCCATTAAAGGTCCATGATGTATCGCCAAAAGGGAAAGGATGTGTGGAACAAGTGGATGAGTGATGAAGGCTTATGATTGCTAAAAGAAGTGAAAGTAGGATAGCATGATGGAGACTTAGGATCAACAAGTATGCTTTTTGACTTGAAATTGTAGAACTTTTGCGCCCAGTTATTTTGATATTAGGGGAGATCAACTCTTGCTCTTTTTTCTTCATATGATTTTTATCGTTGACTTTGATTTTTGCAGAGTCCAATAGCTTTAGATTTTGATTTGGACTAAAGGACTTTTCTTTATTTTTGACTTTTAGTTTTTTCTTTTCAAGGCTTGATTTTTGATCCCCAATAAGTAAGGGCTTTTCTAATTCTTGTTGATCCAAGTCTGGAAATGGAGTGGAAATAGAAGGAGTGGATGAAGTGGTAAGGTTATGTGAGTTCTCAAGAGGGTTGGCGATACACTCATTAGATTCTTTGTTGGAACCACTCTTAGAACTATTGATATCAAGAGTTGCTTGCACCCCTAGAGGAGATTTACATTTAGACTTAGTAGCCACAACACTAGGTAGTTCACACCCAAATCCTTGATATTGCAAATTGTTTATAGATTGTTCCTGTTGACTAAATACCTTAGGAGATAGTGGGAGTTGATCAACATGAAAGATATACTCACCACATCCCAGGTCTTTAAACTTGAACTTTTCTTTGATCTCTGCTTGTTTTGATGTAGAAGCTTTCAAGGATTCTAGATCCACATATGTTGATGAAGGAATAGCTTCTCGATTGACTGGGATTGTTATTTCCGATCTAGGTCGCAGATTGTTGCAATATATGAATGGATTTGGATCACCTTTTATGGTCACTTCAACTCCATTGTGTGGAAACTTGATGCATCGATGATATGTAGATGGTACTGTGCTCATCTCATGAATCCATGGACGTCCTAGCAATATGTTGTATGTGAGATCCAGGTCTAGGACTTGACAAACCACATCCTTTGTAACTGGCCCAACTCTGAGAGGCAAGGTGATTGTACCTTTGGATGAATGCTCTTCATCATCATATGCTTTGATGGTAATTTTGTTTGTAGCATTTACAACTTTGTTTGAATATCCCAATTGTATTATTGTGTTCAAAGTACAAATGTTCAGACCTGCTCCTCCATCTATCAGGACTCGTTTTATTCGATGTTTGTGTAGGAAGGCTTCAATGTGTAAAGGTGCATTATGTGGCTGACTTACGGAGGCATCATCAGCTTCTGTGAATGTAAGAGAGTGTGGAATGGAAAGGTATCCCACCATGGCTTGAAACTGGTCCACGTTCAGATCAGTAGGGATGAAAGTGTCTCTCAAGATTTTGTCAAGAATAGCTTTATGTGCGGGGGATATGCGTAAAAGCTCAAGGATGGAAATAAGCGTAGGTGTCTTCCCTAACTGTTCTACAAGGTCATACTTAGGTTTGGTTGATGAGGAAGCAGTGTTTTTAGCTGGAGCACCTTGCAAAGTGAATTTACCTCGACGGGTGGTAACATTGCATTCAGAGGTAGGTTCGGAAGAAGATCCAATGCCTTTTAGGACAATCTTGGGTCTTTGGGTAGAATTCTCAGGTGTTTTGTCCTTGATGATAATGGTAGAGACATAATCGAGATGTGATTGATAGTTGAATCATAGTTATAAGATGCTCTGGTATAGTTGGTCTGGTCATCTGTGGCTGCAGCTTTTCCCTTGTCATGCTTTGGGAATGGTTCCTTAAACATTTCATGTTCTTGGTTGGATGAATGCCCTTCAATCTCAATGTCACCTCTATCAATGAGATCTTGTATGATGTTCTTCAGTCGATGACAATTTCCTATCTTATGACCCTTGCTCTTATGAAATTCACAATACTCATCATCATTCCACCAATTTGGTTTAACCTTTGGTTCATATGGAGGAAAATCTGGAACTGTGATTACTTTGTTTGCCACTAGCTTCTTGAAGACTAATTCAAGTGGCTCTCCCAATGGGGTATACTTCCTTCGTGATCTAGAAGTTGTTTGAGTATTCACTTGATTGTTTGTAGAGCTTGATCCCGAAAAAACAATTTTAGGTCGCACTGTATTGGCATCAACAACACCATCATTGATTGTGTTCTTGTTTTTGTTCCAAAATCTTGGCTTATCTTTTCCTTTAAAGTCATCTTTGTTTTCCTTGAATATCTTAATGACTCCTTGTTCAATTTGGACCTTTTCTGTTGCTAAGCCTTTTTCAATGATGTCCTTGAAGGTGGACAAACAAGCTTTTCTTAGATCATAGCCAATGTCCTTGTTAACATTTTGGGTGAACATTTCCACCATTTGTTTTTGTGGAATTTCACAAGAGCATCTGCTTGCTAGATTCCTCCATCTTTGTAGAAATGATGAAAAAGATTCTCCATCCTTTTGTTTGGTGTTGCACAAAGTAGTGACTGATATGTCTGTCTCTATGTTGTAGGAGAAATGTTGAATAAATGCCTCAGCTAAGTCACCCCATGACTTAATTCTAGGTGGAAGTTTGGAGAACCATTCCATAGCTTGATCACCTAAGCTTTGTGGGAATAATCTCTTCAAATATGTCTCTTCTGCTGCTACCTCAATGTAGGCTATGAAAAACTATCTTATGTGTGCCTTAGGATCCCCTTTTCCTCTATACTTATCAAATTTAGGCGTCACAAAGTGTGTAGGAAAAGGAGGCATTGGAATGCTCTTGTCAAATGGATAAGGACATATGTCTCTCATTGTGTATGTTGGCTTCGGTGTATTTATGTCCTCCATTTTCTTTTGTAAGTCCCTGGTTTGTTGTTCCAAATTATTCTTAGGTGGAGATCGACTCCTTGGACCATATCCCATGCATGAGGCACCAATTGGAGGAGGAGCATGTTGCATATATGGATGATATTGATCATACACATTTTCATATGGAGGAGGTCTACAATGATTCTGCGTATATGGACCACTTGGTATAGATTCATGTTGAGGAACGAAACATCTGTTTTGTCCATGTATACCATACTCTACAGGCATGTCATATTCTAATGTGTTGCCCCCAAATTTGACACGGGGTTTCCTTGTGTCCAAATTTTGAGCATGCCTTTGAACATCCAATTGCTTTGGTGGTTGATCCTTAGCATTGGTATGTGATTGAGCATATCTTTCTGCATAAGACTTCCATAATGGTCTGCGAATGTGAGTATCATATGCTTGACCATGTGTATGTGGGACCTCTGGTTTTTGAAACAAAGATGATGGTGATTCAGGCACCATATGTGGCCCTCTATTGCCTCCACTATTAGGCCTCCTTTGATCCATGCTGGAGTGAGTTTGTTGCAAAGGTTTATGTTCCATTATTTGAGACATGTCAAAATCATGAGGGATCTTGGTTCCACTTTGTGCCATCACTTATAGAAAATATTGTCTATCTCTCCTCATTATTTCCTCAACCAATCGATTGAAATGGGGATTCATAATGGTGTCTTCCACTTCTGCTGAATGTACAAAAAATTTGTCCATATTGTCATTGTGTGTATCATTGTTGTTTGTAGTGTCCATGTGCTCAACATTTGGAATGTTTCTATAGGCATCCATGTCAGGTAATGTAGTATGATCAGAATTGAAAAAGATATCATTGTCATACTCATAGGAGCTCATGTTTGTAGACTCTTGAGCCTCTTTAGTTTCTCTCCTAGATTTTTGGGAACAGGTTTCAACCATGAACTAGGTATTGACCAAGATGTGTGAGACTAGATGAAAATGGAAAGAGTATGGAAGACCAAGAGTTGGATAGAATGTAAATGAATCTGAGGTTTACATGCAATGTCCAAAGTGTAAGACCAAGTATGTATGTAGTAGAGTAGGTGTGACTTCCAAAGAGATGATAGTTTCTCTTGATGAGGTAAGTTGACCTTGACTCTAAGTAAGACCAAATGAGACCCAAAGGTGATAGACCTTGATGAGGGACCACTTAGCAAAATGTTGTTGTATGTAGTGTGTTGACAAAGTATGATGAGGACAAGCAAGTGACCTTTTGACTCAAGTTTAGACAAATGTGAATGTATTGTAAGGTGTAAAGCAATGATGGACTTTGTAAGACCCAAAAACAGGTTGAATTCTAGATGAAAACCTGGAGAAATAACCTAGGAAGCTCAAGAATTCTGAAACTGACTATGTTTGTTTGTTGGACTGTATAAGTTTTTTCAATTCTGAATACAGACACGCCTGTATACTACACAGATGCAATTTCCTGACACATACGTGGTTCTGTTTAACACAGACGCGTTTCTGAGATTTTTGTAAAATGCAATGTTGATTCTGGAAACATAGACACATTTCTGCCCTTCACAGACGTGGTTATAAGACACAGACGCTATTATGTCAGACACAAACATGTTTCTACAAAATTTGTGCAATTTTTTCCAATCTGTGAAGTTGTTTTGTTGTGACCAAATCTGATTGTTTGACTCTTTTTCGTGACAAGAGGACACAATGTTGATGAGGACTCAATGACTCCAAGAAAAGTGTGTTGTTTGATGTAAAAATGTTTTGCATACACTTGAAGACACAAAAGACACAATGTTTTGCTATTTGGTCTTGAATGTTTTGAATGTTTAAAATAAGTCAAGCACAATTCTTATGGCTGGCCAAGACAATAGTTGTTGATCCCACATGGGGTTTTACCCCCGAGGCTACGCTATTGAGAGCGGATACTTAGATGCTTGACCTCACTAGCTCCACCCTCGACACTCACTTCTCGGGTTAGCCAAGCATCAGTCCCCACGAAAACTCCCCGTGGCGAACTTTGTATCTCTACTAAGAATTGTATGTGTGTGGGCTGCTACCAGAGGTCCGACCTCCTGCCTCAACAACTAGAAGGATTTTGGCTTCTAAAACAAAAAGGTGCTAGTAAGGGCATCCGCTCATGTGGCCATACATGCGGCACTTTCAGCTCTATAAATACAGAAGGCTCCCAGCCGGTAGGGGTTACACCCTACAATTGATCAAAT
Source organism: Cryptomeria japonica (assembly GCF_030272615.1). NCBI lineage: Eukaryota > Viridiplantae > Streptophyta > Pinopsida > Cupressales > Cupressaceae > Cryptomeria > Cryptomeria japonica. The sequence goes on from NC_081405.1 coordinate 529,264,905, forward strand.
AAATTTGATCAAACGGATTTATGGGGAGACATAGTGTCGGTATGAACTAATCAACACACGTTATTCATATTTTTCACCATGAATACAGTTATTTATAGTGGTTTGGAAGAAGATGGCTTTTCTTTTGCTACCACTTGGATCGTTCTCTTCTCACTAGTAGTCCTAATGACCACACGGGAAGACAGGCCCTCTAAAGATTAAACAAAAAGAGCCTATTCCTCAAGACACAAAAGACAATGATTCAATTTTAGTGCACCAATTGAAGTGTTTGCTAGTCTATGAAAACAAGACACACAATAAAAATCAAAAACCTTTGCCAAGGACCTGCAACAAAGATTTATTAGTAGTTTAGATTGTTTCAAATGATCACCCCTTCCTGCAAGCACACAAGTTAGGTAAATTTTAAATCCAAAAGACTTTGTGAAATAGGGGCCTTCAACAAAACAATTTTGCTTCCAAGATAAGCTGCACCAATTTCTTTAGCTAGATCTGAAGATGTTAGCTCAAAATAAACTAGATCTGAAAAACCGAATGATTAAAACTGAATCAATGAAAAAAAACCCTAAAACGAAATCAGTGTGCATAAACGTAGGTACAATACACAGACGCGGCTTTGAGACATAGATGCGCTTCTATGAGACACACACGTGCCTCCATAACGCAAACGCGGCTTCTGGACGTAGATGCGCCTAAAAACCCCACAGACGCGACTGGAGATCACAAACACGATTTTTGAAATCTGCAAAAAATAAAATAAAATAGTGTCACAGATGCAGACGCAGTTCCAGATGTCACAGATGCGGCAGAAAGTCACAAACGTGATCTGAAAGTGCAGAGACGTGACAGGAAGCCAAAAACGTGATCCGAAAGTACACAGACGCAGAAATATCAAAATGCTGATGAAAAATGTCAAATCTGCAACTTAAAAACACAAAATCTGCAACAAAGATGTTAAATGCAAAAGGGACAAGAGTCCCACTAGGCATGCCAAAATGTATATGGTGAATGTGGATAACAACAATGATAACAGTATTGAAAGACTAAATGGATTCAACCACAAAACCATAGCCTAACAACAACAAAGATCCACCATAACATGTGAAGATTACCTAAGACAATGCAAATAAAATGAAGTCACAAAGATTGTACCATCACATGTCCAATAGGGTTTTGGATTTCCATTCTTCCTATCTCCATTGATCTTGCTTGATATATTTGCTCTCAGATTTTATGTGCACAAGAGCTTAACAAAGAACGAAATGTGGTTGCAAGTAGGATCGCATGTGTTGGAAAGCGTAGTGTAGTCAAGTAGTCAATGGGGGGGTTGATAATGAAGGAAGCATCTCCTTATATAGAAGACACTATAAGAAATGGAGGGATAAGATTGAGAGGTGTAAAAGGAGGTCGGCTATGATTAGAGGGTAGGTAAAGAAAATAATAAAATAATGAAAGGGGTAGGTAGTGTATGAATTAAGAGATGAATGACATGTGTCATGGGTAGAAAAGGCTAATGAATTAATTAAATAAATAAAGATTTATTTAATTAATAGAGGAAGTGGGATCAATTAAATAAATAAGATATTTATTTAATTCAGGAAAAGGATAATTTAAATAAATAAATGTATTTATTTAAATGAGAAATAAGGCTAGAAGAGGATAAATGAATTAATTAAATAAATAAAGATTTATTTAATTAATAGAAGAATTAGGCCAAAGTAATTAAATAAATAAAGATATTTATTTAATTAGACATGACAATTTTAGGTGTCTACAGTATCTACCCCCAAATTTTTGCAGAGAACTTAAACCAGAAATAGCAACCTGATAGTGAGGAGATTTCTTCAAATTGGAGGGCTTTGTTATTTTTTCTACTAGAAGTAAAGCATCAGTCATAGAGCCCAAAAAGGATTGAGAAGGAATCAGAGAGAGAGGAGGAACATCCTGAAACTAAACACCTTGGAAAGGTCTTGCAATATTATCAACATTGTTCAGAGGTACGAAACTCTCTATTGAGTTAGTTACACTTGTCCCATTTGGTGTAGGAGGAGATGGAGCAACTTGATAAAAGGAGCATTTATGGTAATAAATCACAAAGTCCTTGCAGACCCTAACAACATCAATGCCTGATCCTTGACACTGTGAACTAAAATGACCCAATTTATCTATTCGGTCATCAATATCTCTAGTACCCTGTATGCAAATGTCTTGATTCCATTTCCCCAAGGAGGAAGTCATTATAATGGACTTGGGAAGTGGCTTTGTGAGGTTTAGCAGTAAGCATACCTTGATGGTTAAACGGGCAAGTTCATATGGGATAAGATCATGCTTGATAAAAATACCCATTTGGTTAGCCAAAATTTCCACAATATCTAGATCACGATATTCAAGTGGGAGCCCCGAGAGAGTAATCCAAAAAGGCATGAAAAGAGGGGGAACTGACTCCAGGCTACAATTTGGAACCCACACCAAAGTGATAATACCAACCCCCTTACAAAACCATCCCTTATATCTATGAACACAATTTCTATGTTCTTTAGAATAAAAAATGGCAATAAAAAAGAGAGACTACTTATCCATCAAAAAAATATCCTTCAAGCCCAGCCAATTCTGTTTAGCCCAAAATGAAAGTTGCATGAAGTAGAATGAAGTTTACCAATGAGGGTTGTGGTGCATAGCAGATCTATTTGAGGTTGAATAAGGTGGTCTGGCAAAACGATCTTATACACACCTTCAGATTTGCTTAAAGTTTCTAGTATTAGCAGCAATCTTGTTCTTTGGTGAGACTGGAGCCCGACTACCCTCTTTAGTTGTATCATTTAGACATTTCCCATTACCTTTTGCATCTGAATTTTGTGCTTGTGGATTGGGAAGAAATATGCAAGGGGTTTTATTTCTTCAGCTTTGTGTAATATGTTTTGGTTTGAAGGGTGCTCCTTGATGCAGGTTGTTTATTGGGAGATTGTTTGGGGTTGACAGATATTTGGGGTTTATCAACTGGGTATTGTTTGGCCAAGTCACATATGATGGAAGATTAGCAGGATTAGCTTGCGATTCGGATAGAGAACGATGTGAGATCGATGGTGTCCACTCACAAATGTCAAACGGGGGCTGTGGTGTTCGATCTAGTCGGCATGCAAAACAATGTCATAGGAATCTTCTTTCTCTCCCCTTATCCTGAAGCCTTCCTAGAAACTGGTGGACTCCATCAAAAGAGCGTCTATTCTCTGATATATCATCATGTAGCTGCCACGTAGCTCACCTAACTCCCATAGGACTAGGTCCTAGTAACCCTGGTTGCATGTTTCATTGCATCAATCTGAGTTACTCAATGCTCAGCTTCCTCTCACCATGCACAATCATGAAGAAGAATGCATGGTAATACTTGGGTAAGTGCACAAAGATGGTGGTCAAAAAGGGGGGTATAAGTGGACACTTTTTTTCTAAAATCAGGTGAACCTGAACTTAGAGGCAAAATTTGAAAGTCATCCTCTCAAGATATGAAGATAATAAAAGAACAAATATTGTAGTACTCTGAATCTAGTTTCCAAACTACTAAACTTTTTCAAAATTGGATAAGATTAAGGGGGTCAAATCCTTCGCGCATGAAAAAATGACCCTATTTTTTTCTGAAAAACATAGCATAGTGTTTGACGTGCGCATCAAAAAAGTCATAGTTGGATTTAGTATTTGGACAAATCCTTTGGCAAAAAGATAGTTAAGAGTGAGCACTAGAAGATGTGTATTTTTTTGTAATTTTTTGTTGAGTATTTTTTTTTTAATAATTTTTCCAATCGAGCACATCCTAAAAATTTGGTACCTGTTCATACGCAAAGCATAAGTTGCACTAAACAAATCTAAAATACAATTTTTTTTAAAAAAATTGTAAATAATCAAGTGCACTACAATAATATATAAAGTTTTTTAAATTTGGATACATATATCAAAAGTTATTCAAAAAATGGTGCACCTATGTCTGTGAGAACTATGGAGACACTAGTAAAAGAAATTCAATAATAATATGTTATTGTTGTTCAAATTGAAAAAAAATTATATGGTTAGAAAGCTCAGAAGATGAGTGAAAATATGGTGGCAATTTTAGAAATACCCACTTTATGAAGTGTAAACCTGATGATGACAAAGTCGATAAACCAAGTTGATAAAATAAAACACGTAAAAAATGAGAGAAATGGAGGGAAATCAAACTTCCAATCCGTAGCTTTGTCATCCAAGCCTATTTCCAAGCCTAAAAAGTCAAAAGCGCGTACGGGGTACATATGGTTTAAAAAGCGCGTATGGGGTATTTATAGTGTAAGAAGCGCGTACGCACATGTTCCCATTAAACAGCGCGTACGCACTATTGTATAATATTATATTCTATGTATAATATGTGTATATTCATATAATATATGTAATATATAATATGTGTATATTCATATAATATATATAATATATAATATGTGTATAATATGACATTGTATATATAATATGTTTATATACATATAATATATTAAACATATATATACACATGTAAGTGTATCATCTCTCTCTCTCTCTCTCTCTCTCTCTCTACCTCTCCCTTCCCCCCATGTTCTCTCCCTCTCTGTCTCCCTCTTCCCTCTCCCTCACCCCTCTCCTCTCCCTCTCCCTCTGTCTCCCTCTCCCCTCTGTCTCCCTCTCCCCTCTCCTCTCCCTCTCTCTCCCTCTCCCACCCCCCTCTTCTCTCTCTCTGTCTCTGTCTCTGTCTCTGTCTCTGTCTCTCTCTGTCTCTCTCTCTCTGTCTCTCTCTCTCTCCCTCTCTCTCTCTCTCCCCCTCTCTCTCTCCCCCCCCCTCTCTCTCTCTCTCTCTCTCTCTCTCTCTCTCTCCCCTCTCCTCTCCCTCTCTCTTCCTCTCCCCTCTCCTCTCCCTCTCTCTCTCTCTCTCTCTCTCTCTCTCCCTCTCCCTCCCTCTACCTCTCCCTTCCCCCCATGTTCTCTCCCTCTCTCCCTCTCCCCTCTCCTCTCCCTCTCTCTCCCTCTCCCCTCCCCTCCCCTCCCCTCTCCCTCTCTCTCTCTCTCTCTCTCCCCCCTCTTCTCTCCCTCTCAAACGCATACAATCTCTCTCTCTCTCTCTCTCTCTCTCTCTCTCTCTCTCCCAACCCAATCTTCTCTCTCTCTCACCCCAATCTTCTCTCTCTCTCTCTCTCCACTCTCCTATCCCTCTCTCTTCCTCTCCCCTCCCCTCTCCCTCTCTCCCTCTCTCTTCCTCTCCCCTCCCCTCTCCTTCTCTCTCTCTCTCTCTCTCTCTCTCTCTCTCTCTCTCTCTCTCTCTCTCTCTCTCTCTCTCTCTCCCTCTTCCTCTCCCTTCCCCCCATGTTCTCTCCCTCTCCCCTCCTCTCTCTCTCTCTCTCTCTCTCTCTCCCTCTCTCCCTCCCTCTACCTCTCCCTTCCCCCCATGTTATCTCCCTCTCCCCTCTCCTCTCTCTCTCTCTCTCTCTCTCTCTCTCCCTCTCCCCTCTCCTCTCTCTCTCTCTGTCTCTGTCTCCCTCTCCCCTCTCCTCTCTCTCTCTCTGTCTCTGTCTCTCTCTCCCCCCTCCCTCCCTCCCTCTACCTCTCCCTCCCTCCCTCCCTCTACCTCTCCCTTCCCCCCATGTTCTCTCCCTCTCTCCCTCTCTCTCCCTCTCCCCTCTCCTCTCCCTCTCTTTCCCTCTACCTCTCCCTTCCCCCCATGTTCTCTCCCTCTCTCTCCCTCTCCTTGTCCCTCTCTCTCTCCCTCCCTCTCTCTCCCTTCCCTCCCCACTCTTCTCTCCCTCTCTCCCTTCCCCCCATGTTCTCTCCCTCTCTCCCTCTCTCTCCCTCTCTCTCCCTCTCCCTCTCCTCTCCCTCTCTCTCCCTCTCCCCTCTCCTCTCACTCTCTCCCTCTCTCTCCCTCTCTCTCCCTCTCTCCTCTCCTCTCCTTCTCTCTCCCTTCCCCCCCTCTTCTCTCCCTCTCTCCCTCTCCCTTCCTCCATACCCCTTCCATAACTTTTTAAAGGCTTATTAGTGCGTACGCAGTACTTTTTACTTATAAGTGTGTATGTGGTACTTATTACTCATAAGCCGAGAATATCGTTGGGCTTGCCAACATTTTATGGCCTAGCAGCATGTACGCAGTTATCAATGTAGTGCGTACGTGGTTTATAGACATAGTTTTGGTTGCCCAAGAGCCTCAACGACCTCAAAAGAAGTTTTTGAGGTCGTTGAAGGCCCCACTGGAACTGTGTTTGTACTTCTATCACTATTGTATACATTAAGTAAAGCATTAAATAGGTGAGAACAAATAGAGGAACCTAACAATAATTCTCTTTGGGCATTCTCGGGTAGACTACCACGCAAAGACAAGGTTGTTGTAGATGCACTAAAAACATTAATTGAAAATTTTTGGCATGACAACACAAGAGTATCACCCAACCAAAGAGATGTTGTTAGAAGGCGAATTGGGTCTAAAAATCATGAGCCACATGTGAAACACTATTTGGATATGACTCAAACTAAATTTTATGAAAGATTCCTTCAAAAGTTTCCTCAAATAAAAATTTCTCAAAGATTTTTTGAAATGGAAAAACCTTTTTATATTAAGATTAATCATGTACGCACCACGTGTTGTTGTAGGATGCATATTGAATTTTCCATGCATTATGATATTTTTCATCATATTTGTTCTACTTTACATACTAACGATGTTTTGCAGGAATGTAATATACAAGCACCTCCTAAGTCGGCAAGAGAATTTATTTCAAGTGTGTTATGTAATAGACATGATGGTTGCATTTATTATAAGATGCCTTGTTTGGAAGGTTCTTGTGCTATATGTGGTGGTTTGCAACGTTTACCAAGATGCATACATTTGGAGAGCACACATGAAATTGGTACGAAACTAATTTCTTTTGGAAAATACAAGATAGTCACATATGGAGTTAAAGATGGAAAAGATTTGAAGAGATGTGAGCTAGTGAAAAATGATATATGTGTAGCTCAATTTATGAAAATGTTTCAAGAGAAACTAGTTTATGAGTACATAATGCATACACATAGAGCTCAATGGTTAGATGAGCAATTCAAGTTGTGTAAGGACACATTTCCTCTTGGCACCATTGTCTCTATTGTTGATTTCGCTGAAAATTATACTCTACAACCTCAAAATGAAGTGCAATCCATGTATTATCACTCTACACAAGTTTCTATTTTTGTACACATAGCATTCATGCATGTAGATGATAACATAGAGGAGGATAGAAAGGTTGTAAGAGAGTATCACTTCTACATAAGTGATGATCGTACTCATTCGTTAGAGTTTGTACAAGGATGCTTTAAAGTTTTTTATGATAGTTTAAGGGAAAGGAACATACGATACAACCGACACTTAATATGGTCAAATAATTGCACCGCACAATTCAAGAATGCAAGGATGTTTTATTGGCTAACAAGGATGCATGTGACAAGTAGTGTACAACATTTTTGGAATTTCACTGAGGCTGGACATGGTAAGGGAGAGCACGATGGTGCAGGAGCATGTGTGAAAAGAGCCCTAGCCAAGGAAGAATTGAAGTACGAAGGTGGTGCTGAGTTGGTAGATGTAGAAACAATTGTGCGATGGTGTAAGTCTACGATGGGTCTAGGTAATCCAGGTACGTCATTGGTTCGTAGATATTTTTGGTTGATTACTGAATCTAACATTGAAAACTATCTAGATTGTTGTACAGTTGTAGGATCGAGTGACATGCACTCATTTATGAGTTCAAATTCAAGTTCACTGGTAATTTATACGAGTCAGATGGTATGCTTTTGCTCTTCATGCATGTATTGTTTGTGGGAAGAATGTGAATTAGAAGAGTGGGTTGACAAATGGTCTTGTAGACCGTTGGTTCCCATCGATTCATATCAAATTCCCAAAGCACTACAATTGAGCCAGATGGAGACATCAGTGGATTTTGACCATGTATCCGACCTAGTGGATTCAGGTGATTTTTTGAGTTAATTTTTTTGCAAGTATTCTTTTTGGTTCATTTTGTTGTACATCATACTTTATTTTTGGTATTAATTAACACTTTATAAAATGCAGGTCATGTGTATGCAGTTGTTGCAGAAGAGAACAATGAAGAAGGAACAAATTACTATTTGTGTCGTTGTGTTGAGCCTAAAAGAAAATTGACAACCACAATCATTGATGGAGAGGGTATTGAGTACCCAATAGGGTCTGTTGTCATGACAGGAACATGGCTTCGGAGATACCCTATCAAGAATTCTGATGTTTGGTTGTTCAAGGACTTTGAAACACACAGACATATTCTTGATTTCTCTAACCTTGTTGTTGCAACAAATATTCATTTGATGAAGTATCGTGGTAGACCTCATAACAAGATTTTATGGAAAGTTCGTGAATCTGACCACGAGGCAATACTTGACACAATACGGGTTAGAGCCGATCCTGAAGGCTCACTTGATTGATTCTACGGTTCAGAGTAGAATGATTTTGAGAATTTTGTATAAATCATCGACGAATTCTTCTATATTCATTTTTTGTATATATAAATGCCCATGAGCTGATTTTTACATGTTTAGGGGCATAATTTTGTATATTTAAGTGGCAATGAGCTTATTTGTACATATGTACATGCCAAATTTTGTATATTAAAATGGCGATGAGTTGAATCGCACATATTGTAATGTCAAATTTTGTATAAAAGCCCATGAGATGATTTGTATATTAAAATGGCGATGAGCTGAATCGCATATATTGTAATGCCAAATTTTGTATAAAAGCCCATGAGATTATTTGTAAGACAATTTTTTGTATAAGCAAATAGCCAAGAGCTGATTTGAATAATATGTGACAATGTTTGTGACTATTTTGTGTGTCAATGTTTTGTGACTATGTTTTGAGTATATGTGATGTGTCCTTGGTCAATCATGAGCATTCTTGATTCTTGTATAATCATGGATAATTATTTGAGTCATTATCGGGTCATAGGGGTGATAGATTGAGACTAGATACAATTTGAGCAAAAATTGTCATTGTTGTCAAAAAAATTGTCCAAAAAGTTGTCAAGCAACTTCTACATTACGTCGATAGGGTATGACTCTCGACATTCTGGTACTTTGGGATGCACGACAGGGGCATGCCTAGTGTAAACATGCCCACCCAGATGCACTTGCGACGTCGGTTTGTGCACATGAGGAACATAATCAATTCTAGCCAATCTGACAACTTTTCCTTTCAAGCAACTGACGGTTTTTTGAGCAGGCGAAAAAATGCTACTAATTGAAAATGGCTTCGAGTCGTCAAAAATTGAGATAGGCCATTGTAGAGGGCCTCACACAACCCCATGGGATCAAGCAGATCGACCTTTTGTGTCATGGATTGGAAGAAACAGTCCGTCAAATTTTGACAATTTTTTGGACTTAGGGCACTTGAGAGATCTCATGGGTAGGGTATGACTCTCGACGTTCTGGTGATTTGGGATAAAAAATGTAGAATATATCTACATGTATTGGTCATTCTATGACCAAAAATAACACTATATGATCCTAAACTTATGGTGGATCATCAAAATCAAGCCTCTTCGGCGCAGTACGCGGCTCTGTAGATGGCTGCAAAACCACAATTCAAAAGCCAAGTTAGAATTCTTTTGTAGAAAATAGTTCACAATTGACATCATAACTATGCATTTAACTTTAGTTCCTTTGCAATTGAAATGTAGATTACCTCATCGGCTGATCCAGGAGCTAATGTCTTCGCTCTCCTCTCCTTGTCACTCTTAGGAGTTTTCTTGAAGACATACTTAAATGGATCCACGTTATGGCCGTACTGCGAACAAGTCTATTGTAGATTAAATGTACAATTAATACAATGTACTAACATAAATATATCAAAAACACTTAAAAGCTATAATATAGAGAACAATGACGTACCTGTGCCTCAGATGCTTCTCCAATGGACTAAGGATGGCTCACCATCGATGTAGAAACAGTCGCTATTACCTATACAAAAAATGTACAAAGATTAAATACAATTAATATAATGATAAGTATTGAAGGTTGAAAACAATTAATTTTACATATCAAACAAAAGTGTACCAGATCCTGATATGCTTCTCCAGTGCAAGGAGGAGGGTTCGCCATTGACGAAATAGGTATGGATATTTGTTGTATGAAAAAAATATAAGATTATAATATATCACAAGTTCACATGTATGCATGCATATAATCATGAAATCAAGAAAATAAAGTAGAGATACATACCTCCACCCTCTCTTGATTCGCGGGCAAATCAGGTGCATTCAACATATCCACAAAGCTCAATGGTTGCTGTACATGTAAAATAGACAAAAAACACTAATCAATCGACAAACCCCAACTAATACTTGATTTCAACATTTTCAAACAATTGTACAACTAAAAATGTGTTCAATTACCTTCTTCACACGTTTTGGTGTCTTCGAGATTTTCTTTTTCTTCGAACGAGCCCTAGACGCGGAGGGGGTGCCCTAAAAATAGAAAATTAACATGAGATATTAGTACAGATAATAAATTAAACATAATTTTAAAAATCTAAAATGAAATGACTTGCATATTCCATCAAAACAATACATAAAAAGAGTTGTACAAAATATGATACCGTATAGCCTTGTAGGCCAAAATCGATTGCCGACAGCGTGATGTCATCAATCTAGGACATTTCGTCCCCTGTCAACACCTACAAACCAGAAATTGGACCAAGCATTAAAGATAGTTAGTATATCTTGTATTTTTTTGAATTCAAAGTGTACTATTCTATTTTAACATGTTACAAAATTTATACCTCAGGCGTCGAAGTTGTAGCTGTGGTAACTGGGGGAGGTGTATGGGATACTGCTGCTGCATCCTGAAATGCATATTAATTGTCTCAATTTAAATCGATGTATAAATGAAATTTCATTTATGTAATTACAAAATTAAAGTGACTGATAAATAAAATGTTATGAATTCAAATCAACACACCTGTGTCTATGGCTCATGGGAAAACACCATGTCCATCAACTCATCTGTTAGTGCGACATCCTCAACCATGTGAGCCTGACATCTACAACCGCAAATCATGCATAGATGATATGAGTATCCATCTATACTAGCTGCATCATCTATCCCCGAGCATATCCCCGAGCAACTGACACACATATGCTCGATGGGCTCTCTGTCGCCCTCTAACGGCTCATCATCCAATACAATAGGGTGTGCTAATGATGTCCCATGCTGGATGATGGCACCAGTCAATGTTGTGGCCGCCTGAAGAGTCTGTAGCTCTATCGAATCTTTCAGCTCTAATGGGACAACCTGATGCACCTTGGGTTTGGGTGCTAGGGGGTGGCGACTCTCCGCGGCTAATCGCCTATGGGCTCCAAGTCTATCTTGGGTAGAGCCACCACCTCTACCATGAAACTCTCTCATGTCAAAATAATTTGGGTGCACATTGAGCACAAAATCACAATATATTTTTCTCAAAAAATATAATGGCACCTCATAATTATTACAAGGTGGATCGTCAAAGACCATCCACCACCTCTGCCAAAAAAGATTCTTCATCTGCACATTGGTACACCAATGTATGGAAAACCTCTTTGCATTAGGAGGTAATGACTGACCGATTTTGGGGTCAACAGAAAGGGCACATATTTGTTGTTCAGAAATATTTTTGTTTTTAACTCCATCGTGTGATAGCCCATTGGCATAGAATTGACAACACCTATCCCTAAAGCTTCCCCATTTGGTAATTTCTGTGGAAACAACTATGGCACCACTAGCTAATGTTTCTAGGCTAGTGGTGAGGGATTGATGATGGTCAAGTTCAGAAGTTTTCAATTTTACAATCAGTCTATTGATTTTGGATGTATTTGGCCCTAACTGATTAATTAATTCTTCCTGTGTTTCAGCTGTGCGGTCAAAAGGAGGAATTGGGGGTTGTTCTTGTGTGTTTTCAGGAGGTGCATTTGGTTGTTCTTGTGGGTTTTTAGGAGGTGCATTTGGTTGTTCTTGTTCTGGATTAGAAGAATCTGGTTTTTGAAACAAAAAATGAAAAACCTAATCAAAATTAATGAAATTAAATTCAAAATGTAAAACAAATTGCATAAACCAGAAAGAAAGACAAAAAAACAAAAAAACTAACCTTGATCCATAGCCTGAGGACAAATTTCGCACCCCGTTCGTAGTTTAGGTTAGAAAATGGGAAAAAAAGAAAGTAAAAAATGCGCTTTTCAGGTAAATGAGGACCCAGTTTTTTTTAAAAACTTTTTTCATCAGGCACCGCGTATGCGGTTTTACTAGGATTATTAGCGCGTACACGCTCATTTTCCTATAAGCAGCATGTACGCGCTAATTTTCCTAGGCGTAGCGCGTACGCGCTAAGTTTCCTAAGCTTAGCGCGTACGTGCTACCTTTTCTAGGCTCGGGAAGAATAAACCTAAGCGCGTACGCAGGAATTTGAAATTTTAAAACTGTGTACACGTTGCCTGTTTTTCCAAGTTTTTTTGGGTGGTGTCCACTTTTCTGACCACCATCTTTGTGCACACGCCCACTTCCAGCATCGATATTAGGCATGAAGCACTTGATGGCAGCTTCTATGAGCTCCTTCTAAACTCCACGTCCCTGTAAGTCTATTCTAGTATCAACAAATGTGTGCACAACTGTTGGAATATGTATTAATACTGATGACCAAGTTTCCAATAATGGGATTGCAGTACTACATGTGTTGCTAGAAAGCCGAAAAGGCTAGAGAGGGGGTTCTTTCCTTACCACAACTTCTAAATATGGTCAACCGTCACCATTTCCCACCATAATCTCTGCATAGGTGCAAGCTCTGTACATGGGCAAATGGTTACCTAGTAAAATCACTGCTTTTCAACACCCACGACTTGCTTGTGCACAATATCCGACTTAGATTGAACAAACTTGGTGATGGAGATATCTACCGATGTATCCTAGTTTGGGACCAAGCCAACAGTAGCAGCTAGGGTTTTCATCATGCAACTCCTGTTACCACCATTGACCCTCGTTGTTGCCTCACATCCTCCTGCGATGGTCGCCTGCAGCCCCGTCGTCGACCCTCACAACCTCTTAGCTTAGGGTTTGAGAGGACCGCGTTTCTAAATTAAAAAAATAATTAAAACTACAATTTTTATTTATTTATTTTTTATGGATAATAGGTCATGGTCGAATAATTATATTAATAAAATGAAAATACATGAAAGTTTACAACCCAATTTAGTGTGGGCACTAGTAGGAAAGAATCGAGCGAAGAAATCTGGTCTAGCCCAAGGAAAAACAATTCTTGGAAATAATCAAATAAATATAATAAATGGGCAGATGCCATTTCAGAAAATTACAATTGAAAATTCCTGTCGAGTACACCATACTAGTTCCAATGATTATGGATGCATAATTTGACTACAGTAGAGTCATATTCTGCTCATATTGAGATGGGGTTGTTCTGAGTAAGACATGTCGAATACCTCCACCTGAATCCTGCAAAATCAGATTGCCAACACAGAAACCACATTCTTCTTGCATACTATTAGGCTAGTCTCAATCAAGAATTACGAGCAACTGTAACAAAAAATTGATAAATTCCCCTGTTTTATCTAAATGCCAATATTACCATATCTTTCCACAATGAAAACACACTAGAAGATTCCCCAAAAAGATAGATCAACATACTCTCAAACCTGCTTGACAAAACTTACTGATATATCGAAGAGAAATCAAGGTAAGAGAGACCCAAAGCAAGATTTAGCTGCTAAATCTAAGTAATCATAGCATAACTCAGTCTAGGGCCATGACAGTCGTAGACAGCTTTAAGAGACCTAGCCACTAAAAAATTAATAAAGGAAGTGAAAATAATAGCCTGCATATACCTACAAGGACAAAAGAATATAAACACACACATATATACAAATCAATAAATATATGTGTGTGTGTGTGTGCGTGTGTGTGTGTGTGTGTGTGTGTGTATACATATATACACATGTAGCGTCCTAAAATTGCGACACTTGCAATTTCGATTGCATTTCGGTCTTCACGATGGCGACGCAACACGCAACCTGAATGGAGACCCCAAAACTTGCTCACGACACTGAAAACTGCATTTTTCAAGCACCATTGGCCTGAACCTCCTTGCACCCCGCTGTCCCGGAGGTGGGACCAGAGTGCCTAGCGCCCTGGTCCCTCAAGACCAGGGTGCCCAGCGCCCTGGTCCTCTAGGACCATGGCGCCCAGCGCCCTAGTCCCTGGGTCCTATTTTGGGCCCGGTTTCCTAAGTGATATCGGGTCTTTTTGATTGCAATTTGGAAATATACTTCCCTGGTCGGCCTAAGGTCGGGAAAATCAGTCTATCAGCCCTAATTGACAAGTATATAAACTACATTTTTCTCTCTCATTTGGCATGAGGAGAATATGTGTACAAAGCGTGGAAACTATACTCAAGCATTCAAGCATTCAAGCAATTGATCATTCCAAGTCTCCATTCAAGGCTAAGTGTTGCATTCAAGACAAGGATTCAACCATTGAAGAGGAGATCACTTATTACATGCTACATACTACAACACACAACATCTAAACCTTTGCACATAAAGATACAAACATCCTTAGAACAAGGTATTAGTACTTGTTTTACATTACAGTCATTTACATTTACAGCACTTGCTCATTTCTTGGTTAATTCCAAAACTGGGGTTTGACCTAAAGGCAAACCCCTAATCCCTAACCCCCCAATCGTCTTCGCTTTTCTGTGTGTAGGTTGCAGGTACGCGGCTGAGATTGAAGATCTAGAATCCTTGTGCAGAGACGAACAGATCCCCCTTCGTTTCGCGGATTTTTCGGAGGACCGTGGCGCCGGGCGCCATCGTCCCGACAACTTTTTCTCAAATTTGCAGGACAGCGTCGTATCGACATTCTACTGCTAATTCCAGGTCCGCAGCTTCATCCTATAACCTAAACTCAGTTTATAAGCGAATCTTTATGACTTTCTATGCATCCTTAGCTTAATTTCCTTAATCAACATTCTTTACAAAAGAGGGTAGCTTTGCTTTCCAAACCCTTGAAATCCATTTAGCATCCAATCTTACATCATGTGGGATTGAATCTTATGAGTTTCAACCCCTCTTTTGAATGTAAAGTCTTCCCCCTAAGTGAAAACCCATCGAATCCTAGCGAACCTACCTTCTCTCTCCTCGGAGTTAGAAGAGGGGAGACCAACTAGGGTTCGACCGCGATTTTCCGCTTTACATTTTGGTGAACTCGACGTGAACATCCTTTCTGACTTTTCATGCTTAGATCTAAAAAAAAAATTGATTACATTTCCATGTTTGATCTTTTGCAAAATTTTAGAGGTGATTGCATAAAAACCCTAAAATTTCTTTTTAGTAATTAAGCTTGTGAAATGTTTAATTGTTAATGCTTGTTTCAGATCTGCCCTGCTATTACAAATTATCAATTCATATCAGTGCTTTAATTTTGAAAATTAAGTGGTTAAAAGTCAAAACCCTAATTTTTGAAACCCTCTTAATTCAACCTTTGTTTGACAATTTGACCGATCAAAACATCTCCAAATCAGCTGTAACTTTGGATTCCGCAATAAAATCACAATATCTTTCATCCCTGAAAATTTGGAAAAAAGTTGCGAGGACCGTGTTGCACTCCGAGCGCCATCGTCCCCGACATTTTTTCCAAAATTTCGGGAGCGAGATCTTGCTATATTTTCCTGCTAAAATCCAGAATTTTGGCTGATTTTATCAATTTTAACACTTTCAAAATTACAGTCAAAGTGGGTCTTGTGATTACTTGGTCTAGGGCTCCTAATCATTCAAAAATCATCAAAACTGAAATTTTGTGTCGAAATTGTGTTCTTACTGTCTTAGATCTGAAAATTGTGTTTGCATTTATTCAAAATTTCAGTGCTTTATTCAAATATTCGCATTTTGTGACTTTTGAAATTAAGTGCTTAATTACAACAACTTTGATTTCCGCTTTCAAAATTGAATTTTGCGTGAAATTGAGTCAATTTTTGAATTTCAAAACTTGCACTGCTTTTGACATTCCCTCTAAAATCATAAAATTCAAAATTTCAATTTCCCTCTCTTTTTCAAAATTCAAATTTTGCATTTTTCGACAATCTTGATAGGGTTCAATTTTGAGATTGCAACTTTAATTTGGCCTATCTACAGATCGTAAAATCACTCAATTTTTTCAGATTAGCTCTAAAATCATCATACCTTTCATCCTTGCAAATTTCGAAAAAAGTTGCAAGGACCGTGTTGCACTCCGAGCGCCACGGTCCCGAACATTTTTTCCGAAATTTCGGGAGACTGTTGTGATTGCATTTAACAGCTTAAATCTGGAAGATTGGCTGGTTTTACTGAAAATTGCTACCTCTAAAATCAAAATCTTCTCTCTCTCTCTAGTGCATGAGTTTTACAACAATAAGCCCTACTTACACTATTCCCATTAGACGAAGCCGTAGAATTAAGTCTTTCCGAGGTTTAAATACCGAGGAGATGGAACCTAATTTGAGTAGCCTTTTTAACGAGGACATGGGTAATTCCTCTAATCCTCCTCATGATGAAGAAGCTCCCCATGAAATTTCCGTTGAACAACTTTCCAAATTGGATAACCAATTTGACGATTTTCACCAATGGATGTCTCATGAGTATCCCGATAGTCAAGCTCTTCCTTTAATTGAGGGTCTAAAACGCATGCTTCAAAGTGATAAGAATGGAATTGATGTCTTGTGTGGTATTTCACATATTGTGAATTCGAATGTGATGCCTATGAAGAGTTGTGCCGAATCTTTAGGTTATACACAGCCGCCTACACAAGTCAATCATTCTATTCCTTTGACCACTTCTATTGCTAGTTTACCTACCTTTACATCAAACATCATGGCTACCTCTATACAAGACATTCCTCCTGTGATCACTAGTCATGGGGGCAATCCTCTTTCTTCAATTAACCCTATTCCTTCATTCAATCCGACTTCTTCATTTATTCCTTCAATAAGTGTTCCTATTACATCTTCACAAATGAACATGACGCAAGGGGGCAATTCATTTAACCATTCCATTCCTCCTTGTAGTGTTCCTCCTATCCAATCATCCCCTATGGTTGACTATCATAGGGTCCCACCACCTTACTCTTCACCTTCTTTCAATAACATCACACCTCCATCTCAATCTAACACACCTAATATGAACTCTTCGACTGAAGCTACCATTAATAATCTTGCACAAACTGTCTCTTCTTTACAGCAACAAATTGCCTCTATGAATCAATCTAAGTTTAGTGTGCCCACATTTGATGTTGCGAGCCCACTTTCTCTTGACATTGTTCGAGCTATTCCTCCTAAGCATGTTGAAATCCCGCATTTGGAGCTTTATAATGGTAAAGGAGATCCTCTAACACATGTTAAGACTTTTCAAACAATATGTACTGATTTTGCTTATGACCAAAGGTTGCTTGCAAAACTATTCACCAGAACATTAAGAGACAAAGCCCTACAATGGTATTGCTCGTTGCCTTCTTATTCTATTACTTCTTTCAAAAAACTCATTCAACAATTTCAAAACAATATAAGTCCTAAAGTTACTTTGATTGATTTAATGCATTGTAAACAAGGTGTTAAAGAAAAAGTGACTGATTTCATTGGTAGATATAAGCATTTGTATGCTCAAATTTCTTTTCCAGTGCCTGATAATGATATTCAAAGAATCTTTATTTCTAATTTACAAAAAGATATTCGAGACAAACTTCTGTTTTCTGAGTTTACTTCTTTCCAACAGTTGTGTGCCACTCTTCACAATTATCAACTGACTGTGAGTCAAATGGAACAATCACATCCTATGGCTCCGAGTGATAAGGGTGATAGCAGTCAACAACCATTTGGGAAGATTAAACCGAACAGAGATTCCATCAAATTCAATGAAAACATCATCAACAACAATGTGAATGCAGCATCAGGTGTGCCTCCTATTTCTAAATTTTTCAGGAAAGAAAGAAAGTATACTCCTTTGAATGAATCATTGCATGATATTATGAATAAGTTATTGGGACAAAATGTGCTTACTCTTCCTCCTATAAGACAAATTGATCCTGCAAAGATTACTTCACCTTATTTTGATCACAAATCTTTTTGTCACTTTCATCGTCAGCCTGGGCATGATACTGAAAAATGTTTTTCTTTAAAGGGTAAAATTCAAGATTTGATTGATAATAATACTATTTCTGTTTCTGGAGTGAATGATAAAGGCAACACATCTGTAGCTCCTCCTAACCAAAATCTTTAGATTTTTACTGATCCATTACCTTCTCATACCTCTCATACCTCTAATGCGATTGAGGCTAATGATTCCTCTCTCTCATCTGATGGTCTTGTGTCTATGACTCTGAATGTGATTAACTTTGTAGAGCAGCAAGAAATCCCTAAAGAACCTTCCATCACATTTGATTCTAGTGAAACCATTAGAGCACCTGATGGTCCTTTATACATAGTTGCAAAAGTCAAGAATACACCTTGCCGTGGAGTGCTTATTGATCCTTCGTGCATGGTTAATGTTATTACTGAAGAATTTCTTTTTACTTTGCAATTGAATCAAGCGATCTATGACAAAACAGATGTGGTTGTGAAGTTATTTGATGCATTTTCTTCTCCTGCGATTGGTTCTATTACATTGCCTATTGAGGTTCATAATAAATCTCTTGATGTGAACTTTGCTATTATTCCTTCTTCCGAACAATTTCGTGTGAAGCCTGGCTATTCTTGGCTATCTTCAATGAAAGCTATTTCTTCTCCTATTCATAAGTGTTTAAAATTTCCCCATAATGGTGAAGTTGTTACTGTCAATCATAGTCTCTTTAAACCAGCTGAAAGAACCTCTAGTGTTCCTATTGATTACTTTTGGCCCAAACAATTCCAATCTCTTCCTCCGCGAAGTGATCATCTTTTTAAATCTTATCAAAAGTGGAAAACAGATATGATCCTATCTCTAAGTGAACCTAGAGCACCTAAACTTGACATTCCTATCATTCTTGAGAAGGAAATTCTTCCTTTGAAAGACAAAACTAATGTCTTTCCCCAAGAAGATTCCCAACCCGTCCCTATGGATGCGACTATGTCTATACCTAATAAACTTCCTAAGAGTAGACCTATACCTCCTCGTCATGATGGACTTGGTCTTCTCCCGAAACCGAAAATTCCTCCTTTGTATGGAGCAGTTCCTCCTCCTGCCTTTTATAGAGAGAAGAGACCTTCTTCTTCTCCTATTATCCAGCCTAAGAGACCACAACCTAAACATCCAAGTGATAAGGATGAGAACATTCCTCCTCCTCTATCTTCTACACTTTCTACTAAGACTAGATGTAATCGTTCTGCACGGGAACGCTGACGAAAGCGTCGTCTTAGGGCTCAAGCAGCTGCTTCTCAAACTTTACAATCTCCAAAAACACCTTCAACAAGCATTATTCCATTTTGTCCTCAGCCGGATATTGAGCCTAAATTTCCTAAACATAAGATGCATGATGGTCTTGATCCTGTGCAAGTTAAAGATCCTATTTTTATAAATCTTGATGATGATATAGATGAAAATGTTACTCATGATGAAAATGTTACTCCTCTTGCTTCTGATAGTGAATATGAACTTGTTGATGTTGATAACCATTTATCTACTGAATTTTCTAAAGCACTTATCCTAGCTCCTAGACAAGAACAATGTGGCTCGGAACATGAACATAGCCCTTGTTTGGATCTTGTGATAGCTCCATCTGCTGTGTTGGATGTTCCTCCTCTAGCGTGTTCCCTACCTAAACATTGATCAGCAAGATCGGGGGGTAGATGACATGCTAGACTAGTTACATTAGCATGGTAGATTCTCTCCCCCTCTCTTTTGTTACTTCTTCTATATGTTATTCTCATTCTTCTATTTGTCGTCCTTAGTGTTGTCTACTTGAGGACGATGCAAAGCATTGAGATCTCTTTTGGTCTCTCTCATGTTGACTCAAAAGACACATGTGTTCCCTTCTTCTAGGTGACCTTCCTTGATTGGGGAATGAAGAACAATTATGCATACATACATATGATATATACATGACTTATCATACAGCATACTGACCCCGAGGAAAGCGAAGTCACCTCGTGCTTTGTGTTTTGTGTCTATTATCCTTGGGTTTATCTCACACTTGGGGGCTAAATCTTTGCGATAACGTGCTCCTTTTCCTTTCTCATTTCTTATGTGTATCACTACGTTAAAACAATCACCCCCGTTGAGGCGTGTGCGATCGCTTTAACGTAGGGGGGCATACACCCTGTCTATCCTTTCAAAGATACTTGAAAATTTCTTGGCAAACTTAGCTTTGTCTTGAAAATTTTTGGTATTTCTTTTGCATGACTCATAGTGAGGGAACCTTACTACTGACAGTCATGGTTCTCCCTCGTGATCTTCCCTTTTACTTTGTCAATCGAAGTCGTAAGATCCTTAGTCCACTGGGGGCTCGGTGTGTCTTGCCTCCTTGACGTGGTGAAAGTCTTTCAATGTTGTTTCCTTGTACTTTACCGGAAGTATGAGCATACATACTCCCGCTAAAGTGGGGGCTACATGTAGCGTCCTAAAATTGTGACACTTGCAATTTTGACTGCATTTCGGTCTTCACGATGGCGACGCAACACGCAACCTGAATGGAGACCCCAAAACTTGCTCACGACACTGAAAACTGCATTTTTCAAGCACCATTGGCCTGAACCTCCTTGCACCCCGCTGTCCCGGAGGTGGGACCAGAGCACCCAGCGCCCTGGTCCCTCAGGACCAGAGCGCCCAGCGCCCTGGTCCCTCAGGACTAGGGCGCCCAGCGCCCTGGTCCTCCAGGACCATGGCGCCCAGCGCCCTGGTCCCTGGGTCCTATTTTGGGCCCGGTTTCCTAAGTGATATCGGGTCTTTTTTATTGCAATTTGGAAATATACTTCCCTGGTCGGCCTAAGGTCGGGAAAATCAGTCTATCAGCCCTAATTGACAAGTATATAAACTACATTTTTCTCTCTCATTTGGCATGAGGAGAATATGTGTACAAAGCGTGGAAACTATACTCAAGCATTCAAGCATTCAAGCAATTGATCATTCCAAGTCTCCATTCAAGGCTAAGTGTTGCATTCAAGACAAGGATTCAACCATTGAAGAGGAGATCACTTATTACATGCTACATACTACAACACACAACATCTAAACCTTTGCACATAAGGATACAAACATCCTTAGAACAAGGTATTAGTACTTGTTTTACATTACAGTCATTTACATTTACAGCACTTGCTCATTGTTAATTCCAAAACCGGGGTTTGACCTAAAGGCAAACCCCTAATCCCTAACCCCCCAATCGTCTTCGCTTTTTTGTGTGTAGGTTGCAGGTACGCGACTGAGATTGAAGATCTGGAATCCTTGTGCAGAGACGAATAGATCCCCCTTCATTTCGCGGATTTTTCGGAGGACCGTGGCGCCGGGCGCCATCGTCCCGACAACTTTTTCTCAAATTTGCAGGACAGCGCCGTATCGACATTCTACTGCTAATTCCAGGTCCGCAGCTTCATCCTATAACCTAAACTCAGTTTATAAGCGAATCTTTATGACTTTCTATGCATCCTTAGCTTAATTTCCTTAATCAACATTCTTTACAAAAGAGGGTAGCTTTGCTTTCCAAACCCTTGAAATCCATTTAGCATCCAATCTTACATCGTGTGGGATTGAATCTTATGAGTTTCAACCCCTCTTTTGAATGTAAAGTCTTCCCCCTAAGTGAAAACCCATCGAATCCTAGCGAACCTCCCTTCTCTCTCCTCGGAGTTAGAAGAGGGGAGACCAACTAAGGTTCGACCGCGATTTTCCGCTTTACAACACATATATGTATATACATAAGAGCAAGGACCAACATCCAGGGGAACAAGCCAAAGCAAGAGCCGTAAGGGTGAATAAACAAAATTTTGAATATATCTACATGAATCTATATATTTACAAAACCATCTGCTTAAACCCAAATGCAAGGCTGGTTATATTAATATATCCATCCACACACACACACACACACACACACACACACACACACACACACACACACACACACACACACACACACACACACACACACACACACACACACACACACACACACACACACATATATATATATATATATATATATATGCAAAACTCTGTGAATGCCCCAAAATAGGGAAGATAATTAATTAAATTTGAGGCAGAAGGGACACAAAACTGAACAGTAAATAAACTAACAACACAACTTAGCTAAATATAATATTCTCATAAACATTCATATGTCTATATTACCTTCAACAAAACTTAAGGGAAAAGTAGTCATTAGGTATCAAGTGTCCCGTCGAAGCCAAAAGAGACGATATAATTAAGAGTAAACCAAAAGAGAAGTAAAAAACTACCCTGCAAAAAGAAAGCAAGTCCTGGGACTCAGGAGAAGCTCAACTACTTTTCAACCGAGCCTTGCTTGCCGATAGTCCTGGACCAACAAAGGATTCTCTCGGTCTAGAGGCTGGGGCAGAGGGGATCTCTACATCGTTAGGGACTACTTCAATGTCGTCTGCCTCTAGATAGTTAGCAAGCCATCTATTACAAGGCATTTTTTTACAATGCAGAAGCCACATGAGGAAGAAGAAATTACGTTGCCTTATCGAATTGTAGGCCGCAAAGGAAGCCTCATCTTCTATTTCCAAGATTCTTCTTCCATATGAACCTGTCATAGTTTCGTGGCTTAGGGGTAGTTAAATCCTCATCCACATTGATGACAACCCTATCCAATTCGCCCAACAAGTTCTTCTTGAGTACACTTCGACATAATTTCATAACCACCTCCCTATCCTTCTCAAAGTGCATAGCCACTGCTAAAAACATTGCAGCTATATCAGAGTTGGCCCTAGTTCGGTCATCGTTCTTGATATATTCTTCCCCTAATATTTTTTTAACCACCTGAATAACCAGGACATTAGGGAAGACAATAATACCTTTCAATCTATCCTCTTTGATATCCCCTGAAAATGCCATTTGTCTCTTAAGCCCAACTAGCCTCAACAGTGTGTCCATATTGAGCCCAACTCACTCAGATCATCAGACAACCCAGATTTCACTGAAAGGACTGACTGCTCTATAAAGAAAGATATAGGGAGCCACTACTTTAGTAATCGAGCCTAGAAGAGCTTCGTAAAAGACAACTATTCAAACTTGAAAAAGGACCTACTTAATCGCTTGAGAGTGTCAGAGAGGAGGAATGAAGGTTCATGGCGCAAAGAAAATGATGAGAGACTATCTCCGAGATCAAGGTAATTCATACTGATGATGCTAATTGAAATCTCCGTGTACTGATCACAACTAGCACGCGAGACAAGGGAGGTCAAATCAATGCCTCTATAGATGCCGCCGGAAAAGAAGATTTAAATCCAATCTAGGAGAGGGCTAGGTAAATATAAATATAAATACTTATGAATTATAAATTTATAAATTCGACATGAAATTTATTATTCATATATTGTGTCAATTGAGAGCTGGAGATATCATATAAAATATGATTTGGGTATCCTAACAATCTATGTTTATCATAGATGAGAATATATATATATACACATATACATATATGTGTATATATATATGAGAATATATATACATATTTACATATATGTCTATATATATATTAGATATGTATATATTTGTGCATATATATATCTAAATGTATATATGTACATATACACATGCAAATATATAAGTATAGATATATATATGCATATAATTAAAACTACAATTATAATATAATTGATTAAAATATTTATAGTGATAAATTATAATAATTTTAAATTAAAAAGAAATTATATTTTATATAAAATATAATTTTAACTTATTAGTTATCATTTTGAAAGTTAATATTATTTATAATTAAAAATATTTTAATCAATCATATTCTAATCCTACTCCTATTTTATTATAAGTTTAATTTAATGTAGAAATTAAATTCATTCTAATCTTAATTATTATAATTCTAAAAACATTATAATTTTTTTTTATCGATAGATAGCTGGTAAGGGCTAGTTTCCATCATATAGGTAAAAGAAAATATTTATAGGGAGTGTTGTCCATACATCTCAAATTCAACAAAAACTATATCCCTTAACATAATTGTTGCTTCCTATTAGTACTGACAACAAAAAATGGGGAATAACTAGTCAAACATTCTCCTAGCTTGTACATCAATTACCCCTTATACAATACAAAATGTGTCTAGATTATAGAAGCAGACATAGACACCTTTATCTATATGCAACCCCTATGCTATGTTAGATATACTAGTCCCAAAATACCAAACAGACAAACAATTACTCATCTTCATCTTTGTCAATCTCCACTTCTTCATTTTCATCTACAAGTGTTTGTTGGGCAGCTACCACACACGCAACCATAGGGCATTCTAATATGCGGGCATGATGGTTTGGGCTTCTTGCCATCTCCACGAATTCCCTCATGTCATTTTCCAACCACTTCTCCCCAATAGTAGTCGAATCCAAATCGTCAAACTCATCCTATGCTTTTGCTCGAGCCTCATCTGCCAAACCCTCCTCCCTCATGTAGGCGCTTAACCAACCATCCTCCTTGCTCTCAATTACTCTCAACAGTCTCTGGATGAAGAGGATGTTGCGACCCATGGATTCTTAGCATTCCCCCAACTCGTTTGGCTCCAAAGTCTTTACAATAGGAAATCTCTTGATTGCATTATCCCCCCCACTTGCCATGTAATAATTTTGAGGAAGGGGAACCGTCAAGTCTTGGCTCACATTATCCAAAGAAGCATCAATTTCACCCAAGAAGTTATGATTGAACAAGATTTGATAGAGCTTCTTTGCCTTCCCCTTCTTGACTCTATTGTATAATAGCAATGCCAAGAACATCACTATTATATCCGTGTTTACTCTGTATCTATGAAATGCCTTCAAAAGTTATTTTCCCAATACTACCTTCACTGCATGTAAAACTAGTGGGTGCCAAGTTGTCATTATCATCACCAACCTCTTATCAACGATTTCTCTAAGAAATATCATTTGTCTCTTCGTTGATTCAAGCAAAAATGGCGTATTCATGGCTCTTATCACAACCTCACTTCACAATTTTGGAAAATAGCAGAATGTGTTTTTGGAAGCTGAGATTGCCTTAAATAAACCCTTCAATTCTAATTTAATCATGAGATTAACATGTCTTTTGCAGCCAAAAAATCATTGAATCTTACTACATTAACTCCACATACCTTATATTGATTGTGCATGTTTCATTGATTGTAATTATTGGTGTCAAGTAGCATTGTCGTCACTCTTGATACAATCATTAAATAACAATCATCCTTCTTTCTACAAGGCATACATGAAAAACCTCCCAAAAGTGGGTGTGTGTGATACGACTCTCATGCCAAAGATAGAGTGTTATGATTCCTATGTTGAAGTACTCAATGTTAGTTACCCAAAATCCAATTCACATGTGTGATCTGCCATAGCCAACTAGTTAGTCATTCTATGCCAACTCATCATCTCACATTGTCCTTTGAAGCTCTTTTGGCCAACTCGTTTGCTAACCTGTTTCCTTCCCTATACACATGACTTATTATGAATTCTTTTAGACCATCGATCAACTTCTTGATTGGAGCAAGCCATCTACTCAATTTTTGGTTATGCACATGGTTTTGACTAATGGCATTGACAGTAATAAGAGAATTCTCTCCAGGTGAATCTGTTTCCCTCCAATTTCCTTTCTTATCTCTAGTCCTCTAAGTTTGCTATGTTGTTAGTTGTGTCGCTTAGGAATTTTGAATCTTTTGCAATGACTACTCCTAATTCATTCCAAACCACACTCCCAATTCTACTAGGCCCTAGATTGCCTTTGGAAGTGTCATCAAAATTAATTTTGACCCAATCTGTCCTTAGGGCACACCAGTAGACATTCTTTCAAAGAGTTGAGGTTTGGTTAGATTATTTGTCTCCCATTAGTGGTGGAATGGCCAATCCTTTGAACAGTTTAGTTATCTCCTCATCCCAATTTAAGTAGGAATTTCCTTTTAAAGATTTATTTATGGAAGTTGAGTTTGTTGGCTCTATAATTAGGCCCTCCATCTTCTTTATTAGGTTCTCCCTTGATATTGATTGTTCCTTGAAGATCCTCCTATTGTGTTCCTTCCATAATTCCCACGTTATTGAAGATGGTATCACTTTCCATAGGCTACCAAATACACATTTTTGTGCCATTTAGGCCACATGCCAAATCAATCCTTCAATTTTTGTGGTACTGGGCTATGGAAATTAAGTTTGGTAGTGAATTATTTCCAGCATACTTCTACATAAATATAGTTAAGAAGCAAGTGATCGACAATTTCATCATTGCTTTTACACAGAGGGCATCTACCCAGAGTAGGTATGCCCAATGCCCAATTTAGCCAATCTATCTTGAGTGAGAATCCTATTTTGTGTTGTCATCTGAGAGAATGTACCATCTTTGGGTAGGCAATAATTTCCCCATAATAGGTTTTTTGGCCACTACTTAAATCATCCACCATATCCTCCCTCAGTTTATACCTGATTTTAACCTTGTATTCCTTATCCGATGAACCACACTATCTGATTGCATCATCTTGCTCTGAGATGGAGAAGCCTCTGTTTTTCAGAATTTCTATTAAATTGTTTTTTTGATCTTATAGGAAATTTAGACCATTCAATGAATTTCATTCCCATTTGGGAATGTTGTTAACCATGTAAATGGTCCCATAGTTGTAAACCTTACTCCCCCATGTGTTGATGGTTTCCTTTTTGATGTCCATCAAATTGTGTAAATTTCTAAGCTCTAGGTGCCCCTCCCATGAGTCCTCCCAGAAGGAAGCCCTTTGACCATTTTTTATTTCCCATTTGATATTCTTAGTGATTATATCTTTGCCTTCTATGATGAAATTTTAAATAACCTCTTAGGGGTTCCTTGTGGTAAGAATTATAATTGGGTAATCAATGTCCAAATATTTCCTCCTTAGGATCTAGACCCATTTTTTATTGCCCTTATACATATTCCATGCTAATTTCACTCCCATCACATTATTTAGCTAATTTGCTTTACCCCCGCACCTCTAGGACCTTGGGGCTTGTAGATCTTGTCCCATGACATTAGTGGAAATTTTTGTGTATCGTTAACACCATTCCAAAAAAAATCTCTGCATGATCTGAATAAGACTATCTTCCACTGCACTAGGGATCTTCGTACATGACATAGAATAAATTGGAATTATAGACAACATCACCTTTATCATTAGAATTCTACCAGCCAAGGTCAACCATGTCCCCTTCCACAACTCCATCTTCTTCTTGCAATTGGTAATAAGGCTTTCCCAATAGATTTTTTTGTTTGATACAACAAATAATGACATCCCCAAAAATATTCCTAGAAAATTAGCTACTCTTAGCCCTAATATCTTGGCAATCTCCCTTTTCATACCAAGTTGATTATTTAGAAAAAAAAACTTTAGATTTTATCTAGTTAACACTTTGTCCTAGTGCCTTATTGTATTCATCCAACAACTTCCTCATTGTTCTTGTTTTACTTCTAGTAGCACTCCCAAATAAAATAGTTTCGTTTGTGAATCGTTGATGAGTGATTAGATCAATGCCAAGTGTGATGTTGATACCCTTCCATTGCCCCTCATATTTGGGCCGTGAAATGCTTCTGCCAAGAGATTCTACCATGATGATGAAAAAAAAAGGTGAAAGAGGGTCATCTTTCCCAATACCCCTAAAGTTTCAAAGAAGCCTTGAGACACTCCATTGACTAATATTAAGAACACTGGGGACCTTATAAAACTGCCCATCCACTTAATCCATTTGTTTCCAAATCCAAACTTGCCCAAGACTTTGAGAAGAAACTGACTATCCACAAGATCATATGCTTTCAAAATATCCAACTTGATTATCATGTTGGGGAACCTTGGTTTCCTAGCAAATTGCATCACCTCATGAGCCACAATGATACCTTCCACTATTGACTTGCCTAGAGAAAACCAACGTTGCTCTGCACAGATCACCATATTGGTCACTTTCTTGAGCCTTTCAACTATTACCTTGGTTATGATTTTGTAGACTGTGTTGCATAGTGATATTGGCTAGAAAGAACTTGTGCTTTGTTCTTCTTTCTTCTTGGGCACAAGTGCTATGAAAGTGTGGTTCAAAGCCCCCAACATGGCAATTCTCCTCCTAGACTCCTCTACCACCTTTAGGAGATCTTCCTTCAATATATCCCAAAAGAATTGATAGAATTTAGTAGAGAAGTCATCCAACCCTGGAGCTTTGTTAGGGCTGAACTAAAAGGGGCAATTTTAACTTCTTCTAGAGTGAGAGGTTTGTATAATTCCAAGTTTTCTACCTCACTGATCAAAGATGGGATTTTACTCAAGAATCTATCCTTCTCCTCTTTGTGATCCTGTGACTCTATTCATTATAGACTAAAAATACCTTACTACTTCTTGATTAGCTTCCTCCATGGATTGGGTCATTATTCCATCTTCCTTCTCTATCTCCACAATCCTCTTCCTACTTCAGTTAGCAATGGAAGTTTCGTGAAATAATTTTGTGTTTTTGTCCCCTCCTTTATCCATACCTCTCCTGATTTCTTTCTACAATAGCATTCCTCTCTTTCCATAATCTCTACTAATTTTGTCTTTAACTCTTTCTCTTTCTCAAAGTTTGCCCATTCCATACTCTTCTCAATTATTGTCTCATTTAGCTTCTGCAGTGCAACCTCCACTCTTGTTTTCTTGTCAAAGATGTTTTTGAAGTGTTCTTGATTCTATTCCTTAATTTTTCATTTGATGTGTGATAACTTCTTATTGAAGAGGTATAACTAGGATTGGTTCCCCACCTTGATCTCATTCCATCACACCTTCATCAAATCAAATAATAAAGGATCTCTGAGCCACATGTTTTCAAAGTTGAATGGGGATACACCTTTGATGCACTCTAGATTTATAGTTAATTGCATTGGGTAATGGTTTTAACCTATGTATGGTATAATAGCCGCCTCATAGGTATTTGTGGTTGCTTCCTAGTCTCGAAATAGAAAAAAAGTGGTCCAACTTTTGTGCTATATATATTGGTAAATCCCTACCTGTAATTATTCCAAGTGAACTTCCCATTCTTCATTGGGTTGTCCCTTATATTGTTCTCATCTACAAATACCTGAAAAACAAGCTAGACCCTTGACAAATTTTGCAAGCCCCCCTTCTTTTCTAAATTGTCTAGTGTGGCATTAAAGTTTCCTCCTATTATTATCTTTTAACCATTTTATTGTTTCAACCATCAAGTAATATCACTCCACAACTCTCTTTTGGCTATTGTTGAAATGGGTTCATACACATTAATGACTACAAATGTTCTATTTTGATTGAAATATTTACACCTAACAACCATCCAATTCTAGTTTCTGGGACCGTATCATATTTGACAGACTGTGGATTCTAGATTAATCCCAATCCACCAGAGGCACCATTTGACTCCACAAACAACCCCTCCCACTATCTCTAGTCTCTCATTATGTTTTGGTATTCCTCCTTGCTCCACTTACTTTCTTGTATTAGAACCATATCCACTTTGTTTGTGTCTATTTGATGCCTAATTAAGCATCATTTGCTAGGGGTGTTGATGCCCTTAGCATTCCAAGTAATGAGCTTAATGCCTCCTCATGAAGGAGTATCTCCTTCCCATTTCTCAATTTTCTCTTACCCCTCGCACTACTTGCTATGCCATCTTAGCTTTGTTGGATTTGCACCCCCTTTACTTCTTGCTTTCAATATTTGGTTTCTTCAATTTCGATTGAATTTTCTCTATGCTTCGTTCTGTCATGATTTTTGCTTGGTCATCTTCATAGCTTTCATCGGACTAAGAATTAGACTCAACACTCTCTAAATCTACAACCACATGCTCTGCATCTGTCTCATCTACCTCTGACACAACTCCTACAATATCCTCCTCTAATGCCATGGTTGACATTTCCTCGTCTTCCACAGGCATGCCCCCTTGGTCCAACATGACTTCCTGGGTGATTCTTTCTTCCAGAGTTAAAATTATCAGTTGATTCTCTTCAATGTCGGGTTTATTATGTTCAATTGTATCCTTTATTTCAACCATACCTTCAATTATTTGTTTCTGATTTCTTACCTCCTTATTTTCTAGCTCATTACCTTCCACAAACTCCTCTCTACTCTAATTACTATCCCTGATGTTCAGGGGTTGTTCTTCTTGACTCTTATTCATCCTTATTCCACACAATTATACTATAAGTGTGTGTAAAGGGTTTATCCATTCCTCCTCTGATGTTTGACCATACAAATCTTTATTATCCATTACTGGATCTTCGGGTTCCTTTTACTTTATCCCTAGAGCATCCCCTAATGGTGATTCCCCTGCCTTAGTTCTATTGTGGTCTAGCTTATGATTGTATTCATTGGCTCTACTAATTCTGACAACTCCATTGCAATTGAGTGGCCCGTGTTATTTGGAATTGCACTTAGGGCATAACACTAGGTGATCCTCCCTATCCACCTTCTATCTCCAAATCCCCCCTTCTTTGTGTAGCTCCATTTTTGCTAGCAATATTTGTTGGGGGGTTACTCCTATACACATTTTGGCATAGGATCCCTAGACCTTGTCCTTAATATCTTATATACATATATAAAGGTGCTCAAACCCTAGCCAATTTCCCTAAGAATCTCTTCCCCCTAGGAATCACTCGAGATATTATATAGTTGAATCCATATTAGTACCTCCCCTTATGCTCCCATAGATTAAAGTGTGGATACCAATCAATTAGATGCATCCCTGAACTACCTAAATAGTATGGGCCACTGTTCAAGGTATTTTCTTTATTTGACAAGTTGGGAAATTCTACCATAAAGTATTCATTGGGTAGGTCTCTCACATGCACGTGGGATGCCCACTTATTGTGACACCATATTTCAATGCTACCACTTTCCTTAAGACCTCCTCCTTATTTGATGAACTTTCCCAATTCTTTAAGCCTCCCCCTACCATTTCTAATTTTATTTTCATTGATTGAAACATAGTGATTTAGTCTATAGGGATCGAGTGAGTTACAAACTTGATCTACATATTGGTGTGATGCCCCTTTGTCTCTAATCATTACGCCTTTCCCTTTCCATGGTTTTCTTGTTTGTAGCCATGTCTCCCGTCCAAAAAATATTTTCCTCTACTTTACCAATTTCTAGATGCATCTGCCTTCAAGATTTCTGTTTGCCTAGACCACCCATTCTTTCCTTTCTTGAATCCTCAGTTGCTTGGGAACTCAACTAGCTGAGAGTTTCTCCCCTTTTCTAAATACTATGCCCATTGATGTTGGTTGTTTTTGTTTCCAGAGGGTGTTCACCTCAGCAATTGAAGCCAAGGAAAGCCCTCTTGTCTACCCCAAAATTGATTCCAAGATGGGATGCCACCCCATTTCCTATGCATATGACCTCTACTCTAATAATGCCATCCCCCATTTGTTGACCTAGGATATCCATGCCTTGCTTGATATTGCCAGATCTTCTGCTTATTGGGTACTTGTTTGTTTTGAACATGGTTAAGGAATTTGTCCACCCACCTACCATTTTCAAAGACCCATTGTGGAATATGCCTCCTTGCTTCATTCCTAACATGGAAATAATTTTCCTCCACCTCCACCTCACTCCATGATTTTCCTCCAAGCTCCTACTTGTGTAATTTCCTCGCTCCCTACACTCACCATTTTTTATAAAATCAATATTATATTATATTTATTACATCCTAAAAAATATTAAAATTATCATTAAAATTAAAATAATAATTATGGTTAGAATGATTTAATAATTAAATTACAATAGTAAAAAGTAAGTATCAGTCATTATGTGGCACTTGTTTTAGATATAAGTTGTTGTTTTAAATGTAAGTTTTTTGTGCATAATAATTTTATTTGATAGATATTTATTGATTGGAAAACTAAATAGCAATTAGTATTAAGACTTATATTATCTTAGCTTTACTTTACTATAGAGCAATTTTCATCCATAAGTAGCTCAAATCCAAAAGCATCCATAAGTTTCATCCTTGACCTT
This sequence comes from Cryptomeria japonica, assembly GCF_030272615.1. Taxonomy (NCBI): domain Eukaryota; kingdom Viridiplantae; phylum Streptophyta; class Pinopsida; order Cupressales; family Cupressaceae; genus Cryptomeria; species Cryptomeria japonica. Next base: position 529,297,098 of record NC_081405.1, read on the forward strand.
GTTGAAATTCAAACCTTGTTTAAATTGACTAATCATCATTAGTAAGATACATAGTTGCTAATCTTGGTGTTGTTCTTAAGGTATGTCATTCCCACATCAACAATGATATCATCATCATCAAGTCACTAAATCATTGGATTTTAACTTTGATCAAGGGAATTTTTTTTTTTTTTTATTTATTTATTTATTTTTGGCATTTGTACATGCTCTCTTACTTTCTAGTGTGTGTTTCTTTAATCTCTTACATTTTGAGTCAATCTTTGGGGAACATCATGACTACTGTCATAAGTAAATTCCATATCATGGTGCATTAGGTCATAAAACTACTTGGATATTGATCCCTCATGCACTTGGCACATTGCCACCTTAGTCATTATACCCTATGGAATAATTTCAAGAGCTAAAACAAACATTAGTTACTCGCAATAAACTAATAATTATCTTGTATCCATTTTTATCACATCAAATCTTTATGAAATCCACCATCTTCATCACCCATTTTATCATCCTACTTATTTTCATCTTGTTGGGTGAAAATTTTGTAAATTGGGGAGGGTTTACAAAATGTGTGTTTCACGACAATACATGAGATGATACCTCTCAGAAGGCAAGCTGTATAATCTCTCCTAGCTATAAGGGAAGGCTCCCCCTTTCCATTGCAATTTCTATTTATTCTTAATCTATCTACTAAATTTACACTAATCCAGGATTATACAACAACTTAGTTCTCTTTTTTTAGAACATTTTTTATCAATTCTCTATTTAGAACAAATTTCTCCTTTTCTCAATAAAACAATTCAAATTTGTGAAGAAAAGTGTTTATGAAAGAGCTAAGTCCTTTATTGCTTCCTTTTTTAAAATGACTTTAGGGACAAACCATTTGTATGCAAAAGAACTCAAAGTTTCTTTCAGATACTTAAGTCCTATCATCCACTATAACCCAAATATCAATATATTTCTAGCTCAAAGACTTTCAAATATATCATAAGATTTTCTACTCTAACACGATAACTCAATAAAGCACAAAGATTTTACCTTATTGTCCACTCAATACAAACTTTTATAGATAATAAGCAAAAGCTCAAATTTTTCAAGCAATTATCCACACCAATTTCCTATTCACGAATTCTCAAAGTAACTCAAAGTCTACTTATACGAAGTCAAACTACTCTTCAATATTTCACACAAATAACACTACTCAACTTAAATTTTTCAAGAACATATAACATAAATGACATAAGAACATCTATATCATAAACACGATTGATTCCAACACAAAGTTTGAAAGCCAAACTCATCTTCTCTTTGATTAAGCTTGCAAATTCACAATATGAACAAAAAGTCTCACTTTGCTTTTCCCTTCAATAGAGTTTTATTGCATAAAATAATGATAGAAAAATATCCTTATTACATTGAAATCCCTCGTATATATAAAAGAGGGACGATCATGCACAAAAATAGGAAAAGTTACAACTAATTTGTGAACAAGTCAAAAGTAGAGACCTATTGGACTTAGGACCCCTGCAGTCCTACATGTGTATTAGAGCATATACAAATTGACACTTAAGGTGTTGATTGACATTACAAATTTGCCATTGGAAAATCACAAAAATGAGTATCATTTTACTCATGTCGATCCCTGTTTGTGAACTTCTTCAAATTTCTGGAGACAATCTTCATTTGAACTTCATCAGGTCCTTGGATATGATTGGTGATGACCTTGACCCGTGCGATAGAATCTCATAAATCAACATAATATTTATTATGTTTCTTTAGAAGTGAATCCAGAAAATCCAGAATGAACTATAGATCAACCAATTTGTCAATAGAGGACAAAGAGAAGTCCTCTCTCTCAATCTTAGAAGTTAAATTGAATTCCTCGATAACCACATCAACATCTACTATTTTCTGGTTTTCATCAAGGAACATACAAGGAATTTCTTATATCTTGTCAACAATTTCCTTTATTTTGTCTATGCATTCCTTTTGAGCTTTCCTCATATCCTTGATAAGCCATTCTAGAATATTTATTTGATTCTCTAGTGCCTCTCACTATTCAACATATATATTTTGAGAAGGGATGACACTGTTTTGCACAAAGATCATTTGAATACAAGTTTCAACCATGCATCAACTTCTTTTCCAACACTTCCAATTCTTTAGAGAATATTTTTGTGGTGTTGTCCACCTCATTTTTCATGATATCGAGATTGTTGACTAAGGTAACCACTAAACTCAGGAGTTGTGTGCCTTGGCTAAGCATCTTATCCAACCACTCGCCCACTGCTCTACTTCATGAAGCTTCTTGCTCAACTCTCTTCATAACCTATTCATCCAATGATGAAGTCACTAGTTCAATTGCCTCTGAATACTGAGCCATCTTGATTATCACGATGGTGAGCTACTTAACTTGTGCTTTGAGCTTATCCTTCTTGATTTTATCTTCATCATATCTAGCAACAAAAGCATATAGAGCTATTTGAACATCTCCTAAGGTATAATCATGAGTTTGTTTTCCCAGTTCGACCCCGTTAATGACATAATCTAATTCTTGAATCTGATCAATATCTTTATCAAGAGGAGGAATGACAATATCTGCATACTTATTTCTAGATTTATCCACCTTCACCCTTGATATGGTCTTTTATTTCTTGGTGGTCTTTTTCTTGGTGGGGATAAGCTAACTGAAATCAAAATCATCCAGGGAAACAACTTGTTTCTTCCTCTTAGGGGCATTTGAGAATAATCATGGTGGCTAGGAGGAATCATCATCAACACCTGTGACAAGGGCTTGAGAGGGATCTATTTTCTCTTGAGTAGTAGTCACAATAGGTGATGTTGTGGTAAAAACAAAAAGAGGATTTCCTAAAGATGACTTGTTGGGTCTAGGACCTATCTCTGTCATGAACTTATCAAAGTCATCCAACATGGTGGCAGATACTTCAGACAAATTTGGGAAAGTAGAGAAAACATTCTCAATATTTTCATGTGGGGTATCTAGGGAAAACTCACTAGCACTAGTGGAAGAAATATGCACAATTGTACTAGGAATGACACATGTGATAGTAGACCCCAAAGGTCGTGATTCAGTGGTAGGAATAGGAGCATGGACCACGGTAGAAGAAGAAAGAGATACTTGGGGTAGGGATTCATTGGACTTATCTGATTGTGGTTGTTAGTATTTTCACAAAGGGAGATTGTTGGCATTTCAGTAAGTTTGTCGGTATGAGGATATTGAGAAGGTTGTTGGAGATTGTTGATATAACTGAGAAAGGATGATTACTAATATTATTTTGTCATTGATGTTAAGCAATTGATTTTTTGATTCAGTATGATGTTGTCATATATTAAAGTGTATGTTTTGATGAGTATAAAGATGTCGGTAAGTGACATAGAAGGAATGTGAAATGAAGGGGAGTAATAAGGTATTCAATGGGCAACTTTTACCGAGTTAGACAATGATGAGATTTTGTTGTTTTGATATCCTATATATGAGTATTCAAAGACTGAACATAAAGGAGGAAATATTTCAAGCCATAGAATTAATTAAGGTTTGATACTGTTCTATGTTACCGAGCAAATTGCTAGTCGGTAAATCCTAAGGTTATCGCTACAGGTTAAAGAAGGCAGAATATCTACCGAGTGAAGTTCAGTATTTACCGAGTAACAACCGAGTAACAACAGACCACATTGGATGAATAAAAGCATTATTTAATGAAGGATGCCAATGAGCTGGAGATTTGTAAATGATTGGTATGTCGTGCATGAAGTTTCTTAAGGATCTACGACAATGAAAATTCAAGAGGTAGATCTACAACGCAGATTAAACAGTCATAACCTAGCACAATTTCCAAGAATGGAATACAAGTTCCAAGGAGTGATAAAACATTTTCAGATCGAAGGATACAATGGATATAGTCAAGTTTGAAGATCTGATGGCTAAGATTAATCATGGGAAATGTGATCAAGGAGATTAAGCAGTTAGGAATTGCTTATAAATAAAGAAAAGTTGAAAGACTAAGAATGCGGGCAAACAGAAGAACTGTGATACTATAGTAGTGATCACCGAGCACAGAAGATTGAAGAAAATATTGAGAAGCCCAACAAGGAGCAAGATAAGTCTCGTGACAAGTTTATTTTGAGCACATAGAATCTTCTTTAGCATTTCAGATGTGAAGTTGCAAATATATTTGTTACTGTTATTTATTTCTATAAGTGACAGGAAATCTCTTAACCGAGTGGACCTAACAGTCTTATTTTGCAAATCCTAGTAAGGTAACATTCTAGCAGAGTGTTTGAAATCCTTTGACAAGGTCACTTCTAACAAAGTGCAAGATTCTAACAGATCTGAGGGAAATCCTTTAACCGGGTCACATCTAGCAATGTGTATGTAATCTTTAACAGGATTGGCTTTTAACCAAGCATACTCTAGAAGGGTATATTTCTTAGTAGGTCTGAAATCCCACAGTGGTTTTTCCCTATTTGGGTTTCCACGTTAAATCTGGTGTTAAATGTGTTTTGATGTTTCAAATTTATCTGTTAATGAGTTTGAATGATTTGTTATCATAGTTGCATATCAAGTTAATGCTACTGAGGTTGAATCTAATTAAGAGGTTGATAATTGAGTGTTTATGATTCACCCCCCCCCCTCTCATCTTAACTAACAATTGGTATCAGAGCTAGAACTCCGAAGGAAAAGTTTAAAGGAACTTGAGGCAAGATCCGAAGATGTATAAGAGGGATGCATTGAAGCTGAACAAGTCAAGTTTCTCCACATGGCAGAAAAGGATGAAGCTGCATTTATTAGGAATTTGAGAATATGCAACATATTATCTGGAGAATGATTACACTGCACCCAACACCTACTCATTGACAATGGAAGAGATAAGATCGAAGCAAGAACATATTCAAGCAATGATTGAAATGACATCAGCATTAACCAACTCAGAGTTTAATGACCTAGAAGGCTGCAGTGATGCCAAAGCAATGTGGAACAAGCTCATATCTGTGTATGGTGGTGACAAACATGTTCAGAGAGAAAAAGTAGATAGTCTAAGAGAACAACTTGAATCCATGAGAATGAATGAAGGTGAGAACATAACCCAATACAGTACAAGGTTGAAGGAGACTGTCAATCAAATCAAAGGAGCAGGAGGAACTACTGAAGAAAAGGATGTGACAAGGAAGTTGCTTAGAACACTTCTATCTGCTATGCCATTCGAGTCTCTACAATCAATGAACTAAACTCTGTACCAAACATGCCAGTTTCTTTGGATGCTACTATCGGTAAGCTACATGCATTTGAGTTAAGTAATTTTGATAACAATGGGTCTTCGATAAATAAAGTTGAATCTGCATTCAGTTCTTTTCATATTGGTGAATCTGATGATTACAATGATAGAATGTATAAGTATACTAAAGGAAATCACAGTGGAACAAGTGAAAGATTTCGCAAAAAGATGGAAGAAGTACACAAACTATATGAGGAAATCAGAAAGCAAGAAGAGTTTGAAGCACTATTAGCCAGAAGGTTATCGAGAGGCAAAGGTAAGTATAAAGGAAAGCTACCTTTAAAATGTTTTAACTGTGATAGAATAGGACATATGGCTTCTAACTATCCTGACAAGGAATCTAGTGAAAAGAGAGACTACCGAGATGACAGACAGAAAGACAACCAATACAGAGGACACCGAGACTTCAGAAGGAAAGATAAAAAGACATGCCTAGTAGCTGATGAGGAATCCAACGATGATAAATCTAATGGGACCGAGACAAAGGAAGTTGTTTATGTGGCTATCAAAGATGGATCAGATGAAGAAAGGTATGAGGAAAAAGCCCTAATATCTCATATAAATAAAAATGATTCTTGGATCATAGATAGTGGATGCTCACATCACATGACAGGTGATAAACACAAGTTTGTTAAATTAGAAGATTATGATGGAGGTAATGTAAGATTTGGTAATGATGCACCATGTCTGGTAAGAGGTAAAGGATCCATAACACTTCTTGACAATGCTAAATGTGATGATGTATACTGGGTTGAAGGTTTGAAATACAGTTTGTTGAGTGTAGCATAACTAAACAATACTGGATACCAAATAGAATTTCAGAAAGGAAGTGTCAAAGTTCATGACAAACATGGAAAGTTGGCTGCTACCGGGACACAAACAAAAGGTAATACATTTCATCTTGACTCAACTCAGAACAATTGTCTGTATGCTAAAATAGAAGATACCTGGTTATGGCATAAAAGGTTTTGCCATGTAAATTTAGATAATCTGATCAAAATAAGTAAGAAGCATCGAGTAAGAGGTCTATCAAGCTTGGAAAAACCTGAGAATGCTATATGCCGAGGATGCCAGATAGGTAAGATGATAAGATCAAGATTTACAAGTAAGTCCTACACTTCTAAAGGAATTTTAGATCTTGTGCACACTAATCTTTGTGGTCCTATGAAAGTTCAAAGTTATTACGGTGACAAATACTTCATATTATTTGTGGATGATTACTCAAGGATGATGTCAGTTATGTTTTTAAAAGAGAAATCAAAAGCCTTGCAAATGTTCAAATGGTATAAGGCAAGAGTTGAAAAAGAAACAGGAAGACAGTTGAAATTTTTTAGATCTGATAGAGGAGGAGAGTTCACTTCAGATGAATTTAACTTATTCTGCAATGATCATGGTATAAAGAGACAAGTGTCTGGACCGAGAACACCACAGCAAAATGGGATAGCTGAAAGAAGAAACATATCTATTGTAGATTGTGCCAGAACACTGATGATAGAAAAGAGAGTACCTCAAACATTCTGGAGGGAAGCAATAAGCACAACAGTTTACACCCTGAACCGAGTACAACTGAAGAAAGGAATTATGAAGACACCATATGAAATCTGGTATGACAAGAAACCTAATGTGAGTTATTTTAAAATATTTGGGAGTAGATGTTATGTTCACAAAGATGACAAAAATGGAAAGTTTGATCATAAAAGTGAGGAAGGAACATTTCTTGGTTATTCTTCTAGGAGTAAAGCATTTAAATGTTTGATCAAATCATCTAACAAAATAGTGGAAAGTGAAAATGTGAAAATTGATGAATTTGCAGAAAGAAATGATGAAGGAAATTCCAAAGAACCAGAAGATTATGAAGAGTTTGTATATGTGCAACCGAGAAGTCCTACCGAGAAAGTTGATGAAGAAAATGAAGAAAATACTCAGTTACTGAGTGATGAAGAAGATCATACAGATCCTACCAAGCCCATATTAGCCAAGAATGTTAGAAGAAGTCATACATCAAGTCAAATTATAGGAGATAAGGATGATCCAGTGATGACAAGGAACAAACTAAGACAAAACACATGTCTGATATCCGAATTTGAACTGAGGATAGTAAAAGAGGCATTAAACTATGAAGATTGGATGAATGCTATGACATAAGAGATTGAACAAATCAAGAAAAATGAAACATGGACATTGGTCCCAAGACCTAAAGAGAAAAATGTAATTGGTACAAAATGGATTTTCAAAAACAAGCTAAATGAAAAAGGTGAGGTCATTCGGAATAAAGAAAGGCTAGTTTGCAAAGGTTATGCTCAAGAAGAAGGAATTGATTATGGTGAGACTTTTGCACCTATGGCAAGACTTGAGGGAGTAAGAACATTGTTGGCATATGCTGCTTACAAACATTTCAAGGTATATCAAATGGATGTTAAATCTGCATTTTTAAATGGTATATTAGAAGAAGAAGTTTATATTGAATAGCCTGAAGGATTTATTGAAGAGAAGAATAGAGACCAGGTATGTAAGCTGAACAAAGCTTTATATGGTCTGAAGCAAGCCCCTAGAGCATGGTATGAAAGATTGTACTCTTACTTAATCAAGATTGGTTTTGTGAGAACAAGTGAAAACAACAACATGTACATGAAGAATGATAAGGACGATGGAATACTGATTTTAGCCATATTTTTTGATGATATTATTTTTTGTGGAAATGACTCTTTATGCAAGAACTTTGGAAATGAAATGTGCAAAGAATTTGAGATGTCATTAATCGGTGAAATAAAGTATTTATAGGTTTACAAATACTGCAAATGAAAAATGGGATTTTCAATACTCAATCCAAGTACATAAAGGAAATCTTGAAGAAATTTTTGGGATGGAGGATTCTAAACCTGTATGTACTCCTATGACTACTAATTGTAAACTATCAAATAATGATGAACCTGCATCTGTTGATGAGACACTTTACCAATCTATGATTGGAAAGTTGCAATATGTAGTTCACAACCAACCTGATATGACACATGCAGTTGGTATAGTTGCAAGATTTTCTACAGATCCTAAGGAAACACATATGACAACAATCAAGAGAATTTTCAAATACCTTAGAGGAATTGAAGATTATGGTTTACTATATGAAAAGCGTAATGACTTTGACTTAAAAGTCTATACTGATGTTGACTGGGCAGAAAATATTGATGATAGAAAGAGTACAAGTGGTGGAGCTTTCTTTTTGGGAGAAAGACTAATAAGTTGTCTTAGCAAGAAACAAGGATGCATTTCACAGTCAACAGCTGAAGCTGAATATGTCACAACAGCATTGAATTGTACCAATATAGCATGGATCAAACAACTGCTGGAAGGTATGAATGAGATAGTTACCAAGCCAGTAACTATATTTTGTGATAATACAAGTGCTATCAACATTTCAAAGAACCCTGTAATGCACTCTAAGACAAAGCATATTTCTATAAAGTATCATTATCTCAGAGAAGAAGCTCAAGAAAAGAAAGTTGTGCTGAGATATGTTAGCACAAAGGAACAAATAGCAGGCATCTTCACAAAGCCACTGCAAAGGGACACTTTTGAGTATCTCAGAAGCAAGTTAGGGGTCCTACCCCTATCTAGTACTCATTGACAGAGTTCGGTGAAAGCATCAATTCTATGAATCTATAGGATAACTATTTATGAGTTGATATTGCTTTACACACTTTAGGAGGTTGCCTAAAGTTGTGCAGGAAATAGTGAATGAAGACAAGATGGTCTGACTGAGATGATACATGTAACAACAAGTAAATTACCTCACAGAGGAAGTAATCCTAAATTAGTTTTACTTTTGGCATTGTTGTCAAAGGGGGAGAAGACTAATGAATGAGGGAGAAGACTAATAACAGGGGGAGAAGACTTCAAAAGAAGTTTACAGTTCAAGGTTAACAAGAGAAGATTAACAGCAATCCGAATCCAAATCAATTGAAATAAAATCAAGTTGGTATTGACATTAAGTTGGTTTTGCCATCAATTCCAAATGGGGAGATTGTTAGCATTTTCACAAAGGGAGATTGTTGGCATTTCAGTAAGTTTGTCGGTATGAGGATATTGAGAAGGTTGTTGGAGATTGTTGATATAACTGAGAAAGGATGATTACTAATATTATTTTGTCATTGATGTCAAGCAATTGATTTTCTGATTCAATATGATGTTGCCATATCTTAAAGTGTATGTTTTGATGAGTATAAAGATGTCGGTAAGTGACATAGAAGGAATGTGAAATGAAGGGGAGTAATAAGGTATTCAATGGGCAACTTTTACCGAGTTAGACAGTGATGAGATTTTGTTGTTTTGATATCCTATATATGAGTATTCGAAGTCTGAACATAAAGGAGAAAAGATTTCAAGCCATAGAATTAATTAAGGTTTGATACTATTCTATCTTACTGAGCAAATTGCTAGTCGGCAAACCCTAAGGTTATCGCTATCGGTTAAAGAAGGCAGAATATCTACCGAGTGAAGTTCAATATTTACCGAGTAACAACCAAGTAACAACAGAGCGCATTCGATGAATAAAAGCATTATTTAATGAAGGATGCCAATGAGCTGGAGATTTGTAAATGATTGGTATGCCGTGCATGAAGTTTGTTAAGGATCTATGATAATGAAAATTCAAGAGGTAGATCTACAACATAGATTAAAAGGTCATAACCTAGCACAATTTCCAAGAATGGAATACAAGTTCCAAGGAGTGATAAAATGTTTTCAGATCGAAGGATACAATGAATATAGTCAAGTTTGAATATCTGATGGCTAAGATTAATCATGGGAAATGTGATCAAGGAGATTAAGTAGTTAGGAATTGCTTATAAATAAAGAAAAGTTGAAAGACTAAGAATGCGGGCAAACAAAAGAACTGTGATACTACAGTAGTGATCACTGAGCACAGAAGATTGAAGAAAAGATTGAGAAGCCCAACAAGGAGCAAGATAAGTCTTGTGACAAGTTTATTTTGAGCACATAGAATCTTCTTTAGCATTTCAGATGTGAAGTTGCAGATATATTTTTTACTATTATTTATTTCTGTAAGTGACAGGAAATCTCTTAACCAAGTGGCCCTAATAGTCCTATTTTGTAAATCCTAGTAAGGTAACATTCTAGCAGAGTGTTTGAAATCCTTTGACAAGGTCACTTCTAACAAAGTGAAAGATTCTAACAGATATGAGGGAAATCCCTTAATTGGGTCACATCTAGCAATGTGTATGTAATCTTTAATAGGATTGGCTTTTAACCGAGCATACTCTAGAAGGGTATATTTCTTAGTGGGTCTGAAATCCCACAGTGGTTTTTCCCTATTTGGGTTTCCACATTAAATATGGTGTTAAATGTGTTTTGATGTTTCATATTTATCTGTTTACAAGTTTGAATGATTTGTTATCATAGTTGCATATCAAGTTAATGCTACCAAGGTTGAATCTAATTAATAGGTTGATAATTGAGTGTTTATGATTCACCCCCCCTCTCATCTTAACTAACAGTGGTAGTCCTTCTTCATCATACTCATCATGCTCTTCACTATGCTCCTTCTCATCTTTAAGTTGATCAACATCAATAGGCTCCTAATTAGGATATTGATCATCCAAATGTTCATCTTGTACTTCAGACTCTTTTGTTTCCTAAACATTGGAAGTGGATGATTCTCCTTGGGCTTTTCCTTTGTTTGCCCCAACTGTAAATTTCAACTTCAGAGCCTTTTGAGAAGTGGCAAGATCATGTTTATTCTATTTTCTAATCTCTTACCTCCTACCAAAAGGTCCAGTTGTATCGTCATCAGAGCTAGTAGAGAAGGGTTTCAACTGAATTCCCTTACTTGAAAGCCAAACATTAGTATTCACAAGAATACTCTGAAATTTATCTCTGATTGAAGTTGACTCCTTCTATGACCATTGAATGAGGGGAAAGGAAGTTGATGATACTTTCTTTTCAACATAGGTAAGGTCTAGAACATTACCATCTTCCTAAAGGTCATCTAGGATATCAGCAAAGATCAAACTCCCAAATTTGATCCAATGTGAGCCGACATTAATCAAGCTTCCTGATATCATGTTCCATCCTACAATCAATCCAAATGTGTTCAATGCAATGAACATGAACATATGCCTTCTTCAATTTGTTCCTCATTCCCCTATAGTTAGAATACCTCCTTTCTTTGAAGAATCTCATGGTTACTCTCCTCATCTCTTCCTCCATTTCCCTGACTTTGAAGATTGAGATAATAGGGTACCTACCAATAGTCAAAGAGAATTCAAACCTATCGTGTGAGCCAGATTGTGCTTCATGTACTACCACCATCTGATGAGACAATTCCATCAAAACAACTTTATTTGATGGATATCTGGGGAGAATGAAAGGTTCACCATTGAAGCAACCCACCCTTAGATAGGTGAAGGTAGGGAATTGTAAGAACATGCACCCATATTCATTCACAATTTCCCAAGCATGATTTGACACCCTTTTATTGTATAAGTCTTTGTTCAACATGCACATGTGATAACCAAAGGATTCATTATTTACCTTTTGAAAATGATTGAAATTGTTCTTTAGTACCAACTGGGAGTAGTACTCATATACAACAACTTGCCTCCCATCTCTTGATGTAGACAGTCCTAGAAAATGCCTCATAGAAGTTATTGCATAGACTAGATAGAAAATCATGTAGAACTTTAGGGTAGTCGACACCTTGGTGAGTTTTTTTACATATGGTATCACTTATCTGCTTCCCCAAAAACATCTTCTCCTTATTCTATTTGATGACATGGATGTATTGATACATCCAATCATAATAGGTGTTAGAAGTAGGAAGCCCCTTGACCCTACTTAGGAGACTAACCAAATCATTGACCTCTTCGATAAGATTACTTCTGGGAAAGGTCTTTGGCCACCTGACAATTGTTGACCTTGAGATCTTCAACCAATTGTCATTCATGTTCTTCTTGCATTTATTTGAATTCTTGTCATAGGAGGCTTGCATTGACTTCATGGTAATATCAGAGTACTTTTCAATATTAGGACACTTGAAGATAGTGTCAAAGAAATCTTCATCAAGTCTGATTATCTTTTTTGCACTCGTGTCCTTCACGCTCTTGCTAACAGGATCAAACTGACTTGCAATTGCCATGACAAATTCAAGATCTTGAGCAAACATTGGGAATGCTAAGACTAGATGAATACTATTATTGATGATGGGTTTCATCTTGTAGTATGAAGGTGGTTGCTCTATTCTCTTAAGAAACTCTGATAGGTCAACATGACCTACCTCAGTGTCCCTTATATGATCAGTATTTGATGAAATTGATGAAGGCAAGAAGATTGGATTCAGATCTTTCTTTTTGAACTTCATGGACTTCTTGCTTGGAGATGGCTCCATCATTTGTACAACAACAACACGATAACATGGAGAAATCATCAGTACTGGAAAGAGAAAACATCAATTATCTCAATCATCTTGAACTGAGTAGGCTCATGAATGAGTTGCATTTGGTATCATTAGGGTCTCAAAAACCCTCATTGCATCATGGTAATTCAAGTGTAAATCAAGCCTATGAACCCTATTTATGTGTGTGCAATTGGTGTAATTTGGGTTCATAGGCCCGAATCACACTTAAGGAAAAGTATGGTTCACATGTGTAGTTTAAGTTCATAGGCTTGCACTACACTTGGTGAAAAGGCTAGGTGTAGTTCAGACCTATGAACCCGAATTGCACCTTGGGAAAGCTTGTCATAGGTGTAGGTCAGACCCATAGGTTTGAAATACACTTATAAAGAGCATGGTAAAAAACTTAGTGTAGGTTGGACCTATAGGTTCAACAATAACCAAAGAGGGAAGAACAAAGTGTAAGGCAGGCTCATAAACCCACCATACACTAAGAAATGCTAAGGCTTAAATCTGGTGTAGGTCAGGTTTATCGACCCACCCTATACTTAGCATCACAAACTCAAAAGTGGTGTGGGTTAGAGCCATAGACCCACCATACACCAAGCATAGAGCCTGCGGTCTAGGTCGGGTCTACAACCCTGCCTTACACCGTGTGTGCAGATTCATAGACCTGAACTCCACCAAAGGTTAGTGTGGTTCGGGTTTACGAACCCGCACTGCACCAAAGGTGATACAAAGGAAAAGGATGGTATAGGATGTTGCTTGGATTCATTGACCTGAGAAACACCATAAATGTGGTGTTGTTCAGGCTGATGAACCCGAACAACACCATGAATGTGGTTGGATAGTTCAAAATACTATCGAAAGGAGGGGAAGAATAAGGTGGGTATTTGGGTTGATGAATCCAAATACCACCTCTCAATAGTGTGGTTCGAGTTCATCAACCCAAATACACCATTCACTGGTGAAAAGCATAAGAAATGGTTCGAATGAAATCCAAAAACCATAAAAAGAAAATGAACTAGGTTTTTAAAACCCCATCGAATTAAAGAAATGACATAGTCAAAACCAAAATCAGAAAATGTGATATAAAAAATGAAAACTTACCGGTTACGGAGAGAAATCTACAAATTCAAAAGTGAAGCACACTTCTACAAACTCGCCTTAGCTCAAAATAGTAAACCAAAAATAAAATGCATAGGATATATATAAGGACTCCTAATCGAATTCATACAAGGAGCATTTAATAAAAACTCAAGTGTCATTAATAGATGCAAATCGGGTTTGTAAATCTAATTTGCACTTGTCATTGGCAAGGTGCATTTCGGGTTTACAAACCCGATTTTCACCTGGTGCAAAAGGAAAGACATAAAGGAGGTGTAAATCGGGTCTATGAACCCGATTTGCATCTAGATTGCAAAGTTGGTGTAAATACGGTTAATAGGCCCGATCGACACCTAGAATGCAAAGTTGGTGAAACTTGGAAACACAAAATGACAACCAGCGCAAGATACCACAAAATGACAACACAAAATGATACCAGTTGTTGGAATCATTTGTCATTGCACCGAAAGCTCTAACTATCAATGCTCGATACAAAAATGAGATTTAACCCGACCCATGGGAGGCAGTTAAGCCATGTCACAAGTCTCCAAGGAGGTGTTGACCACCAAGTCAACACAACTCAATTTCACATTTGATTAAATTTTTTTATTATTTAATTATCTCAATGTCCACCTCACATGGACAATTAAATTAAATAACATTTTACTATTTGATTTATGTACCTCCCTCCACCATACCAAAATGAATGCATTTCTCTCCAAATTTTTAAGTTTTAATTTTACAAGTGGATCAAGTTACTAATTTTAGTAAATGAAATCTTAGACAATCATCTTAAAGAAATTATATCTAAATCATTCATTTTGTCTTTTATCCTAGGAAGGTGATCTTATTGAATCTTCACGAGGGATCTCATCCTCAAATCCTCATCATTCATCCTTCCTACCAAAAATATATAAATCAATATATCATCTTACGTAAATCAACCAACCGTCCACAATAGATATATGTTGCGAAAATTTCAAACAACCACATCCACTTGAATACATTTGTCTGATCAATATAATTTTTTTGGTAACTTTGTATGGTTTAAAATCAACACTTTATTGTTTAAATCTATATTTTTTGCACTATCTAATATTTACAACAATTATAAAAAGCTCTTATTTGCTACTTTTCAATTCTAAATTGCTACATACATTAATTACCAATGACAATTAATACATAAATTTCAATTTCAAATTTTGCTCAATACTTATCCCTTTTCAAATAATTCACTCACTAAATTACAAACAAAAAACATAGATAGGAAAGTAAACTTCTATTGAAAATATAAACTTCAAATTTAAATAACTAGATTAGTACTGTGGTTAATAGATAGTTATGGTTATTACTATCGAACAATCATGATTTTGTTGTTTCTGGTGTGCTGTAATTTTGTTGTTTAACTTTAGATTCCTTCATCCTGTAATTGTTTAAGGGACAACACCCTTATTTTGCTACTCATAATATCAAAAACTATAATTAAAATATTAAAAAAATTCCACTTTTCTTTTTCTTGATATAAAGTACTAAAATATTTATAATTGCAAAAGCTAATAAAAGTCTTGATATCCACTTTCATTTTAGACCTAATTGTGATATGCAACTTCCTGAATATTTTAAGACATTTTTAATAAAATTAAAATATTTAATGTCAAACATAATTAAAAATTGTATTTATACCAATTTGTGGAGAAAAAGCAGGCAAATTTGATTTGTAATCTTGAAATAACTAAGATATGACAAAAAAAAAATTAAGTATTTGTATGGGGTCATCCATGATGTGGTGGGTCAATAGATTGTGGTCATGGTTTAATAGGAGGATTAAAGTTGTTCATTATTATATGGCTCTTTCTTGTCCACTTATATATGCTGATTATTCATGGGAAAGGAACTTTTAGGATATATTATTCATGTGATAGATGACCTTTTTTTTTCCTTTTCTTGATTGAATATAAGGTGGTCTTCTAAACACTTTAATTGAATACATGAACTTTGAATTTTTAGGGCTAAGGAATATGCAATGAGGAAGGTGGTATGCATTGAGAGAGACTTGTAAGGTGACCAAAAAATATAGTAAAAAAGAATGTAATAAAGTTGTGTTAGGTTGGTAAAGTTCACGGATATACTCTTTTTTAAACTTGTAAAATATTAAATTTCTTAATTTATTTTTAAATGTAGAGAATATGTTTTTAAGTGTTCAATAATTTTTTTCCAAATGGTTTCCTCTTAATTGGTTAAATTCAGATTTAAACGTAATTGTAATTGAAATAGAATTGAGATAAATAAAATAATTAAGTGTTTGGAGATGTATTAGGTTTGCTTGATTTCCCCTTTTTGATATCCTAATATGCGGTGAAAGAAAATGTTTATGTGATAAAAATGAATCTATTTCATTACAATTTATTTCGATAATAGAATCTATGTTATTTCAATAATAGAATCTATGTTTAGAGTTGGACTTAGAATAACATATGTAAAATTAAATTGGTAAAATTTAAATAAATTAATTGTGATATTTGATAAAAAGAAATAGTTTTGTGATGAAAATAAATGGATTTACTAGAATTTATTTATGATAAATAATAATAGAAGTATAGATTTAATGTTTGGATTGAAATAATAAATATAAAATTAAATTTATACATTTTAAACAAAATTTACTATGATAATTAGTTTGAGTTTTGATGATAAATATATTGTTGAAGATGTTAGAAATAGATTCACCAATGTGTTAAAAAATCGCAACATTGTTTAGATGAATGCTTCAATCTATACGTTGATTTTGTTTCACTCTAGTTCAAATATATGCCTACAAAATTTATCATTGCATATGTGGAATTAATATGATGCATGAAATTTAGCTTGGATACATGGAAGTGACCTAGCTAAAATATAATAACTAAACTTTACATGCTTTGCCTTGTTGTACCTATGTCAACAAACACTATTTGGTAACTTGTTAAGCAAATGTCATGTTCTCATCAATCAAACCCTTAGATATGGTAATTCAACAATGATAAATCAAGATCAAATAAAACAAGCATACACATATTATATCTAGTGCGATGATGTAATAAGTACATGCTCTCATGTGAATAATATTGGATCTAGATCTCAAATGATAATAATGAATAGAGCATTTCCTTAAATACCCCAATCTAACTTGAAAATTAAAATAGGTCCCAGTTACTTGACTTATAATTGGTAGTAAGAAAAGGGGAACATGGATCCATTTTTAAAATACAATTTAGAAATTTGGGGTTCAAATCAATACACACAAAAATGATTTGGGTCAATTTTGCGTGTATGAATCTAAACCAAGGTGATGAATGGTGGAGATGTAGTGTCAAATTCAAATTATGGCAATGCATGCTAAATTGGGGTAGGCTAAGATACATTTACTTTCCAACTTACATAGTAGTTAGTGCATAAAAAATATTTAATCAAAATAAACCCAAAACATAACGAAGAAAGACATAGGTATGCAATTTTGACCATTATAATATTAATTAAGACTTTATAAATCGTAGAAATTACTATTATATCTACTATGAAGAAGAGTTGAGATTAAGCACATCATTATTTTTTTTAAATAAACATTTTTAACTTGTAAAATCAAATATGAATTATAAATCCCTCCCATTTACCAATATTAATTAATTCTTAACTCTTTTAAAATAATATACCTACTATTTAAAAAAATAATATATATGAAAATAATATACTCGCTAAATTAAAAAATTATATATAAAAAATATTCTAAATTCTATTAAGAAAAGTCATAAATCCAATTATAAACATAGATTATGGATAAGATAAACTCCTAAATTCTATTTAAAATATAAACTATTTAAGTTTACTTTTTTAACATTACATATTAGATTACGTAATGAGAGTACTTGAATATTAATCCAAGCATCTATAGCTTTTATAATGTTCTTAATTCTATTAAAAACATAAATTTAATATAAAGTTCATTATAATTGTTAAGGTATTAAAATTCTTTATATCCACCTCCCTATTAACCTATTCTTATAATGTCAACATAATTAAAATATCATATCTCACATCAACCACCACATTTGTAGGGAAAGTAATAGGAAAAAAATTGACACGTTGAAATTTTTTCGTTGTATAGAGTTTGATATTTGCATGGCTTCGTGGAGCTTTCCTTTTCCATAAATAGACATTTGATTATTCATGGTGAGAGGAACTCTGTTAGTTATGTTGTTATATTAAATTTTTGCCACATATAATTTTATATTCAAAATTTTAATTATATAAAAAATCAAGTGAAAATATATAGTTTGGATAAATGTATTGTTTTAAAAAAAATTGATAACAATTGATTTCAATATGAATGCATCTTAGAAGGTGTGTTCCAATTGAATTAAATTTTCATGAGAGATAATTTTATATTCAAAATTTTAATTATATAAAAAACCAAGTGAAAATATATAGTTTGAATAAATATATTGTTTAATTTTTTTTTAATAACAATTGATTTCAATATGAATGCATCTTAGAAGGTGTGTTCAAATTGAAATATACTTCTCGATAGAATTCAAAAGTTTTCATCATGAAAGGGCAAGTGATTTAGTGGTAGATAATTTCACCAATCATAAGTAGGTTATAAGTTTGAATTTTAATCTATTCAATGTTTGCATTGATGCGCACCTATATTTGCTTATGGAAAAAATATAATCCATCTTAAAAAATAAAAATAAAATAAAATAAAATATAATCTATATAAAAATATTTAAATCATGGTTCAAATATCTCTTGTATGTGATAATGTACATACACTTCAAACTCTTGGGAATGAATATGTGTCTCTATTGATAATAATTTGAGCACCTTTAGTGAACACTGATTTGTTCAATATTTATGAAAGAATTGGACTTAATTAATTACCACTTTTTGGCAGGGGTGAAGTGTAAAATTGATATTGGTTAGGGGAAGAGCACCAGTAGTTGAACATGTATGAATTGTTGTGAGGGTTGTTGATACTTTTTGTTCCAAAAATAGTAGAAATAAAAACTATTGTTTGAAACATAAAATATCAATTTTTGTGTGTTTATATATTAATAATTGCAATACATTGCACCAATAGTTGTGACTTTAAAGTTTTTATTGTTATGAAATGTACCATTAGTTGTAAAAAACAATCAATCATGTGATGCCACATTAGCTGCACAAGTATAGGGGCCTCTTTTGCATGCCTATTGGTCTCACTTTTTTTTGGGCTGTTTTGGACACCTTGGCAAATAGCATGCTAATGTGACACCATACTTGATGAAGTGGTCCTGAAACCTTAGTTATAGTAGGAGACTTGCCAAGTAAGCTGCTATAAAAAAATGGGAGCGATTTGAAATTTCCACATATGATTTTGAGAAGCGTAAAGTTAGGGTGCACAACTATTGGGTCCTCTCCCCTATTTGACCTTTGAAGAGTGATCTTTAAGTAGAGTGTAAAGGGATGGAACTTCTTGTGCACAAAACATCTCTATGTAGTCTATTGTGTTTGCATGGTGATTGCCATGGCAACACAAAAGGGCTAAATAAAAGAATTCCAAAAAAATAATATTTTCATATTAAGGTTAGAGTTTGATAACAAAAGTTCAAATAATCTCATTCAATATTACAAAGAATATTAAATTTGAGGATAAATGTGTAAAACATCAAGGAATATTAAAGTTGAGAATGAAACTAATATATCAATCAAATTATTGGTGAATATTTCCATAACTAGGCATAAATACAAATTATTTAAAGAAAAGTGCATTTCTCTTTTGACATTGGATAATAGAGAACCTCATCCTTTGGGTGATCCTTTCACGTGAAGGATGAGTGTAGATCCTAGGGATGAATGATGGCAGAGATAGGCTAGGATAAGGCTATTTGCTAATTTTTGCAAAAAATACACCAAATTACATACTAGTCAAAGCATAAAGGACACTCTAATCAGAGGACCAAAACATAAGGGAAAGGGGTATGAGTATGCAATTTTTATCATTATAAAATTTGACAAGAATGATTAATGAAATTATAGATCATTGATGTTATTATTATCTTTACCATTAAGATGGATCAACATTACATTATCATTTTTTAAAGATAAAGCATTTATAACTTGTAGAATTATGTGTATGGGTTATTAATCTCCTCCAACATAGTACTAAGGAGTGGTAAACATGTTTGGCTCATAAAGAACTAACAAACATAATTTTACTTACTCAACATTAATTTAAATTTCAATTTATTCATATAGATTAATGTGTACCTTTTTTTGAATAATCTACACACTGAATTACATAAATTGTATATTAAAAGAATCCTAACATCCATTAAACATATAAATAATTACAAAATAATGTATATTTTAATATATTACATATTAGTTTAGTGAATAGAATACTTGGATATCAATCCTAACACCCTGTAGCTTTTTATAATACCCTTACTTATATTTAAAATATAAAATTTAATTTTAAGGTCCTAAATAATCCACCGCCCTTTTAGACCTAAATGTGATATGCAACATCTTGGATATTTTTGCAAATCTTTGATAATTTCTTTCTAATATCAAAAAAATTAAAAACTCATGGCTCACATCAACCACCACAATTATGGGGAAATAATTAGGAAATTTTGCCACCATAATTTTTGATTAAAAAAAGTAACATTTTCATCGTATTAAGTTTGGGGTTGTCCATAATGTTAAATTGTATCACAAGTTACTCATTGTTAACCTCCATAAGAAAGAAAATACCTACTTCCTAAAGTAGAGAGGTTGCATCTCTCAAATCCCTCACCAACTACCAAATTTATTTAGACAACATATTCAAAATACATCTATGCACCTCCACATTACACATAGTTAGCTCAAGTTTATTGTGAAAGTTAGGAAATAGAGAAGCATAAAACTTGAAAATACATTTATTCACTACCCCCTCCAAACCAAACAACACGTTTACTAAATTTAGAGCATGCACACTTTGAACTAAAAAAATATTGATTTGGAAGTCTAATACGCACCCTTCTGCATAACATCCCTTGGAATATAACAACTAGAATCTACTGTGAAAGAATTCCAATAAATACCAAAGCCCTCCCAACCAATAGTCAACAATAAAACACATAGAAATATACCATTCTACCATCAAAATAACATGAAAGTAGACAACTCTTCACCTAATAATACTTATTCTACCCATTGTAAAACTTCAAGCTCAAACTCTACAAATGAAATATATCATTAGAGACTCTTACATGACAAGATAATATTAACATACATGAAGACACTAATGTCAATACAATGGCCATACAAGGTACTAAGAAGGAAATTAATTTGAATGTGTAAATATTTAATGCCACCAAATTATTATGGCCCTCCCAATCATGAATATCCATACTCTCAATAGTCAGTATGATTAAATATTCTACTCTCTTTTTTGTTGAAAAAATTAATTGTGATGTTTTTCTCTATAACACAATGGAGATATTTGACCACCTTAAATTTACTAACATACTTATAGTATGCTAGAAACATGGTTAGATGTCAATTAAGAACCAAATAAACAAGCATGCCAATGAAACATTAGATGTAAGGATTTAGCAAATAAAACAAAGTAAATAAACCATCCCTCCAAGATGTTCCATTATTCTCTATCTCATAGGATTCCTTGAGTCATGATTGCTCTCAAATCATTGAGCAATTGACTCTTGGAATGATAACTCTAAGAATGAGGGATATATCATGATGAAAGTGATCTAATGCAAAGCAATTAAGATCTATATGATTTAAAATAAAGCTCATTAAGATTAGGATTATGCTATGATAATGGAACTAAATATGTTATAATATGGATATTAAACTATACTAACATGCTATGCTAACATGAATATGTTATGCTAATGATATGAAATGCTTCTAAATGTTTAAGATTTTATGATCTTGATAGACTATAATCTGGATGAATAAAACTTGGATTGATTGATAATGAGAGAAATGAGGCCTATTTATAAAAGAAATGGGAAATTGGATGGTTAAGATTGAACAATCTTAACAAGGGCTAGGATTGAATGATCTTCAATCCATGTGACACTTTCAAACCAATCCCATGTTGACAACTGACAATATGAGAAGGCTTGAGAGGGGAGAGAAGAGGCATTAAATGCCTGAAGAGACATGAGAGTTACCCTAGGAGGGTTTGGTTAGGGTTGAGTTAATGGATAAAGCTTTTATCTAAAGGATAAACTCTTGTGCAAGAGTTAAAGGGATAACCATGGTCCTTGAAGAGACCCATGAGTTAAAAGGATGGGTAAGTTAGAGGAAAGTCTCTAACCAAGGGTAGAAGGTGAATTAACCATTAATGATTATGTAAGAGCCTTACATGCTTTGGAAGACTTTGGAGGTTAACTTGTTGAAGACATAAAGCCTTTAATGGTTTATGAAGACTTTGGAGGCTTTTGAGAAGTGACCCTTTTCTTAAGGAATGTGCAAATGATTAGGAGTGGGATTAAGATAAATTGGAAATGATTAGAAGAATCTAGAAGGGGGTTTGGTAAGTGAATTTGTAGGAGAATGTTGTTGGAAACCAATAACACTGAGAAGGGGTGGGGGGTGAATCAATGTTATATAGAAATGATAAGTTTTAGCCTTATTAAAACATGCATACATCAACCGGTATACCGATACATACATAATTGAAAGAAGTAAAGCAACCAATAAGCCAAACACATAAATGAGAATCATAACATACAAATTTATACATGGAAACCCTCAAAGAGGAAGAACCACGGTGGGATTTGTGACTCACAATATCAATCCACTGGCCATATGAAGAGATACTACAAAATATGAGGGGCCTGAACTTGTAGGAAGGCTTACAGCCTAGAGCACACTGCTCAATCACAAAAGGAGCCTCACTGACTACATAAAATTCCAGACTACAATCCAGAGAAGTGTGAACTGCTAAGATAGCATCTTCTATGCTAGAATACAGTTTCGGTTTAAGCTCTGTCTGTTCTAGTCTGAATCCCTAAACCCTTTACCGAAATAACCCTTAGAATAATTTCCTCACATACATAATCTCTCTAGACTATTTCACATCATATTACATTTGTATATCCATAATCTCCTATCTCATGTCTCTTGTATCTCTCTCTCTCTCTCTTTCAAAATGATCTATCAAACTGTTCTATATACCCTATACAAATTTTACATGCCTTGTGTCAGCTTACAAAGATATACAATATCAAATTACATGTCGGCCAAATAACATATATGCATAAACATTAAAATCAATTGCTGATGGCAGATCTAAGATATGTCGGCCTCCAATACCGATAACCTTTACTAAACCATGTCGACCTGCATTGCCGGTAACCAAAGAAATCCTTATGTCCTACTGGTGCCAGTGTAGTATCTATGAAGTGCATGTCGATACACCATAGAAAATGAAGCCAGAACACAATACCTTGTTTCCATCAATGAAAACATAGTGAAACCAACCAATTGAGTGTCAATTGCCAACAATCTCCCCCTTTGGCATTGATTGCAACACTCATTGAAAAATGGTCAAGGTTTCATCTGTCGGTTTCATCCTGCCCTGCTCCCCCTGAGCTGAATATTCAAAATACTCCATATCTCCAAAACTTCATAACTCCATAATTCTGTAACTCTCCCTAATGTATGCACTCCTTTTATTCTTTTTTACATCTATACTAGCCCCCCTTTGACATCAATGCCATCAAAATTCTAAAAGAAATGTCAAAGAAAAAGAACTGTACAATGAATATCCCAAAATGTGTTACTAGAGCTTAACCAACTTCAAAATTTCTGGATAAGCCTTCTCTAGTAGTTCAAGATAAGTATCCCAACCAGTTTTGAATGTGTCAGAAATAAATACAAGTCAACTCAATAAATGTGCAAAAGACTCTTTCTCATTTACCTCTGTCGATGTGGGCTTTCCCACCATATCCATGCATTCTTTCTTGTGTACACTGAGTGAATCCAACCAGGGACTCACCAAGCCTCTCAGACTTCTAGCTCTTCTAATTATTTTGTCTCTTTCCTTCTCAAGAACAGAAGTTTGGTTCTCCAAAATCAAAATTTGACCATCAATTGATGTAGTCAATGAAATCAATCCATTAAAAGAATTAGCTATACTTGCAATTTTCTCCTGAATTTCCTTTATCTTTTTATGCCCATTAGCTGTAAGTATTTCAGTGTTACAACATACCCTATATATATTTGTACATTGCTTCAAAGAGTTTTCTATTAGGATCAACTTCTCCTCCACCTTTTTCTTCTCAATTTCAATTAACCGATCAAATGCATCTCTCTTAGCCCGAGTAAACCTTTCTAGTGCTTTCCAGTTTGAGATTTGTTGTAAGGATTGAAAATCCTTTGATATATGCTCAGTGATTATCTTAAGCTTTCCGGATGGGCTCGCTTCATTTTCAATCTTACACGCTGGGACCAGTCTATGTAAAATAGTGATTGATTGATCTATAATCCCTTTATCTTTGGATCCCTCCTTCATCAGTTTTTGTGTTGCCATCATCATTAGTTCAATGGGACTCATCTCTGTGATGTTTTTCTTTTCTACTTGTGAAGTGTCAATTGACAATAATGATGGACCAACAACTAGTTCCTTGTCAGATTCCCATGTCTTCTCCTCTGAAGATTTATCCTTTATAACCTCCTCACTTGCATCAGTGGCTTCACCACTTGGTACAGTCTGTGTAACTACCGGTTCCTTTGTAGGAACAATAACCTCAACCTGTACATTTGTATCCAAAGGACAATTATCCTCAATAATAGTATCCTATACAATATTAGCCAGTTCACTCTCTGTATTAACTGGTATCTCAATATTTGTTTGTACATCTATATTTATTGGGGGCTCAATTTCCACTATCTTAATATTTTTCAAAATTGAGGGTGAAGTACCCATAATCCCCTTCCCTTCTCCTTCAACCAAGGTATCTACACTATCTGTCTTGGTTTCCAGTGAAGTAAAGAATCCTTTGTTTTCTCCAAAAAATTTAACCCATGCTTTTTTAGTCTCCTTTATTATTTCATTTACTCTTCCTAGCATCAGACTAGTTATCATATGTTTGCTATTGAAAACATTTTTGTCTGCCACCTCAATTGTCTTTTCCATTTCATCCAAAGCAATAGTAACACAGATATATAATAGCTCTTGAATTTTAATGTGTTTATCCTCTTGCATAGCTGAGAATCTTCTAGCATCTAACATGTTATACAACTCAGCCGGTATTTGATTTTCTATTTCTATTAAGGCTTTCTTATTAATATCCAAGTATAATAGGACTGCTTCCTCTACCTCTCTCTGTTTATCCTCCTCTAAGTGATCATAGTAAAATTGAACATTCTTCAACATGCCATATTTAGTGATTTCATCTACTAATTCTGCACAAGTTTTTGGTGGAACCTTACCAGAATCAATGTCATTCTTCTTCTTCTTCCCCTTTGCAGTACCAAATGCAGTTGCAGGTGTAGCTTTTGGTTTTTTATTCTATGCCAGTATTTTGATTATAACCTTCCCAACTGGTTGGTTTTTAGCTTCTGCCTTTGTTTCCTCTGGTTTCTTCCTAACAACCCTCTTAAATGTCAGCGGTGTGTCATCCTCAGATTCTGATTCTGCAGTAATAGGCTCAATATGAACTTCAAGATCCTTCCTCTTACTACCTTTCTCTGGGACAAAATCAATTAATGCTTGGATGTCCTTTGAGACCTTCTCCACAAATTTTCTTGCTTTCCCTTCCTGCTTCTCTCTCTTTTCTTCTGGTTGAACTCTATTTCAACCTCTTGAGTTTCCTATTGTGCAGTACCATAGGGCTTCTCTACCTCATCAATTGGTGCACCAATCAACATTTTTGCATAGGCATCAAGAATATGTGCATCCACCTCATAGCCTATTTCTTCAATCCAAATTTTTTGGGGCATAACTGCTTCCATGAGTGTCTCATCCTTCTTTACAATGAAGCATATGCCGGTTGAAATTTTTTCTACAATATGCTCAGGTACCCTTACCCTAGACCTCATATATTTTTGGAATTCTTTGAAATATCCCCATACCTTATCTTCTCTTTGGCTTCCTAAAGAAGCAATTGATTGTTTCAATTGTCTTTCTATCAGGATGTCAAAAGCCCATTACCTCTTATCAGAACTAGGTGTGTCATTAAGGAAATATAATATCAGGAAAACTATCAAGTTTCCATACCGAAATGTACCCTTCTTTTCACCCTTAATCTTCCCTAGGTTTATCAACAACTCATCTAGCATCCAACCACATAAATCTAATTTTACATTCTCTCTCATCATTTTGTATGCAGCCAAAATGCACGAATTGGAAGAAGAATTCAGTCAGTTTGACTAAGTTACCTTATACTCGATGATCATGCTACCAAATTTGATGTTCGTGTCAGTGATAGTGCTCACTTTCATGGATATTTTGTCAGATGTCGCGTCAGTGATCTTCCTCATGAAATCATTTGAGACCTTCTTGTCTGGCTGTTGTCCAACCGATGGTAAACCCGTGATTGCCTGAATGGATTCCTTGGTGATTTTGTAAGGTCAGTTCAACCATATAAAATTCCCATGTACTCTACTCAAGAAATATCTAATTATCTCATCCTCAAATTCTGGAATATACTGAATATCGGTAAACCCTAGGTCTTCAATATGTTGGTATGCCAGTTTGATCTTTCCAGATTCTCCCATCATCTCACTCATATATATGCCCTTAATTTTTGAAGTTCCTAATTCCTCGATGTGACAATGAATACATTCCCTAACATCCTCTAGATAGACAACTCCCTCCAGAATGCGAGAAAATGCTCCAACTGAATCTTTCAAGGTAGCCACATGTTGATACCATTTGAAAATTGGTCGAGGGTGGTCCTTGACCTCTACTATAGTCGGGTTTGCAACAAAAATAGGAATAGATGATGATCCCACTTCCATGTTTAAAGATAAATACCTTTTGATCGCTCTCAGTGAAAAATTCCAACAAATTCTTCCAGATGTCGGTGAGATCGCTCAAGAAGAAATTTGATTGCCCTTAATTGTGTTTGATCACACTTAGTTGCTTTGAATCACTCTGAATGCAAGGTGATTAACAATGAAGTGTATTCAACATTTTAACCTTCAATAAAAACCCTAATCTTCCATTGACATAAATGACTGCTGCTGAAAGATATTGGATCTCGCTCAGAACATATCCATGCTGGATAATCATCTCCAATATCTGGAACATCTTCCAGAACCTCTTCCTGGGGAATATGCAACATCTTCATGAATTTTTGCCTACCCCTAAGGCATCTGCCTCAATTACTGGATGAGCTACCTGCCGGTGCAGGAGCAACCACTCCTGACAGATAAGTAACTGAGACATTCCCATCTGATGACTATTCTTCAGTCTTTCCAACCCATCTCTAAGTATGATCTTATTGGATTTCACTAACCTTTTCTTTCCCTTTCTCATTTGATCCTCCATTACTAACCGATGGCTTCTACAGAACTTATCAATATGTCCAACCTCATTCCATTCATAACATGTAACATTGTTCTTTTGAATTGCTTTGCTAAAACCGGTGAAATTGCTTTACCTGCACTGATTAGCCATATGTCCAAATTTTCCACAAGCATAGCATTTAACATTCATTTTGCAATATTCTATTTTATGACCAAACTTATTGCATTTAGAACATTTACCAGGAGCAGAATCAGGGTTATGATTTTCTCTGTTTCTACATTGCCTAGCCATGTGACCAAATCTATTACAAACAAAACATCTACCATTGAATTTGTAAGCATTAATTTGCCTTACCAGTGCCTTATGGTTTTGATATTCATTAGAAGTACCAAAACTCTGTCCTTGTTCAAATCAAAGTCCACTGGAATCTCCAATCTGCCTTTGTCTCTTCAATAACTCATCTAGTTGTGCTGAGATAATCTCAAATTTTTCTTTAATCTCACTTGCAGTAGTTAAATATTCTCTCAGAATTATCATTTGTCTCTCAAGATCTTGTTCATTACTCTGGGATTGTACCAAGTTAGTTCTCAACATATCATTTTCATGAACCAACCTACCACATTCTTCAAATTTTTTCTTCAGGGATACAACAAGATTTTCTTTCTTCTTCTTTTTGTCCTCAATAT
Organism: Cryptomeria japonica; assembly: GCF_030272615.1. Lineage (NCBI taxonomy): Eukaryota > Viridiplantae > Streptophyta > Pinopsida > Cupressales > Cupressaceae > Cryptomeria > Cryptomeria japonica. The sequence continues at coordinate 529,325,103 of NC_081405.1, forward strand.
CTTTAGACATCCTCATAGTTATAACTTGCATTTCTTTCTTCATAACCATGTTCTCCTGACTCAATTTATGACATTGTTCCTTAAGTGCACATTTCTCTTCATCATCCTGACTTTGCGAAAGTTCCTTCCGCCTAGCTTGAACAAATGATAGCCTCTCTTGTAGGACAAGAATGAATTCCTTAGCAGAATTCAATTCATCTTGTAGCTTTATGTTCTTCAACCTTTCAGCATCATAATCTTCAAGTGCCATCTCAATTTGCTTCCCCAAAGCCATATCCATGGATTCCGGTTTCATGATCTTCCTCAAGTTGTTAAACTTCCTTTGAGGTACAAGTATCTGATACCAATTGTTGGAAACCAATAACACTGAGAGGTGGGGGGGAGGGGGTGAATCAGTGTTATACCAGAATGATAAGTTTTAGCCTTATTAAAATATGCATACATCAATCGGTATACCGGTACATACATAATTGAAAGAAGTAAAGCAACCAAGAAGCCAATCACATAAATGAGAATCATAACACACGGATTTATATGTGGAAAACATCAAAGAGGAAAAACCACAGTGGAATTTGTGACCCACAATATCAATCCACTGGCCATATGAAGAGATATTACAAAATATGAGGGGTCTGCACTTGTAGGAAGGCTTACAGCCTAGAGCACACTGCTCAATCACAAAAGGAGCCTCACTAACAACATAAAATTCTAGACTACAATCCGGAGAAGTGTGAACTGCTAAGATAGCATCTTCTATGCCAGAATACAGTTCCAGTTTAAGATGTATCTTTTTTGGTTTGAATCCCTAAACCCTTTACCGGAATAACCCTTACAATAATTTTCTCACGTACATAATCTCTTTGAACTATTTCGCATCATATTACATTCGTATATCCATAATCTCCTATCTCATGTCTCTTGTATCTCTCTCTCTTTTTCAAAATGATCTATCAAACTGTTCTATATACCCTATATAAATTTTACATGCCTTAGGTCAGCTTACAAAGATATATACAATATCAAATTACATGTCGATCAGATAACATAAATGCATAAACATTAAAATCAATTGCCGATGGCAAATCCAAGATGTGTCGGCCTCCATTACAGATAACCTTTACTAAACCATGTCGACCTACATTATCGGTAACCAAAAAAATCCTTATGTCCCGTCAGTGCCGGTGTGGTATCTATGAAGTGCCTTTTGGTACACAATAGAACATGAAGTCAGAACACAATACCATGTTGTCATCAATGACAACATAGTGAAACCAACCAATTGAGTGTCAATTGCCAACAAATGCAAGTGGGAGAATTTTTAGGATTTTATTTAAAATAAAATTAATTTATTTCAAAAATTGGGTTGCAACTGGCATTGAGTTGATTTAAATAAATATTGATTTATTTAAATGTAAAAGGGGGTTTTTAATTAAATGTAAATTTAATTAAATGGGAAAGATGTACTTAATTAAATAAATATGATTGGGAATTATTTGGAGGATGGCTCTGCATTTGCATGGGTGTCGTGCTAGGGTCGACGTGCCCTAGCCTGTGTCCTGCACTCTTCTTGCTTCATTCCGAGGGGGGGGGTTTCTTGGTTGCTAGGGGTCAGTTTTTGCTTGCCCGTGGTCAAGTTTTTTAGGCTACCGCAGGATTTTTTTGCAACCCTTTTATGTTTCTTTTTCTCTGGGTTGCCGTTGGGGGTGTGTGGGGTTTTGGGATTGGGTTTTACGCCCCTCTTCTTTTGGTATTTTCTCTGTGTCCATGGAGAATAGATGATTATCCTCTTCTCAGATGATCTCTAGAGATCTGGGTATGGAAGATCCATCTCATTTGATGCATGCATGTTAAAAGGAACACATTAGTAATTCCCAATTAGGGGCAGACGTCTCTTCTTCGAAAGAGCCTTTTTGCATGAAAAAGGTGAATGGTTATTTGGAGAGATCCCAAGATCGTCTAGTTCTAGTTATTCAACCTGAGCAAATTTCAGAGGATGTTGAATATTGGTGTAATCATGCTCCCATATGCAAATTTATCGATCTTTGCCTCTCTATACCTATTTTAGAGTCTTGGGCACGCCGTGTCTGGAATCTTGAAGGAGACATGGAGCTACTTATGGTAGCCAATAACTATTTTTTTGTTATTTTTTCCAACCTGGAAGACAAGAACAAGGATTTTGAGGGTGGCCCTTATTTTTTCAACCAGGTGGGACTCTTTATCAAACCTTTGAATATATGTCTTTAATTCTATTAAGGAGCTTCCCTCTTGTGTGCCCATGTGGATTTGATTGCCAAGGCTTCCGTTGGAATTCTGGAGAGAAGATATTCTTCACTCAATATCACTGCTTCTTGGTAAACCTGTGGGTTCAGCTTCACAAAATCAAGATCGAAAGGTAATTTCCAACGCTCGTATATGTGTAGAAGTTGATTTAAATAATCCTTTGCCAGACTCTATGGAATTATTTTTGGGGACATCTTCTTAGATCCAATAGTTGGACTATGAGACCCTTGTCATGAATATGGTCATTTACAACGGAGATGTCCCATAAATAAATCTTCTAAATTGGTTGTTTCTCATCCTCCTCACTTTGTTCCTGGGGGAAGATAAGGGGAAATCCCCTATGCCTAATGGTTCTACTGATAAAGATAGCTTCATTCCTATCAAACCTCAGAATAAAGACAAAGGAAAGAAGAGAACTTGGTTGGATAGGCAAAATGATTTCACCCTAAATAGGTTTGATGTTCTATATGATTTGGTCCAAGAGGAAGGAGTTCCAGTTGAAATGTCCTTTGGTGCCCAATTTCAGCATGAGGTGTTGGATGGGGATTCCAAGAAAGAGATTCGGGCCCTATCTTTGGAGAATCAACAAGATGTTCAAATGGTTATGGATTTGCCTTCCCATGTTCAGGACAACACAGATCTTAGTAGGTCACAGGTCCCTGAAGGTGCAGTGTTCATGGTATCTACTCCTCCTTCCACTATAGTGGCCTCAGGTTATGTGAAGAGTAACAAAGCCCCACCTATTTTAGGCTTGCAATAGAAGAACCTCGAAAAGGGTTCTTTAGATAAACCTTTAAGGAGTGGACACAAAATGGATCAGAAAAAGGTTAAGCTTATTGGTGATACTTTGGTTGAGTCGGGGTCGGTGAAGCCCATTGATTCCCACTACTCTCAACCACATAAATGATTGTGCTCTCATGAAATGTAAGGGGGTTGAACAACATCCCTAGACAAAAGGTTGTTCACAGATTAATTGACTCAGTCTTCTAATGTTGTTTTTATTCAGGAAACCAAGCTTTCAGTGGATGGTTTGGCCAATTGTGCTTTGTGTGTCTAACCCCAAGGCCTTTGGAAGGGAGTGAGCTCTCATGGAAGTTCAAAGGGGTTGCTTGCTTCTGGAACCCGAGGAAAGTTTCCCCTTTGTGGTGGTTTTCTAGCAAGTCCTCCATTTCTATGGTCGCTTCTAGCTTTGAGATTGGAGAAAGATGCCTCTTCTCTAATATTTATGCTCCTACTAATCTTGTGGGTAAGTCAAATCTTTGGGCTCACATCAATCTTGTTCAGGCTTAAGATCCTTCTCTCCCCTAGATTTTGGCTAGAGATTTTAATGTCGTTACTAGCTTGGAGGAAAGGTGAGGTGGTTTATACAGGCTTGATCCTTAAATTTACTCAGAGATAATATTGGTCTCTTAAATCTCATTGATGTGAAGCCAATTAATGGTGTCTTTACATGGAATAATAGGAGGAGTGGTGTTGAGGCTATCTTTAAAAGGTTTGATAGATTTTTGGTTTTCTGCTATTGGGTACATGATAGGTGGTCCACCAATTCAAAAATTCTTGATTGGAGGGGTTATGATCATTGGTCTATTAAGCTTTCTATTACATCTTTTAGAACCTCCAAAAATCCCTCTTTCAAATTTTAATTGATGTGGCTTTGTGATCAGTTGTTGAAGGATCTTATGGGTATTGGTGGTATGAAGCGGTGCCTACCCATGGGCGGGCTATGTACACCTTTGGGAAGAGATTACAACATGTGAAATACAGGCTAAAGAGGTGGAATAAACAATGTTTTAGGAATTTGCATAGACACAAGATGGCAGCTCAATCCAAGATGGACGAGGTTACGCATCAAATTAGGGATCAAGGGATGATTATGGAGCTCAGTATGACCAATTCCCTTTCTCTTAAGGACTTAGAAGAGTGGGAGTTGCATGAGGAGATTTTATAGAAACAAAAGTCTCATGTCGATTGGATCCAAGAAGGTGATAGAAACACAACTTTTTTCTAATTCTATTGCGGATTGAAGGTATGCTAACTCTATTACCTCTCTCATATCTTCAGAAGGGGTTCATATTTCATCTAAAGAATAAATTGATATGGAAGTTGTTAGTTATTTTTCTAATTTGTTTACCAAAGAGGATCCTGAAGCTATGGTGGAAGAGAGGGCCATCTTGAATTGTATTCCCCCTCTTGTATATGTTGAAATGAATGATGCTCTCTTGCACCCCATTTTGTTGTCTGAACTTGAGGGGGTTATGTTTCAAATGAAAAAAGGCAAGGCTCTTGGCCTTGATGGGTTTCCTATTGAGTTTTTTCAAGAACTTTGGGAGATTATAAATTATGATCTTCTAGATGTGGTTCAAGAATCTCATAGGAATAAATAAATGCTCAAATCTATGAATTCTACCTTCTTGGCTCTCATTCGTAATAAGGAGGGGTCTAATAGCTTGGATCAGTACAAGCCTATTACTTTATGTAATGTTATCTATAAGATAATCACTAAAATGATTTCTGAATGAATCAAACCTCTCCTCTACACTTTGGTTTCTAAGGAGTGAGGTGGTTTCATAGATGGAAGACAAATCCTTGTTGGAGTTGTGATAGCAATGGAGGCTATTCATTCAATGTCTTCCTCTAAGGAGAAGGCTATGTTTATTAAACTTGACATGGCCAAAGCTTATGATAGGGTGAGTTGGGATTTATCACAAAAGATCCTTTTGGCTTTTGGTTTTGGAGAAGAGTGGGTTAATTGGGTTCTTAGTTGTGTGACTTCTACCTCTTTCTCAATTATTATTAATGGGGAACCTCGAAATTGTTTAGCACTTCACGGGGGCTTCGACAAGGGGCCCTTTATAACCCTATTTATTTATTCTCATGGTTGAAGGTCTTGGCAGATTTCTCACTTCCTAGGTGAGACATGGTCTTATTTGGGGTTGGAGTTGGAGCAATGCTCTACCTCCCTACTCTCATCTTCAATTTGTGAATGACACAAGTTTAATGGGCAGGGCCATAATCAATGATGCAGTGAATTTCAAGAGAGATTTGGATATCTATTGCAAAGCCTCAGGTTAGAAAATTAATGAAGATAAATCATCTATATATTTCTTTAATACTCATTGGCTTATTTAGAATAGGATTTCCAGGATCCTCAGATTTCAGACAGGGTCCCTTCCTTTGTTGTACCTTAGGATTCCTTTAGATTTGGGGGTTTAGCACAGAGATTTTGGCAAGGAATTTTGGATAAATTTTGTTGCAAGGTTAATCATTAGACTTATAGGTGGTTATCCTCTACTGGAAGAGTGATTCTTCTGAAGACTATGGTGCAAGCGCTTCCCATTTATAGGTATTTTGTGCAGGATCCCCCCTCCAGCTTTGTGAGAGAGTTTGATGCTCTTTCCCGTCAATTTATTTGGTCTGGTAGCTTTCTTTCTTCTAAGTGGAGTTTAGTTAAATGGGACTCTTTTTGTAGACCGATACATGCTAGGGGTCTTGGCCTCAGATCTATTGCTTTGGTTAGCAAGGCCTTGGTGGCTAAGATGTATTGGAGGTGGTGCAACAGTTAGGATCAGGACTGGGCCAAGATTTTAACCCTCAAGTATCTCCCTAGTGCTAAGATCATGAGGTACCTCATCTTAGTTTAGTGGGCAGGGGCTCTTGTATCTGGGATACTCTTAAAAAAGGTGCCCAACTTATTAAAGATGGCTTTTTCTAGATTTGTAATAGAGGCTTTGAAGCTCTTTTTTGGCAAGACTCTTGGGATGGTCACCCTCCTATTTTGTCTAGTTATCCATAGCTTCAGCCTCTTTTCAACATTTTCATTGATACTGGATGGGTTAAGGTGGAGAATTTTAAAATGGTTAGACACATTAGACAGGTTGAGGTGACTTGCTAGAAGGATCCTCTTGAATGGCCCTTGGGTGGCTCAGATGAAGATTGTGTGGTGTTGGTTAATATCTTGGAGGGTAGGTTATGTAGTTCTCTCAAGGAGAGAGATATTTTAGCTTGGGGTCCTAACCTAAAAGGCAAGTTTTTTGTTGCTGAAGGTTATGCTTAGCTTGATAGGCAATTTCATGGCCTAACGGATGTTCTCTGGTGGAAGAAGGTTTGGAATAGCTTCTCTTGGCCAAAATGTAATTTTTTCTTATGGATGGTTGCTCAGAGGAAATGCCTCATGTGGGAGAATCTTCGTAAGAGAGGCTTCCAGGGACCATATATCTATTATCTTTGTATGCATAATGAGGAAGACTACTCCCACTTGTTTTTTCTATGCCCTTTCTCTAGGGAGATTTGGCACAAGTGGTGGAAGGCTTGGCAACATGCTTGTTTTCATGCTACCTCCTTAATTGACTTTTGGGATAGCTTGGGCAAACCCCCAACAAAGACCTCTTTTCTTTAAGTGGCTTGGGCTATTGGGCCAACCCTTATTATCTGGAATTTGTGGCTGGAAAGGAATCAGAGGGTCTTTTGTGATTCACATATAGGGAGTCATCAGCTGTGGTAGAAGATAGTTAATAGGCTTCAGGAGACAATCTCGGCTAAGTGCAATTTGTTTGAAAATGTTGATCCGGGTGATTATACTATTGTAAGGAATCTACAATTGGAAAATATTAAAATGGACTGTACTACTGGAAATAGATCTCGACATGCGAAGCAACGGATAAGTAGAGATGGAAGGTGGATTCCCCCTCTTATGGGGATCTTAAAAATTAATACAGATCCAGGACATGTAGGTATTGGAGGTATAGGTAGAGGTGATGATGGTTGTGCAATTTTTTTCTTCTCTATTTATATTGGGCAGCACTCTAACAATCTTATGGAGGCCCTAGCTATTAAGATTGTTGTTGAGTAAGGTTGTTCTTTAGGATGGAGGAAGATTATTTGTCAGTCGGATTCTCAGATTGTTGTGGACATGTTGAACAAACAAAATTTGAATGATGTGAGTTGGAAATTAGCTTCTGTGGTCAAACAGATTTTACAACTGTGTAATACATTGGAATTTGTCTCCTTTTGTCATATTCCCAAGGAGTGGAATAGAGTGGCTGATTGTTTGGCCAAGTGGACTTCAGAAGATGTTGATGTTTGGGATTTTAGTGGAAGGGATGGTCTACCTCCTAATTATCTTGAAACTTTAGATAGGTTAATACTAGAAGACAGGATGATGCAAGATCACCCAATGGTGTAGGATCAATTTCCCTTTTATGTTTGTTTCCTTTTCATTGTCATTTTTGAGGCTCTTTGAGGCTCCGAATGAGCTTGGCCAAAAAGGTATTTTCATTGGAAATCCGACGGTCAGATCTAATGCTATGGTCATTGGACTTTGTAGTGGTGGTGTTGGTGGTTCTTTTAGGATCCTTTTAGTTTTTGTTGTTGTCTTGGTGGGCCTAAGGCCTAATCTTTGTATTTATGTGATTTCTGAATAAATATTTACCCCTTTTTTTAAAAAAAAAATGATTTATTTAATTATAAGCTAGAATTTGGCCAAATAAATTGAATTTATTTAATCAATAGAAGAAGGGAGTGAATCAATTAAATATTAATTTAATTCATAGAATAATTGTTAGTGAATTAAAAACGTTAAATATTTATTTAATTTGGTGGTCAAATTTATACGTTTACACTTACATTTTCAAGATATCATCTCACCCTCTAGCTTGGATTATTTTATTTATTTAACTTTATTATACAAGTTTTGAATCATCTTTAAGGTCTAAATTGTGACATCCTTCCTTATATGCCAATATAAGACTAGTAGTCAACACCTCCAATTTTTCTTCATTGCTTCATTGTACCAAGAAACCAAGGGAACAACATATAAGAAAATTCATTTTCCATCATGTAAAAATTATTTTACTTCCATTATTCTAGTAGATTCCCTTACATACACCATCAAAGTTCAATTTAGAAACTACCTTCAAAGCCAAACAAATTTTATTCCTTTATAAATTGTTATAATCTCTTGATCCATTAATAAACATCTCCTTTCATTATTTTTGATTAAAGGATAAATTGGGTTTTGAAGGGACCCCAAAACACTTTACAAAGATCCGCCTACAAGAAATAAGAATAAAAAAACTTGGCAAACCCAAAGCCCAAAAATAGGCCAAAAGCATCAGCCCACAAGGAACTGACAACAAACAAAAACAAACTGTAGACACCTAAAAATGTCTCATCACTAACATGCTAATTATTTCTGTTTATTAGTTAAATAATTCTTTAATTATTTAATTAAGCTAATTCTTATTCTTCTAAATTAATTCAATCATCACATCTTCATCATTACTAATTATTCAATTTCTCCTCAATCAATTAATCATTTAACCTTCTCCTCTTTATATTCATAAAATAATTTATTATTTAATTAATTTTGAGTCAATACCTTTCATTAAATAATCTTTATTATTTAATGAAATGCAATTTCCAAGTTCCTATAATTAAACAATTTCTTTAAAATTATTTAATTAACTAATTCATTCTTTACTAATTCAAAAATTCAAAATTCAAATTCCCCCAATTCTAATTTCATCTAATTTCAATAAATGTGCATTTCAATTTCATTATCCAAAAATCCAAATTCAAGCCAAATATAAATCAAATCAATTTCCTACATCACATGTTAAAATCCTAACTGACACTAACTTTCAGTCTGACTGGGCAATCTATTCAGCCAAATTCCCAATCAATTCAGTCATCTCCTCAGTTAACTCCCCTATCACCTTTTTCAACTCCAAATCAGATTTTTGGAATGGATCAATCAATTAATTTATCTCTTCAATCAACTCAATTCACTGATCAATCTATTCAATCATCTAATCAATCAATCCACTTAACTCATCAATCAAACACGTTTATCTCTCAATCAATTTTGTTCTTGAATCAATCTTGACCATCCTTTTCTCTCATCCAGAATCTATAAATTTAGCTTCATTCTCCCAATTTCAATAATCATGAACCTCAAATTCTTATGTCACATTGCAGGTTAGCAACACAATACTGAGAGCCATCATATTGCAAGAAGCAGAAGAGCAATGGGAGCTATGAATCGAATCAACAAAATGGGGTTTTAGTTTATTTATCTTATGTTTTGTTGATTTACTTTCTATTTCATTATCATTATGGAATTAAGTTATTTAGGTGGGTTTTTTGTGACTTCCCTTATTCTAATTAGCTCTTTTTTTGATGAATTTTCCTGTAATACATTTGGTGAAGATGACATGAACTCACATCAACTAATTTTATTGTGTTTTATGTGTCTTTTACATGATTTAAAGTACATAATTTCTCAATCGTTCTCATGATTTCACATGCATAGCCACAATATTTTGCATGTGTTATGATACTGTTTCACATTCATTCTGCCAATATTTCGCATAAGTTTAGTGGGTATTTCACATGCATTCCAGGTACAAGCAGGGTAAAGTGTTTAAATTGTTTTGATTCATAACTATGTCCCCTCTTTGTCTCAAACTTCAGTTAGTTTTCTAGATGATCAAATAGATGAATGCTATATTTACAATCTTCTTAATGAAATGACATGCAAAGTGAAATTTAAGATTGTAGGATCTAGATGGCGAGCTAAATAGAGAAGACAACAAAAATATTATCAAAGAATCTTGCAGGCAAAAGGCAAATTCATTGAACCAAAGTTGCAGATCACCTATTTTCAGTATCAGAGACGTGTCCAGGCCTATATACTGAAATACAAAATGACAAAGGGGATTGGATCAGCAATCTGATAAAATTTGTGAATTTTTAACCCTCCTGTTTTGCAAAAATCAAAATTACAAGTTCTTCATAGAAAAGTGTTTTGCATGTGTTCAGTTGGTATTTCACATGCATTCAATCAATATTTCGTAAGTGTTCAAACATTGTTTCACATGCGTTTAATTAATATATCGCATGCATCCAGTCTTTATTTCGCATAAGACTGATAATCATTGATTTCATTCTGTCTCTGTGCTTTATCTCTTATTTGATTTTTTGGTGTTATTAACAGTTTATCTACAACATGTGGCAAGGGTAACAAATACGTTTCAATTGGCCAAAGATTTAAATCAAACTACTAACTCATTTTCTTGTAGGATGTGTTTGTTTTCCTTTTAGCAATTTTAAATTTCAATTTGGTACTATAAAATGGACATGAGGGTACAGTTTCACATTTCAATTAGGTGCTATAAAAAGAACATTTCAATGCATGTTACCTCACACTTCAAATTGGGTTTAATAAATGGAAATGGATTTTCCTTCTATTTAGGTTAGCTCACAAATTGCTATCTTCAATAGGAAATGAACTTTTGTTTGTCATCTCTTGAGCGCTTGATTGATCTGTAAGGTGGGCCCACTATTGCATTGAGTACCTTTCCACCCGCCTTCGAGGCCTTGGGACAGATAGAAAGGTGATAACGACACCCACATTTTCTTTTTTAGCAGAGGTATATATTTGATTGGGGATTTCATCACCTCACAAGGGTATTTTGAATTGAGATGGGTTGGGGATATCATCTCTCCTAGCATAATCTCAAGCGGGTTTTTCAAGCCACTATACAAACACACTAGCTAGGTGGTTGAAGTGTTGAGTGAATTTGACGTATGTCGAGGCCTTATTTTCACCAATAAGCTCAATTAAAGTCTTAATTGGATTACTTTGATAATCTATCATTGGACTGGGATCCCTCAGAACATTACTATGAACCAATTAGCAGCCAAAAATCCTTACATTTAATGGTTTAGGGTGTGTAGATCGTACCCCATAGATGCCTCTCATGTACCCTTCAAGATGAGATAGGAATGCCCCAGTTATAAGATCTCTGGATATTCTAGGTAAGATAATCTAGTATGCTTGAGAAGTGAGTGTCATGGTGGGGGAGCCAGTGTAAGGAAACTTGTAGCCATATTTATGAAAATTTCCACATAACCCATTTAAGATTTTAATCAAATCAACACATAGAAGCCATATGCAAAGAATAGACAACATACCCATGAAAATGTGACACAAGATATATCCTAGGAAACCCCTCATGAGGGAAAAACCTAGCCTCCAAAAGCATCATCCACCATGTATTATCAACAATATGTCCATTACAATACAACTATGGAAAACTTCTGAAATCTCAACCATAATCAAGCACTCCATGTGACCAAGCAAGAATCCACACATCCCATGCCATGCTTCCTTCCTTCACAAATGCTAACCTGGCTAACTAACCAACCCAAACAACTACCCTTGTGTTTTCTTTTATAAACACAAGCTCCCACAAAACCACCAAGTGGTATTACATCAAAACCATGTGCCCAAAACCATGTGACAATAAAATATAATAGTTTTCCTAGCTACCCTTGAACCACATTTAATATTGGGTACTTCATCACAATTACATTCTCGAATATTAAATAAATACAATATAATAATACCAATGTGTCAATACAACTCATCAAGTGGTTACAAGAATATCTTTTAGAGATAGGTAAAAGTGATAACGACACCCATATTTTCTTTTGCAGTAGAGATATATCTTTGATTGGGGATTTCATCAACTCACAAGGGTATTTCGAATTAAGATGCGTTGGGGATATCATCTCTCCTAGTGTAATCTCAAGCGGGTTTTTCAAGCAGCTATATAAATACACTAGTTAGGTAGTTGAAGTGTTGAGTGAATTCGACGTATGTGGAGGCCTTCTCTACACCAATAAGCTCAATTAAAGTCTTAAGTGACTTACTTTAAGAATCCATCATTGGAATAGGATCCCTCAAAAAATTACTATGAACCAATTAGTAGCCAAAAATCCTTACATTTAATGGTTCAGGGTGTGCATATCGTACCCCATAGATGCCTCTCATATATCCTTCAAGATGAGACCAAAATGCCCTATTATGCCCTGCATACCTAACCCCCATTAGTTTCTTTGTGTTGAAAATATGGGTCCCTCTTTTATTTCTGTAGCTTTGTTTTTTTTAGTTTTTGCTCGGATACCTCAGAACCCTAGAGTCCCGAGGAGTCCTTTGTTTGTTTTTGTTAGTCCTACCCTAGAACCCCATAATCTCAAAGTCCCAAAGTAGGTGTTTGTTTGTTTGTTTGTGCACAACTTCAGATCCCTGGAGACCCGAAGTTGTGCATTGTACTTTTTCATTGAAGCCTCAAAATTTTGGAGTCCTGAAGTCTCGAGTTCTTCATGCTTTGTTGTTAACAACCTCGTAACCCCGAAACCTAGGAGTCCCGAAGTTGTGTTGTGTTAACAACCCTGAAACCCTGGAGTCCCGAGGTGAATTTTGTTGTCTTTTGTTTGTCACCTCGGAAGTCTGGAACCCTGGACTCCTGAGATCTTGTTTAAGGTGATCGTACGGATGAAGTTCGGGGAAGGGGGGGTATAAATAAGAGGAATGAACTTTTCTAAGTTCATTTGTGCACTCAAGTTTTTCAGAGCTCCTAGTTGCGACCTCCCGACTTCGCCCCCCTGTGTTGCCAAACATTTTGCTTGTTTTTCTCACCAGGTTGGTAGATTTTTCTCCCTCATTGTGTTTCCATGTTTAGATCTTTTTGCTTCTTTTAGCTTTTAGTTTAGGTTTTCCTCATTTTGCCTATTTTTTTTCTCCGTGTGCCCTAGTTATCCACCCTGAAACCCCAAACCTCTGGAGTTCTGGGCTGGGTAGTTTTCTTCACCTTGGAACCTCGGAACCCTGGGACCTCGGAGTTTCGGATCATCTTGTAATTTTCAAAGTGAACTACACCAGAACTCAGAACCCCAGAACCCCAGAGTCCTGAGGTTTTTTCTTATTGGGCCACTGCTTTAACCCCGGATCCCCAAAGTTTTGAAACATCTTTTTTTGGTGCCATATTGATCTACCCCGGAACCTCAACGTCCCGAAGGCAACCTTTCCTATCCACCCTAGAACCCCAGAGTTTTAGACTCTATTTGTTTCATCCATCTTGGAACCCCGGAGTTCCGGACTCTATTCATCTTATCTACCCCTAAACCCCAGAGTTCTGAGGTCAGTTGTCTTATAAGGAAGTTATCCACCTCGGAACCCTGGAGTCCTGAGTGAATGATGTTATTGATATTTTTATGTATGCAATGGATTAATTCTTGATTCTTTCTTGTAGATCAAAGCATTTAGATGGACCCAACTTCTAGCAAGAGAGGCAAGGAGTTAGACAAACTTCTCGTAACCATGAAATATCATTATCAAGGACAGGTTTATTTTCAAAGTTGGATGACCAGAATAAGTGGGTGACAGATACAGAGGCGGGGCACATTGAGTTGGAGGATATTAAGACACAATTAGCCCAACCAAGGCCAGATGCCCCGCTAAGGAGAATTAAAAGATCAGGCCTGGTGGAGGCAACCATATTCACACAATCAGTCCAAGCTCCTGAATTCATCATGATTATTGCACAAATCTACAATGCAGATACAAGAAAGTGCATAGATAGTCAAGGTAGAACAATAACTGATTTGTTAGCAGATATGTTGGGATTTGTGTTTGGCATCCCTGTGAGGGATGAACTACTCCTAACTGTATACACCTAAAAAATTGTCTGAAGATAATTAATTGAATAAGCAATTATTTACTTAATCTCCCTCCCCAATTTAATTGAATTCATAAGCAATTTGATTAAACTCTCCCATTCATCTACCTATTAATAAATCTAAGGATTCATTTAATAGGTTCATTGCAATAATCCCCTTTGATTAATTATTTCAAATTAATTAATTCTCCCCATCAAATTCATTTCTTCTAAAATCATTCAATTAATTAAAACAAATCAATAATGAGTTGTTGAAATTAATTAGCCTTTTCCTATTATTTGAATTTTTAAATTCAAATTCTCTTAACTTCTAACCACCTAACCTAACCAATTCCATCTAACCCCGAGTTTGCCTAATCCCATCCTAGCTTGCACATTCTAACCACCATGTCCCCTTTCCTTGAACACTTTGCCCTCTCATGAGCAAAGCTTTGTGACACTTGTCACTAAGTGTTCCCTTTCATCCAACCTCTTCTAGAAGCTTCTTGACACTTGTCACCATGGAGATGACATTTGTCCCCTTTCATTCAACCCCTTCTCCTACCAACCTCCAATTGTCCCCTTTCATCCAACCTCTTTGCCAACCTCCTCCAATTTAACCATTGATATCTTCAAATCAATCTTGACCATTGATTCCTGCCACCTCACCCCTAGCCTTGGGAAATCCTATAAATAGACCCCATTTAGGAGTTCAAAGGACCCCCGATTGATTCATCTCATTTACATTCAAACATTGTTACTATAGGCACCTAGCTTCTAGTTTATCATCTTAGCATTGTTATCATGTTCAAATTTAGCTTAATTGCATCTTCATTCTATCTTCTTTTCTAGAATAATCATGAAATCATGTAGCTTAATCATGCTATCATTGCTAGCTTATGCATTTTCATCATTTAAATCCTCCATTTAAGTGTAGTCAAGTCCCTAGAATTTGCATAACCAGATCTGAGAGAAAAATTCATACTCACATTTACTAGGAGGCAATAGATCGATTAGCTATGGTTTGATCTTTCATTGATTAATTTTCTAACCATTGCTTGTAATGATTTATTGAGTGTTTTGTGTTGCAACTATAGGTATAACAGTTACACACTTCATAGACATGACATTTTGGCACCCATCATGGGTCCGAAATCATCATTTTTGGCCTCTTAGTCTTCATCAACACTCATCTTTTCTCAGGATAGAATCAGAAACTCATACGAGCTCTTTTGTAGCCTTGTATGAACTCCTTTATGATCTGGGATGACAATCCATCATGATTCGTATGAGCTTCTGAATTGTCATACAAGCTTGTTTCTTCATTCGCACGATATCAAAAATTTTGTCGTACGAGCTAGTAAATCATGTCGTACGAGTTTTTGCCTCTGTGTTTTTAAATAAACTGCATTTTTTAGGGTTTTTAGTTTTAATCCGATCATTGCTAATGCTAACCCTGACTTGTTTGTGATATTTTTTGGGCAACCTAACTCTTTTTTTGCAGGACGATTGTCAATGATACGCTTTTCAAAGACCAAATTCAAAACACATCAATGACTACTAAAGGATTTATTTTGCAGGTTGCCTAAGAAAATTTGACAAAACTTTATGTATTCATTAGTTTTTTTAGGCACACTTGTCTTTTGGCTAAAAATGAACAATCATGTATTTTGTGTTTTTGACGATAAGCAAGTATGCTCTCACCTTTCTTAGGTGATCAGAAAGCTAGGCTCATCTTTTACTTTCATTAGTGCATTTCTTTAGCGGGCCTACCCTCCCGACGAGTAATAACTCTTAGCCATTAAGGCCGGTGAGAGGGGAACGACCCAAGTGGGAACGACTAGTGCCAAGTAATCCGAACCACTATAAAATAAATATGATTTGATGAAAATCAAAGTAGCGGCAGTGCTCGGGAATAGGTCTCCTCCGTACCTTCGGGTATATCAAACCTTGGTTTTCAAGGCTAGGAGACCTCTTAATTGAGTTTATACCTCGACGCGCCAAATGGATCCCTTACTGGTGCCAAGTTAAAATAGAAGCTACTTGATTCACCTCCGAAAGGGTGATAATATTTGTGAAAGAGAGATAGTAACTCTCCCAAGACACTTGCCATATCGTGCCCCCATTAGCGTTTGGAGTCAGATAATACGGCGTTGAGAATCCATTGCATGATGCTCAGCGGCTGTATTCTGATTAGCTATTGGGTGTGTACCTAAGTCAACAAGCAAAGGTTTTCATTCTCAGCCAACTTCCTTAGGGTTTAGCATGCTCAGAGTCACTTATCACATCATGTATTTGTTGTGTATTCATCCCTAAATGGAAAAATCAGACATCTAAAATTGATAAAGTAAAAGCAAAACACCACAATTCACTAATCAAATTCGATAAAACAAACATATTTTTCATTGTCCTGTTCTCTGTCATATGAGTCAAGTGATTTGTCGTACGCGATATCTGTTTTGTTGTATGGTTCATGAAGTTTGGTCATACGAGTGTTTGCTCTTTCAAAGGAAATTTCTGATTTGTTGTCCGGTGTTGTATGTTTTGTCGTATGGTTCATGAAGTATTGTCGTACGAGTGTCTGTTTTTATCAGTCTAGAGCTATAACTTTGCATGACTTTTTCAAGTCTATCATTCTGCTTGATCAATTTGTAGTATTCATAAACATCTATTATCTGTCATTCGGTGCTTGAATTGTCTTCTTGATTTTCTTGGTCAAGCTATCATCTGTCAAAATCACACTCTAGAAGATAAACACCTTAATATTTTCAAGTGCTCACCCTCAACAAGTTCAAGATCTAAACATCTCAAAGTGCATTATCACCCTCTTTGATAAACTAATCACTCAAACATAGTTTCTCATCAGGATCAATCATCCTTTATCATGAAACTGAAACGATTGGTTAGGACAATCTTGTCCCACATCGTAGGATATATCATTCCTAATGGACTTGATTTTTATCAAATCATCATCATTGCACTCCTAAATCGAAGATCGAAAAACTTGCAAACTTTTAAACACTTGAATCATCATTTTCGTGTCATATCATTCTAGCATATCTACCTTGACAATTGATCACTTACCCAAAACTTTTGGACAATCGAATTCTAGCACAATATCTAACACATGTGTATGCCCATTCTAACTAGAGCTCAGAGATGAAGAATCACAGAGACTGAAATTGAAACATTGGAAACAACTATACTCATGGAACATGAAGATGAAATACAAGTTGAAGGAGAAATAACAGAACAAAATATCAGAGACATCAAAAAAATCCTCAATTCGATAAATTTATGCAAAAATTGTTGGAGGAAGAAAAAGAAAAATATTTCCTAATGTTAGCCAAATCTGGTGCTACACTCCCCCAAGATTTTGTTGTAAACAAATTGACACAAAATAAAAGTGGTCCTCCTAATAAAGAAAAACATGAGGATATCTATGGTTTCAAAATGAATGACACACCAATCCCCAATAACACCAGAACCAATAAAGAAACTTACATACCCAAAAGAGATGAAGTAGAAATTATGAATAACATTCAATCTAATGAGGATATAAGAAGGGGTAGAGATGATAGAAGAAGAGATCCAGATCCTCCTAGAATACAAAATCATGGTTATGTGAGAACAAATCATGTTGATAATCCTATCACAACTCTCACACAACAACTACAAACAATGCAAACACAAATTCAAGATATGCAAAGAGGAAATGTTAGAGGATACTCGCTTCAAGAAATCTGTCCTTATCCATTTGACATAAATCTAAACATGATACCATTTCCTATAGGTTGTGAAACTCCTAGATATGAAAAATATGATGGAAGCACTGACCCTCAAGATCATATACGTGAATTTTGCACAATGAGTATGGAGTTTGCACACGAGGATACATACTTAATGAGACTATTTCTGAAAAGCTTAATTGGACTAGTTATGGAATGGTTCTCCAAACTTCCAACTGGAATCAAATCATTTTCAGAATTGGTAGACAAGTTTGTTTCACAATACTCTTACAGCATACAACATGAAGTAACAATGCTAGATCTATGTAATTCCAAACAAAAGAGTGGAGAACCTTTCATGACATTTTTACAATGATGGAGACGGTTAGCTTTGCAGGATCCTCGTACAGTGCCGGAATACGAAAAAATGGACATATTCATTGACAACTTAAATGATCAAATGAGTTATTACTTAAAAATGCAAGGAAATCAAAGTTTCAGAAAAATGATTGATAATGGAATCAGAATGGAAGAAGCCATGATAAAGAAAGGTGAATTGAAAATATACAGAGAAGGAGTCCATCCTCCTAACACTAACAATAACAACAATCACAATGATAAGCCAAGTTTTGGAATAAAAATCGAAATGTCGTCAATGATGGAATAGAAGATAACAATAATGTGAAACCAAAATAACTAGTTTTTAATTTATCTACCCACTCAACAACAACACAACAAAACAACAATCACCAAAGAGCAACTATCAAAATTTTCTTTCACCAAAATGTCGTGTCTGTGAAGTGTGTACCTGTTATACCTATGGCTACAACAAAAAACACTCAATAAATCATTACAAGCAATGGTTAGAAAATTAATCAACGAAAGATAAAACCATAGCTAATCAATCTATTGCCTCCTAGTAAATGCGAGTATGAATTTTGCTCTCAGATCTGGTTATGCAAATTCCAATGACTTGACTACACTTAAATGGAGGATTTATCTTTCCTACCAGATCAAGACCCCATTGACAAAAAGGCCAAGATGTTGCTAAAGCATGAAGTTCTTGTGCTGGTGCATGAATTAAATTTCCATGAATCTGGCATTGTTTGCATGTTCTAGCTATTTGAAAAGAATCTTGTTCCATAGTTGGCCAATAATAGCCCAAGCATATTAGTTTTTTCAAAAGGGTAAGACCACTTGAATGAGTTCACAAATACCGTTATGGACTTCATGTAAGGCTTTCTCAAATTCTTTTTGTTCGAGACATCTTAAAAGAATACCATCTAGACCTCGTTTAAATAGGGTATCCACGACAAGAGTAAAATGGGAGGATTGGCGAATAAAGTTTCTCTTTTGGTTCTTTGATAAATCGAGAGGTAAGATGTTATCTTTCAGGTATGTGTAAGTTTGACCATAACGGGATGAATCATGCCCAACAAGGTGACAAATAGTTTGGGAATCAGGACAATTATGAGTAGGGTAAAATAATTCTTCCACCAAGAATTCATAACGCTGCTGATTTTCCTGTGTTTGAAGGAGAGAGGCAAGTGTAGCCATGACGTCTGCTGCTTTGTTGTCATTTCTTGGAATCTGCTGGAAAGTTATTTCTACAAAGTATTTCTTGATATCATCAACCATCTTATTAAAAGGCATCAATTTTTCGTCCTTTGTTTGATAGTCATTGTTGATTTGATTGATGACGAGCTAAGAGTCTCCAAAGACTTGAAGTTGTATAATGTTCCATTCTATAGCCATTTTGATACTTGTTACCAAAGCTTCATATTCTGTTGTATTGTTGGTGCATGGAAAGCTTAATTTGTATGCTTTTGGGATTGTATGACCTTGTAGTGTGATGAATAGAATGCCTACTCCTGATCCATACTGTGTATATGAACCATCAAAGTATAGTTGCCATGTTTTAGTGGTGACTGCTAGGATATCAGCATCGGGAAATTTAATTTGTAAAGGATGATCATCTTGAAATGGTGCCTCTACTAGTTGATCTGCAATGACTTGTCCTCTTATAGCTTTTCTGTCAACATACTCAATATCAAACTCACTGAGAATCATGATCCATTTTGCTAGTCTTCCTATTAATGTTGCTTGGCTGAGCAAATACTTTAGAGGATCAATTTTAGCTATCAACTTGATGGAGTGAGATAGTAGATAGTGTTGTAATTTTTGAGAAGCAAAAACTACTGCCAAGCATGCTTTTTCTGTTGGTGAATAGTTGATCTCATATCCCACTAGTGTTCTGCTAATGTAATAGATGACTCATTCTTTTCCTTTATTATCTTGTTGTGCGAGCAAAACTCCTAATGATACTGCAGTGGTTGATATATAAAGGTGCAATAACGACTTTCCTAGAATTGGTGACATTAGGACGGGTGGTTGTATGAGATATGCCTTGATCTTGTTGAATGTGTCCTCACATTGATGGTCCCATTTGAAATGAATATTTTTGTGTAATAGATGAGTAAATGGTTGACATTTATCTGCTAGTTGAGCAACAAATCTTCTGATTGACTAGAGTCTTCCTTGGAGTGATCTGAGTTGATTGATATTTTTGGGAGATGTCATTTCCATGATTGCTTTTAGCTTAGTTGGATCTACTTCGATACCTCTAGCTGAAACAATGTATCCCAATATCTTGCCTGAAGTAATGTTAGTGAACAGATTTGTCCTCCTAAAGAACCTTCACAAATGACTCCTAGATGCCCAAAAGTTGGAAAACAAACTGAAACTAACAGTTGAGTCACTTGCAATGGAGATGTGCAAGTGCTCTCTAAATTTTGATGAGAAGGTACAACTCCCTTCGTTTGATTTGCAAGGAATTAAATATGAGTTATGTCTTTCACCAGAAGACACAAAGGAACTTTAACATCCACCCATCACCATGGTGTGAATGCAAATTTTGGATTTAAAACTTAAAATAAAAGATTAAACAAACAATGCAAAGCCCATCTATTCGATCTTCCAACTAAAAGATAACAAAGGGAAGATTTTAAATATAATTTTCAGGTAGATGCACGAATGAAATTCAAAGCTTTCATCATCACCATTCACACAAACATATTGCACAGGACTGTATAAAAAGAGGACTGAAACAACACAAAGATTGGCTCAATCAGAAGGAAAAATATCTTAAATTCAAAGCTTTACATGTATTCCCTCCTTTTCTGATGTCACAACTCGAATTAGACCTTAGTTAGATTTATTTATTATGTCAGATACCTTTTGATTAACTTTTAATAATGATAGATGATATTGTGTGGTTTAGTGACAATGATGATGGTTAGTTATTTTATGATGATAATGTTTTAATGATACTTTACTGTTATGATTAATAATACTTAATAATGATGTTTTATTTATATGATGTCGTTATTTAATGATGATAAATAATAATGTTATGATGTTAATATTTTGCTAGATTTTTATGTAATGGGATCTGGCGAATTTTTGTCAAGTATAAGTTGCAGGGTAACCGTCGAAGGCGGACATATGATCGAGGAGGGGTTTTTCTAGCTCTCCAGTAGCAACCTAAGTATTGGAACCTTGTGCAAAGTACCCAATTAGATAAGCAATTAGTAAATTAAATTAGGGAGTCTAAAATATATTGATAAAATAAAAATAATAATAAGGATAAATTATTAAATATACAAGTATTTAATATTACAATCAAGCTAGAAATAATTATAAAATAATTATTTAAAAGAGAGTAAATAAATTAATTAGTTGAGTAATTAAAAATAAAATTATTTGATAATTAAATTATAAAATATAAAAGATATTTAAGATATAATATCTTATAAATACTAAAATTAGAGGACTAATTAAAATAAATAATGAGATTAATTCAAGAAATTAATTAAAATATTAATTAATAAATTTAAATAAATGATCAAGGCATGCAAAAATACAATGTTGGAGTAAACTTATGTACTAAAAATATAGACGATATGTGAGAGCCTAATAATTAATTATTTTCTTAAAAACTAAATCTTTAACAAATTGTAATTTAATAAAATCAATTAACTATTTTGTGAGTTCTAATTTTAATAATTAGTTTATTTTAAGAATTTAATCATGCAAACAATTAAATTTTATTTTTAGAGAATTCAATGTTTATAAATATAGGAATAAACCTGTTATTTGATCATTCCAATTCTTTTTGAGCTTCTTGATTCGTGTGATTGTTGTGAAGTCGACAAGGTAGATTGAAGAGATTGTTTAAAATTTGGGAAACGTGTGCGATTCTTCTTTCTTACAACCAGGTTCATTTATTTTACATATTTTATTGAGTCTTTATTTGATCTTTTTCTTTTAAAATTGGGTATTGTGGATTTAATGCTAGTTTGTTTGATGTGTCAGTTGTGTTGTCAACACCTTCTTCTCGATTTATAATAAAAAGTAGAAACTGGGTTTTTAGGAAATTTACTGGGTTTTTGTGTTTCCAATATTTTTAGTTACTGTGAAAATTTCAGAGAAATTGGGATCTAGGTTTTTAAGAAAATATTGAAACATTATGACTGTATTTGGAAAGTCTTGATAGTGGTAAATTCTAACTTAAATAGAGATTCTTAATTTAGAATTATTGAAAATATTAAAATTTAATTTTGATTTTAGGAAATTATATTATAAAGGGAAAATTTATAAAAATCTATAAAGAAAACATATAATAATATTATTCTAACATTAATCCGCGGAGGGTTAATTATTTTTCTGTCTATGAGGGATGATTATGGAACGAGAGTGCTTGTTTATGGGCTAACCAGGGAAGGGTGATTTTCTTCACCTCCCCAATAGGGTAATGATGGCCATCATATTTATTTATTTATTTTTCTCCCTACCATAACACATGTAGTTAGTTCAACCAGGATGGGTTGTTAGTTCTACATGATTGCACAGGATTCCTTTACTACCAGTTGGTATCGGCTTGCTAGGATACTTCGTCGTGAGGGACGGGAGCTTATCAAGAGCACCGAGAAGCTTATGCTTCATTTGGTTGGGGCGGATAAAACGCCTGGGTCATATGTCCATCATCCGGTTTGCGAGAGGAGGTTATCCAGGTCAAACGGAGGTGACACATCCAGAGACAAAGAAAGTCAGAGATTCCAGATAAAATTTTATGTAATAATTAAAGATGTATATTTTATTTCATTGTAAAGACCAGAATGGTTGCATGTAGAGGTTATGAAAAAGGACCTATAAAGGTCACATGATGTAAAGCGACAAGAAGTCGCCATGCAATGTAACTGACAAATAAAAAAGAAGAAAAAGGGCTACTAACATACTAACCCACTAACATGCATGATTTACTTTCATAGATTAGTTTTCATTTACGCATGCACGAATATTTAATTATCTGGTAGATTATTTAATTATGAGTTTTTGCATGTTAATTTAATTCGTAATAATTTCATGCATATGATTTACGCTACTCATGCGCACACGTTACTCGACATCGTAACTAATTATGGTTTGCATTCTATTGGACCTCATACGTAATTTTAGATTGTTATTGTTCGCATGCACATTTAATTCCTACATGTTATTTATGAGTTGCATGGTTGTTCAGTTACTTATCTATTACTTGCATGTTAATAATTATTGCTTTTGCATGTGTAATAATGGTTAATTTAATAATTAATCAAAACAATGAGTTTAAGTTTGGTTTAACTAGGGTTAGGACAAGCGGGTCCTTACATATTTCAACACAAAATAAACAGATCAAAGTCCCAATTACCCCGCTACACCCAAAATAATGTCTGAAAATATTAATACTCTTTTCCTTTGCCTTGTTACAATTCAGAAAACATAAAATTATTGCCCTCTCCTGTATCACACATACTGCCAGAAAAAGAACCCATCTTTTCCTCTTTCTTTGCATATTTATCTTTTCTTTTTCTCTTAGTGAGACACTTTCAGTTCCAAAAACTAAATCCTGGCATATCATATGCTGACAGCTGGATATAATAACTATCTTCATTCTTTCATCTCTTTCATATTCGATATGTATTATTTAAACACTTTCTTGGCTTCAATGTAATATTTATCATAATGTTTTAATTTGAAAACATTATAACTTAAAATATATAAGTTTTATGAATTAATTATGGGCTCCATTATTGCAAATATAAGTCGTGCCTTGCTAATATTTGAAGATAAGAAACTCGGTTGCTATTGGTCACCTTGGATAGACTCGCACTCAGTCAACAATATCTTTTGAAGGAGACGTAATTCGGTTAATCTCTCCGGTGCAACCATGCACAACTTGCCTTTACACAACATATCCAAAAATGGAAAAAATCCAACGGTGGAACAAAAAGATATGCCCCCTGAGACATGACCACAAAAATCAGAAAATGTTCTTTGTTCTAGACTTGTATTTTGTTAAGTGTATCTTGCAAACCAGATTGAATTTCGACAATTCCTTTGGTGAGAACTTATAAAAATAGGCTTCATAAAACATATCTGAAATCCATCATGATCCAATGATTGAAGTGAGAGATATACCCCCTGCACAGAGACTGATTTTTCTATCTCAAAAAAATTGTATTTACAGGCTGCATTGAAAATTATAAACATTCTTCGTGCTAACTCTTTCACAATCCTCTAGGAAAAATAATCAATTGCTGCCTGAGTAAATGGTAAATCAATATTCCTCTTCCAAACTTTTGTTGGTTGACCAAATTTTTCCATTGATTGCTTTGCCTTTCCATTTTGGTTGTGCGTTGAACCTTTGAACTTCATTGAACATGTTGAACATCCCTGAACTGTTTGAACTAAGTTCAAACGGTTCACAGTCTGGAGAAAGAGTATATGAAATATCACTCGCAACCCTGAAATAGAGTTGCTGCAAAACACTTAAGTGAACGTTAGCTTGAAAATGTCTTAGACACAACTTAGAACTTGCGGTACCTAAATGAACACTACAAACTCTGTTCAAGATGGTTCAAGGGGTTCATGAGGTTCAACAGACCATTGAAACTTAATGCTAAGGATCTAGAAATGATTTACAAGCAGATTAGGGATTAAACCAACAAATTTTAAACAAGACAAGGACTCAACTAAAAATTTTGCAATGTGACTCACTCTTGTTATGAGGGACAAATGACAAGGTAACAAGTAACAACAAAGGCACATTTCTTAGGGTTTAGCCGTAGCTTATATTGTTCTAACCGGTCAAAGATTTTTTCCAATATCTCTATATGTTCTTGTCTGTTCTATGATTTAGCCAATATGTCATCCACATAATCTTCCATGAATATATGCATCATGTCATGAAATATAGTTGTCATAGCTCTTTGATATGTAGCACTTGCGTTCTTTAATCCAAAAGGCATGACGTTCCAGCAGAAAGTACCCTATGGACATGTGAAAGATGTCTTTTCTTGATCTTCGAGTGCTATTTTGATCTGATTGTATCCGGAGAAACCATCCATTAAAGAAAACATGGAGTGTCTATCTGTTAAATATACAATGATGTCAATGTTAGGCAAAGGAAAATCATCCTTTGGACATGCGTTATTAAGATCTCTGAAGTCTATGCATATTCGGATGCTTTTGTCTAACTTTGAAACAAGAACAATGTTGGATACCCATTGAGGATAAGCTACTAATCTGATGAATCCTAAATCCAATAATTTCTTTAGTTCTTCTTTGACTAGAAGAGCAATATGAGGATGCATTTTCCTTAACTTCTGTTTGACCGGTTTGGCTCCTGGACTAACATTTAAGTGATGCATAATAAACTCTGGATCTAACCCTAACATGTCTGCATATGACCAGGCAAAATTGATTTGCCGTCGTTTGAAGAACTCTATGTATTGTTGCATTTCTTCTTCTGATAGAGAAGTCACTGGATAAAGAATCTTTGGTTGCTCTGTTGTGCCAATGTTAACTACCTCTGTTGGTTCGATCAAAATGGATGACCTTTCTTGATAGTGCTTAGGTAAAGTGTCAAATCTCCCATCTTCCCGTGCCTCGAGGAGTTTTTCACCATTAGATACATCCTTTATTTTTACTTTTTCCTGATCTAATGTTGCCAAGAAATGGTTTTCAACATTAGACTTGATATTCTTTTCTTTATTTTTACTTTTTCGACTAGGAGATTTGGCACCCACTTGACTGGAAGATGCATTGCGGAAATTCCTTATGGAAGTTGTTACAAGTTTGATTGTGTTCAGATATACATATATGTTATGGTCATTTGGAAAGGTATCAATGGTGATATGTCCTTCATTTTCCCAATCAATAAGCTCAGGGTTGATTAGAGGTAAGGGATCTTCAGGTTGGGATGTTTCGAGGGTCTCGAGGGTCATGATAGATTTATCAAAGTTTTCAATATGTATGTTGATGTCTAGAATGGTACTCTCATTAGAATAATCTCGCACAAGTAGCTCTTGATCGTCCTTGGTTAAGTCCAACTCAGCCGAATGTGATTCTAATTCAAGTAGGCTAGTTCCTAACATTTGTCCTGCATACGTGTGAACTACATCGACTCCTACATCTTCTTCAAAGCAATTTTCTTCAGCTAATTCTTCAGAGTGATAGGAATCCCATTCCCATTCATTAGAATCTGTCTCACTTGCAGCCTGTAACTTACATATTTGTTCATATAATATTTCTTTTGATTTTCTGGCTATATATTTTCTTCTTTCATATTCAGCTTCTTCTGGACTAAGATTAAGTTCAGGAAACCTTGCTATGAGGTCTCCTTGATGTGTACTAGGTTCATGCTTGTTTTGATCAAGATGTAATGCTGCTAGGGTGGTACCATTTGTCTGCTTGTTTTGTTGATTTGACATTTGCTGCTTTTGTCATTTCATGTTTGCTTGTGCTTGTTGCTTAGCTGATTTTTCTTCCCTTTCAATTGCTAGTTGTTCTTGTCTATTTTCATATTCCTCTTGTTGTTGACTAAAAGATGTGTTTTTAGGTAGAGTAACTTGTCCATATCCTAAACCTATTTTGTCAGTAGTCTGCTGAGTATGATGTTGAATAGGTTCTGAGATACCTTCTTTTCTTTTTCCTATAGGACCTGTTCTGGTGTATCCCATCCTTTGAAGAATGTTGAATCCTTTTCCATATTTTTCTATAGGTATTATGACATTGTTGACCTTTTGTTGAACTTCTTCATCTTTGTATAGCCACTATAGCACATCTTTGTCTTATGTCTCCTTTGATAAGGTTCCAACACTAATGAATTCTCCATCAAATATTGTATTCTCCATTCCCTCGATCTCTTAGCTACATTTGTTTTTCCATACTTGATAAAATAGATGCAAATGATTGTTCCCTGGATTGTGTGTTCGAAGATGTTGCCTCCCTGTTATGCAGAACAATTACTTCTTGAGCCATTTTGAGATTGCTGCAGTATTGAAATGGATTTGAGTCTGTAGAGATTGTAATTTCTTGTCCATTGTATGGAAATTTGACACACTGATGATATGTTGATGGGATAGCTTGCAAGTCATGAATCCATGGTCTCCCCAGGAGTACATTATATGATAAGTCCAAGTCTAGAACTTGGCATGCTGTGTCTTTCTATAAAGGTCCCACTCTAATGGGTAGTATCACAATTCCCTTAGAGGAACATTCTTCTTCATCATAGGATTTTATGGTGATCTTTTTTCGGACATCAACCGCATCTTCTGAATATCGTAAGGCATGAACAAGACTCAATGAACAAATATTTAGGCCAGCTCCACTGTCTATTAGAACACATTTAACTCACGTTTTATGAATGGGGATTTCAATATGCAAGGGAGAATTATGGGGATGTTGCAAGGACATGTCATCTTCTTCAGTGAATGATAAGAAATGAGAGGTTGTGAGATCTCTCACCATGGTTTAGATCATTGGGTATATCATAACGAATTTGTTTCTAGGCTTGGGAAAAAATCCTGCACTTAGCTGGGGGCAAAATCCTTGATCATTTTGAGCTTAATCAAACAGGTAGAACAAATGATTAGACAACCCTTATCAAGCGAAAACTGAAACACATCCAACGTTGAACACGAGATCAAATTATCAACCATCAAACTATCACAAAGTCAGTCTTAGCACATCACAACTTTTCAATGGATGATATCTTTTGAATAATGATTTTAGCATGATTGTTCAATTTTTTTTTATCTTGATTTTCGCTATCATGATTTCTGAGTAACTCCAGGATGTCTTTGACTAGAGGAACATGGAAGAAACATGATATTTTTCTTGTCTACTATCTGAAAATTAATCATTAATATGTGCAAATTTATCTCGGGACATGATCATTGGAGTATCATTGAAGACATTTCCGATTTATGTATAGAAATGATTAATACTACCTGTTTTACACAAGCAACACTCAGGTCATCTCGGTTTAATTATACCTCGATGCTTGTGCTAACTTTCCATATCAAAATCCAAGGAAGTAGTGCTTAGGTCATCATGGTTTAATTATACCATCGACGTTTGTACTCACTTCCCACATTTCAAAAAGCTCAATGATGAAAAAAAAGCAATAATCCAGTAACTGGTCCGGTCATAGTTTTCATTTCATTGCATTTGCATTTGCATTTAGCTTGCATTTCATTCTTGCATGGGATCCCACAAGCTCATCTTATCCAAGGTTAAATCTATCACAAGAATAATCAATGCATCATCACAAGTGTATACACAATCAGAATGATGACTCATCTCTCTTATGATGTTGTCAACCCAGCCCAAATCTTATGTTATCCCCTCAACAAAACTACCATCAACATATCTAATTGGTCCTGCACTTGATATCAACAAATATGTCAGTTCTTTATCTAATCAATCTTATCAATTATGTCAATCAATTACATCTAATCTATCTGATTATGTCTTATACAAGATGTATCCTTCCTGAAACTAGACATTCGGATCTAGTCTTATACAAGATGTATCCTTCCTGAAACTAGACATTCTGATCTAGTCTTATACAAGATGTATCCTTCTTGAAACTAGATGCTCTGATCAACTTTGTTTTATACAAGATGTATCCTTCCTAAAACCAGACTAAATCTCAATCAATATTATCATATCAAATCAAGCTTTATCAATCAATAAGAATTGTATCATCGAGATCAAAGAACTCACATTTTCATCAATCAACATTGCATAAATTAAATCAATTCTAATCGGGACATCAATCTCTCAAATCTTAATTAATCTCCCAAGGGGGCATCAACATATCACAATCTATCAATCAAGATCATGGGCATCCTATCGAACTAATATCAACATGAAAATGAGATTATTCTTTGAATCAACGCGTCATCAAACCTCGCTTCAAAGAGGGGTAAAATGTATACACCTAAAAATGGTCTGAAGATAATTAATTGAATAAGCAATTATTTAATTAATCTCCCTTCCCAATTTAATTGAATTCATAAGCAATTTGATTAAATTCTCCCATTCATATACCTATTAATAAATCTAAGGATTTATTTAATAGGTTCATTTCAATAATCCCCTTTGATTAATTATTTCAAATTAATTAATTCTCCCCATCAAATTCATTTCTTCTAAAATCATTTAATTAATTAAAATAAATCAATAATGAGTTGTTGAAATTAATTAGCCTTTTCCTATTATTTGAATTTTTAAATTCAAAGTCTCCTAACTTCTAATCACCTAACCTAACCCATTCCATCTAACCCCGGGTTTGCCTGACCCCATCCTAGCTTGCACATCCTAACCACCATGTCCCATTTCCTTGAACACTTTGCCCTCTCATGAGAAAAGCTTTGTGACACTTGTCACTAAGTGTTCCCTTTCATCCAACCTCTTCTAGAAGCTTCTTGACACTTGTCACCATGGAGATGACATTGTCCCCTTTCATTAATCCCCTTCTCCTACCAACCTCCAATTGTCCCCTTTCATCCAACCTCTTTGCCAACCTCCTCCAATTTAACCATTGATATCTTCAAATCAATCTTGACCGTTGATTCCTACCACCTCACCCCTAGCCTTGGGAAATCCTATAAATAGACCCCATTTAGGAGTTCAAAGGACCCCCGATTGATTCATCTCATTTGCATTCAGGCATTGTTATTATAGGCATCTAGCTTCTAGTTTATCATCTTAGCATTGTTATCATGTTCAAATTTAGCTTAATTGCATCTTCATTCTAGCTTATTTTCTAGAATATTCATGAAATCATGTAGCTTAATCATGCTATCATTGCTAGCTTATGCATCTTCATCATTTAAATCCTCCATTTAAGTGTAGTCAAGTCACTGGAATTTGCATAACCAGATTTGAGTGAAAAATTCATACTCGCATTTACTAGTAGGCAATAGATCGATTAGCTATGGTTTTATCTTTCGTTGATTAATTCTCTAACCATTGCTTATAATGATTTATTGAGTGTTTTGTGTTACAACTGCAAGTATAACAGGTACACACTTCACAGATACACGACACTAACTACTGAAGAAGAATCCCTCAGAGTATGGAATAACAATATTGCCTCAAACAAGAGGCACATGAATGAGAACTGGTTGGAGGAGGAGAGAAAGACAGGGCTAAAAGTCATAGATTTTTTAAGGACAAAATTTAAGGAGCTGTAATGAGATTTGATTATCATGTTGAGCAAGGCCTTCAGCAAGCCAGATTGCCGACACTTCCATCCCTGGATGTTCCATTTCATGGCAACTATCCTTATAGGGAAGCAATACTTCGACTAGGCTCAAATTCTCTTCGATAACATCCATTAGCAAATGAAGGAGGTACATCAAACAAAGAAATTCTTTTTCACTTCCTATGTTATTTGGGTGGCTGCCCAAGCAGGTAAATTCCCAGGACCACAGATAGAGGGCCAACTGGGAGATGAGGAAGGGCCAAAAAAGGTGTGGGAGTATTACTCACAACTCCCTCTAAACAATACAAAGCCACACTTTAAGAGAATCAATGATGCCTTTCTCTTCCCTATTATCATCAAACTCATAGGTGATATAGGTTATGTTACAAGCTAGGGTTGTCGTTGCACCAAATGATCGACTTGTCAATGCGCGATACAACCACTAGACTTATAGAATCCACAAGAGGCTGTTAAACCATGTCACAAATCCCCACGAGAGACGCTGGCCCATTGACAACAATCCCCCTCCCAACATCACTCATCGTGGCCTACGTAATTTGAAGCTATGACCAAGCTCTAATACGACCTGTTACAAACTAGGGTTGTCGTTGCACCAAAAGATTGACCTGCCAATGCCTAATACAACCACTAGAATTATAGAATCTATAGGAAGTTGTTAAACCATGTCACGAATCCCCACGAGGGACGCTGGCCGACTGCCAATAGGTTACAGGATAATCCCTGAAGCAATGGTGATCACTGGAGAATGAGCATGTTGGTTCATTCAAAACCAACACTCTACATATGTCAGGGTTAGTGGGTTCATAGGGAATCCTATGCTATTGCCATGACATTGAAATGATCACATCATTTTGTTAGAATATGTCAAGAAAATGCTCAGCCTCCAATCCCTATTGTCCTCAAAACACAAGGTGAGAATAGATTTCTCAGTTTCCATTGGCTATTTCTCTTGTTAAAAAATTTAGGTAGCAAAGATGACAAAGCAGGAGCTCCAGGATCTAAATCTTAAAGAATTTAATTATGCAATGGAGTATTATGATCCCTATGGCAAGATCAAACAAACTATGCCTAAAGCATATGAGGGGCACAAGCCTAGATTGGACGACTTTTGGGCAAACCTCCAAGACAGTTTTGAGGTTAGAGAAAAGAATTATTGTACGTTGTCAGTACCTCAAATTAAGAGTTTAAAAATAGAAACCAATCACCCCAAAGAGCTGAGGGATGATGGAGAACTACTAGATTTTATATATAAAGAACAAGAAATTGACGAGAAGCCTCTCTCTCCCATAAGGTGGTGGGCACATGAAGATACAAATATAGACAATATAACTCAAATTGTTGTAAATAGAACTAGATAGTGGATCGGTTTGAGGGTTAGGCGAAGCGCTTCAAAGGGGAAGCAGAAGGAATCTACCTTAGGTGTGCCCCAATCAAGGGGTTATAAGGAGTATGCCTGTAAAACAAGGTCTAGTTCCCAGAAGAATATGTCCACTAACCTGGATGAAGCTTCTCAGCCCGAAGAGAGCACCAAGGAATTGTTGAAGAATGTTAAGGAGCAAATGAGAAAATATGAAGTTTTGAAAAAGGCTGCAGACTTTGGAGTGAGAGAAGGGATGGGTGTTGTGCCACTAGCAGAGGTACTTCCTGTGAGGACAACAATTGGACAAACCCCAGGAGAAAGCACTCAGGAGGAAGAAGAACAAGGAAAAATAGATGAAAGTACACAACCTCCTCCTCCTCCTGATATGATAGGTGCACCCACTCAACCTTCATCTACAACTGCAACACAAGCCCCAATTACTACTCCCCGCATGCCACCACTAGCTGATACAAAGACAATACCTCCTAATACACATGAATTTAGACCTACCACAAAAATTGTAAGTGTCCATAATATTGAAACAAACTCTGACCAAGAGGAGGAACAACTCGTGGGACAACAACCACTTGGAGGAGAGAGAGAGAGAATGAAATGAGGTTGAAGATTTGTTGAACGAAAGATTAATCTTAACTCCATAGGATCAAGAAGATCTCCTGAAAGAGATAGCTGTCGGGAAAGGTATGGGAGAAATGGATAAGTATGGTAGGACATTTGGGGAGGAGTATAGTGATCGTTTAGGAGAGTTTCACAAGCAACAACAATTGAACGTTGATATTTCTCTCCAAACTAGTCTAGCTCACCAAATTGCTTCACCTCAAGGCCCTAAGCACACAGAGGAAGAAGAGAAAGATGAAGCAGAGGAACAATCAGGCATGCACATTGTAACCTCTGACATCATGCCTCATGAAGGTGATAAAGATAAGGATGTGCCACAATGGTTAGAATTCACCTTCGAGATAAATAAAAGGAAAATGGTGTTGCCAAAAGTTACACTACAACAGGCAACCACTGAAGAACCAAGGAAAGTTAAGAAAGCCAAGAATATGCATCATTTGTCAAGAACAAGTTCTAGTGAGGTGGTTGTGGATGTAGCAGGTCCTCTACAGGTAGAAGGTCAAAGATCCCCAAAGTACCAAGTGTCTTAGGTAAAAATAGGTATGTAAACAAAGTGGGGCAAATTAGATACCTTGGAACTAGCTACCAGCGTCATCAGGGGGCGAATAGAGAAGGAATACACTTACCATGTCGAGGTCAAAGCACACCTGAAGCAGTACAAGTAGCTATTGGTAGAAATGGGCAGGCCTTTAAATACTTGTAAAAATGATAATTTACCTTCAACATCATCACTCCCAGAGGGATATGTAAAAGCATTGCTTGAGGTAAGACAGGTAGCCGCCACAACAAAATCATTGGCACAAATAAATGCATCCAAAATTAGACTATTTTTGGAGAATACCATGAGGGAATATAAGGAGGTAGTGCAAGTAGGAGGAGCATTAGGTTATTGCTCTCAGCAATGGGAGCAGAAGCTCAACATGTTTAGCAAGAAGTTCTGGGTATTGAATAAGGTTTTGCGTTTGTGTGAAGAAGTAATCATAGAGGAGGACCTCTTGGGTGGGGATAGTTGTAAGAATTTGCAGTCTTACACATACATTTTGGAGTTGAAGATGGAAATGCTTTAGCAGTATGTGAAGGATGTAACAGATATTTGATTTCCCCTCCTCAAGATGGTAGAAAAGTATGAAGATTTTGTAAGAGTTACTCGAAGTTTTTGGGTTGGGGATAACAGATGCGGGAGTTATAAAAGAAGAGTAGATACTCAACCAGTGGGATGCATATGAGGCCCAACATTTTGGACCTCCGACTTGGTTTATTATTACATTGATGAACATATGTACATATTTGATAAAACAATATCAACGGGTTGTAGAAACAGTAGGGGAGTTAGATAAGGAAAGAAAGAATGTAGAGGAGGTTTTGAATAAGTATTGTAGTCACATAAATCTATCCATTTTAATTAAATGAATACTTCGTATTTATTTGATTAAAAATCCACTAGCCATCAGTTAAGTAAATTAATATTTAATTAGTTCATCTTCAAACATTCTCCTATTAATTAAATAAATTATTCAATTTATTTTAATTAATTCATTAAACCAAATTCACAATCAATTAAATGATTAAATTCTATTTATTCAATTTAATCCTCTTTCCTCTTTTAAATAAATTAAATAAAACATTTATTTAAATTATAAATCCCCCCCACTTGCATTTTCCTACATCTCCCACTTGCCTCCTAAATCCCCTTCCTAAATTCTTCTAGAGCCTATCTAATCCTAATCAATTAGCCTAATCCATCCCCTAATTATTGTCACATTCCTAAGCAACTTGGAGTCACTTCTCAAAGACTTCAAAGTCTTTGAAAAACATTTAATGCTTTTTGTGATCAACAATTTAACCTCTTAAAGTCTTCTAAACCACTTATGGCTCTTACATGACCATTTATGGTTAACCCCTAACTCAACCCTCATATGACTCATGTGTCTCCTCAAGCATTTATTTCTTTGACCATGGCTATCCCTTTTACCTTTGCACAAGAGTTTATCCATTGGATAAAAGCTTTATTCTTTGAATAAAGAATTTATTCACTCAACCCAACCTTGACCTTAACTCCCAAGTTAACTTTCAGGTCATATCAAGCATTTAATGCTTTTCCCTCTCCTCTCAAGCTATCTCATATTGACACTTGTCATCCTGGGATTGGGTTGAAATCCATCACATGGATTGAATATCATTCAATCCTAACCATTGTTGAGATTACTCAATTTCAACCATCCATTGCTCCATTTTCCTATAAACAGAGCCCATTTCTTCATAATCCAGATCTTGAAAAGTTGTATGCATCTAAGTTATAGAGAATTTTAGAGAGCATTTAGCATATCTTACTCATATTCACTCTTTTGGTTAAAATTAACAAATAGCATTTAGATAACTCATCCTTATTTGGTTATTAAGCTTGCATATGCATACTTTTCATAATCATCTAAAATCTTGAACCTCCATAAGCATCCATAGTGCAAAAAGTTGCTGAGAGCTACACTAATTTGGAACTTGGAGAGGAGAGGAACAAGGGAGAAGGAGCTAAGAGCATGGTAGAAGGCATTTGGAGATGTCTTCTTGCATTTATATTCATAGTTAAATGCTTTACTTTGTTTTTAGTGTCTCTTTTGGTATGCCTGCTTAGACTAGTTTTTGGTTGATTAACACTAACATTTGCCTTTGTTTCTTTGTTTTGTGTGTTATACGACAACAGGTTTTTTAGTCTAACCTTGCCCCATTTTGCAGAGCATCATTTGGTGAACCCGACGTGAATCCAACAAACAACAACATTTTTTTATTTTTACAAAACTAACTCTTTGACTGTTTAGTTTGACACACAGGTCGCGCTTTGGCGCTTTCATTCGCACTTTAGCCCTATTGTTTTTGGTATTTTAGCACTTTTGTTTTTACAAATAGAGCTATTGTCCAAGAATTAGCATTTTTGTTAGTATTATTACACTTTTGTTCATTAGTTAGTGCTTGTGTTTTTGTATTAGCGCTTTTGTATTGTTGTAAAAATCTTTTCTTTTAACACTTTTGTCTATATTGTAGCATGTTTGTGTTAAGTAGTGCTTCTGTTTTCACACAGAGTAGCGCTATTGTAATAGAACGTTGTAAAAAAGGCCATGTAACCGATAAAAAAAAAAAATTTAGGCTTGTGGAAGCCCACCATATTTTTGGATTTCACTAACTTTTCGCTTCATGTGCAAGTTTTAAACTAACTCTTTTTTTGGCTTAAAAATAAAAAACACTTCATTTTGGTGCTCTAAAAATCACAAAACAAATTTCATTTCTTTGCAAGTTAGGATTCAAACTTCATCTTTGGTGCTCTAAAAATCCCAAAACAAACTTTATTTCTTGCAAGTTAGGATTAACTTTTATTTGGTGCTTAAAACAAGACAAGACAAATCTTATTTCTTGCATCAAATTTAAGAAAAATTCACAATCAACATTTCGGTTTTGTGCAAGTAAAAAGAACAATCAACTTGTCTCATTTTTGCAAAAAAGATTTTACTTCATACAAACGTGTTTTCATTAAGTTGACTAGGATTTCAAATTCTAGTTTACTCAAACATATTACCTTTGAAGTTAAAAAGAACATCATGGTTGTTGGAGCAACATCTCCAATTAGATAGAACATCATTGCAATGATAAGTTAAAAAGAACAAGTGTATTTTGTGTTTGGCACACTTGTGCAAAAGAGTTGGTCGAGTGGCCCTACTTCTAACACACACAATCCTCTCCCTTGGCTTTCATGGTCCTAGGTGCAAGAGAAAAGTGTTAGTAACACTCAAGTTTTATCTTTTTAAGAGAGGCCTGCCAAGAGACACATCACTCTTGGGAACGACCTAGCGAGGTAAATCCTTCGAGCCGCTATAGAAACCAGGTGAGAGTGAAAGCTGTAGCCTTGGGTATAGCTGTTCCTACAATGTAACTTGTTGAAAGGACACATGGGCCCCACCACAAGTTACAAGACTCTTAAGTGAGTCACTGTAGAATGAATTTACGTCCAAAAACATCAAAAATTACTAAACACTTTTAAGTAGTAGCCCACCTGTTCTATTGATTGAGGATATTTGTGATAAATTCAGTGCAAGAGCATAGATGGTTACTTGTAGCCCGATAAAAGTATGGGTCTAGATCAACCCAATCTTTTTGAAAGGTTACTTGTAGCCCGAAGGTATGTAGTACCAAAGTCGAAGAAATATCAAGATGTGGGCTGAAATTATCGCAACTGGCCATTTGACCTTAGGGATAAAAAGTGTTTGAATTATTTTTTGTTTTTGAGTCAAGACCAGTGCAAATTGAGCCAACTTCAGGCTTTGGAAACACCTAAAAAGAAGAACATTTGAAGGAAAGGGTCATACAAAGTTCAAAAGATTGGGTTGATCTAGACCCATACTTACTTGTGCCTTTTGAGGCAACATTCTTGTGTTTGTGTGCTTACTTTGTTTTCTTGTCAAAGAAACATCATAAACAAAAATCCAAAACAAGTATTCATCCAACACCAACATTTTAAAAAACACAGAAGATCAAAAACAAAGAGCAATAATCAAAAGTATCAAACTATATGACCATTCTTCACATCTTGAGAAAGAAGAATCTTCGTCAAAACATCAACTTGAAGAAAAGACCATTAAGTTCAAAGGCTTTTATCAAAAGGAGGAAATTCTTCTATCTTAATAGACAAATATTTATCTCTCATAGAACCTTCTTACGTCACATGCGTCTTTACCTTCAAGGGAAATCAAATGAATTTGATCCAGAATCGTTAAACCACAGAGCTTTTACTCAATACAAAGCTTTGAGTTATCATCAAAATAAGGGAGGAAAGATCAATCCTACTTTCTTTCCAGATATTTGTATCACATATAATGTAGCTCAGGAAGAACCACCAACTCCCAAAAGAGAAGAGGAAGAGTTTGTTCCTTTTGTAACACAGAGTTTCTATTGAAGTTCACATTTCACCATTATCACATTCACATCTCATCAAAACCATTCGATATTGCTTGAATCAAACACAAACACATCACTTTTTAGAGTGTCTCTACATCTAGGATAAACTCATCCTAAGAGACATTTCTACAAAGGTTAAAACTAGTCTATGAATGCATCCTCTCATTACTAGGTAGTTGCATCTGTAATACATCTCAGATTCCTCTAAACCTTATCACATCAAACTTTGTCAATCCAACACAACAAGCAATTCAAGAAAGAACTTTGGTAACATCTACCTTTAGTGCTAGGGATCCATATGCAAAGCACTTCACCAAACATCAATCTTTCATTTCATCACCAACTCATCATCATTTTCATCAAACTTCAACAAAAACTTGTAAACAAAATGGCTCATACCAGATCCAAGTCTAGATAACAAGAAATTGAAGAGGAAGAGGAGGAAAATCTTAATGAATTCCAAGAAGCCCTTAGAGGAAGCACAAATGATGAAAATCCAAGTACTCCTACTCCTGCAGCAATAGAAAGGGCACAACACAACCCTCTCTTTAATAGACTTTTTGATGAAATACTCAGGAGCAATGTGGATGCTCACTTTTTAAGACTTGCTCAAGAGGGGGCTAAACTACCCTCTGACTTTGATGTTGCACAACTAAGACAAGCATCAGAATGCCAAAGTCATAATAAGGATAAAAGAGGTGGAGATCACATCAGATATAACCTTCATCAAGGTAATCCCCCACCTCCTCCTCCTCCAAGTGAAATAGACATGTTGCGGCAACAAGTCAAGAATCTCGCCCAACAACTTCATAGTGGTGTAAAAACCAATCAATTTTCACTTAATGACATTTGTCCCTATCCCTTTGATAGGAATCTTCATATGCCACCTTTTTCGCGAGGGTTTGAAACACCCAAGTTTTAAAAGTATAGAGGAAAAGGAGATCCTTGTGATCATGTTAGAGAATTCCATTTAGCTTGCCTTGAACTGGCATACGAGGATACTTACCTAGTGCGACTTTTTCCCCAAAGCTTGGGAGGAACAACCACATCATGGTTTTCCTGATTACCAGGTGGCATTAGGACATTTGAAGCACTCATCCAAAAAGTCCTAGCACATTACTCACACAACATTGAACGTGATATCACAATGGCTGATCTATGTATCACTAAACAAAAACCAGGTGAGTTATTTTCAGTCTTTCTACAATGATGGCGTCAAATGTCTAGAAGATGTTCTCTTCAGTTACCTGAACAAGAACTAGTGGAAATATTTATTTTCAACTTAAATGATGAAATGGAATTTCACTTAGACGTAAAAGACACAGACTCTTTCAATGACATGATCACAAAAGGCTTAAAATGTGAGTGGGCTCTCATCAAAAAAGGGCTTATCAAAATATATAATGAACCAAAGGATGGCCCTCGCCCACACTTCAATAGTGACAAGCCTAACTTCTGGAACAAAAACAAAAATGTCATCAACAACGGGGTTGTGGATGCAAGAACTATCAAAAGTGCACAACCTATGGTTCAATTTGCAGGACCGAACCCCCCACCCAAGAATAACATAGTTGCTCCTGCAAATCAAGGATGCAACACATCTCAAGAGAAACCTAGACAACGTCAACAAAATTTTAAACCAAAATGAACATACACTCCCTTAGGGGAACCCATTGAAACAATGTTATGTTAGTTGGTTTCTCAAAATCTAGTTACCTTACCCAAAACATCAAATTATGAACCTCAAGTCAAACCTTCATGGTGGAGAGATACTGAACATTGCGATTTCCATCAAGGGAAAGGGCATAAGACAAGCAATTGTCACAGATTGAAAGATCTTATTCAGGATCTTATTGACCGAGGTGAAATCAAAATCAAAGGACATGACCCAAAGACAACAAACAATGATCATCTCATGTTTAAAAATCCACTTCCATCACAAGATCAAAGGGGTCCTTCCACTTCAGGGAGAAGCACAAATACTACTGATTATACGCAAGCCGCGTTCAATTACACTGTAAATCACCTATATGATGCTAGTGAACAGATTGCAACTATAACCATCAAAAATCCCAGCTCCACTTGCAATGTTGTTACACGTCGCAGAAAGATTACCATAAAAGCAGCTCCACAAGGCACCCCATCTATCCCAAAGTAGTATAACCTTGTGGACCAATTAGACAAAATACCCGCACTAATATCTATCTTAGAGCTATTACGCTTATCTCCACCCCATAAAACAATCTTGGATCAAGCTCTCCAAGAGGCATCAGTCCCTGCGAACCTAAATACAGATCAGTTCCAAACCATGGTTGGAAACCTAAGGTCATCACCTTGTCTCACTTTCTCTGAAAGTGACAACTCATCCTTCGAGGAACCTCATAATGCCTCACTCCATATTGAAGGATTTATCAACCAACATAGGATCAAGTGAGTCTTGATCGACAATGGAGCAGGCCTGAATATCTATACACTACAATTGGTCATAGCATTGGGATATGCAATTGAATTAGTGGATCCCCGTAAGAAGATAACAATCAAAGCCTATGATGATGCAGAGCATTCATCCAAAGGAGATGTTGTGCTACCAATCTGAGTGGGCCCTGTGGTGAAACACATATATCTATCAATTTCTAGACCTTCCTCTGCCATATAATTTATTGTTAGGAAGATCTTGGATACACGCCATGCAAGTCGTTCCATCCACCTACCATCAGTGCATCAAGTTCTCGCATAATGGTGTAGAAATTACAATCCTGGACGATGCAAACCCCTTTTCATATTGTCATAATATAAGTCATCAACCAGAGATTACCGTTCCCAACAATAGAGAAGTCATCTCCTTCACATCATACGTAAGTCCAGCCTCTCTTTCCAGTTCAAACACCACTATACACAAGCAAGAAAAGATCAAAATGAAGATAGTCGAGGAAGGTCCTAGGGAGTACAATTTGAGCCAACTCTGTTGTGTTGGACAAATGCCTACTTCTCCTAGAACTCATGGTAAACCTCAACAGTTACTTCAAATGCCACTGGTCAGGCCAACATGTACTTTGGCACCATTCATCCTTGGAAAGAGTCAAGAAGAAGAGACTAGATATGAGGATTTAGTAGAATGGATCTATAAAGATCCCATCACCACTAATATTCTGTAAGCTAAGCTTCCCACAAATCAGTATTGCAAAGGTCTTCTTATTATGCAAAGAATGGGTTATGATGGTTAGAGTGCTCTAGGACCTTGCAAACAAGGACAACATGAACTGTTGTAGCCAGAATTAAAGCCCAAAGATAACACTGGCCTAGGCTTTCAAAAGGAAATATTTCCTAAACTCAGATTCAAAGGGAAACCCAACAAACCACTATATCAGCCTATTACAAAGAGGTCACTGTTGGTTATAAAAGCAGCATCAAACACCATAGCAACTGCCCCATTGAGGCTAAAAATCCTAGCAAAACCATCTACAACACCCATCATCCCAACAATCAAACCAATATCCCCATCAGCAGCAACAATAACATCAATAGCACCATTAGCAGCAGCAACTGTATCAGAACCCACAGCAGTATCAACAACACCGATAATACCAGTAGAAGCAATAGAGTCAACACTACCGATACTCCTCATATCAAATTCTCTAATCCCCATAATCCTTCCTACAACACCAATCATTTCACCTCCAAAGGTACATCAACCGATCACACCTACAGTGTTTAACTCAAAGGATATCTCCATATGGTACAGTAATCGACTACTGGAAAGTGACTTAGAGACTAACTCACATGAGTGGGAATTTGATTCCATACAACTTAATACTTCATATGAGGAAGACACATCACCACCTCCACCACGCAAAGACATCCCTATTTATGGAGAAGCACAGATAAAGACCTCTTGGGTTCCTAAATTATAAACTTCTTCCACGGACCCTACGTCACATCCTACGCCTAATTCTGATAGGGACAGTACCATCAACAAACTTCATCACAATGTCTTAACCCTCACTGATACATCCCACAAAAGTAAAAAGAAAGAGCGTATCCAATGGTGAAAACCTCTCTGAGGCACTTGAGGATGAAAGGTTTAACATTCTCCCTTCTAGTACACAGCAGGAATGATCGACAATTCTCATTGAGGAAACCAAAGAATACAATGTGGGGACTCCTGAAACTCCTCACCACATACATCTAGCATCTCTTTTAACTCCAGAGGAACAACCTAAGTTTGTAGAGTTCTTCTAGAAGCACCAGATCAACTTCGCATGGTCATATGTAGACATGCTTGGGCTTGATCTTGATTTAGCCATGCATCACCTCACCATAGCAGAAGGAGCCAAACTTGTCAAGCAGAAGCTTCGCAAGATGCATCCCCAGATTGCAGTAGTAGTCAAAGCAGAACTCAAGAAACTCCTAGATGTTGGTTTTATTAGACCAATTGATTATGCAAATTGGATATACAATATCGTGCCTGTCGGCAAACCAAATGGGGGCATCCGTATCTGTACTGACTTCAGAGATTTGAACAAGGCATGTCCTAAAGATGACTTCCTCCTACCAAACATCGACATAATAGTGGACCTAACGGTAGGGCATTCCATGCTTTCACTCATGGATGGATTTTCAAGGTAGAATCAAATAAAGATCGCACTAGAGGATCAACATAAGATGACCTTCACATGTCCATGGGGAACATACTGCTGGAATGTAATGCCTTTTGGTCTAAAGAATGTAGGAGCGACCTATCAACAAGCAATGACCACCATCTTCCATGACATGATGCATACTATAATGGAAGATTATGTTGATGACTTACTGACAAAATCACTCACAAGTGAATGTCATTTGGATATATTAGAGAAAATATTTGATAGACTAGAACAATATCATGTTCGACTCAACCTAAAGAAATGTGTCTCTGGAGTAACCTCAGGGAATCTTCTAGGATACATTATCTTAAACAAAGGCATTGAGGTCGATCCTGCAAAAGTCAAAGCAATCACGGACATGCCACCACCAAAGAACATTAGTCAGCTAAGGACATTACAAGGGTGCCTACAATCCATCCAAAGATTCATTGCACAACTGGCAGATAAGTGTCACCCATTTACCCACCTGTTACATAAGAACATCCGCTTTCAATGGGATACCAAATGCCAGCAAGCATTCCAGATGCTTAAAGACTATCTCATGAATACACCATTGCTGATTCCACTAGATCCAAGTAGGCCTTTATTACTCTATATATCAGCAACAAGTCAACATTGGGTGTACTATTGGCACAACATAATGCAGACAGGAAAGAGTGTGATGTTTACTACATCTCTCGAACACTGGTTGGCTATGAACTCAATTACACACCTATTGAGCAAGCTTGCCTAGCAGTAATCTTGTCAGCCACTAAACTGAGGCACTATCTGTTGACACATAAAGTACAGCTCATTCCAAAGATTGATCCACTAAAGTACTTACTCAGGAAAGTAGCATTGACAGGCTGCTTGGACAAATGGGTGATGATTCTAAGTGAATTTGACATTGAGTATGTGGATCGTAAGGCTATTAAGGGTCAAGTCATTGCAGATCAGTTGGTCAATGCTCCCCTCATAGGCGATCATCCTCTCATTTCCAATTTTCCAGATGAAGAGATATTCATGATCACAATAGCACAACCATGGAAACTATACTTTGATTTTTCATACACTAGGCATGGCTCGGGGGCATGCATTCTATTTATCACATCTCATGGTGACAACATCCCGAAGTCTTACAGGCTCACATTTCCATGTACAAACAACATAGCTGAATATGAGGCCTTGATCACAGGACTCAGGCTAGCCATACAATGGAAGTTACAATAACTACAAGTATATGGCGACTCCCAACTGGTCATTCGACAAGAAACAGGTGAATATCAGACCAAGGATGACAAACTCATGCCATACAAACAAATGGTGGACAAATTAAAAACATCATTCACTACTATCACCTTTGAGAAGATACTTAGATATAAGAATCGAGTTGCTGACGCTATGGCCACCATCGCATCTCTCCTAGATCTTCCATAGAATTCAACATGCTACGAGTTCTTGGTCGAACAACTTTGGATTCCCACTTATGATATCCTCGAATTTGAGATGATATGTTGCCTTATCAGTTCCAAATCCCCATAGTATGGTGAGTTCTATACCTATCTACGAAATCACATACTTCCTCCTAACCAATCGAATAACCAATGTAAAACCTTCATTTGCCAAACCGTTCAATATACCATTATTGTTGAAACCCTATACCGATGCAGTCTTGATGGTACTCTCCTTCAATGTCTGGAACAAGATGAGATAAAAAAGGACTTGGAAGAGGTACATGGAGGAATTTGTAGAACTCATGCAAGCGGTCCATCACTAGCCAAGAAACTCTTGTGCACTGGATACTATTGGCCATCCATGGAAAAAGACTCCTACTACTTTGTCAGAAAGTGCAAGAAATGCCAAGTTCATGGAGACTTGATACATGCACAAGCACAAGAATTGCAACCAATCAGAACACTATGGCCTTTTTGTCAATGGGGCCTTGACCTTGTGGGTAAAATCCATCCATCTTCATCCAATGGCCACAAATTCATTTTACTGCCACCAAATACTTCACAAAGTGGATCGAGGTTGTTCCACTTACCCAAGTCACCGACAAGAAGATCGCCTCATTCATCCTTAATTACATCATCTTCCAGTATGGTGTACCCATGTTCATCATCATAGATAACGGACTTCCATTCAAAAATCAAGATGTTCATGAGCTCTGTGAGAAATTTCACATCCAACACCGCTTTTCCACTCCCTATTACCCACAAGGCAATGGTCAGGCCAAAGCATCAAACAAGAACATATTAAGAATCCTCAAGAAGACAGTCAATGATGCCAGTCGTGATTGGCATGTTCAATTGAATCCAGCACTATGGGCATATCGAACTAGCATTCGAACCCCTACAGGCGCAACTCCCTACTCACTAGTCTATGGCGCAGAAGCTATCTTACCTATCGAGGTTGA
Organism: Cryptomeria japonica; assembly: GCF_030272615.1. Lineage (NCBI taxonomy): Eukaryota > Viridiplantae > Streptophyta > Pinopsida > Cupressales > Cupressaceae > Cryptomeria > Cryptomeria japonica. The sequence goes on from NC_081405.1 coordinate 529,369,206, forward strand.
GATACCATCTCTACGGGTTTCCTTGCACAATCTCATCGATGATGAAGCATACAGAGTGTCACTTCTTCAAGACTTAGAGCTACTTGATGAGCAATGACAAGCTGCATACAATCACCTCAAGGCCTATCAGCAACGCATGAGCAGAAGCTATAATCATCGAGTTAGACCTCTCACATTCGAGGTAGGTGATCTTGTTCTTTGAGAGAATCCTCGTAACCAACCAAATAGAGAACATCAAGGAAATTTTGAATCAAACTGGCTGGGTCCATATGTTATCACTGCTGTATTTGGGTCTGGGGCATATCAGTTGGCTACTTCAGAAGGAGAACCGCTAGTGGATCCAATTAACATCATGCACCTTAAAAAATTTTATATATGAGCTGCATAGAGCATCAGGATCCCATGCATACTGATGAAAACACCAAAAACATTCAGATAAATGTCCTAAAGAAAATACAAAAAAAAAAAATCAAAATAGTAAAGAAAAATCATGCATCCAAATGGTGAACAACCACTCCGGTGGCACCTTGGGTAAGTACGATGGTGAAAACCTGGCAAACAGGCACCACTCATAAAGGCTATGGCTCCATTAACTTTCAGACTTGTTGTGATCACATTCACTACATTCACTCATGCATTAGTCCAAAACCATGGCTTGTTATTGATCTGCAATCAAGGATAGTACTTCATGCGTCTCGCATCCCGCTTTTTCATAGTCATATCTAAATTGGGGGCAATGCCCTAAATCTAGTTGATGGAAGTGGATTCTACATTATTTTGTGATTCATTGAAGTTCTTCATTCAAAACTATCTCATAAAATCCAAAAATATTCAAAACAATCATCAAAATCCAAAAACATTGGACAATTGTCTCACAAAATCTAAAAATATTTTGAAAACATCAAAATCACTCAAAAAACATGGCAAACACCTTATTCATATGCATCCAGATAGATACCAAACAAACATTGTGAAATAATCAAACAAATGACCACTTATTCGATCAACCAAACAATCAACATCAACACACGTAAACTATCTTAACAAGGATGCATCCTTCCTTACCAAAAACAAAGACAAGGTGACATTTTTCTTTGACAAGAAAAGTCTATTTAAGCTATCAATTACTTGGTTGATTTGTGGGTTATTTATTCATTTATATATCAGGTTCCTACACTACTTCGGGATATCCATAGGTGATTAGAGTAGCTGAGATGGTTCCTACAACATTGTTTGTATGTCTTCAGCGAACTATTCCGATGAAGTACTGGGGAATGTCCTAATGGTGTCTACGTGGGAAGTTCACTAAGCTACATAATCTTATGTGAAATATAGTCATAGATCACTACGGCTTGCTGACCACAACTTATACCTCAACCATATGAGCATGAACCATTATCGAGGGTCCATATTCTTTATTCTTTATAAATGTTGTTTGCTTACACGTACAATGCTCCATCCTTGGTTCCTACTGCCTCATCCAAAATCGATATTGGTTTATCTCTTACTACGGTATGAACTTGTCTCGGGATATGATCGGCAAAAGATCAAGGAGGATGTTCCAAGTCATGCATGAAAGGAGATAATCCTTGTCTATTCCGCAAGCAATACTCAGGTCAACTTGATCCATTATATCAAGTTGCTTGTATTAACTTGCTATATCAAAATCCATGTAAGGAATACTCAAGTAATCTTGAATCATTATGTCAAGTTCCTTGTATTTTCTTACAACATTTTAAAAGCTCAATGATGAAAATAAAGCACTATGGATCGTCATTCCATCTCATCTGTTTATATTGGATTCTGTTCCATATCTCCCATCCATTTACTCATTCATTATTAATATGCATGGTTTTGTATGCAAGTGTGAACAAAGTTTATGTGAGCAGTTATGTGAAAATTGAGTTGGTCTTGGATACAATCGTGATAGAGTACTCTGATACATCATCAGTGCATCATGCAAAGTCTAAACAACCTTGCATTCATCTATCATGATCATATCATCATCATTACATTTAGTTGCATTTGCATCGAGTGCATTTCATATCATTTAGTTGCATGAAATTACATATAGTTCATTATCATTTATTGACATTAGTCTTATTATATCATTTCATCATTGCATAATCATGACATTTAGATTCATTCATATGATAAAATTATCCTTGATTGTATTAGCCATTACTATGCATTCATTTAGTGTCAGTTACCAATCATCATTTATCATCATTTATCGTTGCATACATCTATTTATCTATCCATTAGTTAAGTGAAGTCATTTATCCATTTAGTATATTTTTATACTCATTCAATTCATTTCATTTAGGATTCATTACAAACATGCATTCATTCTACTTTTTAATTGCATTAAGGTGCAGATATTCATGAGTTGCATTATCATTTCACTTCATCATATTTTCCGACATTTAGAATCATCAAATAAAATCATTTGCCTCAACATTGGTTCATCAAATATACTATTCTAGAGTATGCTCAATTAAAAACCAATCCCGTTAAAGATTACATAAACATATTGCTAGATGTGACCCGGTCAAGGGATTTACCTCATATTTATCAGAATATTACACTTTGTTAGAAGTGACCTTGTCAAAGGATTTCAAACACTCATTCAGAATGTTACCTTGCTAGAGGATTTACAAATAAGACTGTTAGGTCCACTCGGTTAAGAGATTTCCTTGTCACTTACAAAAATAAATTACAGTAATAAAATATATCTGCAACTTCACATCTGAAATGTTAAAGCAGACTCTATGTGCTCAAAATAATCTTGTCATAAGACTTATCTTCCTCCTTGTTGGGCTTCTCAATCTGTTCTTCAATCAGATCTTCAATCTTATGTACTCGGTAATCACCTCTATAGTATCACTGCTCTTCTATTTGCCCGCATACATTGTTCATCAACTTTTCTTTATTTATAGGCAATTCCTAATCGCTTAATCTCCTTAATCACATTTCCCATGATTAATCTTAGCCATCAGATCTACAAACTTGACTAGGTTCATTGAATCCTTCGAACTGAAAAACATTTTATCTTGCCTTGAAACTCGTATTCCTTCCTTGGTACTTGTGCTCAGTTATGACCATTCAATCTGTGTTGTAGATCTAACTCTTGATTTTTCATTGCCATTGATCCTTAACAAACTTCTTGCATGACATTCCAATCTACTATAAATCTCCAGCTCATTGGTATCCTTCGTTTAATAATGTATTTATTCATCCAATGCATTCTATTACTGCTCGATTGATACTCGATAAATACTGAACTTTACTCAGTAACTTCTTTCTTCTTTAACTGATACTAATAACCTTGGTGTTTACCGACTAGCTCCTTGCTCGATAAAATAGAACAATATCAAACCTTTACTCATTCTGTTGCATGAAATCTTTTCTCCTTCTTATTCAGTCTTCGAATACACATATATAGGATATCAAAACAATCAAAGTAACATAATCTCATCACTGTCTAACTCGGTAATAGTTGCCCATTGAATAACTTATTACTCCCCTTCATTTTCACATTCTTATAGTGTCACTTACCGACATCTTTATACTCATCAAAACATACTCTTTAAGATATGGAAACATCATACTGAATCAGAAAATCAATTGCTTGACATCAATGACAAAATAATAATATCATTAAGACAATAATCATCCTTTATCAATTATATCATCAATCTCCAACAACCTTCTCAATGTCATCACACCAACAAACTTATTGTAATGCCAACAATCTCCCCCTTTGGCATTGATGGCAATACCAACTTGATTTATTCCAATTGATTCGGACTATTGTTATTCGTCTCCTATTATCCTTAAGCTATAAACTTCACTCGTAATCTTCTCCCCTTGTCATTAGTCTTCTCCCCCTTTGACAACAATGCCAAAAGTAAAACTGATTCATAATTACTTCCCCTGTGAAGTAATTTCCTTGTTGTTTAAAACATATACAAATGTATCATCTTAGTCTCGGTCAAAGCATCTTGTCTTCATTCACAGTTTCCTGCACAACTTTAGACAACATCCTAAAGTGTGTAAATCAGCATCAACTCACAAATAGTATTCTTTAGAGTCATAGAATTGATGCTTTCACTGAACTCTATCAGTGAGTACTAGATAGGGGTAGGACCCCTAACTTACTTCTGAGTACTCAAAAGTGTCCCTTGGCAGTGGCTTTGTGAAGATGTGTGCTATTTGTTCCTTTGTGCTAACATATTCCAGCACAACTTTATTTTCTTGAACTTCTTCTCTTAGATAATGATACTTTATAGAGATATGCTTTGTCTTAGAGTGCATTACCAGATTCTTTGAAATGTTAATAGCACTTGTATTATCACAAAATATAGTTACTGGCTCGGTAACTGTCTCATTCATACCTTCCAACAATTATTTGATCCATGCTATATTGGTACAATTCAATGTTGCAGCGACATATTCAGCTTTAGCTGTTGACTGTGAAATGCATCCTTGTTTCTTGCTAAGCCAACTCACTAGTCTTTCTCCCAAAAAGAAAGCTCCACCGCTTGTGCTTTTCCTGCCCAATCAACATCAGTATAGACTTTTAAGTCAAAATCATTTCTCTTTTTATATAGTAAACCATAATCTTCAGTGCCTCTCAAGTATCTGAAAATTCTCTTGATTGTTGTCATATGGATTTCTTTGGGATCTGCAAAAAATCTTGCAGTTATACCTACTGCATGTGCTATATCAGGCCTGCTATGAACTACATATTGCAACTTTCCAATCATAGATCGGTAAAGTGTCTCATCAACAAATGCAGATTCATCATTCTTTGATAGTTTACAATTAGTAGTCATAGGAGTACTTACAGGTTTAGAATCCTCCATTCCAAATTTCTTCAAGATTTCCTTTATATACTTGGATTGAGTAATGAAAATCCCATTTTTCATTTGTAGTATCTGTAAACCTATAAAATACTTTATTTCACCGATTAATGACATCTCAAATTCTTTGCACATTTCATTCCCAAAGTTCTTACATAAAGAATCATTTCCACAAAAAATAATATCATCAACAAATATGACTAAAATCAGTATTCCATTATCCTCATCATTCTTCATATACATGTTGTTGTTTTCACTAGTCCTCATAAATCTAATCTTTATTAAGTAGGAGTGAAACCTTTCATACCATGCTCTAGGTGCTTGCTTTAGGCCATATAAAGCTTTGTTCAACTTACATACCTGATCTTTATCCTTCTCTTCAATAAATCCTTCAGGTTGTTCAATATAAACTTCTTCTTCTAGTATACCATTCAAAAATGTAGATTTAACATCCATTTGATACACCTTAAAAATTTTGTAAGCAACATATGCCAACAATGTTCTCACTCCCTCAAGTCTTACCAAAGGTGCAAAGTCTCACCATAGTCTATTCCTTCTTCTTGAGCATAACCTTTGCAAACTAGCCTTGCTTTATTCTGAATGACCTCACCTTTTTTATTTAGCTTATTTATGAAAATCCACTTTGTACCGATTACATTTTTCTCTTTTGGTCTTGGGACTAGTGTCCATGTTTCATTTTTCTTGATTTGTTCAATATCTTATGTCATAGCATTCACCCGATCTTCATTGCTTAATGCCTCTTTTACTATCCTCGGTTCAAACTCGGATATCAAACATGTGTTCTATCTCAGTTTGTTCCTTGTCATCACTGGATCATCCTTATGTCCTATAATCTGACTTGATGCATGATTTCTTCTGACATATTTTGCTAATATAGGCTCGGTAGGCTTTGTATGATCTTCTTCATCACTCGGTAACTGAGTATTTTCTTAATCGACTTTCTCGATAAAACTTCTTCGTTGTACATATACAAACTCTTCATAATCTTCTGGTTCTTTGGAGTTTCCTTCATCATTCCTTTCTACAAATTCATCAATTTTCACATTTGCACTTTCCACTATTTTATTAGATGATTTGATCAGACATTTAAATGCTTTACTCCTAGAGGAATAACCATGAAATGTTCCTTCCTCGCTCATCTGATCAAATTTTCCATTTCTGTCATCTTTGTGAACATAACATCTACTTCCAAATATTTTAAAATAACTTACATTTGGTTTCTTGTCATACCAGATTTCATACGGTGTCTTCATGGTTACTTTCTTCAATTATACTCGGTTCAGGGTGTAAACTGCAGTGCTTATTGCTTCTCTCCAAAATATGTGAGGTACTCTCTTCTCTATCATCAAGGTTCTGGCACAATCTACAATTGATCTGTTTCTTCTTTCAACTATCCCATTTTGTTGTGGTGTTCTCGATGCAGACACTTGTCTCTTTATACCATGGTCATTGCAGAATAAGTTAAATTCATCTGAAATGAACTCTCCTCCTCTATCAGATCTTAGACATTTCAACTATCTTCCTATTTCATTTTCAACTCTTGCCTTATACCATTTGAACATTTGAAAGGCTTTTGATTTCTCTTTTAAAAACATAACTGACATCATCCTTGAGTAATCATCCACAAATAATATGAAGTATTTATCACCATAATAACTTTGAACTTTCATAGGACCACAAAGATCAGTGTGTACAAGATCTAAAATTCCTTTAGAAGTGTAAGACTTACTTGTAAAGCTTGATTTTGTCATCTTACCCATCTGGCATCCTTGGCATATTGCATTCTCACATTTTTCCAAGCTTGGTAGACCTCTTACTTGATGCTTCTTACTTATTTTGACCAGGTTATCAAAAATTACATGACAAAACCTTTTATGCCATAACCATGTATCTTCTATTTTTGCATATAGAAAATTTTTCTGAGTTGAGTCAAGATGAAATGTATTACCTCTAGTTTGAGCTCCGATAGTAGCCAACTTTCCATGTTTGTCATGAACTTTGACAATTCCTTTTTGAAATTCTATTCGGTATCCTGTATTGTTTAGTTGTGCTACACTCAAGAAATTGTATTTCAGACCTTCAACCCAATATATATCATCACATTTAGCATTGTCAAGAAGTGTGATAGAACCTTTACCTTTCACAAGACATGGTGCATCATTACCAAATCTTACATAACCTCCATCATAATCTTCTAATTTAACAAACTTGTGTTTATCACCTGTCATGTGATGTGAGAATCCACTATCTATGATCCAAGAATCATTATTATTTATGTGTGATATTAAGGCTTTTTCTTCATACCTTTTTTCATCTAATCCATCTTTGATAGCCACATATACAACTTCCTCTGTCTCAGTCCCATCAAAGTTTTCATCACTAGATTCCTCATCAACTACTAGGCATGTCTTTCTATCTCTCCTTTTAAAGTCTCGGTGCCCTCTGTATTGGTTGTCTTTCTGTATGTCATCTCGGTATTCTCTCTTTTCACTAGATTCTTTGTCAAGATAGTTAGAAGCCGTATGTCCAATTTTATCACAGTTAAAACATTTCAAAGGTAACATTCCTTTATACTTACCTTTGCCTCTCGGTAACCTTCTAGCAAATAATGCTTCAAACTCTTCTTGCTTTCTGATTTCCTCATATAGTTTGTGTACTTCTTCCATATTTTTGTGAAATGTCTCACTTGCTCCACTGTGATTTCCTTCAACATACTTATACATTCTATCATTGTAATCATTAGATTCATCAAGATGAAAAGAGCTGAATGTAGATTCAACTTTGTTTACCGAAGACCCATTGTTATCAAAATTACTTAACTCAAAAGCATGTAGCTTACCGATAGTAGCATCCAAAGAGACTGGCATGTTTGGTACAGATCTGGCTTTTCCTCTCACTTACAAAAATAAATAACAATAACTAAAATATATCTGCAACTTCACATTTGAAATGTTAAAGCAAACTCTATGTGCTCAAAATAATATTGTCATAAGACTTATCTTCATCCTTGCTGGGCTTCTCAATGTGTTCTTCAATCTTCTATACTTGGTAATCACCTTTGCAGTATCATTGCTCTTCTATTTGCCCACATACATTGCTCATCAACTTTTCTTTATTTATAAGCAATTACTAACCACTTAATCTCCTTAATCACATTTCCCATGATTAATCTTAGCCATCAGATCTACAAACTTGACTAGGTTCATTGAATCCTTCGAACTGAAAAATGTTTTATCTTGCCTTGAAACTTGTATTCCTTCCTTGGTACTTGTGCTCGGTTATGACTGTTCAATCTATGTTGTAGATCTAACTCTTGATTTTTCATTCTCGTTGATCCTTAACAAATTTCTTGCACAACATTCCAATCTACTATAAATCTCCAGCTCATTGGCATCCTTCATTTAATAATGTATTTATTCATCCAATGCATTCTGTTATAGCTCGGTTGATACTCAGTAAATACTGAACTTTACTCGGTAACTTCTTTATTCTTTAAACGACACTAATAACCTTGGTGTTTAACGACTAGCTCCTTGCTCGGTAAAATAGAATAGTATCAAACCTTTACTCGTTTTGTTGCATGAAATATTTTCTCCTCCTTATTCAGTCTTCGAATACACATATATAGGATATCAGAACAATCAAAATAACATAATCTCATCACTGTCTAACTTGGTAATAGTTGCCCATTGAATAACTTATTACTCCCCTTCATTTTCACATTCTTTCTGTGTCACTTACCGACATCTTTATACTCATCAAAACATACTCTTTAAGATATGGCAACATCATACTAAATCAAAAAATCAATTGCTTAACATCAATGACAAAATAATAATATCATTAAGACAGTAATCATCCTTTATCAATTATATCATCAATCTCCAACAACCTTCTCAATATCATCATACCAACAAACTTATTGTAATGCCAACACTTCCAAAGTTGAACTGCAAAATTGAAAAGCTCAATGAGAGGGGGGTAAAAAAATTTCAAAATAATATTGATGTGATGTTGATGTCTGCAAATGACAGGCTTAAATTTGACAAACGTCTGATTGTCAAAAAAATTTCACCTTCCTGCCCATTCGACATTCGTACAGTACGGACTGGCTGTCTATGTAAGCTACGTGGAAATGGACATGAAATCCATACGTTGTGGCTGAATAGGTGTGTGCCACGTGTCCTCCTCTACAGTCAAAATTCATCGTGTGTCTACCGAGGTGGCTGAACAGGTGTCACGTGTGGCAGGCATATGTGAGCGGAGAGCAGATGATCGCCGAAGCGGGAGGGTGCCGGTGGTCGGGGCCGGCATCACGAAGTCAATGAGAGATCACTAGGGGTCGATGTCACAGTAGTCAGGGGCCGCAAGCAGTGAGGAGGCCGACCGACAGGGTCATGACGGTGCAGAATATGGATTGATGGTGATGGGAAGTACAGGCGGCACAAGGGGTTACGGGAAGGTAGGACCAAAATAGGCCAACTTTATACTCAAAATTCATGGAAACGGCCTCCCAGATGCGACCGTGATATCCAAATCATTGTACGACGCCCCCAAAAATAGAACCTCCACAGATTCAAAAATTGAATCCTCCAAAACCACCTCTCGAAGACAAATCAAAGAAGCCCTTTAGGCTCTGATACCATGTGAGATTTTTCCAAGATCAAGATCTCAATGAAAAGTACAATAAAGAGACAAAATATTGATAGGAATAAACTGTATTCTATCAAGATGAAAATACTGATCAACTGGATCATCAATCATTACATATAATGAATATAAGCCTACTTATATAGACAAGGCTATATGGATATGTGAGTACACAAACATGACATGTGGATCAATAAGAAAGAAGGGTAGGTAGGGAATAGGTGTGGTAGGTAGGAGAAACAATATAATAGTCCACATGAGGTGGAGCACCCATCGAAGGTGGAATTATCACTCCACAATAAGTGGATATGATAAAGTAGTAACAAGATCAACACCATAAAGGTGGAAATTCTCCTACACACACTATCCCATTGTGGCACAAACACCCAAGTGTCTCATACCCAAACTACTCTGAAATGCATGTACCTAAGTAAACTTAAGTAAGGTGTAATAATATCCATGATGAATAATTATTTACACCAACAAAGCTGGATCGTATATCATATTTCTCTCCCGAGAGATTCTATAAAATCCTTAGGAGCAATTCTTCGCCATCCAACTTAGTAGAGTTAGCACCCACGACTAGGAAAAAGAGAAATAAAGCTAAGGGACAACCTTCAACATCCTCACCAATGCAGTCATCCATACCATACATAGAAGATCAACTAATCCCTAGTCCTCAACCTATTGTTGCACCTTTTGTGACTCAACATCCACCGTCACCACCTTCAATGGGCTACTTTAACCAAGACCACATGCCTATTTTGCAGTAAATTCTACTATTTGGCAGCTAGGACAGCTCATGATCATATTGAAGCATTCAAAGAGGTAGTCATTCATAACAACATTGAACACCAAGATGTAGTATGCAGACTCTTCCCATATTCACTTAGGGAGAATTAATATAATTGGTATTTGACTCTACCAGCAAATTCTATCACTGGCTGGGATGTTTTGGAGAAAGCTTTCATTGATCAATTCAGAGTGTATGTTGACCCTGGAATATTGTACCATCAATTTGCCTCTCTTAAGAAGTCATCGAATGAACCTTTAACAACTTTTAATACTAGCTTTCAAAGGGCATTTAAGAGGCTATAGGCTCCTTACCAGGTATCACCCAATGTAGCAATTGACTCATATCTAAGAGCTATTGACCCATGCACCACTATGTTTATCAAAAAGAGTGTTCTTGAAGATCAAAAGGACACCCTGGCAAAGGTCTATGCATTGGCGATCAACATGAATCATGAGTTGAACCAAACACCAAGGGGAATTGGATACAATTTACCCATAGGAGTGAATCAAGGGAACTATAACCAACTCCTTGAGGTACCCTCATCTTTACCTATAGGAGCCCCAAGAATGAATCCAGTGCCAATCTATGCTTCTCAGTCTCAGGCTAATCAACAGTTTGCTGCCCAAGCTCTAACTTGGAAAACTAATACCAATGCCACTCCCACTCAAACACAATATGTTGGTCAAGTACAAGGGGAAAATCAACAATTTGGTAATTCTCACACAACAAGCCAACCTCCAAATACAATGCCTGAGAGTCAAAGATCACATATGTCCACTGAAGTAGAAGCATTAAAGAAAATGATTTCACAAGTTACTTCAGATTTAGCCAGTTGAATACGAATCCTCCGGGAGGGTACAATCAACCCCAATCATACAATAATTAGTGAAACTACAACAATCAAAACCAAAACCAAAGGTATAACAACAAACCATACAATAGGCAATGGAACACAAGTCCAAACAATGGTGGGGTGAACCACGATCATCCTGATACACAAGATAACCCAAATAACACACAAAGTGTTAACCTTGCTGATATGAATTTACTGACTAATTGGTGTAGGTTGCATGATACAACAATGCATTCTAAAGTTAATTGTGCTGCAATGTTGGTTGATACGTTCCTATGCATAGAGTTTCAAGCTAAAGTTGAAGGTAAACCGTATGTCTATGATGCTTAGGCCTTTCAGACTAGAAATAACTACAACCTTAGGAGTCAAAGCAAGGCTCCTTTAACAAAACCACCTCCCCCAAAGGGTGGATTTGTACCTCCTGATGTGAATGCAAGCAACTATCCTCCCCCTCCTTAGGATTTTCAAGGAGCACATCCTAGACAAACTCAAGGGAAAGAATATGTTTTGAAAGGATCTTTCGATGTTACCAAGGAGATGGAGAGCAATGCCACAACTATGTCCCTAATGGAAGTAGTGAGATATTTCCCTAAACAAAAGAAGGCTATCCTTAAGAAGTTGGAACTACTGGAGTCTCAAAACAACAAGGTTAAGATGGCCGACTTGAATGAAGTCAATGCCAATGTCGATAGTGATGCACTTGAGAACCCACCATTTTTACTTAGTTTGAAGATATGTGGAAAGAATCCGCAAAATTGTTTGGTGGATTTAGGTGCTTCCGGAAATGTAATGCCATACTCTATATGTCAAAAGTTCGGTCTCAACCCAGTACGTGCAAACAGTAAGGTGGTACAATTGGACAAGACTTAGGTCAATGTAATTGGAGAATTAAAAGATGTATACATCTAGTTGAGTGTTGATCCTCACATATCCTATTACATCAACATTCAAGTGGTGGATATTCTAGAGGTATATGGGATGCTTCTCAGTAGGGATTGGTCAAAAAAATTGGGAGGCTATTTCTCAACCTATTTTACATACTTATGGCTTCCATGGAAGGGGGTGAGTAACCATATCTAAATTGATAGTGAGCCCAAGTTGAAGAAGTTGGTAACAGATTATGGAGCTTCGAATGACGTGGCATATGCTGAAGTGAGTCCAGGAGTCTATAGAATAAATGAAATCCTCACTTTCTCTGCACCCATCATTCCTCAGTTTCATCAAGTAGATATGACCGCATATAGAGGGCGGGTCAAAGGCTTCATTACAACAGTAAAACAAGGGATGTACTTGTTGTGGGATACTATGAAAGTACAATATTTGTTGCTTCCAAAATGGTGTTGAATACATCATGATGAGTACTTGGAGATATCTTGTATCCCATGTCAGAACAAGGTTAGGATGTTGATGAGCCTAGTCCCATGTGAGGATATTGATTATGTCATCAACATAGAAGAAACTCAAATTCCAAGTCATAAGGGAGTAATACCCTAAACAATTAATGTTATAAAAGAAACTTCCTAGCCAGGACAATGCAACAGGGAGATTCTCATGGTTGAGATTGGTAAACAAGAGAATGAGGATATTTCACCTAAGAAGGAGAATGTAGAAACTCAGTCTTAAGTACAACCTCAAGTAGAAAATTCCACTCCTAATACCTTTGAAGTACTCTTGAAACCTATAATTGAACAACCTCAGGTGTTGCAAGACCTTGAACCCAAGGGACAACAACCACCTTCAGAAACTAATCTGATTACTAATCCCAAGGTGAAAAGTGTAAAGAAACTAAAACATGAAGTATGGTTTCTAAAGTTTGATCGGTCTAGATCCAAGCAAGGTAGTGGAGGAGGCGTTGAGTTAACAAGTCCCAAAGGTAAAACCTTTCTAGCCTCCTACCAACTTCAATTCCCTCACACTAATAATATGATAGAGTATGAGGCCCTAACTAGAGGACTACTCTTCACTCATAAGAAAGGACCCAAATGGTTAAGAGTGCAAGGAGATTCTGAATTGGTGGTTAAATAGGTAAGAAGCCAATATGCATGTCATGACAAAAGGTTAGAAGCATATAGGAATAGAGTATGGGGGTTGGTTGAATATTTTGATGCTTTCAATATTCAGCTGGTGCCCAGGAAAGTAAATGGGATATCAGATGCATTGGTTGTAGCAGCAAGTACCCTAGAACTAGTGAGCCAATCTCCTTTGAAGAAGTTTTCCATAGAGTTGGTCTCCACACCTACTGTGCCTGATAACATCAAACACTTTCAAGTCTTCAAGGATGATACCCACATTCTAGCTTTTCTTGCCAATGCAGGGGCTTTTGAAGAACAAATCATTAATGAGAAGGATAGATCAGATGATCTTGATGAAGGGGGTGACGAAGAAATTATGAATTTGCCTACAAACGTTATTCCCAAGGGTATGGTCACTCTAGAGAGGCTTTTTTATTTTGATCCTAGGGTAAAAGAGATATTGACAATTGATTCAGATGCTGGGAAATATGAACCACATAATATTGGTCCAAAAGGCCAAGAGAAGATAGTGTACATTGGGAAGATTTGTACTCCCAATGAAAGAGAGAAAATTTTGCAAATCTTAAAAGAGTACATTGATATTATAGCATAGGGATACGAAGATCTAAAAATTTTAGATACATCAATCATCACTCATGTGATACCTTTGAAACCTAATATAAAGTCGTTCAGACAGAAGCAATGACCAGTCAATTCATTCATAGAACCCTTGATTTTCAAGGAAGTGCAAAAGCTGCTCTATGCTAGGATTATTTTCTCGGTACGTCACTCTACTTGGGTTGCCAATTTCATGCCAATAATGAAGAAGAATGGGGAAATTCGACTTTGTGTTGATTTTCGCAACCTCAATAAGGCATCAAAAAAGGATAATTACCCGCTCTTTTCCTTAGATAAGGGATTATAAATCGTTAATGGTTCACAAATGATGTCATTCCTAGATGGTTATTCTAGATATAACCAAGTTTTGGTGAACCATGAAGACCGCATGAAAATGACGTTTACTACAAAGTGGGGGACACATGCATACTGAAGGATGTCATTTGGGTTAATTAATGCTGGAGTGACATTCCTAAGAGAAATTGATGTGGCTTTCAAATATTTGTTTGGAAAATGTATTATTATATATATGGATGACTTGACTATATTTTCCAAAGTCAGAGAAGATCACTCAGACCACCTCCGTAAAGTTCTGGAGAGATGTCAAAGATATGGGATTTCCCTTAACCCCAAGAAGTGTGTATTTGGGGTGGCTGAAGGAAAGCTCCTCAGTTATGTAATCTCTGAAAGAGGGATATCTATAGACCCAGATCAAGTAGAAGCATTGTTGAAACTACAAATTTCTGGCAGTAAAAAGGAGATGAGATCTTTCTTTGGGAAGATCAATTTTGTCAGAAAATTTATCATCGAGTTTGCAGAGATAGTCAAGCCATTAAATGAAATGATGAAGAAGGATGATAAGATAAAATGGACTACTGAAGGAAAATAGGATTTCGCCCAGATCAAGAAGTCCATCATTGAAGCTCCTGTATTAACTAGTCCTAACTATACTCTGTCATTTTATATATATTCTTTTGCTTAATTACATTTAGGAGTGACTGTTTTGACATAGAGGCAAGCAGGGGATGAGAAACCCATCGCATTCATGAGTTCCCCTTTCAAGAGGGTTAAGGTGAGATTTTCTGCTCTTGAGAAATAGGCTTTTCCTTTGGTAAGAGCAGTCAATAAATTCAGACATTATATCCTAAGGAGTAAAATCTACGCGATTGTACCTGATCAAGCGATTAAGTCACTCCTTATGCAATCAAAGATGGGATAACATCGAGAGAAATAGATGGCTATTTTAGAATAGTTTGATCTGGAGATGCATCCAATGAAGTTAGTTAGATCACTTAGAGGCCAGGGTTTATCTCAAGCTATGGTGGCTAATATCCCTCAAATCCAATGCCAGCAGTATACGTTGCAGTCATTCACTCGAGACCCATGGTACACGGATTTAGTTTTTATCTTGCTAAATAACAAGTGTCCTAAGGGGTTGACATTCACACAAAGACGAGCTTTAAGGCTCAAAAGTTCCAATTATATGATCAAGGATTCAACAATTTATAGGAAAAACTATGAAGGTATTTACCTTTGATGTCTTGATCATCAGGAAGCCCATAAAATGATCGAGGAGTTCCACGGGAAGTATGGTACAAGTCATGGGTCAACAGATGCCACTACACATCAAATTTTGAAGTTTGTATATTACTGGCCTAGTATTTTTAAATATACTCATGAGAATGTTCATCATTGTCATGCATGCTGAACTGTAGCTTCCAGAGAGAGGAATCCTGCCATGCCTCTCCAACCAGTGTTTGAGGTAAGACTATTCGCCCAATGGGTATTGGATTTTGTAGGTGTCATTAATCCTAATTCGTCTGCAGGACATAAGTTCATTCTTATAGCAACAAATTACTGCACCCAATGGATGGAGGCCATAGAATGTCAAAATGCTAGTATAGAGATTATCCTGAAATTCATTGAAGAATACATCGTCACCAAGTTTGGTATGCCATTTTCTCTGGTATGTGACAACGGCCCTACTTTTACTTCTACACAACTGATGCAATGATCATATGAGTATAAGGTAGTATTGAAATTCTCATCCAATTACTATCCACAAGGTAATGGAGTAGCTGAATCCATGAACAAGAACATCCTAGATGTCATTAAAAAGCTACTCAAGAAAAATCCCAGGGATTGGCACAATCAGTTGAGATACACCTTATGGGCTGATCGAACCAGAGTTAAAGTCGCCCTATGAACTTCTCTGTATTACCTTGTTTATGGCCAAACTCCTATTTTCTGGATCAATTTACAAATACCTGTCCTCTAATTAATGAAAGAACTTGAAATTGAGGATCAAGTAGAGGTCCGTCTCGTAAATCTGTTAAAACTTGATGAGAAAAGGATTAATACCCTACAACACTTCGCCAAGCATCAAGATGTTATTAAGCCATGGTTTAACAAAAGAGTCAAGGTGAAAGCCTTTCAGATCTCTGACCTAGTTCTGTTATAGGATAAGGCCAAGGAGAAGAAAGGTAATCACCATAAGTTTGAAAGGTTGTGGTTAGGTCCTTACTAGATAGCCATAATTTTAAGAGAGAACACCTTTAGGTTAAGCTCTTTGACTGAAGATCTTGTACCATTTCCCATCAATGGTCGATTCCTCAAACACTATTTTGATTAATTCGCAGTGAAGCTTGACCTATTATGCTATAGTAGATTAGTTGGTTTTGTTTTGTTTTCTTTGTTGCTTGTTTGGGTCTGCATGTTTGTTGTGTTTTCGCTTTGCAACATGCATGTTTCTCTTTTGTTTTTGTTTATTTGTTTCCTTTCGTTCGCTTCTGATTTGTTGTGTCGGGATATATATTTATTCTCAAAGATTCTAAAAGGTAGGCGTTCTTTGCATAACAGGTTGCCAAATTTTGAGAGACTTCGACTCTTTTCTCTTTACAACTTCATTATTATTTGGTTAATTTTGAAACCTTTGTCTACACTCGTTCAAGGTGGTATATAGCGGTTTAAATATGATTTGAATTTTTGACCGTCAATTGGAAAAGGCTAGCTTGATTACTCAGCACTACCATCACACTAAGATACATTAAATTTTTTTGTAAGGTATCAGATGAACTTGTTTCCAAGTGAAAAATCAGAAGTCAAGATGTTTTACATTGTCCACTGTATTTCCCAACCCAGTAATCAGACTTCAATGTTTGAAAGTTGCTAAAAGGTTACAAAAGAAATAGTCCTTCTATATTCTATGTTGTTTTCAAAAGGAAAAGAAAGAGAAAATAAATGATCAACTTAAAACAACTAAAATTGGGTGTCAAGTAACTTCCATCGGGGCTATGGACGCTTGGCTGGCAATGGAGCACTGCTTGATGGGAACCAAAGGTATCTCTGTCAGGGCTATGAACGCCTAGCTGGCAGAAGAGCTATGCCCAGGATGACCTTGCATGAAACATGTTGATTGATTTCACCTACCTAGCTTAAGCCCAGTTTCCTCTGTTTATCTTCATTATTGAAAATGATGGAGTAATAAATCATGCACACACACTTAAGAGTTAATCTTGTTTTCTTCTAGACTTGGTTGTTTGTTCATTGATTCACTCATCTTTTTGCTCTTATACATCCTTTTGAATGATAGTAGCCTTAGGCATTAGGTTAACTAGAGATTCCGAAGTTCTAAATTGCTTATAGTCATTTTTCCTAGTTAGTCACCATTTGTTATGCCTTGCATACCTAACCCCCATTAGTTTCTTTGTGTTGAAAATATGGGTCCCTCTTTTTTCTTTCTGTAGCTTTGTTTGTTTTATTTTTTTCCCGAACACCTCAGAACCTTGGAACCCCGGAGTCCTGAGGAGTCCTTTGTTTGTTTTTGTTAGTCCTACCCCAATTTGTGCACAACATCGAAACCCCGGATCCCCGGAGTCTCGAAGTCGTGCCTTGTCCTTTTTCGTTGAAGCCTTGGAACTTCAGAGTCCCAAAGTCCCGAAGTCTCGAGTTCTTCATGTTTTGTTGTTAACAACCTCCGAACCCCAAAACCCCGGAGTCCCGAAGTTGTTTTGTGGTAACAACCCGGGAACCCCAGAGTCCTGAGGTTGTTTTGTCTCGTTTACCCCGGAACTTCAGAACTCTGGAGTCTCGAGGTCTTTTTCTTGTTTTTCTTGTTTTTCTTGTTTTGCAATCCACCACGAAACCTTGGAGTTCCGAGGTGAATTTTGTTGTCTTTTGTTTGTCACCTCAGAAGTCTGGAATCCTGGACTCCCGAGGTCTTGTTTAAGGTGATCATACTAACGAAGTTCGAGGGGGTATAAATAAGAAGAATGAACTTTTCTAAGTTCATTTGTGCACTCAAGTTTTTCAAAGCTCCTAGTTGCGACCAACCAACTTCGCGCCCCTGTGTTGCCGAGCGTTTTGTGTGTTTTTCTCTCCAAGTTGGTAGATTTTTCTCCTTCCTTGTCTTTCCATGTTTAGATTTTTTTGTTTCTTTTAGTTTTTAGTTTACGTTTTCATTTTAGGGTTTTCCTTGTTTTGCATTTTTTTTCTCTGCGTGCCCTAGTTATCTACCCTAGAACCCTAGACCCTTGGAGTTTCGGGCTGGGCAGTTTTCTTCACCTCAAAACCCCAAAACCCCGAAGTCCCGAGGTTGCTTCTTTTTGGTCATGCCTTTAACTCGGAACCCCGAGACCCCAGAGTTCCAGATCATCTTGTAATTTTCAAATTGAACTACATCAGACCTTGGAACTCAGGAGTCTCGAGGTCCTTTCTTATTGGGCCACTATTTTAACCCCAAAACCCCGGATCCCCGGAGTTCCAAAACATCTTTTTGTGGTGCCATATTGATCTACCCTGGAACCTTGAGGTCCCGAAGTCAACATACCCCGGAGTTCTGGACTCCATTTATTTCATCCATCCCAGAACCTTGGACTTCCAAAATCTATTCATGTTCTCTACCCCGTAACCTTCGAGTTCTAGAGTTTGTTTTTCAGACCCATACTAACCCCAGAATCCTAGAGTTTTGAGGTCAATTGACTTATAAGGAAGTTATACACGTCGGAACCCTCGAACCCTGGAGTCCCGAGGTGGATGATGTTATTGATATTTTTATGTATGCAATGGATTAATTCTTGATTCTTTCTTGCAGATCAAAGCATTTTGATGGACCCAATTTTCAACAAGAGAGGCAAGGAGTTAGTCAAACTTCCCGTAACTGTGAAATATCAATATCAAGGACAGGTTTATGTTTCAAAGCGGGATGACTAGATTAAGTGGGTGATAGATACAGAGGTGGGGCACATCGAGTTGGAGGATATTAAGGCATAATTATCCTGAATAAGGCTACATGCCCTGCTAAGGAGAATTAAAAGATCAGGCCTGGTGGAGGCAACAATTTTCCCGTAATCAGTCCAAGATCCTGAATTCATCATGATTGTTGCACAGTTCTACATTGCAGATACAAGAAAGTGCATAGATGGTCAGGGTAGGATGATAATTTATTTGGCAGCAGATATGTTGGGATTTGTGTTTGGCATTCCTACGAGGGATGAAGTACTCCTAACTACTGAAGAAGTATCCCTCAGAGTATGAAATATAAATATTTCCCCAAAAAAGAGGCACATGAATGAGAACTAGTTGGAGGAGGAGAGAAAGACAAGGCTAAAAGCCACAGATGTTTTAAGGGTAGACTATAAGAAGCCGCAACAAGATTTGATTATCATGTTGAGCAAGGCCTTCGACAAACCAGATTGCCGACACTTCCATCCCTGGATGTTCTATTTCATGACAACTATCCTTATAGGGAAGCAACACTTTGACTAGGCTTAAATTCTCTCCGATAACATCCATAAGAAGATGAAGGAGGTACATCAAATGAATAAATTCTTTTTCACTTCCTATGTTATCTGGGTGGCTTCCCGAGCAGGTAAATTCCTAGGACCACATATAGAGGGCCAGCAGGGAGACGAAGAAGGGCAGAAAAAGGTGTGGGAGTATTACTCACAACTCCCTCTAAATAATGCAAAGGCACACTTTAATAGAATCAACGATGCCTTCCTCTTCCCTGGTATCATCAAAATCACAGGTGATACATGTTATAGGATAAGCCCTGAAGTAATGGTGATCATCGGAGAATAGGCATGTTGGTTCATTCAGAACCAACGCTCTACATATATCAGGGTTAATGGGTTCACAGGGAATGCTATTCTATTGCCACAATATTGCAATGATTGCATCATTTTTTTAGAATATGTCAGGGAAATTCTTGGCCTCCAATCCCTTTTATCCTCGAAACACAAGGCGGGAATAGATTTCTCATTTTCTATTGGCTATTTATCTTGTTCAAAAATTCAAGTAGTAAAGACGATAGAGCAAGAGCTCGAGGATCTAAATCTTAAATAAATTAATTATGCAAGGGAGTATTATGATCCCTATGGAAAGCTCAAACAAATGATGCCTAAAGCATATGAGGGGCACAAGCCTAGATTGGAGGACTTTTGGGCAAACCTCCAAGATAGTTTTGAGGTTAGAGAAAAGAATTGATGTAGGTTGTCAGTACCTCAGATTAGGAGTTTTGAAATACAAACCAATCTCCCCAAAAAGCTAAGGGATGATGGAGAACTACTAGATTTTATATATAAAGAACAATAAATTGACAAGAAGCCTCTCTCTCCCATAAGGTGGTCAAAACATGAAGATACAAATATAGACAATATAACTCAAACTGTTATAAATAGAACAAGATAGTGGCTCAGTTTGAGGGTTAGACCAAGTGCTTCAAAGGGGAAGCCAAAGGAATCTACCTCAAGTGTGCCCCAATCAAGGGGTTATAAGGAGTATACCCATAAAACGAGGTCTAGTTCCCGAAAGAATACGTCCATTGACCTGGATGAAGCTGCTGAGCCCAAAAAGAGCACCAAGGAATTGTTGAAGAAGTTTAAGGAGCAAATCTGAAGTTTTGAAAAAGGCTGCAGACTTTGGAGTGAGAGAAGGGCTGGGTGTTGTGCCACTAGAAGAGGTACTTCTTGTGAGGACAACAATTGGACAAACCCTAGGAGAAGGCACTTAGGAGGAAGAAGAAAAAGGAAAAATAGATGAAAGTGCACAACCTCATCCTCCTGATACGATAGGTGCACCCACTCAGCCTTCATCTACAACCGCAACACAAGCCCCAGTTACTACTCCCCCCATGCCACCACCAGTTGATACAACAACAGTGCCTCCCAAGATACAGGCATTTAGACCTACCATGAAAATCTTAAGTGACCATAATATTGAAATAGAATCTGACCAAGAGGAGGAATAGCGTGTGGGACAACAACCACTTGGAGGAGAGAGAGAATGAAATGAGGCTGAAGATTTGTTGAACGAAAGATTAATCTTAACTCCACAAGATAAAGAAGATCTCCTGAAAGAGATAGTTGTCGAGAAAGTTATGGGAGAAATGGATAAGGATGGCAGGACATTTGGGGAGGAGGTCGGTGATAGGTTAAGAGAGTTTCACAAGCAACAACAGTTGAACGTGGATATTGCTCTCCAAACTAGTCTGGCCCGTCAAATTGCTTCACCTCAAGGCCCTATGCACACAGAGGAAGAAGAGAAAGATGAAGCAGAGGAACAGTCAGACATGCACATTGTGACCACTGACATCGTGCCTCACGAAGGTGATAAAGATAAGGATGTTCCACAATGGTTAGAATTCACCTTCCAAAAAAATAAAAGGAAAGTAGATTTGCCAAAAGTTACACTACAACAAGGAATCCTGAGGAACCAAGGAAAGTTAAGAAAGCCAAGATTGTGCATCATTTGTCAAGAACAGGTTCTAGTGAGGTGGTTGCAGATGTAGTAGTTCCTCTACAAGCAGAAGGTCAAAGCTCCCCAAAATACCAAGTGTCTCAGGTAAAACTAGGTAAGCAAACGAAGTGGGGGGAATTAGATACCTTGAAACTGGCTACCAGTGTTGTTAGGTGGCAAATGGAGATGTAATACACTTCCCATGCAGAGGTCAAAGCATAGCTGGAGAAGTACAAGCAGTTGTTGGTAGAAATGGGCAGGCCTTTAGATACTCATAAAAATGATAATTTACCTTCAACCTCATCACTCCTAGAGAGAGATGTTAAAGCATTGCTTGAGGTAAGACAAGTGGCCACCACAGCAAAATCATGGGCACAAATAAATCCATCCAAAATTATACTAGTTTTGCAAAATAGCATGAGGCAATATAAGGAGGCAGTGCAGGTAAGAGGAGCATTAGCTTCTTGATCTCAATGATGGGAGTGGAAGCTCAACATGTTTAGCAAGCAGTTTTGGGTATTGGTTAAGGTTTTGCATCTGGGTGAAGAAGTAATCATAGAGGAGGACCTCCTAGGTGGGGACAGTTGTAAGAATTTGTAGTCTTACACATACATTTTGGAGTTGAAGATGGAAATGCTTCAGCAATATGTGAAGGATGTAAAAAACATTCAAGTTCCCCTCCTCAAGATGGTAGAAAAGTATGAAGATTTTGTACGTGAGTTACTCAGAGTTTTTGGGTTGGGGATAACCAATGCGGGAGATATGGAAGAAGAGAAGATACTTAGCTAGTGGGATGCATATGAGGCCCAACATTTTGGACCTTCGATTTAGTTTACTGTTACATTGATGGATAGATATACATATTTGATAATACAATGTCAACAGGTTGCATAGATAGTAGGGGAGTTAGAGAAGGAAAGAAAGAATCCAGAGGAAGTTTTGAATAAGTATAAATTTAGAATCAAGCATGTTGTTGATCCTCTTGCCGAGGTAGTTTCTTGCATCATCAACAATTATAAGTCCTATAAAAATAAGTAGAAGATAAACGTATAGCTAGTAAAGATAGGGTGACTTTTGAGAGGAGTTTTTTCATGAATTCCCCACTAGTACTCTAACTACATCTTCAACTCACGTTTCGGTTTTGAGAAATTTTTTGCATGACTACAAAAGCCTGGTTCATACAACATGGTCCTCATAGTGCTCACCTAACCTCCATTTTGTAGTAGTTAACTGGAGTATACAGGCATAAACTTGCAAGTTAACTTCGGCTCCTAGATTTTGTGTTCTCAATTTAGATTAGGTTTATTTCCTAGAAAGTAGGGCAGAAAACTCTATAAATTGAGGAGTTTGATTCATTTGTAGGGGTCCACAATTTGATGATTTGAGGCCGACTTAGAAATTTTAGAATTAATTTTGCAGATTGTTATGAACTTGAGTTATTTTTGTTACACAATCTTTGAAATTAATACAAGAAGCAGCTTATAGATTGTCTGATCTATGCATATGTTCTACGGGTTTGTTCTTTGTGATCTGGTAATGTCTATCATTTGAAATCAACAATGTGTTCTGATATTCTATTTATTTCTTTATGATTCATGCTACGTATGTAAGTGGTGTATGAGAATTACTGGGATAGACAATATTGTGGTGATATTCTTTCCATGAGTATGTCATGTTGTTGACTTTGCAGGTTTACTGGAGGTCTATTATTGAATGCTGATTTAGATAATATTTGATGATTTTTGGATTGGAGGGTACTAATTAATTAGTTTGTTAAGTTGTCATTGAATTGGTTTCACTATTATTTTCTTGTTTCCCTATCTCTTGTAATTTATTTCCAAAAGAATCTTAAAATCATAAAATACAAAAAAAGGAAGTTAAGTCATTAACGATTAGTGGGATTTAGTTTCAACTAGCAGGCCCCTTAACAGGTACTACCGCATCAACCATTGGGCTGCCCTTCATCGTCAATACCTAACTATAGAGACCTTGGAGTTCCTAGTTCTCCAGGACTTATCACTTTTCAGGAGAGGTGGTGAGTGTTCATATTGACTACCTGACAGTTGGTGAGTGTGTCAAAACAATCGTCAACATGCCCCAGTTATAAGATCTTCGTATCTTCGATGTAAGAGAATCTAGTATGCCTAAGAAGTGAGTGTCATGGTGGGGGAGCCAACAGTACCATAATTTCTATATGTTTGTCTTGTTTGTGGTATTTTATTGTATAGGCTCCATTGAGTGGTTTCCACTTTCCAACAAGGCTTGCAACTATTTTTAGTAAATCTTAAAATCATTCATGTTTTGGACCAATAAGAGTCAATCAAATCTTGGGCTAATCTAGGCCCTTTATCATATAACTCTGACTATCAGGGTTTTCCAAAAATAACTTCATTTGGCAATGCTATCTTCGCAATATGTGTTTTGTGTTCTCGAAAACTCTTGAAACAAAATTTATGCTCAAACAAGATCACGAAAACAAAAGTGTTGGTCAACAACAAACTGAAAACATGATCCTCACATTGAAAATAGAACCATCTTCTTCACATATTTTACTCTCTATTTATTGTTGGCAAATGCACACCCCAATGAGACATTTTAGGTGATTGAAGGTTTTGTCATTGATGGCAACCTTACAATCCTATGTCACCGACAAGGCAATCCATTGACACCAGCAAAGTTAGATTCTACACCGGCAATAGGAGAGCAACAAAAACGTTTGCTTAAGGAAATGGAAACACAGACTGACCTACCAGAGGTCACTACAAGCAATAATATTTCTCCCATTGATGGAATTCAGAATGTTAGCTCTTCGACTGCAGGATTTAAATCAACAAATGTAATTGAAGTTCTTTTAGATTCTATAAAGAAAATAACAGATTGTAGTTCATAGGCATATAAAGCTATAGATGACACAATTCCAATTTTGAAAATGATAGCTCCAAAATGTAATTTAGATAATAAGAATTCTTTGAGTCAACTTGACACTTTGTCTAAGTATATTACTGCCAACACAGTGACAATTGAACAAATAAAGGAGGAAGCATTCAAAGAGAGGTTAGAAAAGGAAAAACGGAAATTCTTTGAAGAACAAATAAAGAAGTGTACAAGGCAGTTTGACACACTTCTACTGGAACTGTGCAACACACTTAAGGAGTTCAAAACTTTGTACAAAGACACTTGTAAGACAAACTTTTTGACAGTTGATATAGACAAGAAAATGAGCAAGATACAGGAGGACATTGATAAGCTAGCTGACAATTTTATTAATTCATCTGATTCATTATCAATTTTTGAGCAAAATATAACAGGTTTTGAGGAAGAGTTACTAAAGCTAGAAAGAGAAAAGGAGAAAATAAAAAGTAAGGCTAAGGATCTGAAATTAAAACTAAGTCCAAAGTTGGACTACCTCGCAGTTTAAGGAAAGAAATATCTGATGCATTGGTACAAGGACAAAAAACACCAGCAGAGCAAATGCAACACCTCACCGGTACAGTTCAGAGGACAAAGGCCGCAATAAAAGATAGTAAAAAGTTCATTGAGAACTTTAATTTGGTTTTGGTAGACCTTTTTCAAATTGTAACCAATCGATTACAAGGTTGAGATAGGAAACTACACTCTATTGACACTTTGACAACCTTTGTCATTGATGCCAAAGGGGGAGTAGTGGTATTGAGAAAAATATCCATAACTTAAGGATCATCTGCTCAAGGGGAGCACACATTTTTGGTAACAATTTCTGGACTTCAATTTTTGGATACACTTCTGAATTTTTCTCATGAGTGTTGCAATCAATGTCAAAGGGGGAGATTGTTGGCAAATGCACACTCCAATGAGACATTGTAGGTGATTGAAGGTTTTGTCATTGATGGCAACCTTACAATCCTATGTCACTGACAAGGCAATCCACTAACACCAGCAAAGTTAGATTTTACACTGGCACACAAACCACCGACACCAGTAGTGAAAGGAAGCATACTAGCACAGAAGCCAACAGGAATTTTGTTGATAATATATTTTATTTATTATTGTAAAATCATTGTAAGCCGACTTGGCAAGTTGTAAAATGACTCTTATATATGAGAGATCATTGTAGAACATTTTATAATAGATAGAGGAATGTAATTAGGCGAAATAAGGCAGACCTATTATGTGAATTATAGGTTAAGGGTTTATGTAAGAAGCAGAGCAGAAACTGGTATTGGATCTGGCATTATAGATGCTATTTTGAAGCAATACAAGATACTTATAATCCATTTTGTAAGTCAGTGAGACTTCCCATTTTGTATTTGAGCAGTGAGCTCTAGGCACTTGGCCTTCCTGCATGTGCAGGCCCCCCTTGTAGCAGTAATATTCTCTTATTGGCCAGTAAGTGAATATTGTGGGTCACAAATCCCACCAAGGTTTTGTAGGATTTGAGAAATACAAATCCACAGAACCCAAAGAAACCTACATGCAAGAAACCTGTCACAGAGAAAGAGAGAGAACGAATACAAGGGTTTTGGCTCTAACAAAGTGAAAAGATTTATTATCAAAGAAAAATGAATCAAGAAGGTCACAATAATATAAGAGATCAATCCTTATAAAGGAGATCAACACCGAAAAGAAAACCTAACCCTAAAGTGAGAGCATTTAATAATTAAATATTAATTATTAAATGAATAATGTATGCATAAAGAGAAATCTTAAGAGGAGAGTAAAGTTAATTAATTACTTTACTCTAACACCCCCCCTTAAGATGAGCTACAGTGCAGCTACAAACAATGCAGAAGAAAGCAAAGGAACTACAATGCAAAAGAGGGTCCCGGCAACAAGGCCTGATCAGGTACTCGAATACAAGAAAATCTCTATAAATCGGAGTAAAGGAGAAAACCCAGTGGGAAAAAACTCCTCTCCAAAAAGAGATACAGAAACATGCTGAAAAGAAAACATGAAGGAAGGAAGGCCTCACTGAGACCCCCCAAGGACAACTTCCTTCACCCCAAGCATAGAGCGCAACTGAAGATAGCGTAGAGATGCCAAAGGTTTAGTGAAGATGTCTGCAACCTACTCCTCTGTAGGTATGTACTCCAAGATGAGAGAACCATCCTGAATCAACTGCCTAATGAAGTGCATGTGGATTTCAATGTGCTTTGTCCACTGATGCTCCATTGGGTTGCGAGAAATATGAATGGCACTCTGATTGTCAAACCAAAGAAGAGTGGGACAATCTGGAGGAAACCCAAACTCTGTCATCAACTACCGAAGCCATAAAACCTCCTGACTGGCTAACACTGTTGCATGGTACTCAGCCTCTGTAGATGATAATGCAATAGCAGACTGCTTCTTGCAAGACCATGTAATAGGACCAGAACCAAGGCAAAAAATGAAGCCAGAAGTAGACTTCTGATCATTGACATCACCAGCCCAATCGGAGTCAGTGAAGACAATGATGTGAGGGGATCCTGAAGTGTAGTGAATGCCATAATGTGTGGTGCCCCAAATGTACCTCAAAATACATTTGGCTGCTTGCCAATGGCTCTCATGAGGATCATGGGAGAACCGAGAGACAAGGCCAACTGCAAAGGAAAGATCAGGATGAGAATGTGTCAGGTACAACAAACTGCCAACCAACTGTCTATATAAAGTGGGGTCTACTGAAGGAGTAGAGCAAGTGGAAGACAAAACAACACCTGACTGAAATGGAGTGGGGGCAGACTTGCAATCAAGCATGCCAAATCGCTGAAGTATATCAAGAGCATACTTCTCCTGAAATATGGAAATCCCATCCGAAGACTGAATAACCTATAGACCCAGAAAGAAGTGCAAGAGACCAAGATTTGTCATCTCAAACTGCTCCATCAAAGCTCTCTGAACACTCTGTATCATGGAGGATGAGCTACCTGTAAGGATGAGATCATCTACATATAGCACAAGAATCAAAAGATCACCCTCTTGATGCTAAATATACACAGTGTGATCGGAATGACAGTGTGTGAAGTGAGAGGAAAGCAGAAAAGAGTCCATCTTCTCATACCAAGCCCTGGGGGCTTGTTTGAGACCATACAATGAACGGCGAAGTTTGCAAACCAAAGAAGTGTCCTGCACAAATCCCTGAGGCTGCTCCATATAGATCTCCTCATGTAGGTCTCCATGCAAGAAGGCACTCTTCACATCCATCTGAAACACTGTCCATCCCTGTGAAGCTGCAAGTGAAAGTACCAGGCATATAGAATTCATCTTGGCGACAGGAGCAAAGGTCTCAGAGTAGTCAATACCCTCTACCTGAGAAAACCCCTTCGCAACAAGACGGGCCTTATACTTATCAATAGAACCATCTGCAGCATACTTGGTACAATACACCCACTTGCACCGAACCAACTTTCTTCCCTTAGGAAGAGAACAAAGATCCCAAGTATGATTCTTCATCAAAGAAGAATACTCCTCATCCATGGCCCTATCCCACTCAAGGTGTCCTGTCGCCTCTGAAAACTTTTGAGGATCATGTGAAATGGCATGACTCAAAAGACTAGAACCAGATGTCTGAGCACGAGTGCGATGAGTATCGGAAGGATCACCTGCCAAAGAACCAGCTGCCTCAACAGTATCACGGGCCCACCTCGGCAAAGACGGAGCAACTGGTGGTGGTGGAGATGGTGGATCATCATCTACATCATCCTCAAGAGATAAGTAATCCTCAAGAGATGAAGAGGAAGGAGTAGGCAATGAGGGAGAAGCTGGGGATGGAGAATCCATCTGAGGATAGCACTCATCAAACTAGACATCCCGCCGAAATAGGACCTCTCTGGAATCAGGATCAAACAACCTGTATGCCTTAACATCCTCACAGTAGCCAACAAATATGAGTGGTCGGCTCTTCCTCTCCATGGCATTCCGCTGAGCATTAGGAATAAATGCCCAAGCCTCACTACCAAAAACTCAGAATGTAGAAACATCAGGCTTGACATGGGTCCAAGCCTCCTCAGGAGTCATATGTTGCAATGCCTTATGAGGCATCCGATTCTGAATATAATTGGCACAATTGACTGCCTCAGCCCAAAATGAAGAACTCATAGCTCGACTGTATCATACAATTTGCCATCTCCCGTAAGGTTTTGTTCTTTCTCTCGGCAACACCATTCTGCTGAGGGGTGTAAGGAACTGTAAACTGATGCTGTAAACCATGCTCAGTGCAAAAATCTCTGAAAGCCTGATTTACATACTCCCCCCCATTATCTGTGCGTATCCTCTTGATAGAAAGTCCAGATTGCTTCTCCACAAATGTCTTAAAAATCCCGAAGGAGTCAAAGACATCCGACTTGTACTTAAGAAAGTACACCCATGTACGTCTGGAGAAGTCATCAATAAAAGTGAGCACATAACGGGCTCCTGAAAAGGAAGGAGTCAGAAAGGACATAAGATCATTGTGTACCAACTCTAGGGCTGCCCTAGCATAAGAGGCTCGACCCTTTGGAAAAGGATCTCGATGATGTTTGCCAAGAACACAACCACGACATACACCATCTGTACAAGAAATATGTGGAAGCCCAATCACAAGTGCCTATGTACTCATCTGCTGTAGATATCTGTAATTGACATGGCCAAAACGCTCATGCCAAAGCCTGCTCACTGAATCTGCATGTGCTATAAGAGAGGAACCAACAGTGTCTGAACTCTCAAAGCCATCAAAACTATATAAGTGAGATGCAGAATCCACACTCCCAGTAGCCACAACCAAGTCAGGATCATGAAGATCTTGAATAACCACATCATGAGGTGAGAACTCAACTGTCTTACGAGAGCCAGAGTGGCAAATCTGATAAACGGATAGAAGGTTTGTCGAAATGTCAGGAACCAAAAGTACATCCTGTAGACAACCACCATCCAATGAAACAGTACCGGAACCCTGAATGGAAAGTTGTGCTGAGTCACCAACTGCGATATGTCTAGTGCCTGTAGGGGCAAGAGCGGTGACCAAATCCTCTGTGTGTGTCATATGGTGAGAGGCACCAGAATCTAGAATCCAAGTGGATGCGGAGGTCAATGCTTGTGCAGAAAGAGCATGACCTTTCCCTGTGGGTTGTGAAGGAGGCTGAGGTGCACTGATATTATGCTGCTGCATGGCTTCCTCCAAAGCCTCTAAACGTTTCCAACACCTGGAAACGGGATGTCCTTCCTTGCCACAAAAACTGCAAGGATCACCAAATTTCTTCTTAGTCTTGGAGGAAGACTCACCAGACTTTGAAGATTTGCTGTGTTTAGAATTGGACTGTGGTTTTGAATCAAACTTAGGTGGTGTCTTGGAGGGATTCTCACTAGCCTCTAAATATTTCTTAGGCTTCAGTTTCTGCTTCTGTTTTCCTTTGGAGGAATGGGCTACCAATGCGTGGTTCTGTGAACCTGAAAGTGAATCCAACTGCTTAAGCTTAGCTTGCTCACGAGTCAGACGATCACAAAAGACCTCAAAAGAAGGCATGATATGTCGAGCACCCAAGGCATCCATGGTAGAATAGAAGGTCGAAGAGAAGATCTAAAATGGACCCCGAAGCTTGGAGAGGATCAGGAAAATGCACTCTGTATCAGTCTTAGTCTTACCACAACCCTGCAAGATAGATCTTTGTTGTTTGAACTTCATCAGAAAGTCCTCAATAGAGGGAAATGAATCAGGTACCAAGGAAGTTAACTCTGCCTCAAGTTGCAAAGCTCTGAACTCATTGACAGTACCAAAAAGTCCTTCAAACTTGGTCCAAATGGCTCAAGGAGTGAGACAACCCTCAAGATGAAACTGGAGACTGTCGAAGATGTGTAAAGCCCTCAATCCCATAGCCTGATCCATATTGTTCCTGTGCTGCATAACCTCAAAAGGACGTGTCAAATGAGGCTGAACCTCATCCAAACAAGACCATAACCCTCGAGAATAGAGAAGAGTCATCATGCGACCCTTCCAAGTGTGGTAATTATGCGGTGTGAGAGAGTCAATAGGTTTGTTAGCCATCTTGTGAACTGTGCCTCAACTGCTCTGTATTTTTTTTAATTTTATTAAGTGGTCTTTCAGAACTAGACAGAAGATGTAGAAGGGGTTTGATTGTTTGTTTTGGTGTTTGTAGATTCTGGTTTTCTAATGTAAATAACAGAAAGCAAGAAACAACAGCCCCCCACAATGCAAAAAATGAATCCCCAGTACAAACTGAAAGCCAGAAAAATGATAGAAAGTAGTAACTGGTTGAGACAAAACTTTGAGCACCTGAAGAATTTACTGATGAAATAGACTATAGATCTGGAAAGAGCACAGAACCACCTTTCCAACGCCTATTCGCTTTCAAAAAATGGAGCAAAAACGAGCAAGTTATGCCCCTCGGAGTGCAAAAAGGCTCACTGGACTTTGACTGCGAAAAAATGCAATCAAATTGGGAAAATTTGAAAAAATTCCTACACCATTAGAATGGGCTCGGAGTCAGCTTTCCAACGCCTATTTGTTTTCAAAAAACGGAGATCGAACGCCCAAGTTATGCCCGATTTTGTAAAACAGCTCCAAAAAAGGGCCTAGAGGGGACCTTATAGCCCTCAAGGGCTTAAAAAAAGAAAGCCCCTGGTCCTCTGGGCAACCAGGAGCTAGTGTAGGGTTCGGTGGCACAGGGGCGGCAGAGCTGAGTTCCGACGGAGTGCGGGCGGCACGGGGGCGGCGGGTTCGCCGGCGGCGCGGCGGTGGTTACCGCCGGCAGCAGTGGTCGGGCGGTGGCCGCCGGGCTGCGCACCGACGGCGCGCAGGTTAAGAACTGGCTGCGCCTTTTTTGTAAAAAAAACGTTGTTTTTTTTTATTTTTTTTTATTTTTCATGCTTCAAACTGCATGCCCTGGGGCCGTACGGCCTTGGGGCATAAATTTTTTTTGCCTTCTGGAGCAACTGTGTCCAAATCGGACGAATTTTATATGAAAATAGGGGTTTTTGGGTGCTACGAGCTCAACGGTGAGGTCCGTTTGGGCTCAAAGTGCACCAAAAAAAATACCCCCTATTCCAAAATAAAAAATAGAAGACAAACACAGATCTGATGCAACCAAAACCTGGATCTCAAAATCTTTCAAAAGTCTAAACAAGCTGCAGTAGATCCAGCTCTGATACCATGTAGGATTTGAGAAATACAAATCCACAGAACCCAAAGAAACCTGCATGCAAGAAACCTATCACAGAGAAAGAGAGAGAACGAATACAAGGGTTTTGGCTCTGACAAAGTGAAAAGATTTATTATCAGAGAAAAATGAATCAAGAAGGTCACAATAATACAAGAGATCAATCCTTATAAAGGAGATCAACACCGAAAGGAAAACCTAACCCTAAGGTGAGAGCATTTAATAATTAAATATTAATTATTAAATGACTAATGTATGCATAAAGAGAAATCTTAAGAGGAGAGTAAAATTAATTAATTACTTTACTCTAATAGGTTTTTCCCACACCGGGTTTCCTCATTAAAATATTGTGTTATGGTGTGTTTTTCATGTGGTTGTTTTTATCTCTGTTTATTGCATTACTTTCTGTTTACCGGTACACAGTATTAATATGCTCTACATGTTTTAAGTTAATAAAATCTTATTACCGGTTAGATACTGATTCACCCCCCCCTCTCAGTATCTGTGGGAATCCTAACAGTGTTCTCGAAAACTTTTGAAACAAAATTTATGCTCAAACAAGATCACGAAAACAAAAGTGTTGGTCAACAACAAACTACAAACATGATCCTCACATTGAAAATAGAAGCATCTTCTTCACATATTTTATGATCATAGGTTTGTCCAAAGTGCGTAAGTATCATAAAGTTGCATAGTCCATCAAATAGTCCTTATCAAGTCTCCAAAAAGTTCATGCATAGCCCTAATTTAGCACTTGCATTATCTTAGTATCAAGTCCAGTCATTTTCTCAAGAAGTCATTAAGCTCAATAGACCCTCATATCAACCATAAATAAAATTGGGTGCCTTTACTCATCAGTCTAGTATAAGGTGTCATTTGTCAACATCTTAATTTAGGTCAACATCAAATACTAACACTTTTAAAGCAGTGTCAACCATTTGGTCCTTCAACTTTGCATCCCATTAGCTGCATATTCATCTTAAGAATCATCCTTCATTTAGAAAGTCTTAGAGCAGGCATCAATATGGGCTTACTAGGTGATGATTTCTTTCCATTTCAGTGGCCTAACTTAGGACCAAACAATGATTAAGAGGAAGTTATTGATGGTCTTAATAACCTTTCTTAGAGGCTAAGAAGAAACGCTCCTTAGTATATAGGAGTCACATTTTTCATAGAGGACAAAATACAAAAAGCTCGTTGTATCGAGGCCAAAGCTGAAAGAGAAATCATTTGATAGAGACTTGAGAGACTGAGGCTACAACAACAACAACCTCCTTCTAATCCTCAATAAAGTCTTCAATTAGGTGGATTCTTAGCTTAGTCTTGTGTGCATACATATTTCACCCTAGGTCTCAAGTCTTACATTTAGATCTTTAGTGTTATTACCCATCTTAGGTAGTACATCTCAAATTGTCTTAGAAGTCCTCATGCTCGTCACTAGTCCACAAAATGAAAATAACAAGATGCATCCAAAAAATGATCTATTGTTTAATCCAACAAACACAATAAATTGGCCAAACTATTTACATGAACAACTCTAAGGAGAGGCAGCCTTATCAAGAAACTTTGACAAAATTACCTCGATAGAGGAAATCCAACATAACCAGATAACAAAAGAGCTTGAGGCTATGCAACAAGATCTGCAAGCCCTTATCATCCTCAATGCCCTCTTAAATCATGATAAGAATAGATATCTCTCTCTGGTATTGCAAGACGGTGCTACGTTACCCCCAAACTTTGATGTGACAATGATTTTACCAACAAGGGTAACTTTAAACCAAAATATGAGTCAATTGCCAATCTTGTCTCAAACGCAAGTTGTGTCCTCCAGCTCTACTCAAAGAGAAACTTAGGGCACACAAGCATCATCTACCCAAGCTATCATGGATTTGAATTAGGGTACACAATCTATAATGGTATCATAAAATGTGAATATCTCATCTCAAACACATGCCAACATTACATCTAAAACAACCTCGAGTGTCTCAACACAAAGTCAGACAAGTACCTTCCAAGTTTTGATCTCGACCAATACATGTCAACTAGTAGTGCCAGTCTTTGCAAGTTCAACTTATAGCAACCAAAGTCTAAACCAAGATCTAAATAATCCAATCGATGCAACTCAACCAAATATCAACACATAATTCACCTATTTCACACCACCTCATAGAATTCATAGCTCACAAATTCACAATCAATCAACATTCCAACAAGCTCCTTTTTACACCAATACCAACCCTTTTGTGGGAAACACATATACTCCAAATGTCCTTGTGACTCAAATAGATTTTCTCCAACAAGTCCAAAATATATAGAGGCAAATGATCAGTATGCAGTCAAGGAATGAGAAGAAGAGTTATACCATGGAAGATCTTCCTTTGTATTCTTTAGATCAAACAATGTACATGCTACCTTTTTACCCACATTTTGAGATGCTAAAGTTTGACAAGTACAGAGGAAAATGCAACCCAAGAGACCACATTAGGGAATTCTATATGGCTTGCATCGAGGTAGCTCATGAAGATATGTATCTAATGCGCCTATTCCCTAAAAGTCTTGGTGGTTAGGCTTTGGAGTGGTTTTTTCATTTACTACTAAAAATAAGGTCATGGGGTGAATTAGCTAAAGAGTTCATTGCAAATTTCTCCCACAACATAGACAACCTCATGACTCTAATATATTTATGTGCCACTAGGAAAAGAGATGGTGAGACTTTTGGTTCTTTCTTACAAAAGTGGAGATCCCTTGCTCGTAAATGTCTGGGTCACATTCCTGATGTTGAGCAAGTGGAAATTTTTACAAAAAATCTAATTCCTCAAGTCAAATACCTGCTACAAATGCAATGTCTTAGTACATTCAAATATATCACAGAGAAATACTTGAAGTATGAGAAGGATCTTGTTGAATAAGAGATCTGGAAGAACAATAAGGAAAGTGGGTCGACCAGTAATACAAACAATGAGAAGTCAAAATTTTGGTCATAAAAATAAAATTTGACAAGTGATGGGATTGTAGATGCTCATGTGGTTAACAAAGCTCAACCCATTATTTCATTACAGGGACCAGTCAATCCTTTTGTGCCAAACATAAATCAGTCTCAAGATAACAATGCAACTTCAAATGTGAATGCAGTACAATCTAGTAATTCCAGACCTCGAAGGACTAATGTACCTAAAAGAAATTATACGCCATTTGGAGAACCAATTGAGTCAGCACTCAAAAAACTAATACAAATAAATGTCATAATTCTACCTGAGGTCGGGCCATATGAACCAAGTCCTTTCAAACCAACCTAGTGGAATGACAATAATTTTTGCAAATATCATCACACCAAAGGCCACAAAATAAGAAGTTGCTACAAATTAAAGAAATTGATTCAAGACCTCATTAATCAGGGAGATATCACTGTGGGTAATAATAAGGGTTCTGCCAATACAAATCATACTATTTTCAAAGACCCATTTGTCAAGTGTGACAAAGGAAAAGCTTCAGGATCAAGTCCACAGGACAATCAAGCCAAATACACTAAATATTTTTATGATTATTCATACAATACTCTCAACTCAGGTGATGAGATAGTGGCCACAATTACTGTCAATCCAAGGAATCAAGACTGCACAGTTATCACCCATTGATCAAAAGTAACATTGCAAGGAGTCCCTTCCAATCCACCTCCATCAACATGGAACTACAATGTTCTAGACCAATTGAAGAAAACTCCAGCACAAATATCACTCTTTGAGTTGCTCCACATTTCTTTGAATCATAAAGCAATCCTGGATAAGCTTTTCATGAATTTATTGTCGCCAGAGACATAGATGAAACCACTTTCTATTCCATGGTTGGAAATTT
Source organism: Cryptomeria japonica (assembly GCF_030272615.1). Lineage (NCBI taxonomy): Eukaryota > Viridiplantae > Streptophyta > Pinopsida > Cupressales > Cupressaceae > Cryptomeria > Cryptomeria japonica. Next base: position 529,404,713 of record NC_081405.1, read on the forward strand.
GACTATTACTCCCCATGTTGCCTTCACAGAGTAAGATGTCCTAGCGCATAGACTTTTTCATAATGGCCCACTACATCTAGAGGTTTTTGTCTGTAAAAATTAGAAGAGAATTGATAGATGGCGAAGCCGGTCTGAACATATACACTCTCAATTTGATCAAAGCATTAAAGTACTCACATCTTCACATTGACTCAATAAAATAGATAAACATTAAAGCCTATGATGATGAAGAACATCCATAAAAATGTGTGGTTATTCTACCTATGTAAGTAGGACTTGTCACTATGGATGTCACATTCCAAGTGTTGGATAGAGAGATGGGATATAATATTTTATTGGGTCACCCATGGATACATACAATGCAGGTTGTGTCGTCAACTTTTCATCAATGCATTAAGTTTCCATATAATGACATTGAGATCACCATACAAGGTGAACCAAACCCATTTTAGCACTACAACTACTTAAGAGCAAGCACCAAAAACCATTTTACTATCAATCAAGCAGCTCCTCTCACATCAAAACCTAAATCTTTGATGATAACAGATACACCGGCATCCTCATCTCATACACCTACTGCACCTCTATTACAAATCAAGGATGAAGGATGTGGAGAATATTCTTATTCTGGAACATTATCTATTGGGTAGTTATCTCTATCTCCCAGGTCTTTTGGGAGAGTGCCACCAAATTTAACAAGTCAAGACAAAGGGAAAGAAATAATTAGGTATTCAGACTCTTGTTCATTCATATGGGAAGACTTATAAGAAGAATCCTTAGACGAAGATGTGAACAAATGGCTATACAAGGATGAGGAAGACAATCCTGCAATTAAACTCCCTTTAGATCAGTATAGAAATGAATTCAAAATATCACAAAGACATGGTTAGGATGGTACAACAGGACTAGGGGCACAATCTCAAGGAATCACATGGACCCAATATTACCTTCAGAAAACCCCAGAAATCAAGGCTTGGGATATCGAAATGCGACACAAAGATCAATACCTATGTAAGATGCCCCAATTATACTGAATATGCCTACCCCAAAAGGACACCACCATACCAACATAATCAACGATTCAAAATCCTCTAGTAAAAACAACATGTTAATGATTGGGTTTCCACCATCTTTATAGGCAAATGTGGTAGCAAAAACTGGTATAGCACTAGCTAGCAATTTAAGTATGAGGCTTGCATTGTCATCTCAGGCCAATGAGGTAATAGAAATTGGTCTAGCACTAGGAAGTGACTTAGATATCAGAAGATTAGAACCTCTCATCCAAGAAATGAGTGCTATATCAATAACAAAAGAAGGGTCAATAAGTTATGGAAAAATTCCACTGATCATAAACAGTGTTGGGACTCTTCTTTCTCCAATTGAAGAAATTGAAGATTTATATGAATTTGAGTTTGTAGCATCCTAAATTATACTCCCTTTCAATTTGGCCCACATTTTAGACCTCCTCTTAGAGTTCATGTCCCAAATCTAAACTATGACCTAATTCTACTTATATCATGCAAATCTAACCTCCTTTTCCATTTATACATCACATGGCCCTTGTGTTTTGGTCCTAAAATGGGGTAGGACCAAGGCGTGGAACCTTGGTCCTCTCAAATAGGACCCTAATTTGGCCCTCCTTATTTCTCTCAATGAGCTATCAGGATTATGATCTCCATGTTGGCCTATGTAAGAAAAATAAGGTGTTTTTTGACCGGCAAGTTTATAAGGAGATCCATACCTCTCATTTAATGATGACAAAGGATAATAGGAGAATCATAAAGCATCCATTCAAGCAATCTATCATTCAAGAATTGAATCATTCATCATCAAGCATTTTTAGACATCTTCAAGGCTGCATATTCTTTATTTATCCATTGTGGAGCAACATTACATTATTCATATGCAAGAATGTATGTGTGATTAAGGTTTTTTCATGTTCATGCCATTTTTTACAGCATATGTGGTTACATTCAAGAAGCAAAGCATCGTTATCACTCATCGCAGATATGAGCTATATATTTCCATCATTTATTTTAGTATTTGCAATATTTCATTCAAGGTTAATTTCTAAATTGGGGTTTGACTTAGGCAAGCCCCTATTCCCAACCTATTTCCCCTACTTTCTGTGTGCAAGAAATAGTTACAGAGCTGTGATCTTCAGAATAAGCATTATTTACAATGTAAAATCAATTCCCCTTTGGAGTGCAAAAAGTTCAGAGGATCGAGGTGTGGGTGAAATGGTCCCTTCTTTATAGGAGCTTTTTTTGAGAACATGTCTGAATAGGCTTATACTACTCAGATCTAGGTTTGTGGCTCAATCAGACACCTATAACTTATTGTTTATGCATTTCTACTTCAATTTTCAACACTTTTACCCTAATTTCAGCAATTCAACTCACAAAAGAGGGATTTAATCAATCCAATTAGAATTATTAGTCCTAACCCTTGTTGGTTTGTAACTAGGTCTATTGGATTATAATGATGAATACTAAGAGGGGGGGTGAATTAGTATGAAAAAAATTATTGTACTTAAACACTTTACTAGACTAACAGTAAACTGGTAAAACAGTTTAGCAGACAAACCGGTTAGCACATATGCAAACCAAATAGCAAATATTGCATCCACCCACAAAAGCACAAACACCATAACACAAGAGATTTTGATGTGGAAACCCAAATGGGAAAAACCACAGTGAGATGGAACTCACAAGTAACTATCTGCAGAATAGGAACCAGACCGGTTAAGGTCAGACTAGTTAAGGTCATACAATGTTCTTTACCAGAACAGATCCTGTTAGGAATCTCAATCTTTGTTAGGAGATAAGTCTGATTAAAGACTACCTTGCTAGAGGATTTTAGATCCACATATGTGAACCACCTTGTTAGAGGATTTACAAAAGGCTTTTGGGCCTACCCGGTTAAGGGCTTCAGACTTGTCAAAGATGTGAGTAATCAACAAGTGAGTGATCTAGTAAATAGCACAGATTGCTTGGTTAGATCCTTGATAGCTCATTCCTAATGCATTCCAGCATTACTTCAGTCTTCAGCACATTCACACTCTCTCTAACTCATCAACCACCTTAAACCCTAGCAACAACCTAAAACCCTAGACATGATGTCCTTATAAAGGAATCTGATTTCATGTCGGTCCAATAGGATTACAATACAATTTCCTAGGTTTAATGCATCTATCCATAATCTGTAACACGATACAAAAAGCACCATTAAAGTGTCGACACCGTCAAACAATCGGTGGATGGTAACTCATCACAAAAATGTCGGTTGGTAACTCATCACAGAGTATTACTGGTTCATACAAAATACCGGTTGCCGGTTTCATAAAAATAAAGACTGGGAAATATGTGTTCTGCCACTTTGATCCTTCATACCGCTTGAGATCCTTGAACCACTTGAGGTCAACGTACCGCATCAGAATGGTAAAAACATTCTACAAAACACCGATAGTCTAAAGACTATAATACATCATACTGGTTGGAACAAATATCGGTTGAGCTTTAATTCATACATACAAAAGTGATCTCAATGCAAGTGTGTGTCCATCAATGACAATCACAACATAATCATCAAAAATGCCAACAATCTTCTCCTTTGGCATTGATGGCAACACTTAGGAAAATTTTGACATCTAAGTGTTTTACAACAAAAATATGCCATAATCAAAATTACTCCCCCTAAGCATATACACTATCCCTTTTGCAGAAGATACAATGTATACTACTTCTTAACAGAAAGTATACATCAAGACATTCAAAATTTATACTTCTCCCCCTTTACCAACAATGAAACCAAAAATAATATTGTAGACCAACCCCTGTTTCATCAGTATTAAAAGAATAAGTGTTTATAACAGTAAAGAGTAAAACTTGTCAAATTTGAAGTCCTGCAAAAATTGTTTCATAGATAAGGACCAGGACTCAAGTAGGGAGGTAGCCACTTCTTTCTTTGTCTGCATCTGGGAGACCTATTCTTCCATGGCGTCTATTGTGCTCATCTCTTGAGTCACTATTAAGGCATCCAGATTGAGATAACATTTCTGAAGTATTTGCAGGCATGGGAGTAGAACCAGTTGTAGTTCCTGCAAATCTCGAGTCCAGTTGCTGATTTCCAACTCTATTTTGGCAGATTGGATATGAAACCGGTGAACGGTTTGCCCATAAGCTGTAAAAGAGTCATATGGCGGCTTGAAGGTGCTCATGTATAACTGCAAGTCAGTTTGTAGATTTTTCTTCTATACAAGCACATCATTACAGAAGAGATGGGGTTGGCAAATCTTACTTAGTAGTAGATTCCCCTCATCCAGAGCATTCCTTATGTCTTTTTGAGCTTTTTGCAGATCAGACCGGAGCTCATTTAGCTTCTTCACTAGGGCAATGTTGAGAGCTTTTTGATGCTCTTTCTTGGCATTTTCCTTTGCTACCTCTTCTAGGCTCTGCACCTGATCATCCACTACAATGCATAGGAGCTTCAATTGTGCCAGTGATGAATCAGTATTGGGGAGGTTTGTACCAGGTAACAAACCGGTAAGAGTGTCCACCGCAGCTTGGATCACATCTTGCTCCTTCTTCCTCCTAATCACTTCAAGGCATTCTTGAGCAGCCTTAATGCTCTAAAGAAGCTCCATTTCATTTGTAGACTGGAGGTCAATAGGACTAGTGAGGTCAGCCGGTTTGGCTTGACTATCGGTTGCCTTTGGAGTCTCCATCTAAGTGCTTTTTGCCGCTTCTTCTTTCTCTGTAGCTCTTAACTTTTCCTCTTGAGTCTTTTTCTTTTCCTCTTCTTTTGTTTACCTTTTCTCTTCTTTCCTCTACTTCTCTTCTTCTTCATCCTTTTTCCTCTGCCCCTCTTCCTACTGCTTCTTCTCCTCTTCCTTTTTCTTTTCTTCATCTTTCTGCTTCTTTTCTTCTTCATTCTTCTTCTTCTCCTCTTCCTTCTTCCTCTTCTCCTCTTCATCCTTCTTCTTTTCCTCTTCCTTCTTTCTCTTCTCCTCTTCATCCTTCTTCTTTTCCTCTTCCTTCTTTTCTCTTCTCCTCTTCTTTGTCCTCCTCTGCTTTATTCTTCTTATCTACCTGTTATGTGTGCTTATATTGTCCTATTGCTACTGATAGTGTATCCTAAGCAACATCCTCTACATCTAGAGCATCGACATCAATAGTGTCTGTAGGTTCAGTAACCGGGTTTCCTTCATTATCAAACACTTCATCCAGTTTTGTTATTATCGGTTCTTGCTCAGCCTTCCTGTTTGCTTCAGCCACTTGATGCATCTTAAGAGCTTCTTGAGAAAGAGCATGTGTATTATTGATCACTTCTTGACCCTTTCCTTCCAGTAACAGGAGTCTTCTTCTTCTCATGAAGAGGCCTTTGTATTTATTCATAACTTCAAAAAGTTTTGAATTAGATAAATCAGGAAAATGTTGAGCAAATATTTTCTCCCTCATTTCCTGTTCCTTTTCTATGGCAATGCGCCATTTATTGTCTAAAGAATTATACAAAGAATCTGGTGTCTCAGATCTAATTTCTGAAGGCGACCGGTCATTAACACACAAATACTTAATGATTTCTTGTTCAATTGCTTCCTTTTCATCATCATTGAAATCATCAAAACAATCAATTAAATCATTCAGCACTTTTCTCCTAATGTTCTTTATAGTTCTTTGACAATGTGTCAAAGGTTTGTAAGAAGAAATGTCAATATTTACCAGTGCAGATGATGTCGGTTCATTCTTTGTCTTTTTCTTTGTTTGCCTAGTCTTCTTCTTAGGCGGTTCTTCTGACACAGTTTCTTCTGAGTTAGGTGTATTTCTTTTTGTCTTCCGCTTCCTCTCGAAGACTTTTGTAGGTGCTGCTTTTGGTTTCTTCTTAACTGGTGACCGCTTGGTTACTTTGGGACTGGCTGCAGTAATCGGTGCCAATGCTGAAGGCACTGCCTTTCCTTTCTTTTCAGAGGGTTCTATAACTAGTGCAACCCTTTCCAAATAGGTGTTGGTTCTCTTTGCCTTAGGATCAAAGGGTGAGATGATTAGGGTAGAAGCATACCTGTCCAACATATCATACATCACCTCATAGCCCATAGGCTCCACTTCTTCCTATCTGGGCTCAATGGCCTCCATTATGCATTCATCCACATTGATGATAAAGTAGATATCCTCTTCATATTTCTTGACAATGTCACTGGATATCCTTATCATTTGGCTCATATTGCGCCTAAACTCATCAAAGTACTTGTTCAGAACTTCAGGGTAACCGGTTCCAACTGCTTGTAGGCTCTCTTTGATCTACTTGGTAACCTGTTAGTTGATAGACCACTGAATATCTCCAACTCCTGGGAAATAACCTTGGAAGTAGAAGAATAACCCTACCAGTAGTTGTCCAAACTTGAATCTCAGTGCATTGTCATGTTTGATTGACTTAAGATTCAACATAAGTTATCTTTACATATAGGTGCACAGATCAAATGATGCATCCTCCTTGATCATCCTGTAAGCAGCATTTACTGCTGTAGCAGAGACAGAATTAATTCTGCTGGTAGAGAATGTCTGGTACCCTATCACCATGCAGGCATCCTTGACCAGATCATCCTTGATCAAGTTGACGGTCATGCCACATGAGTCGCTCACTGAACCGGTGAGCTTGGACATTTCAGTCTTGCTAAACTTCCTTAGGGCTGGCACCTCCCCTGTATTGTAGAAACCAATGATGGGATGAATTGCTTTCGATGTGATATCATGTGTTCTCTCAAGATACATCTTGTCACCATGAACTCTACTCAGAATGATTCTAATGTGGTCATCTGTGAAATCCTCTAGGAAGTAAACCACATTGTGAAGTTTCTTCTTCTCCAAAATGCTATACTCTGGTTTGATCTTTTTATGCTTCCCACATAATAGACCTAGCTGAGAATGGATCACAAGAGACCCTAGGTCTTCGATTTTGCAGTCTATGTAATCAAAAATCCCTTCTTCTACTATAACACCAACCGGTACTTGAGACAAGGCATTATATTTTGACTTTCGTTGTATGAAGTCCATAGAATCAATAGTTGCACTAGAACTATCATGAGATGTGGCAGCCATGATAAAATAGAAAACTTAAGAAATACCTTTCAAAAATCAAGAATTTAGGGCTTGCAAATTCCACTTCGCCTCACACTTCGTCGGTTGCTGAATAACCGCTTTGAGTTCTTCTCTTGACCATTTGATATTTGCTTCTGAATCTTCTTCAAGGTTTCAAGATTTCTTTGAATCGCAACACAAGTCACTTTTTCTTCACTCTGCACTTGAAAAACTTCTTCGCTCAAAAAATGATAGTGATAAATGATTTAAAAATTCCTTTTAAACATATTCCTCACCTACTGTAATAAATGCTTCACCATTAGGGTGTAAACCCTAATTTTCCTATTACCGTTTTTGGTCTTCTGCCAAATGACAAGTATCACATACCAGTTAAGGTCTTTTACGGGTATAAACCGGGGGTTCGAAACATTTCATTGTTTGCTCCCCCTAAGCTTTTCTGATGCTTAGTTTGTTGGTTCTATGATTTCCACACTAGGTGCAGAAATTGGTTCTTCTTGCAACATTGATGGTTTCTTCTTCCAAGTTTTATTCATATATGCTTGAACAGTGTCAATATCAATCTTTCCTTCTGGAGTGACCAGTATATCATCTGATATACTCTTTCTACTTCTATAGAATCTTGTTGAATGACCCGGTTTGTTGCAATGATAGCAGACCATTCCAGGTGCTCTCCAAGGTCCATTATTTGTGTTTCCACTCTTCCTTTTGCATGCAGTTGTGTGACCATGACCATGGCAAATCCAACAATTTGATCTCCATCTGGTTGCCGCTTGATAGCCAATGCTTCCTGACTGATAGTTAAAGGCATTAAACAGGTGTGATTCCGGTTCACAAAAGGTTCTGGACCAACTCCTTGAGTCCTCTGAGGATATCTTCCAGTGTTGTTCATAACAAACCTGCATTCAGATGCTCTATGCCCAAACTTGTTGCATGCATAACAATTACCATTGAATCTATAATATCTAGGCTTATCATTTAGAAAATAAGGAAAATTATTGTAAGCTTTACTCCTACATACATTAGCAGTATGTCCCTCTTTAAGACAGTTAAAGAAAAAAGGTTTGAACTTTTTCTTGCCTTTATCTTTGAATGTCAGTTGCCTATTTGATGCTTCAATATTTGCACCAGAGGTCTCACCTTTCTCATGATTGGAGTAACCAAGTCCATTAGTATTCTTGATAGGTTTGAGTGATTCGAGCTTTTGCTGTAGCTTAACAATACTCTTGTTGAACTTAGCAAGTATTTCCTTTGACTCAGAGAGTTCTTTGGAAATAGTAGCATTTGTTTCCATCAGGTTTGCATTCTTAGAGATGGCCATGTTCAGTTCTCCTTGCATGTCTTCCTTTTCCACTTTTCTCACATGGAGTTGAGCAGTTAGGGCACTGATCTCTTGCTTCAGCTTGGAGATTTCATGATCTTTATTTTTAACCAAATCTTCAGCTTTCCTCCGATTTTCAAGCTCTTGGCACATTCGAATAGTCAGTCCTTCGAACTCTTTTCTTAGGTTGGAATTGGATTCATTTAGCTTTTCTACTTCTTGAATTAGGGCTTCCATGTCTAGTTAATTAGAAGAACTATTTTCAGATAGCTCCATCAGTTTTTCAGCATGTTCTCTCCTTTTTGCTTAAGAGGCCTTATATTTGACCATAAGATCATCATAGGCTTGCTCAGATTGAGTGAGCCGATAAGTTCCCTCATAGTATATTCCCCCATATCTCTTTCCAAGTGGTTAGACTTATAGAAAGGTAGGCTCTGATACCAATTGATGAATACTAAGAGGGGTGGGTGAATTAGTATGTAAAAAATTACTATACTTAAACACTTTACTAGACTAACAATAAAATGGTAAAACAGTTTAGCAAACAAACCGGTTAGCACCTATGCAAACCAAATAGAAAATAATGTATCCACCCACAGAAGCACAAACAACATAACACGAGATTTTGATGTGGAAACCCAAATGGGAAAAACCACGGTGAGATGGAACTCACAAGTAACTATCTGCAGAATAGGAACCAGACCGGTTAAGGTCAGACCAGTTAAGGTCATACAATGTTCTTTACCAGAACAGATCCTGTTAGGAATCTCAATCTCTATTAGGAGATAAGTCCAATTAAAGACTACCTTGCTAGAGGATTTTAGATCCACATATGTGAACCACCTTGTTAGAGTATTTACAAAAGGGTTTTGGGCCTACCTGGTTAAGGGCTTCAGACTTGTCGAAGATGTGAGTAATCAAAAAGTGAGTGATCTAGTAAATAGCACAGATTGCTTGGTTACATCCTTGATAGCTCGTTCCTAATGCATTCCATCATTACTTCAGTCTTCAACACATTCACACACTCTCTAACTCATCAACCACCTTAAACCCTAGCAACAACCTAAAACCCTAGACATGATATCCTTATAAAGGAATCTGATTTCATGTCGATCCAATAGGATTACAATACAATTTCCTAGGTTCAATGCATCTAGACATATTCTATAACACGACACAAAAAGCACCGTTAAAGTGTCAGCACCGTCAAACAATCGGTGGATGGTAACTCATCACAAAATGTTGGTTGGTAACTCATCACAGAGTATTACTGGTTCATACAAAATACCGGTTGCCGGTTTGACAAAAATGAAGACTAGGAAATATGTGTTCTGCCACTTTGATCCTTCGTACTGCTTGAGGTTAACATACCTCATCAGACCGGTAAAAACATTCTGCAAAACACCGATAGTCTAAAGACTATAATACATCATACTGGTTGGAACAAATACTGGTTGAGCTTGAATTCATACATACAAAAGTGATCTCAATGCAAGTGTGTCTCCATCAATGGCAATCACAACATAATCATCAAAAATGCCAACATATAAATCCTCTTTTGAAGGTGTTGCTCATCCTAAGAAAAAATTAGGGGTTTTCATACATCTAATGATGGAAACCCTAATTTTTCACCAACACAGAGTCAAATATAGAGACATATATGGAAACTAAAATAGACTCCCATGAATATGAATAGATGTCTCCTCATAGTAGCAGTACCAATGCAGAAGACATGCCTTATGATCATCAACCACCTATTGATTATGGAATTATCTATGAAGACAAGGCAATAGATCCCAAATCCCGAAGGCATCATTTTGATACCAAAGCATACATGATATCAGTAGCACCCCACTCCAACAATGACAAGGACCTTTGCCTCATGTATCCACACTTGATAGATTGGAGGCAACAAGAACAACCACACATGGATTGGGTCAAAAATGATGAACCCATAACAGAATTCCTTGGTGTACGAGAAGGACTTCCTTATAGAGACCACAAGGCATGCTTCACATGACTTAGATAGAATGACATATTTTGAAGAAGCAAGCTCCTCTGATCCATAAACCCTTGAATAAGATCAAAATACAAACAAGAATAGACTAGAAGATCTGCCAATTGATCAAGAAATATCAGCATCATTGGTAGAAAATACAAAGGAAGTCAACATTAGGGATGCTGAAACTATACACAAAATTCACTTAGTGAAATCTCTAAACCCAGGATAAAAAGATAATTTTATCCAACTCTTCAAGCAAAGACTGATCAATTTTTCATGGTCATTTGTTGATATGCTAGGATTATATCCATAACTTATTCTACATCATCTGCCATTACTGCTACGAGCAAAACCATATAAGAAAAAGCTTTGAAGAATGCATCTACAAATCACTTTGCTAATGAAGGTAGAGTTACAAAAGCTACTAGATGCGGGTTTTATCAGGCCAATTGACTATGTAGAATGCATATCTAATTTGGTACCTATAACTAAACCCATTGTGGGCATCAAAATCTACACAAACTTTAGAGATGTAAATAAGGCATGCCCTAAAGATGACTTTCCACTCCTAAACATTGACATGATTATAGATTTGACTGCAGGGAATGAAATTTTATCACTCATGGATGGTTTCTCTGGGCATAACCAAATCAAAATTACACCAAAGGATCAACATAAAACAACATTCATCAATCCATAGGGAACATATTGTTGGAACATGATGTCTTTTGAGCTTAAGAACACTAGTGTCACTTATCAAAGACCTATGACAACATTGTTCCATGACATGATACATGATATCATGGAGGACTATTCTGATGATTTGTTGGCAAAATCCATGACCAGAGATAACCATCTTGATGTCCTTGCTAGAAATTTTGACAAGCTTGAGAAATACAATGTCAGACTAAACCCAAAAAAGTGTGTATTTGGAGTAACAGTTGGAAAAATCTTGGGTTTCATAGTCTCAAGTAGGGGTATTGAAGTATATCCCACTAAGGTAAAAGCTATTCTATAAATTCTTACACCATCTACACTAAAAAAATTGAGGTCTCTACAAGGAAGGTTACAATCAATCAGGTGCTTCATAGCAAAATTGGCAGATAAGTGCCAACCGTTTCAACACCTTCTCAAGAAAGGTGTAACTTTTAATGGATTGACCAATGGAAAGAAGTATTCCAAGCACTAAAATATTATATTTTGTGAACACTAGTCCTAGTACCTCCAACACCAGGCAAGCCATTGCTATTGTACATATCAACAACTAACTCATCTCTAGGTGCACCCTTGGCACAACATGATGACAATGGCAAAGAAATAGCTATCTATTATATCGGTAGAACTTTGGTAGGATATGAGATCAACTACACCTCTATAGAGAGAGCATGCCTAGCCATAATTTTTGCATCGCAAAAAATCAAACATTACATGCTTAGCCACAAGGTGCAACTTATTGCAAAGTTTGATCCACTCAAATATCTCCTGAACAAAGCTACACTAACAGGTAGACTAGCTAAATGGGTTATGATCCTAAGTGACTTAGATATTGAGTATGTCAATCGAAATGCCATCAAGGGACAAATAATAGCATATCAATTGGCAGAAGCACTTATACAAGACAATCAACCCTTGCTCATAGATTTCCCTGATGAGGCAGCATTTACATTAGCAACTTCTATAAAGTGGAAGCTATATTTTGATGGATCATATACAAACCATGGAGCAAGAGTTGGTATTCTCTTTGTCACTCCTCAGGGAAATTGAATTTTGAAAGCATATAGAATACGTTTCCCATGCACTAACAACATGGCTAAATATGAGGCCCTGCCTATAGGAATTCGCACTGCTATACAATGAAAAATATCAGACTTACATGTCTATGGAGATTCACAACTCATACTCAACCAATTTAATGATGACTATACCACTAAAGACGATAAGCTAATGCATTATAAAAGGATGGTGGATGACTTCAAGCAACATTTTAGTCACATTAGTTTTGAGAAAATCCCTAAACTACAAAAGAGAGCAATAGATGCAATGGAAATTATAAGATCTCTCCTTGAAATACTAAGAAATGTAACATAGTTTGAGTTCATGATAGAGCACTTGATGGTTCCAGCATATGAGATCCCCTCTTTAGAATATGTATGCGTGATAGTCAGTCTTGAGTCACCATGACATAATGACATATACGCATATCTTCATGAGCAATATATATCTCCTAATCTATCGTACAATCAATGCAAAACCCTCATATGTCAAGCATCTAGACATGGTCTCATAGAAGATACCCTATATAGAATAATTGTGGATGGTACACTTCTTTGATGTCTAGATTTTGAAGAAGCACAATTTTCCTTAAAAGAAGTGCATGCTGGGATCTGTAGCGCACATTCAAGTGGCCCAACACTAGATAAGAAAATCTTGCGCATGGGTTACTATTGTCCAACCATGGAGAAATATGCCTACAAATATGTCAAAAAATGCAAACAATGATAAATACATGGAGATATAATTCATGCATCGGCCCAAGATCTTTAAACCATCACATTACCATGGCCATTTTCACAATGGGGACTTGATCTAGTAGGGAAAATCAACCCTACTTCCTCCAATGGGAATAAGTTCATTTTTGCAGCAACAAAGTATTTTACCAAGTGGTTAGAGGCAATCCCTCTAACCTACACAACTGGAAAATAGATATAAAAGTTCATATTCAATTACATCATTTGCCGGTATAGAGTCTCGATGTGTATAGCGACAAACAATGGATGTCCTTTTAAGAACCAGATAGTACATGAATTATGTGATCAATTCCACATTTATCATTTCTTTTCAACTCCCTACTATCCTAAGAGTAACGACTAAGTAGAGGCAACAAATAAACCATTCTCAAAATTATCAAAAAATTTGTCAATGAAGCTGGAAGAGATTGGCACCTATAGTTGAATCCTGCACTCTGGGCTTACAAAAAAGGCATCTACATAGCTATAGGAGATACCCCCTATTCCTTGGTCTACAAATCATAAGCTATTATGCCTTTTGAAGTAGAATTTCCATCCTTGAGAGTCTCTTTGCAAGAGTTAGAATTAATACATGAAAAAAGACAAAGTGCACTCAACCACTTGCAAGGATATAAGAATATACTAAGAAGGGTTTACAATAAAAGAGTAAGGGTAAGGTTCTTTGAAGTAGGAGACCTAGTCTTGAAAGAAAATAAGAGAAATCTGGTAGAGTGAGAAAGACCAAGCAAGTTTGAACCTAACTGGCTAGGCCCGTATATAATAACAAAGGTTGTTGGAAATTGTTCATATCATCCGACAAAAATGGAGGGATATTCACTCTTTCAACCCATTAACAACATCCATCTCAAAAGTACTATGTCTAGTAGATAGGTGGTTTAAGTTTATGCATTTCATCTCACATTACATCACATATAGTTTCTTTCAAAGTTGCATCGCATTTACATTTACATAGCATTACATATAGTTGATTTTCATATTTAAGTCAATTAATCTTGCATGGCATTTGTACATATAGTTGCATCAATAAAACAAAGGTGATTGTGGGAATTGGTCAAACTGTTTCCATCTGAGCATTGCAAGGTTCATTTCATTTCTTAGATATTCACTTGTGAAGTTTCAGAAACTCAAAGTCGCTCATCTATAGCATCATTTTGTGGTTAAAATTTGTCTTTGGTTGGGTAGAGAGCTCATTGTTGTTCTTGTTATCTAAATCTATCAATTGCTATATCTTTCACACATTAATAAGTTTCTCTAAGTCATTATAGATACCTAGCTGATAATGTGACTAGTGAAAAATCTAAAATCCTACTTCAGCGCCATTGTAATTGTCATACCCATGTAGGTTTTATTACTTACAAGCCAATGAAAAATAAAGGATGCCTACAAATATATCAAAAAAAAACATGACAAAAATAAAAGAAAATAAATATCAATCAATGGATTAAATATCAAAAGCTTTCCTAGGGGGGAATACGAGTAACTCCTTCACTTTCAATAGTATAGACATCTACTAGAAATGGAGAAATATTCAAGAGATTACTATGATAATCTCATCGAGGCTATAAAAATTTGATGGCAATGAGGCTCTATCTAGGATGCTTTTGGAGTCAGGATAACTCACGTAGCTAGTCACGTAGGATTCTAAGGGTCATCAATAGTCATAAGAGTTAGAATAAATTCAAATGCATACATAGGCAATTGCAAACCAAAGTCTTAAGAGTCAGTGGAGAATTTGTTTGCGTCTTCATTTGCAAATCATAGTCACTTGGTGTGCTAGGTTGAGTTGTCTATGTTGGCAAGAGACACTGCATGAGTCATTAGTTGTTGTCATTGATGATAAATTAGGTCAGATGTTTCATCCATAGTGAATAATTTTCTCATACAGAAAGTTTAAGTGAAGATTTGGTTAAGTCCGACATGTTAGAACAGAGCATCCAACAAAGTTCAATAATTTGGTTGGCATTTCATTTAGTTGAATATTTTGTGTTGTGGAGAAATGGGAAGCTTCAAAGATATCTGAAGTACCTTATTCTATAATCTTAGCCTTTGGTGATAAGTGTTGTGCAAGTTTGAAGGTTTGGTACATCATTTTTGGGTAGAACAATGTAGTATGGACGACTTGTAGAGTTGATCATTGTGCAAAATTGATGGAGCTAATTTGGTGATTGTTTTTGTGTTCAAGGATGTTTAGCTGACATCTGGGAAGCATGTGGAAAACTCTTATTGGTCCACATATACATTAAATATCAAATTAAACCAATATGTTCATACACATTTGAGGAATATGGTAAATGCTCTTGAGCTTACATGTAGCCAATATGATTTGATGATGCAGATATATAAGGTCAATTGTTATGTTCATTTTGGATAGCGATGGTTATGAGAAAGGTGTTGAGAATCAATTGTGTGTAGTTTCATGTGCACAAGTTAGATATTTATGCTCCAAATTAATGCAAATCAATGGAATAGAGAAGAGTGAGATAAGTGTGGAGTATTTGATTAATGTATTTATCGGAACTATAATTTGGCATTTATCGATGCTATTGTTTAGTTCATGTACTTCAGTAATCTATTGTAATTCTTTTGTAAGATAGTAAGTATTTCTTGGGTTGTAGCCCTTGATATTTTGAGTATTGAGCTCTAGGCAATGTGTCTGAATGCATGTGCATTCCCCTTTGTAATATTTCTATACTTCTGCAGAGTATATTTATATTGTGGGTTCATCCCCACCGTGGTTTTTCCCTTAATCGAGTTTCCACATATAAAAATCTTGGCGTTATGGTGTTGTGGATATTTACTTTATGTGTTTGCATCTTTCTTTTGTTGATTTGCATTAAGTGCTTGAAGGATCAGTTTAATAAGGTTACAAATTGCAGAACATTGATTCACCCCCCTCTCAGTGTTCCTTGATTCTAACAATTGGTATCAGAGCCTATTTCCTCGAAAGAAGTCTAACAGCTTGAGAAAGATCCGAGAAGGTGTTTCAATGGATTCTGGTAGTCTTCAACATCAGCTTCTTATTGCACTAGATAATCTTGGTTGGTCCAAAATTGAAGTCTGAGAACTGCAAGGGAACCTTAAAATATGTTAAGAACATTCAATCATTGAAAGATCAATTGAATATGTCAAGAGAAAATAGAAAGGAAATTTGTGATAAGATGAAAGAGAAGGAAAGTAAATGCATGGAAGATTATCATCTCAATCAAGCTCTAAATGAGAAATCAGAAGAATGTCAGAAGCTTGCAAAATAAAATGTAGCCTTGAAGCATGAGGTGGAATCTATAGTGATGGGGTTGACAAAAGAGATTGAAGGAAGGAAGAAAAGTGAAGAGAATCTTTCTCAATTATTGAAAGATAAATCTAATGAATGTTGCAGACTTGATTGTGAGAATGGACAACTAAAGATTGACTTGCAAGAATCCATACATAATGAGGAAGAGTTTGGAAAGAAAATTCTTCTTCTTATATATGATCTTGAAGTTGCAAATGAGTACAAGGAGAAGTTCAAGATCAATTCATCCAAACCTAATGAGATGCTTGAAAGCCAAAAGGATGTTGATGACGGAAGAGGTCTTGGATTTGAGAAAGGTGAAAGCTCTGGTTTTGGTCAAAAGTTTGAACATCAGAAGAACAAAGTTAAAAGGTCTCTGGTAAGACAACCTAATGCTTAAAGATTCAATGGTCATTGTTTTGTTTGAAATAAATTTGGTCATAAGTCTATTCAATGCAGAAATAGAATAAATCACAATGGTCCATCTTTCTCTAGTCAATGTTTCAAATGCAATACATATGGATGTAAATTGAATGAATATAGAAGTAAGATGGATAACTTTCCAAATAGAAGAAATGTTAGATGTTATGTATGTCATAGGTTTGGGCATGTTGCTAATTAGTGCAAATCAAGAGGAAATCAAGGAAATTTTAGGCCTAGACAGGGAAATGTGGTGTGATACAATTGCAACAAATCTAGTCACATTGCAAGATTATGCATAAGAAAAAATGTGAATAAGAATGGTCCATCAAACAAAAGTAAGGATGTGCAAGAAGACAATAAAGGCAAAGAGAAAGGGGATGAGATTCATGATCAAATGAAGAAGAAATGGGTTAAGAAGAGTGATTCAGATGCAGGGAATGGATCCACACCTAGATCTGGTGTTGGAAATTCATCGAGGAAAATAATTAGGGCCTCTGGCCTAGGGGAGATTTCATGAAAATCCTATGCCCCCCTGTAGTAGGTGATACCTAAATCTGGCAGGTTGGAAATGCTATGTTAGGGTATTGCAAATGATTTGAGGTAATCCCTGGAAGTGTTTGAAGATCAATGAAGATCCATAGATGATTCTTTGTGAGTTGTATGTAGATGTTGAGTACCCAGAAGATTAGGGTAAAATGCATTTAATGCACCCTAAAATTTAGGTTTCAAGTGATAAAAGGAAATCTCTCACCTTCATTTTTCACTTTTCATTCGAGAGAACAAGAGGAGAGCACTCTGCCTGAATATTTTCCAAGGAAATGAAGCGTGAACAAGATTATCTATGTGAAACCCTAATTTGAGTAAGAAAGTATTTTTTGAACTTTTCATTTCAATATTTCTAAAGATGGATACCCCTCTGGTTGTTGATATCACCGAAAGGGGTCGAGTGATCTTCAAGAAACATCCATTCATTTCAGTCGAGGTAGACCCGTAGGGAGTTTTTTCATCTATTTCATACAATGTTTTTCATGTTTGAAGATATTAGGGTTTATATTTATGCGAAGCTTGAGGAATTAGGTGGCTCTCACTTGTTGAATCTCTACAATAATCAGCTGCTAGAGAAGAATTTCAGGCTCAAACCTGAATTCAAGGTACTGGAAGAGAAGAATTTTCTACAGTTTGTTAGATTTCCATAGTTTGATGAACCCAAGTGGGTCCGGTATGTGCTCAACAGGATGCACGATGAATTTATGTGGTTGAACAAGTCATTCAAGATCACTATGAGCATCATTAGAGCCATAATTGGTCTATGTTCAACCAATTATCTACCCACGTTCAAATCTATAAAGAACTAGATTTTCGTCAATGCAACTAGTTTGAAGTTTGATAAAAGGGCAATGACTATCAATGACATTCTTGAAGATGATGTAAGATTTTCTTCCATGGTCATTGGGTATAAGATCTATAGCTCCACCCGGGAGAACTTAGTATCCAAAAATGCTATCTACGTTGCATATGAGATGATTCAGGAAGACAAGAAGTATGATCTATGTGAATTACTCCAGATTGCACTAATGAAGAACCTTGCAAAGATCAAATAGGACAAAAAAAACACTTTCAAATATGGTACTTTACTCCTGTGTTTATTCTTTTTCTTCATGAATGAAATTATAGGAATAGGTCATGTCCAATGGGCATATGATAGACTGGTAGCTATCTAAATCAGAGAGATTCTTTATAGTATTGGAGATAGAAAAACCCAAAAAGCCACTATCTGAGGTTATTTCAAATAAATTCAAAGTGCAATGCAGGATAGGGAGAGGATCCCTACATCTATAGTTGAAAAGTACAAGGATACAATTTGCTTCATGGTTGACACAAACCAATGTCTAATGGAAGAAGTTGAGCCTACAACCATTTGGATCATGCACATGGGGTATGAGGTGGATGCATAAATTCTTGAGCTATATGCATAACATCTTCTGAAAAAACTGATAGATCCTTCGAAAGAGAGGTTTGGTACATTTGCTAAGAAGGATTTGAAATTTAATTCTCAATTCAAGAAGCTATAAATTCATAAGAAAGTGAGAAAGCTTATTGAAGCATATACAGAGAGCATTGGAATCTCTAAGGAAGTAGTTCAAGAGGTGAGGAAGAGGACTCAGGAAGCTAAGAAGCCTGTGAAGATTGAACCAATTGGCTTGGAAGCCATAGTTGCCAAGCCAAGGAAAGATAGAAGAATTGTACCCTCATCTAGTTCTGCTAAGCCAGTCAAAATTCAAGTTAAATCATCCGACAAGGGCGAGAAGAGAAAGAAAGAAAAGAGCACAAGATTTTATGTGACTGTAAAGGATGATGAGGAAACAGATTCCAATGAAGAGGTGAATAAAATGAAGACCAAGGGCACCAAAGCCACAAAATTCTCTAAGGACAAGCCCTTCGATGAAGGCCAATCCAGCAAGAAGGTGAAGATAGATCCCAAAAAGCCTGGTATGTCAGTTCATGAGGTTGAAGAGGCTATCATACAAGGTAATTTGAAATCTCTTTTATAATTCTATGAAAAGTTTGATGGTGTTTGGAAAAGAACTCTAGAAGAAGCCACCATAATTTTAACATTTTCAATACGTCTCTTGTAGAAATAATGTTAGAAATCCCAAAAAGCTTATATGACATTTTGAAATGAGAAGAAATATTGTTAAAGCAGAGGATGAAGGGCTAAAGGAATATGTAATAGTCAATATATGTCTGGTAATAGCAGTACAAGACATAAAGAGGATACTCAAAGAAGCCCAAAAGCACTTTAGAATAAAAACAAGAATTAATAAGATCATGATTGGGCAAATAGATGAGGTAATGAAGGATACAGAGAAAATTTTGAAGCCCATTTTGGAACAAAATCAATATGATGTTGTGCAGAAAGAGCAACCAAAAGATGATCAAGCTAATATTCTAGGAAAGGTAGAGGCAAATAAAGATAAGAAAAAAGATGAGTTGAATAAGGGTGGAGATGAAACTAGTAAAGATGATATGGGTGAGGATACACAAAATCCTCTGAATTAGCCTATGCACTCAATGCCATATATGGATAATCAAGCTCCAGTTGCTGATGCAGGTCTAAAAGATGTTAAGGCAGAAATAGATTTAGAGGAGAAAAATATTGAAGCAAGAGACACTGTAAAGGATGTCAAAGAGTTTATTGAGAAGGACAAGCAGATTTTTTATGATCCAATAGTATCCCAAGAGTCTATCAATCTGGAAACCCTCTCTCCTATTTAGAAACTGAAGTTAGCAACCCTTTCTTAGGCTAAGGCAAGAGAGGAAATTTTGAAGTCGCATATGGAGGATAGTGAACTATTAACTCTTGCATCTAGTGTACTTGAAAATATTATGCCTACTATATAAAGGACACCTCAAATTCTCCATCCGGACAACTTAGGAACATTATTAACTCTATGAGGACTTATTTTTAATCCTTAGAGAAGTCAACAGAGATTAAGGTCCAAAATAAGTTTAATGATAATAAATTTAGTGGATTGAAGAATATGATTTCTCATGATAGAAGCTTGTTAGACTCATATATAAAAGGTATTTGAGATGTCTTATGGGAAGGTGGAAATGTCTATGTTTTTTTTGTCTCATTAAAAATTTGTTGAAAGCATTGGGAAGAAAATAAAGGAATGTGAAAAATAATTAGATGATATCTCTCAGGCATTTGATTTGTTCTCTCTTTGGCCAGTCAAGAAGCTCGGGTCATTTCTCTACTTTATAGGGATAAGGTTGTTGGGAGAGTTAATGAACTTCAAATTCATATTACCCCCAAGTTAGACACAATGCTGAGTGCCCTAAAGGAAGAAGAGGATGCCATGGCTGCAAATGAACCCTCAGATCTTCAATCAGTAGAGATGTAGGATTTTTGTTAAGTGGTCTCATATTAGTTCTAGAGTGTCTCAAGAAGGGTTGGGATAGCCATCTGAGCTCATTAAAAACTATTTTTGTAGATATCTTCAGGTTCATATAAAACTATAAGGCCCATATGTACATAAGTATATAGAGTTTTGTTTTGAATTTTTTTAGCATCAAGATCCCTACCTTTGCCATTGATGTTAAAGGGGGAGTGTAGGAAAGTGAAAATTGTTGTATTTATCTCAGGGGGAGTTCCAGAATTTTGAGTTTTGCAATGTAAATATGTTGGTACTAATTACGACACCTAGTCATTTTTCACGAAGTGTTGTCATGAATGCCAAAGGGGGAGATTGTTGGCAAGAGACACTACACAAGTCATCATTTGTTGTTATTGATGGAAAATTAGGTCATATTTTTCATCCATAGTGAATAATTTTCTCATACTGGATGTTTAAGTGAATATTTGGTTAAGTCCAAAAGGTTAGAACAGAGCATCCGACAAAGTTCAATATTTTGGTTGGCATTTAATTTTAGTTGAATATTTTATGTTGCAAAGAAATGGGAAGCTTGATAGATGTCTGAAGTACCTTATTCTATGATCTTAGCCTCCGGTGACAAGTGTTGTGCAAGTTTGTGTTAGACAGTTCAAATAATCGGAAGACAACTGAGGGGGGGGTGAATCAGTTGTCATAGATTACCGAAACCATGAGCAATTTAAACTTAATACCGAAACCCAAAACATTAATATCATAATAAAAATTAAACCAATTAAGCATAAACAATAATCACAGAATATATAACATCCACATGACACCAAGATTTATACATGGAAAACCCGATAGAGGGAAAAACCACGGTGGGAAGCCTACCCACAGTCAGATAATACTTCTGCAGTAAGTATGTGAATTATAATTGAGGGGCCTGCACTTGCAGGAAGGCCAATAGTCTAGAGCACACTGCTCATCACAAAATGAGCCTCACTGAATACATAGAAATCCATACTACAATCGGGAGAAGTGTTGAACTGCAAAAGATAGCATCTATTATGCCTAAGTACAGTTTCGGTTAAGCTCAATACCAGAGGACTAAATCCTCTTACATAAAACCAATTCGATCTCCAATGATTGACCAACTCCTCTACCTGAATGATATTATATTATTCACACATTACATTCCTTGACCATGACCTCTAACAAATAACCATGATGATCTACAATGAGATCTTACATCTATATATACAAACCCTTGACCATAAATAATTAGGTCGACTACTAGACAATAAACCAATTACATAATTACAAACCATGTCAGCCTAAGACCAAACAAATAATATCCAACACATAAGACATCCCAGAAAAACATCAATAGGTCCTATCCACATGTTACATCAAAGTCGGTCCATAACCTAGATCAACCATGACCAAGTATAGGTCCACACGCTACAACGATGATCTCCATCTACCAAGTCTCGAACATGATCATCAACAACATCCTGAAAATCCACCAAAAGCTGCACCAACACCACTTATGAAATTCATCAAAGATCTCCACCAAAAGCTCTACCGATGAAACCCTCGCCAGAACCAAAAACTAAGCTTCTAAGCAAGCAGGATAGCATCTCATCACCAACCCAAAACCAACTAACCAAATATGAGCACGAGTATCATGAACAAACCAATTCCCTCACCAAACTATACCGGATCATGTCGGATCCAAGTTAACCAAAAACCACTCAACCTACTGGGACCAGAAGGGTGTCAAGAAAGCATCCAAACAACTAGTGTTGGCATCAATAACAAAACATCAATGAAACACATAATAAATTCCACCAAATGACCAACAGTTTGAAGTTTTGATACATCATTTTTTGGTAGAACAATGTAGTGTGGCCGACTTGAATAGTTGTGTTAGGTCCCAAAGACAACTGAGAGGGGGGGTGAATCAGTTGTCAAATGAATTTAAACCAAAAACAACTTAATCAACTTTCTGCTTAATACCGGTGAAACAGTTTGTTATACCGGTGGATAGTTTTATCAGATAATTGCAATACCGGTAAAGATTAATGCATGAAACAAAAAGACAAAGTCATCCACAACACATAACACCAATGTTTGTACATGGAAACCCTGTAAGGAGAAAAACCATGGTGGGAAACCTTACCCACAATTAGATGATACTGTTGCAAATAGTAAGTGTATACAAATGGGGTCTGCACATGCAGAAAGGTCAAGTGCCTAGAGCTCACTGCTCAAACACAAAATGGGAGTCACACTAACTACAATTGGATGGTTAAATCCAATAAGAATGTACTGCTCAAAATAGCATCTTCATATGCTAGATTCAGTACCAGTGTAGTTTTGATTATCTTCACAAAAACCCTCCTTTAACCTTCAAATGATGTCTGCGTGTATAGCTCTGCCTATTCTCGCATATACCTTCACACAATCCTTTTTCACATTCCATATTTGATCTTACAAATAAGATCTTACATTTATACCATACCCCAAGACCAATTTTAGTAGGTCGGCTCTAAAGGATAATACAATAGAATCATTTTACAAATAAAATAATATATGATGCAATAACCGATTCAACATGTCGGCTTGATGCATTTACAACAATAATAAATCATCTTCATAGCATGTCGTGCTGATCTGGAAAAGATAAACCTGCCACTGTAACCTGGACCTATTTGTCGGTAACAACAAATATGCAAATACGAATATGCCAATTAACAAACCTTCAATACAAAGTGTCCAAACGATGTCTTCGACATAATCATGTGATTTCCATATCATTCCAAGTGTCGGTGATCATTATATCCTGTCAGTGTACCAGATACCGGTGACTATCAATAAGTCATTAGTTTGTCGGTGAATGTTGTTGATTCTCCAAAGTGCCAGAGTTGATAAGTGTTTGGTAGGTGTTGACATCAATGACAAAACCATACCAAAATACCAACAAGTTGATCATTGTGAGGAATTGATGGAGCGAATTTTGGGATTGTTTTTGTATTCAAGGATGTTTAGCTGACATCTGGGAAGCATGTGGACAACTCTTATTGGTCCGCATATGCATTGATCAGATTCAACCGACTGTTCATACACGTTTGAGGAATATGGTAAATTCTCTTGAGTGAACATGTTGCAGATATATAGGGTCAATTATTATGATCATTTTAGATATTGGTGGTTCTGAGGATTGTGTTGAAAATCAATTATGAGTAGTTTCATGTGCGCAAGTCAAAAATTTGTGCTTCAGATTAATGCAGATCAATGCAACAAATCACAGTGAGAAAAGTGTGGAGTATATGATAAATGTACTTAACGGAAACTATAATTTGGCATTTGTAAATTATATTGTTTAGTTCATGTAGTTTAGTAATCTATTGTAATTATTTTGTAAGGTAGTGAGTCTTCCTTGGGTTGTAGCCCTTCATATTTTGAGCAGTGAGCTCTAGGTAGTGTGTCTGAATGTATGTGCATTCCCCTTTGTAATATTTCTATACTTCTGTAGAGTATATTTATATTGTGGGTTCATCCCCACCATGGTTTTTCCCTTAACTGGGTTTCCACATATAAAAATCTTGGTGTTATGGTGTTACGAATATTTACTTTATGTGTTTGCATCTTTCTTTTGTTAATTTGCATTAAGTGCTTGAAGGATAAGTTTAATAAGGTTAAAAATTGCAAAACACTAATTCACCCCCCCTCTTAGTGTTTCTTGATTATAATAGTCTAAAGGTTGTTGAGGACAAAATGAGTCCTTTTCTCCGACATGTTCTACAACCCTAGATTTATCAGTATTTGACAAGATGAACAAGTCACACGAGTGTGTCCTTGTTCAAATAAAAGATGCAATTTCATTTATCATTCTACTCATAATGTGTTAGTCATCATCATGAAGAAATAGGCATAGTTCATCTATTGCATTGTCTGAGTTGTCAAACAGGGGGCAGGTCCTAAAAAACATAAAAAAACATAAATATGATCCTGAAAAAATCATTAAAAAACATCAAATATGACCTTGGAAAAACTCCAAAATCTAGTAACATCAGAAATTCAAAAATCCAAAAATATTGAAATAGAACAAAATCCAAAAACATCGGACAGAAAATAATCATCAAAAACATTCAAAAAAGGTCCTAAAAAAGCACTAAAAATTAAAAAACCAACAAAAATATTGTGATAAAACGTCTCACAGAGATCAAACACTTGAGTAGATATCCAGTAAACACTTCGCATGAAGTCAACAAAGGATCAAGATAACTTATCAATCATATCAACCAACCATATCAATCATTCATCATCTTGTCTTAAATAGGGAAGGTTACACTCGAAATTAGACAGATTGGTCTTAAATGGGGTATTCAATCTTTGAGATCAAACACTATCAACCATCACATCGAACAATCAAAGAAAAGGCACATATCAGTATGGCTGCTAGATTTTTCATCCTAGTTAATCTTTATCTTTTATCAATTGGCGACATGTTATGTTCCAATGCTACTGAAGGATGTCCACAAGTGACTACAGGAGCCAAGATGGTCTAAGATCTTTTTCTTTGTTTTCTGTTTGTGGTGTGAACCGATGAAGTTCTAGGGCAATAGTACTTTGGGTGTCTGTGTTGGTACGTTCATTTGGCAAGTATCTTATGTAAAAATGAAGTCAAGAATAACTATGCTTGTGGCTATTGCACATACCTCAACCCTTAGCACTACACCCATAATGGAGGGGTTCACTCCTTGCTTACAACATGTTTGTTTTTGAAAGGGGATATCAATTACACTTTGGTTCCTTATACTTTGGTGTACAAAGCTCCATTGAAACATAATAAGGTTCAATGATGATTATGTTACACTTAAAAATAAAGGCACAAGAAGTCATGTTTATATCTTTCCCAATCTCTTTATCTCATCTAAATTCCATTTCAAATGATTTCCTCGCATCAACTATTCTATCCATCAATCAATTATATTTCCTAACATTCTTCACTTTCATAATATTTTATCAATTTTTTGTCTTATACAAGATGTATCCTTCCTGAAACTAGACATTGTCATATATCTATGTCCTATACAGGATGTGTCCTTCCTAAAACTAGACACGATCATCTATCTTCATCTTGTACAAGATGTATCCTTCCTGAAACCATATGTTTTGATCATCTTTTCCTTATACAAGATGTGTCCTTCCTGGTACCAAACTTGATCTTTATCCAATCATTCCAATTGATCCAATCAATCCTATCAATCCAATCAATTTGATCAACTAACCATTCCTCTATCTCTCATATCTCTCATCTAACATTTTTCTTCTTTTGAGAGATTATGCATTCCTTAAATGCACAAACAGTCTCTCAAGGGGACATCCTACCTCCATCTCTCGACATACTCGGGCAAGAAAAAAAATTCATTTTCTTTGAAAAAACGTTGTTCTGATATTGTCTCAAAGAGGGGCAAATGTAAACACCTAATATTGTCTCATCACTAACACACTAATTATTCATCTTTATTAGTTAAATAATTCTTCAATCATTTAATTAAGTTAATTCTTATTCTTCTAAATTAATTCAATCATCACATTTTCATCATTGCTAATTATTCAATTTCTCCTCAATCAATTAATCATTTAACCTTCTCCTCTTTATATTAATTAAATAATTTATTATTTAATTAATTTGAAATTAATATCTTTAATTAAATAATCTTTATTATTTAATTAAATTAAATTTCCAAGTTCTTATAATTAAATAATTTCTTTAAATTATTTAATAAACTAATTCATTCTTTACTAATTAAAAAATTCAAAATTCAAATTCCCCAAATTCTAATTTCATTGAATTTCAATAAATGTGCATTTCAATTTCATGATTTCAAAAATCCAAATTCAAACCAAATGTAAATCAAATGCAATTTCAAATCAATTTCCTATAGTGCATGTCAAAATCCTAACTGACACTGACTTTTGGCCTGACTAGGCAATCTATTCAGACAACTTCACAATCAATTCAGTAGTCTCCTTAGCTAACTCCTCAATCACCTTTTTCAACTCCAAATCAACTTTTTGGAATAGATCAATCAATTCGGTTATCTCTTCAATCAACTCAGTTCATTGATCAATCTATTCATTCATCTGATCAATCAATCCACTTAACTCATCAATCAAATAATTTAATCTCTCAATCAATTTTGTCTCAAGCAATCTCAGCCATTGATCAATTTTGTTCTTGAATCAATATTGACCGTCCATTTCTCTCATCCAAAATCTATAAATTCATCTTCATTCTCCCAATTTCAATAATCACAAACTTTGAATTCTTGTGTCATAATGCAAGTTAGTAGCACAATACTGCGAGCCATCATACCACAAGAAGTATAAGAGCAATGGAAGTTATGAATCAAATCAACAAAAGGGGGGTTTAGATTAATTACCTTATGTTTTTTTTATTTCCTTTCTATTTCATTGTCATTATGGAATTCAATTTATTAGTTGGATTTTCATGATTTCCCTTATTCTAATTAGCCTTGTTTTTGATGATTTTTTTTATAATACACAAACATATGATGAACAAGATAAGCATTACCAAACAACAACCATCAACCATACAATAAAAAGCCAATTTTCTATAGACCAACAACCAACTGAGCACAAAGAAAAACCAATTTTGAAGGGCATCTAAAATCCTATACAAGTAGCTAAATGACAACAAGCCAATAGACAAACAACAACAAGAAAGAAACCAAAGAGATGGAAACAGTACCACCCTTGGAGCCTTCCTGGCCACCACTCACACCCTTAACAATGGATTGAGAGACATGGTTATGCTAAGAAAGACCTCTTTTCCTTCTTTGCACAACCATCCAAGAAATATCATCCTCCAAAGCTAAAGAGAAATGGGAGGTAGGAGAACAAGCTTCCAAGATCTCTAAAGGTAGAGAGATTAGAGCAATAACCATGGCCCAATCTTCATTCTTGCATGCCACAATAGGCTCTAGAGGCAAATTTGATTTCACTCATTGCTCAATAGGACCATCAAGAATCACAAAATTAGCAACATCTTTTGAAATAGATTCCTCATCCCTAGATTCATCCTCAAAATTATAAAACTATACCATAGTAAGATCCTCACAAAGAGCATTTTTCCATCATATCGCATCACTATGATGAATTTTTTAACAATTTGTCTCTGAGTGATCAATAGAAAACATCTCCTAAAGAAAAAAGGAAGGCCCTCATAATCAAGAATCTAAGACCATGTTCTATCCCCAACAATCAAGAAGACCTCTCCAAGAAAATATTTTGAAATATCAATATCCACAAACATGCAAGAAAAAGTACAGGATGATGATATATTAGAGAAGAAGCATCAACTATAACAAACCTACCAATAAATTTTTTAATAGATTTAGATCAAGTCTTATCCCAAAACTAAAGAGGCAAATTAGGAAGTATGACCCAAGTACAAAAAACACTAATAGATTCAAAAATAGGGTTGATGAAAGGGAACCAAGGCCTTAGAGAAAGAGAGAGCTTACCCCACAACCAAACACCACCTATCAACACCTAAGCCCTGTCATCCTCAGATTGAACAGACGCCACATAAAAACCCTTAGCAAAAGGATCAAGTTTGATCTTGTCCTCAATAATAGGCCCCAAGACTCCAAAATCCATTTTCTCAAATTTAGAAGGGAATGCCATAAACCATTGAACCTAAAAAGAAGAAAAGCACGAGAGAAATATTATTTTCTCTCCAACACCTCCTATCCACAAATAATATTAGGGGCAAAAGAAGAAGAACATGAGAGTTTTTTCTTATGGGAGGAGAGAGCAAGAGAAAAATAAGGGTTCATACCACCAGAATAACTAACCACCATAGCATAGAAAAGAGACATTGGGAAAGAGGCAAGAGAAATCCACACACAATGAACCTAACCTAAAGGTAAAAAAATTGTCACAACAAGGATGCCACCATTTCTAGGTAGTGAACCAATATGAGACAAACCAACAAGATTCAATTATGGAAAACCAATAACGAGTGATGAACAAATAGCAAACAAAAAACTAGTAGCAAAAAATGAGCCAATAGTAGACAATGAACCAACAACAAAACATATAAGAGTTTCATAAAAGAGTAGGAGAGTCATTTCAAAAAAAATGCCAACTATAATTACTCTTTTTTATTGTTGATACTTGTAATATTTTGTAATTATATTTCTCTTTCCTCTAGACATCCCTTGTGATTCATTTCATTTTCATCATCATGCATAGTACTTATACACATACCTCCATATAGAACCCTTTGTAGGATTTTAAATCTTTTAAACATTTCTAGTTATTAAAATAAATTTCACTTAGGCTAGCACACACTTCAAAATATTACGGTGTATTTCAACCCCATATCTTTCTACAAGAGCATACAATCTAAAATGTGCAATCACTGTGAAAACTAGTATATGAAAATGGTTAGACCAAGAAAAAATGAAGCTCTTGAATTGAAGGGATGTTGTCACTTGTTCCAACTCACTATCATAGAAGTTTGGTGACAATAACAATTTCTTGTTTTAAACTATAGAGGCCTCTTTTTATATATTTATATAACTCGTCCTTTTGTATCAAGTTAATACCATACACTATAGGTTTCATATAAGTTATAAAATCACTAGCATGTCTATAATCAGTTGTAAAACATGCATACATTTATTTTCTAGACTTGAGCCACTGTTTTCAACCTCTTTAACTTTAAATTTTGAATCAAGAATGCACCTTCTTGCTTATTTTCATTACAATACCTTATCTTAGTTCAATTATAGAGCTCCACACTTATATTATTTTGGTATTTAAAAAATAAAAACAAGGGTGTTGACATTGTATACAAACAACTCATAGGTAGCTTAAAAAATAAGCAACAAAACAAGGTGTTGACCCTATACAAACTTAGGTCAAACAAGTCGTTAATATGAGTGTAGTGCCCCTCCCTGATTCACCTTTCTCTTATGCATTAATAGACTTTATGGACTTATCTTAGACTCTTTTATGATTCTTTTGATTGATACTTATGGCTCAATTATATTTTGGATGCTCTATTATGATGATGGACATATGTTGGTTATTTGTGAGGACTCGTTATATGTTTTGAAGGTTTACACTTGCTTATGATGATATCATGTTATTTGCTAACCCTACTCCATGCTTCATGGGATATGTTGATGATTATTGATGATGTCATGATTGCCATGATTGTATTATCATTGTATTCATGAAAGAGATGATGTCATACCACTCATTTATGAGCATGGTGTGATGTTGCAATTCTCTTTCACATGTCTGATTATTTCATGTTATATGTTGTTGTATAGATGTTGGTGTTGTGCAGGTATGCTGGTACTAGACATCAACTCCACTTGGTTTCATAGGTCTAAGCATGCCTTTAATTACAATGGCAAGTTGATCGGAGGTGACATGAGACCCTATCACACACTCTAGGCTTAGTTGGCACCTTGTCAGTTCTAGAGTCTTGGTTAGAGCTGCCTCGTTGGTTTTTATGTGGCTATTAATTAAATTATTAACTAATTGATTTGTTTAGTTTATTAATATTTAAATTAATTTGGTTTCTATTAATATAAATATAAATATAATTAATATTATGTTGAGGCTTTCTATTTGATTGGGCATTTATATTATTTGTGCATTTGATTTATTTAATTTATTGGTTATTGGCTTATTTGATTATTTATTTAATTGGTTATTTTATTAATTGTTATTTTCACTTATTTGTCTTATTGTTTATTTACCTGCCCTTCTTCCTTATTGGTTTAATTAATTATTTACCTCTTTTTATTTATTTGATTTATTGTTTATTTTACTTACCCTTTTCTCCTATTGGTTGATTTGGGGAAATAATATTATTTAATAATATCTTTACCTTGATTTTTGAAATGGTTGGTAAGGTTTATTCTTAATTTTATTTATTTTTTATTTTGGTGTGATGAGGTATGGTTTTGGGAGGATTAATTTAAATATGGATTTTTTATTATGCCTAAGGGTTCTTCTAGCTAGAGAATTTTATTGAATTTTTGGTTTTATCTTGTATGGATTTTCTGCAAACATTGGAGGATTGAAGCTGGGATTTGGAATTACTTGGTGACTTCAGTATTCTTCTTCGATTTTTCAGAGACCTTTCTTCAACTCACCAGGTTGGTGATTCTGGTCCATCTTATGCATTTCCTTGGGAAAGATTGTTTGTTAAAGATTGTTTGGATTTTGGAATTGCTTGGTGATTCCCAAATGTGTTACCATTTTGTTGGGATTTTGTATGTGGAGTCTGGGTTGAATTATGTCCTAAGCCATCAAATGAAAGTTTTTGGTCCTTGGTTTTTCTTGTCTTTATACTATTGCCTTGTTTCTTTGATTGTAATGTTTAAGTTTCATTATGTTCGAAGTTGGAGATTCGTTCGTAGTGTTTTCCAAACTTGGTCATAAATTTTGTCTTGCATCTAAGATGATTTTATCTCACTGTCGCATATGTGCTATTCTGATTAGCAAATGTGTCAAACTATTCCATTTATGTGCTTGTTAATTGTTTGTATGCACTATCATATACCATGCATATGCCACTATAATGAGTGTATGCACCAGACTATGCATCATATGCTCCATACAGTTTGTCAAATGTTCTATTTGGTTTGTTAAAAGTGCCATTCTAGTTAATAAAAGAACTATTCTATCAAGTATATGCTCTATTGTATTTTGTAAAAGCGTCAGAGTTTTGATAAAATGTGCTATAGTTCTAAAAAAAAGTGTTGTTCCGTTGTCTTACTGTTCTGGTTATTTTTGTCTCAAATTTTTGAGTTTGTGCCTTCACCAAAGGCTTGATTTTGATTGTTTTGGTGATTTTCGGTGTTGTACTCCTAGATTTCATTTTTTATGGAATTGTAATGTTGATTATTTGATTTTATTGTGGTTTCTAAGGGAGGTTGATTATTTGTAGTGACTGCCAGATTGTTGCATTTAATGATATTGTGCATATTGATTTGTTGGGATCATCATTTGGTTGTGCCTAGATATTTATTTACTTGGAATATCATGTTGAATTAATTACTTTGTTGAGACTATCAATTCCATGTTATATCATTATTACATGAAGTTGGCATTTGCAAATGAATTTATTGTGATTTAGATCAATTTGGATATTGGAACCTTTGGGTTTTATTTTATGAGATTCTTGAGAATCCATGTGTCTTTGTTGTATTGATGTGTTACCATGGGTTTATGGTGCAGGAGCACCCTTCCAAGCTCTCCCTCCTTTTTTTGTTGGTGTTATGCTTTTTATAAAGCCATTGTACATAAAATAATGAGCCATGTGCTCATAGGTCCTAGTTAGGGTCCTAGTGGAGATCTTAGGGGTCATAAGTCAAGATTGGTTTTCTTGAAAATGGAGGGTAAGTGTGTCTTTGTGGTGTTTAGGGGTCCTTTATAACATGGTGGTGTCCTTAGGTTGGCCCAATGTGGGTTTAAGAGTCATGAAAAGCAACAATGAGAAAGTTGCTCAAAAGTTGCAAAAGTTGCATGACAACTTTTAAAAGTTGTCAAGCAACTTTTCCACCAGGAGGTCAAAATCCTTAGTTTGGCATGGAAAACCCTAATATGGGCACAAAGATTGAGGCCAAGGTGGTATAATTATTTTTAAACCCTAAATGAATGGGTTGGATGTCAGAGATTGTACGGCCCAAGCAAGAAGAGCTTGACTGTGACTGTTTGTTGGTTACCAGTCAGATTGAATGAAGTTATCGGGCAAGCAAATGGATTGAATTGCATGCAAAGCTATGTGAAATGTCTTCTATGGTGTAAATACTTTCATTATGAGTGATTATTTTAGGTTTTTGTTTACCTGTTGAGTGTGTTTATAAATAGTTTGTAATTTGCATTCTCACTGTCCAGTTTTGGACTGGTTGGGCAAATGAAGTCATAACTCCATTCCCCATTGTGGAATCACCATGAAACCATGGGGGATGAGAGTAGAGACATTGTATCATATTTCCATGCAAGAAGGGCCCTTAAAAATGTAGGAAGGCCAAGCAAAGACCCACTCCTAGGCGAGACTGGACAGTGCCAGGTTAGGAAAGGTCAAATTGCAGAGGTCTTGGAGACCAAGGTTGGTCAGAGGAGAGTGTACCCTTTGGAGGAAGTGTAGAGGAGTGTGTGAAGCATCACTGGTGTGAAGGAGGAGCCTCCACCAATCCAAACAAGGTGGCTAGAATACAAAAATTTCACTATGACCCAGGTAGGCCCTAAAAACCCTCACAAAAACCCTTGAAAACCTTAAAATCCACCTAGGACAGTGTACAGACACTTGGAGGCCTAAAACCTAGAAAATCCTTGAGTGCTTTCCAAATGAATGGTAGTCCATTTTGGGAGTTAGGGTTGTTTGTGCATCATTTGTGAGAGGGATCCCTAGAAGACCGGTTAGGAGGCCTAATTGGTCCTAATCCTTGTAGCCCTTTTTGAAGGCAAAAACACAAAAAGGTGAAATCGGTAAGGGGTTGAAGGCTTGAAACCTCTTGGGGGCACATGAATGGGTGGAAAGACCATGAAATAGACCTGTTATAACCTTTCTAAGACCTTGGAAGGTGTGGAACAAGCCTAGCCCTTATTAGCCATAGTAAGGGGTTTTGAGTCTCATGAGTAGGTGAGACCTTAGGAGCAGCATAACAACTCATTGGTGGGTGGATTGGGTAAGGTCAGGGGATTCCTCAAGCAAAGGAAGTCCTAGAGACCCTAGGGTGTGAGGAGAACACCAAGTGATCCAAGGAAAGGATCCAAGAGCATAGACTAGGCTAGTCTATCCCAAACCCCAACCCATCAGTTTAGGAACATGTTAGGGGGAGTGGCTTCCAAGTGGGTTCTAGGGCCCTCAAGTGGCTATCACGGAATCTAATTAGAAATTTCCTTTAATCAAGTGCTTAATTAAATTGATTTAGGGGTTTGGATAGATCTCACATTAAATAAGATAATCTTTGATGCCCCACTCAATATCTAGCATGCTAGTTCAAGCGCAGGATGAGATTGGAAAGTCCTGGAATAGAAATACTATACTCCCTTGTCTTCATGAGAGGTTGAGTTGGTTTCACATGGGTGTCACTTGGGTACCAGGGTCAAGAGAGACTACCAAGAAAACCCTTGTTGATGGGCATCAGGGTTTGACCATCAAGGAAACCCTTGTTGATAGCATGTGATGACACTCTTTCCCTACATGTGTCCTACTACCTTAGCCTTTATTTGATGGTTGCTTCTTGTGGGTTTTTCAGTGATTTATGATTACACCTTGTTGAGTATTTTGTTCATTGCTTTGATGTTGATCTTATTGAGAGTTAGTCTTTTGTTATGTTCCTTGGAGGTTAGGTGTCAACCTAGTTTAGAGTGTGTGTGTGTGGGACCTTTTTTTATTCTATGAAGCATAGGGGGGTTGACCTTTTTGGTTCCACATGGTCAAGTGGTTTGATGTCTTCTTCCATTGGGATTCTTTGTTTTTGGTTTTTCTTGTGTGTATTGTTGATTCTTCATCTGTTCAGATTATGCTTGGATTCTTGGAGCAGATATGTTCAATGTTCTTGGTTGAAAGACTACATTATATCATGTATTTTGGATATCTATCTTTTAATTAGGAACTATGATTCATTATGGGAATAGAAGTTGTATATTGGGTGATTTCCTTGTAATGGTGTAATATGTAATTAGGATGGTTGTTCTTGTAGTTAGAGATTATAATTCCTTGTTGGAATAAATGATGGATTATTGTAATGTACATATTTGTAGTATTTATGACATGAAATTATGTTATTATGTTAGATGCTTATGTGGAAGTCTATATTAAGAAATGGATTGTTTATCTTTGGATTGATGGTGTTATCTTGTTGTTGGAAGTAATGATTAGGAAAATTTTGATTTGGTACATTAAAATGAATTTAGTTTTGATATGATTTGGATTCATGAATAAATGATGATGTGGACTTTGAATATATGTTGATAAGTTGAGATTCATGTATGCGTAATGATGAAGTTAATGGTTATCTTCCTAAGTATCTTAGTTGAAATGGATGTTAAAAATAATGAAGGAATCATGTGGTAGAGTGAATAGATAATGTTCATATCTTGATGCTATGTTTTATTAAGTAGTGACATTGAGATACCCTAGAGAATGTAAATCTATTGGATGTTATTTTATGTGATCTGAGTTAATTATGCTTGTGTAATTATGTTCATATGATAATGTGAAGTTAATCTACGTGTTGTAATTGTTCTTTTTTAAAAAATTACTCCATTTTCTTGGTTAGTTGGTTATATTCTCTAAGCTATTTTGGTGGGCATTATGTTAGCTCAAAACAATAGGTGTTTAATTTAGTACTTCACCCAAACTTAGGGACAATAATTCCTAATTGAGAAGCTAAAAAACCCCACTATATTGGTCCATTTATATTATCAACTTGAGGACACACAACTTGAAATAGGACATCACAATATGTGCACTAAGATCTTGAAGGAACAATTCTATCCTAATCTCAAGCAAATGAAATGTTGAATAAGACTACATATAAAAATAACATGCTCCTAGATTATAACACAGGAAAATTGCATCAAATTCTACTATCAAAATATGAACTTATCTAATCTATGTAGAAACAACTATTCTTCTTTATCGTGGCTGGAGGAACAGACAACAAATGACAGTTCAGTGGTTGTAGGAGTAAACAACAAGTAATATAATAAAACAGATTTAAACAACCCTGGAACAATAAATTTCATAAAATAAATGCACAGAATCCTCACCAAGTGGGCCCCCTTGAGTGATTCCTATGAATTATGAACTACATCAGAGATTAGCTATAAATTTCCCATGATCACATTAAGCACCATAATCTACTCTTGAACAAAAAATCTACTTCTTTATTTCATAATCAACTTAATAGTACAATGAAAAACTCTAATCATAATAATAAGTATGTTAGGAAACTCTGAGGAAGATTATATAACATTTATCTTCATAACAGATTCCCAAAATAGTCGCTCCACTCTTACTATCTAGGAGGAGGATTTTATTTATAAAATAAAGTCTAAGAACACTAAGAGAAACATGACTATGTTCTGACCTTAAACTCCTTAGCAACCTTTCCTATATTTTCTCTAACATAAGGCATGGGAATTAATACAAGACATTAAGAGATCATGATTGATCTTGTGGGTTCTTCAATAGCCTTGAACAACTAGTGTCCAAGTTGTAACATTATTTGACCTTTTCTTGCCTTGCTGTCCAATCCCATCCATGTTGCCATGTTGCTGATAACTAACCCTTTTTTATCATAAGTGTCTTCTTGCATAACTGCATCACCAGGGTTAGTACAATGACATCTATTTACATTCATGATTTATCATTGTAATGCATTCAATATTATCCAAAGATAAGGTTAATATTTATATTTTCATTCACAAATCTTGTTGTATCGTCATAACAAAAGGTCTCATACTATAGACAACATGACTGGTATATAGACTCAAAAAGGAAATTAATGTATATGTCATATCATCCTAACAATAGGTATATAAAGTCTTAGGCATCATAAAATCACTGCAAATAAGAACAAAAACTAAGACTCATCATTCTCCCCAACTGAAGGTCAAAATATTTTTGATTCTCCTTCTAGGTGAGCAACCTAAAATCTGCAACAAAAGTTTATCCCCTTGTTTTAACAATTGGACTCCAGTAAAACCCTTGATCCTTCTTAAATTTATCCCATATGTCCTTCTCTTGTTCCACATCATAGTATTGAAGTTCCTCCCACTGTGGCACAAACCACCACAAAATAGGTGGATGGAAGATGAGTGGAATCCATTTTTCCCATTGAGTCCATCCTAAATGAATATAGGTGGCTGCCCTTCTGAGTGTTGCATGATAATTCTGGAGTGAATGAGGTTCTATCCTTTTTAGGTCCTCAAGCAACTATTTCCACCTCCGAGCCAAGTGTCCATATACTATCCATGCCTCTGTTTCTGCCATTTTCTCATACTCGTTGTAAGCCTCTTCTCTCAATGCTAATACTTTCCCTTTTAAATCAGACTTAGAGGTCAATTGGTTCCACCTATAATAAATTTAATTAGGGTCTCCTTCTTATGTTCTTAATGGCAGTGGAATGATTTTTTCCATATCCAAATATTCCCTAGCTTGCTTGCTTCTACTGTTTTCATTCGAAATATATGAAATAAATGCCCTAATATGAATGTCTCCAATTACAAGCAATGGATTCCATTATGGTGTGCAAGGAATGGAATAGTTGTGGAGATAAAATTTACATAATATTTTTTTCTGTTGAGGAGATGATGTGCTATAAGCATTCATAAATTCTTGAGGAGTCAACAAAGATGAATGCAGCCTAGACATTTCCCTTCTTAGCTTATATGAAAGATGCATGTCTTTTCAATACAAAGAATACACTCTAGGAGGAGGTCTACATTTAAGAATTTATGGAACCAACATTGATATATTATCTATTCTATCCTCTAATCTATTTATTTCTGCATCATTTTCCTTAATTTTACCCTTAAGCAGTTCTTCTTCTTTTTTTTCCATGGCTCCTCCTTCCTTTCTAATAGTCTCCATAAATCAAGTGCAACTGAAACCCAAGAAAATGGAGGTGGTTTATGTGTACTTGCCACAATTTTCATTCTCTGCTCCTCCCGATTGACCTTTTCTAATACCTCAACTAAATTCTCCATTCCTGGTGCAATAGTTTCCTTCTAAGTCGGGGGTTCTCCACTATGTCGATGTTGAAGTTCAGGGGGGTCTTCTATATTCAGGTTAACTCAAATCTCTCCAAAATGGATTGATGCTTCCTCTTCTGCAACTTCTTCTTCACCCATCACTGTATCTCGTGTCACATTTTCTGTCATAAACTGTGATACATTCTAAACCATTTCTTCTATTGTATATTGTGCTACATCTTCCAAATCCTCCTCTTTTGGTTTTTCCTCTGATTCTTCTTCTGAAACTTCCTTAGACTAAGATGTGTCCTCTAGTTCTTCCTGAGACGTCTCTTGATGTTTACTTCCTTCCTCTTTAGAGGAAGAAGATGGAGATGAAGTCTATATTTCAGGGGAATTCCTTTGGGGAAGTTTTTCCTCCTCTTCTTCTAAACTTTGAATGTAAATCTTCTCTTCCCCAATAATTTTTCTCTTAAATTTCTTCTTTAACCTATGATTGCTTCTAGTAGGACGTTTACTAGTAATGGGCTTCTCAACTTGCTTTCGCTCCTGACCAATTTGCCTTGTTTTTACACCTAATGTGCTTATTTTTTGAGTTTCTACAAGGAGTTCAGACTCCTTTACTTTCTACTTCCTAGATATAGGCATCTTTGATGTAGGTTTCTTTGAAGTACAACCGGGAAGCTTAGCCTTCTTTCTCTCTTTTTCCATTGTTTCTTGTGCTTGTTTCCCCTTTCTACCCCTAGTGTCTATTCATTCTTGTGCTATAGAAGCTTCTTCTGCATTCTAAGCAAAACTCTCTTCCTCATTCAAAAATACTTCACTAGGAACATTAGCTGCCCTAGAGGATGAAGCACCTACAACTTCTTGAGAACTAGGAATTTTTCTTAATGGCTAAGCTCTGGATATATCTAGAAAATCTATCCACTACATTCTAGGGTTTGTTTCAACTAGGATTTGTTCAATCAATAACTGGATTAAACAATGATGATAAATAGACTAAAGATTACCTTTCTGAACTTGAGAGCCATATGTTTTAACATATTGTGAGGAAATTGGGAACATTCATCTATCGTCCATGCCTTAAATAACTAAGAAGCTTAAAATGCATAGAATGCATATGTGATTGTCGTACTTCACAAGTGAGATACATAATGACATACATTACCCTATGGGATGACAGAGGTGGTAAGGATAACTGACTTATCCCTTGATGAGTAACATGCATTGGACAGTCACAATGTTCAGTAAACTAAGCTCAGGCTGACCTAGCATCCTTAGTCTGATGAAATGGTTCTCTAGTGCAAGGCAAACCCTTGATTTGTGAAATTTGTTCCTCTATGATAGGAACTCTCAAACCTCTGACTACTACTTGGTGATCTTTTAGTGATTGGGTAACCTCATCATTAGCATGTAGCTTAAGAAAATAATCAAGCCAATCATATCCTCTAAAAACTGGCTCACAATCTGGGTCCTGTAAGAGTAGGGTGTGATCTATAGGTTCATGGAAAATTGGAGGACCCCCCATTTCACTTCTTTTTAGAAACAAACACAAAATTCTCTATAAAACCCTAGTATGATACTAAGATTCAAATGTTAAGTTCCCTTCTTCCTCGAGTTTCAAGAACAGGATAAGTATGACACAACTTCTTAGAATGGTAATCATAACACAAGAAACAAGGAGTTGGTTATAACAAGCATAATAAAGTGTCAAATCATGCAGTATTCATTTAAATTTTTAAAATTTGATTGAAAGAAAATGACTAGTTTGACATAAGGTTTCCAAAAAAATGACTCAAGGAACCAACCCAAGTTGATATAATAACTAAAGTTTTTGCCAAATTATACTGACAATGCCAACCTCATATTATCATATTCTCCCCCCAACTAAAATGATACGAAGGTGTCCACTCATGCAAAACTGTAAAAAAATATGAATGAATTTATAAATATGTGTATCGATGAAATGACAAGAAATTATGAAGCAAAAATTATAATCATGAAGAAAAAAATAAATTACTTACGTGAGCATATAAAAGATTTCAGTGCGCTGGTGTGATTTTTGGCACATGCCTAGAAGAAGAGTTGAAGTGTTCAATATTTAATTATGATAATGAAACTGATAATGGAAGGTAAGAAAGATGAGCGGAGTGGAAGTGACATGGAGTGGTACAGAGAAAATAAGTTCATGTGGACATGGAGTATTTATTATGATTACCTGACATTTGTTATACTGGTGGTGAACCCAAAGGATCACTAGCAGTTGTTGTAGGAGAAACAAAAGTGTTGAATTATGCCTTAGTGAGAGGCTTGTGATGAAGGCGAAAATGATGACCGTTAACTAAAATTCTGAATTTTGTATTGTCAATAGTAGCCAATTTCACTGCACAATTGGAATAAACTTCTTCAATTTCATATAGGCCAAGCCACTAAGTCTGTATTTTTCCAAGATTATCCTTGTATCTAGAATCATACAATAGATCCCAATCTCCTACATGGAATTGTTTGGTTTTAATATATCTATCATGTCATTTGATACGTTGTTGTTGCATTGGGGATGAATGTTGCAGAGTTGATTTGCATTGTTCATCCAATGCATTGAGCTATAAAATCTTTTCTTGTTGTGCTTCTGATAGATCTAATCCTAATTGCAAGACAGTTTTAAGAGTTTCATGTTCAAACTGAATAGGCTTGACTGCCAATTTTCCATAAACTAATTCAAAAGGGGAAATCCTGTAGTGGTTTGCCAGGATGTTCTATAAACCTATATTGCTTCTAGTAAGAAATTTTCCCACTCTTTTTTGTGAGTGACTACTATTTTTATTAAGATGGCCTCAATCTCCCTATTAGTGACTTCCACTTGCCCATTGGCCTATGGGTGATTGAAGTGGACTTCTTATGTCTAATATTGTATTCTTCTTCCACTGTTGTGATCAAATTAGATGTAAATTAAGCACCTTGATCGGTAACAATTTCTCTAGGGACCCCATACCTTGTAAAAATATCTTCATACAAGAATTCAGCAACCTTATTGTCTCTGGCATGCTTCATAGCTCTGACCTCTACCCATTTGGTAAGATAGTCAATGTAGACTAGTATATATGACTTCCCATTAGAAGGTGGGTCAATGGGGCCTATAAATTCCATTCCCCATTTGTCAAATGGTGTAACCACAACCTAAGGATACAAAATTATTTCATCTGATCTGATTGGACACATCATTCTTTGACATATATCACATTTTATTATATACTATATAGCATCCTTATGTAGGGTAGGCCATTACAAACCTATGTTAAGAATTTTCATAGTTGTCCTTTTGGCAACAAAGTGGCCTCCACAAGGTTCATCATGGTAAGAATGTAGAATATCATATGTCTCATCCTCTCTAATACATCTTCTCATGACACTATTTGGTCATGTATAAAACAAACATCCAGAGACCCAAGTATATGGGAAAAAAAAATCAATGAGGATCATTTTTTCTTTTGGGGAAAAATAGGCAAGTGCCTTACCAGTAACCAAATAATTAGCTATTAGCATACCATGGTGTATGAATAGTAATAGAAAATAGATGCTCATTTGGAAAAGAGTCATCAATGAGAGGCTCCTTGGACTAATGGGTAAGTCTAGATAAGAAATCAGCCACCACATTTTCTTTACCTGGTTTGTTAATGATTATTATATCAAATTCCTGCATTAGAAGTAATCATCTAGCAAGCCTTCTTGAAATAGCTGGCTTATTCATGAGATACTTGTTGGTTGTGTGGTTTGTATAAACATACACTTGGTACCCTATTATATAATATCTAAATTTATTAAGGCCATATATTACTACCAACACCTCTTTTTTTGTCACAGTGTAGTTCAACTCAACTCCTTGGAGATTCTTGTTGATATAGTAGAGCACATTTTCAATGGTTCCATATTTTTGTGCCAAGACTGCTCCAACTGTATAATCAGAAGCATCCGTGTAAATATAGAATAGAAGATTCCACTTAGGACCCTGGAGGACAGGTGCTTGAGTAAGGACCATCTTGAGATCCTGAAAGGCTTTGTCACATGTTGGAGACCATTGAAAATCCACATCTTGAAGTAACATACCATACAAAGGACTTGCTATTGTGCTGACGTTTTTAACAAATCTTCTATAATATCCAACATGACCTAGAAAACTCCATACATCTTTCTATTTAGTGGGGACTAGAAGATTTTTTATTGTCTCAATCTTAGCAGGATCTACTTGAATTCCTTTGGCTAAGATGTAGTGTCCCAATACCACCCCTTCTTGTATCATTAGAAAGCATTTTTAACTGTTAAATGAAATCTTATGATCCTGACACCTCTGCAATACTTTGGACAAGTTATCAAGTGCTTCTTGGAAATCATCTCCATAAGTTGTGAAATCATCAATGTAGATCTCCATGCAATTGTGTGAAATGTTTGCAAAGATGCTCAACATTGCCCTTTGAAAGGTTGTCGAAGCATTACATAAACCAAATGGAAGAATAGAGTAGGCATATGTGCCCCATGGATAGGTAAAAGTGGTTTTATCATGGTCCTTTGGTGCTATTTGAATCTAATTGTAGCCACTAAAACCATCAAGGAATGAAAAATACTTCTTACCTGCTAGGGAATCTAAAAGTTGATCAATGAAGGGTAGTGGAAAATTATATTTCTTTATAGCTTTATTTAATTCCCTATAAGCCACACATACTCTCATCTTTCTTTTTTTCTTGGGAACAATCACCAAAGGTGAAAGCCATTTACTATCTAAAATGGGGTAAATAAATCCAGCATCTAATAATTTTTGTAACTCAACTTTGACAATTTCCTAAAGAGTTGGATTGACTCTTTGTTGTGGCTGCCTTATTGGCTTGGAATGCTCTTGTATGTATATCCTATGAGTACATAGTTTAGTGTCCAAACCTACCATATCGGTATAGTCACAAGAAAATGTAGATTTATTCTCTTTCAATAGATTTGTTAGAGAATTCTCTTGTTGTACAGAGAAATTATTATTGATAATGAGTTTTTTCTGAAGGACTATTTCTATTTTGTTAGTGATGTCTTTCATGGAGGCTACACTTACACAGGGTAATTTAATTTCATGTGGTAGTAATGTATGGAGTATTGTTGGTGTGATCAAACCAATATTAGATAATAGCATTTGTAATGGACATATAGAATTTGTTGAAGTACCTTCTCCTAAAGCTTTTGGACCATATGTATTATCCAATATTTGTGTCAAAAATTGATCTTCATCCTATAACTATAGAAGAGGAATTATATTAAGCATAATTAAACTCATGAAAAAAAAATCATTTTCTTCTAGTTCATCACCTACATCTAGATAAACAAGTTCATCTGACTCCTTATGTGGTTGAGATAGAGGATAAAGTGTTAACCTATTTTTGCTATCACCATTAGAGATAGTCATATCTCTTGATCTGCATCCTATATAAGCATTTGTAGTATCCAGCCATTATCTTCCCAAAATTATAGGATATCCTCCTAGGGTATCTTTAGGAGATAGAATCATGAAATCAATTGGATATTCCCATGAGTCAAGAGCTACTAGAATATCTTCCATCATACCATCTGGCTTGACAATGGAACTATTTGCCAATTGAAGGACAATATGTGTAGGTCTTATATTTGTTAGGTTCATATGTTGCATGATATCTTTTATCATGACATTAATAGAAAGTCCCAAATCAATGAGGGCATTTTGAACTGTAACTCCATTTATTATTATTGCAACTACTAGGCTACCAAGGTTTAAATATTTAGGCATAATGACCTTCCCCAGCATTATATCCGCTAGCTTACCCATTACATGCACTATTGTGGGATCCTTCTTCTTTATTCTTGTCTTCCTTAGGTATTATTCTCTGATAGCTTTACTATATATGGGAACATCTTTAATCTCTTGAAATAAAGGTATCTTAACACAAACATGCTTAAGTTGATCTAGGAAATCAAAGGCTAGATTAGATAGTTGCTTTGGCTGAGCTAGTCTTTGACGGAATGGAGGTTCTGGACTCTTAGGATCTTCATTCTGTAAGGCACTACTGGATTATATATGTTCCTCATCTTCATTTGAAAATTATGTTATAACTGGAGTAACAGGAGGAGGTAGTGTTTTTCTTGACCGAAGGTGTACGTCACTAATACTAACTTCATATTTAGGGTATTGACTAAACTCTACATAACAAGCTAGTTGTTGTTGTTATGGCCTATTATTGGGATTAGGAGCAGGTTAGGCTAGTAATTAGGTAGGCCTTGGTGGTACATTAGTAGGTGCAAGTGGCATAATGGTTGGCTGACTAGTAGGTTGATTAGGTTGGAGATATCCAGTGGGTTTATTAGGCCATTGTTGGCCTCTCCATGGTTGATTATGTTGCCAACTTGTTTGTTGTGGTTTTTGATTTCCTAGGGGTGGTTTTTATTGACCTTGAGGACCAGACCAAGAGTTTGGTTGATAATTCCATGGTTGAGAACCATAGTTACCAAGATTTGGTGGATATTGCGGTTGCCCCTGATTATTGGGTATATAATAGTATGGAGCATTGAAAGATAAAGGATCAGGTGGCATACTTTGTCTTGGAATCCATGGATTTTGTTGAGCTACATAGAATATTTGGCCTTCATCACCCTCTAGTGGGTGAAATTTTGTTGATTGGATTTTTTGTCAATGCTCACCAAATTTTTGCATCTATAATCTCTCTTCTTCTGTCTACAATGAGGATAGAATTCAGCCAGCATTGCCTTTGTTTCCTTGTGCTTTTGTTTTGCCTGAAGAGTATCTATTTATGTGGCAATGTTGTTAATAATATCCTATTGGAAATCTTTCAGAAAATTAGTCAATTTTGTTCTGGACACACTAGAGTTAGACTTGTTTGATGTATATTGGTATCTTCTTGGCTTCTTCAATGCATCT
Source organism: Cryptomeria japonica (assembly GCF_030272615.1). NCBI lineage: Eukaryota > Viridiplantae > Streptophyta > Pinopsida > Cupressales > Cupressaceae > Cryptomeria > Cryptomeria japonica. Next base: position 529,448,946 of record NC_081405.1, read on the forward strand.
CTAGAATATTTTTGACAAAGTTGTTGTATATCATTCCTAGTTGCTTGAGTAATATCTCCACCTGCCATGAGATTCAGTGCCTCTATACATTCTTCATTGATGCCCCTCAAGAAGACCAGCTCCTGAGAGTTTGCACTTAACTAATTATGCTTTGATTTCTTTAGGCTGAAGAAAAACCTTTTTATATAATCTTCCAGAGATTCCTCATCTTTTTGCTACATATGAAATATATCATCTCCTCTCATATCACTTCCTCCACAGTATTCCTTATATTTATTAAGGAACTTTTCCTTCATAGTGTCCCAATTAGCTAAAGAAACTTCTTCTAAAGACATAAACCAACAAAGGAGAGAATCCTTCAAGGTAGAAGGAAACAACTTAAGTCTATGTTAATCTTTGGTATAGTCATAACTTTGGTATAACACATAAAACTCAAAATGAAAGGTGTATGGATCTTCAATAATAAGGCCATAAAAATGAGGAAGGGAAATAGGAGGAATATTCTTCAAATTAGCTTTGGCTCTTTGTGCTGGAATATGAAACTTGAAGGTAAGGTCATGAGGTGGGGCTGGATTATTACCACCACCTCCACCACCTAGGCTTGCCATATTGCCTTGATAAACTACCGATGCAGAAAAAGGGTTTTCTTCAAAAGGTGGCTCTAGTGGAAGTATGAGGTTGTCTAGGCCATTATGATCTAGGTTTGTAAAAAGTTGTGCAAAAGGATTAATTTATATCTCAATGCTCTGGTCTTCAGCTTGATATTCTTCAAGTTGATTGCGGTTAGGAAGGAATCTCCCAAGGGGATCTCTTCTTCTATGCATGAAAGTATATTAATACTGACATTAATGCTACATGAATGACAAATGTGGAATAACTCAATCTATCTAAAGAGGAAAAAATACTACTGATAACAATGATTGAAAAATAAAATCCTATACTCCTATAAAATCTCAGTTTGACACCATCCTTGGCAATGACACCAAAAATGTTAGCTCAAAACAATAGGTGTTTAATTTAGTACTTCACTCAAACTTATGGACGAGAATTCCTAATTGAGAAGCTATCAAACCCCACTATCTTGGTCCATTTATATTATCAACTCGAGGACATATAGCTTGAAATGAGATAGCACAATATGTGCACTAAGAGCTTGAAGGAACAATTCTATCCTAATCTTAAGCAAATGAAATGTTGAACAAGACTGCATAAAGAAATAGCATGCTCCTAGATTATAACACAGGCGAATTGTATCAACTTCTACTATCAAAATATGAACTTATCTAATCTATACAAGATCAACTATTCTGCTATGTCGTGCTTGTAGGAACAGACAGCAAATGACAATTCAGTGGCTGTAGGAGAAGACAACGAGTAGTATAACAAAACATATTTAAACAACTCTAGAAAAATAAAGTTCATAAAACAAATGCAAAAAATCCTCACAAAGTGGGCCCCCTTGAGTGATTCCTCTAAATTATGAACTACAACAAAGATTAACTATAAAGCTCCCATGATCACATTAAGCACCATAATTTTCTCTCGAACAAAAAATCTACTTCTTTATTTCAAAATCAGCTTAATAGTACAATGAAAAACTCTAATCATAATAATAACTAACTATGTTAGGAAAATCTAAGGAAGATTATATAACATTTATCTTCATAACAAATTCCCAAAATAGTCACTCCACTCCTACTATCTAGGAGGAGGCTTTTATTTAGAATATAAATCTAAGAAGACTAAGAGAAATAGGACTTTGTTTTGACCTTAAACACCTTAGCAACCTTTCCTACATTTTCTCTAACATAAGGCATGGGCATTAATACAAGACATTAATAGCTCATGACTGATCTTGTGGGTTATTCAATAGTCTTGAACAGTTGGTGTCCAAGTTGTAACATTTTTTTACCCTTTCTTGCTTTCTTGTCCAATCCCATCCACATTGCCATGTTGCTGATAACTAACTCTATTTTATCATAAGAGTTTTCTTGTGTACTTGCATCACCAGGGTTAGTAAAATAACATCTACTCACATTCATGATTTATCATTGCAACCCATTCATTATCATCTAAAGATAAGGTTAATATTTATATTTGCATTCATAAATCTTGTTGTACTATCATAACAAAAGGTCTCAAACTACGAACAACATGACTGGTATATAGACTTAAAAAGACAATTGAAGTATATATCATATCATCCTAATAGTAGGTATATAAATTCTTAGGCATCATAAAATGACTACAAATAAGAACAGAAACTAAGACTCATCACATTACAAGGAGGCTAAATAGACCAACTAGCAATATAGCTAGGAACCCAAATCAAGAGTGGGAAGATATTTCACCCACAACTCGAGGAAGAGTTTGGGGGGGGAGAGTCTAGTCGATACTACTATTAGGAACATCATTACAAGTGGGATCAAGGGGGAAATATGCTTAGAGGGTTTATCAACACATCGAGTAGACTTTTGACTAATGAACAAAGTTTGTTGCATAATGGGAGAAATGGGGGTAAAAACAATAGAGCTAAAGGAGGCCTCATCAGTAACAAGAGGGGGAGTAGGATCTAGGGGAACAGAGGAGGCCACAATAGCAATAAGATGCACAACCTCATCCCAAAAGGAGTCACCATTAGCATGTGAAGATTCATCGGAATTGAAAGCCTTGACAGCCAAATGATCACCATTAGCATCCTTTCACCTAGTAGTAACACCTTTGCGATGCAAGAGAGAACAATTTGTAGCTAAGTGACCAATTGAGAAGCATCTATGAACAATCCACACTTATACCGTTATACCAATAATCTATTATTGTTTTTTGTATACTTATGCTTCAAATTTTTATTGAAAAAAAATAAATAAGATATTAATTCAGCAATACACTAAGGTTTATACACTAGAAATTAGTTTAATTTTACTTTGCATTAGTATATTTATATTTAATAAAACATAAACTCAAGATCGTTATATTTTTACAACCTATTTCAATTATTTTTAAAAGTTTTGAAAAAATTCTATTTTTTAATGTTTTGTATCATAATTGTAAATACCTAAAATCATCTCTCAATGAAATTTGCTAAGTCTTATCATCATTTTCAAATTAATTAAATAAATTTATTCAATTAATATTCCTTATATACTTCTTCTAACATTAATTAAATAATAATTTTAATTAATTCATATGAATCATTTTTCTTGCATCAATTAGGTAAATCATGGTATTTTATTTAATTAATTAATCTTTATTCTAAAGTTAAACCCTAATAAGTACATTTTTTTAATTAAAATTGACCATGCACATTATAAAAATTAAATAAATGATTCTATTTATTTAATTCCATTTTTTGATTGCATACGCTAAGATCAATTAATTAACTAATTAATTATTTACACTAATCAAATTATGAGTAATTTAATAAATATTAGTTATTATCCTAATGAATGTTGTATCACAACTACCCCATATATCCATAAAACCCTCATATAAAATCTTAGCCATCTATTTTATCATAGAAAATGTACACCCTTCATATTCCCCCATGTGATTACTCAAACATGTGAGAAGACACACATGCCATATCACTCTTTACCATTGTCTTTCTCACATATGTGTAAGAAGGTTTAACCTCCACCATTTTATTAAAAGAAGATAAACCTAGCCCTTCAAATCCTCTGAATCCTAGTCCTCTCCAAGTGCACCAATCACACGGTGCCATTTGGAGGTTTCCCTTCCTCCAAATCCCTCATGCAGCCCTAACCATTAATCTCAAGATCAAATCTCAACCATTGGTTCTCTACCCTTGCAAGCTATAAATGAAGCCTCTTAGAGGCCAGTTTCAAAATCATATATTGATAAAAATGCTATGATTTTTTTATTGAGAGCAACCACATATCCTCCATCATTAGATCTAAAACCTTGAGGACAAATACAGGCAAGTGTACCAAAAAGGTGTTGGTGTGCTCAACCTCTTCTAGCTCAAATGTGCAAGGGAAGCAAGGTATTAAATTCTCTCCTTGTGTTTGATTCTTTCTTTGCTCATTTCTTTGTTTCTTTCCTTCTTCACAATAATTTTCTAGAAGAAATTAAAAAATTTAAATCTAATTTATATTTCAAAATTAGGGTGAATGGTAAATTATGATCGTAAAATAAACAATGGAACTAATAATAACACCCCTTGAATAGTGTTACAACAAGGACTAGAATAAATGGCTCCACATCTTAGTTTTATGGGAATACTAGTACTAGATTCCTTTGTTTAATTTATTAGCATTGTAAAGTATATCCACATACAATTTTGTCCTCAAATAGACCTCACCTCGGCATTCTGTCTCTTAGTGCCTGATATCTGCTTTGATTATGCTCACACCTTTATGAAACCTACATTTTCAACTCCCCTTTTGTCTCCTATCCAAATCCGAGTCTTGATTACCAAGACCACGGTGCTAGGGAACCATGGTCCTAGCTTAGGAAAAAGGTGCCCCACCACCTTGCTCCTTTTAATCAAGACCCAAATTTTCTCGCATCAATGGTCACTTCAAGTGGGTGAGAATTTAGGTCTCATGTTGTACTTCTCTAGAAATTCAAATATTTTTTGGATGGTTAAGTATAAAAAAAGGCCTACCCCTCTCATTTAAAGTCTATGAAGTCTAATCCTAAGTTGGATCTCTCTCTCAATTACACTCTAGAAAATTCAAGTGAGCAAGAAATCAAGCATTTGTCAAGCATTGAAGGAGAGGGTAAGTCAAGTTCAAGCATTCAAGATGGCATCCATGATCAAACTTCCATGAAGACATTCTACATAACATCCTAAACCCATTTGTGAGAATTCAAGCAAGCTTCATAAAGGTATCAACTTCAATTACAAGCATTTAATTTCACATCTAGTCTTTCCCTCAAATGGAAAGCATCTTGTTGCAATTCAATTCTATTTCCATTTCAATTATCATCAATTTCAAGGTTTATTCCTGAACCAAGGTTTTACCCAAGTTAAACCCCTACTACAACCCTTTTTCTTTGTCTCTATGTGCAAGATATTGATTCAAGAGTTGTGATTGAAGATTTCAATAGAATAGATGATGATGAATAGGTTCAGTTTTTACAAGAGTAAACAACAGAGGACCAAGGTGACCTACCACCTTGGTCCCAAGAATTTTGCTTAATATTCCAACAATTGATCATATGTGTCTCCCTAATTTGAAAAATAGCCCACTTGTTGGTCTAGAAGTTAGAGGAACAGGGCGACCTACCATCTTGGTCCTAACAATTTAGCCCAAGTTTTCAGCTACAGATTCTGATTCGCTTCTTTGTCTCATATCTCTATCTGTGACTTTGTCTGACATCTAGAACATTTTGTTAAATACTATTTTACTCCAATTCTCTATTTCCTTGCCCTAAAACTTTGCGATTCACATCCAATTTTAACTCCAAAAGGGGAGACAATAAACAAGTAAATCTAATAAGTGTTTCAACCCTTTTCTCTAATTGAGTTGTGGCTAGATTTATTGGATTTACCCCCCTTTCAATGTTTTTGTTAATGTGGTGAAATTAGTGGTTTTATTATCTTAATTGGTGAAACACTAAATTTTCCCCACCACAATTACATTTTGGTAAACCCAACATGCCTCATGCTTATTTTTGAATTTTATTCTTAGATCTGATTTGTGTCTATTTAAACATTCATATTTGCACTCATAGATCATATATGCAATTTAATTACATAAATTTAGAGGTTAAATTCATATATGCAAAGGTACTATCTTTGTCTCATTATTTTATTACTTCTTTTCAACAATTGGGTAGTTCTTTGATTCTACAATTTTAAAATAACATTGATCTTAAGATTATTTTGACTAATTTTATTCATTGTAAGCAAGGAGTTAAAGAAAAAGTGACTGATTTAATTGGTAGATATAAGCATTTGCATTCACAAATTGCTTATCATGTGCCTAATCATGATGTTCAAAGAATTTTTATTATTAATTTATAAAAGGATATTACAGATAAGCTTCAATTTTCTAAGTTTACTTCTATGCAATTGTGGGCAGTGCTTCATAATTATCAACTTCAAGTGACTCAATTTGAATCATCCTCTTCAATGGCTCTGGTTCATAACAATGAGAGTGCTCAACAATAATTTATGAAGTTCAAACACAACAAAGGTTTCATCAAGATAAATGGCAACATCAACACTCAAGTGGTAGCCATGACACTAGGTGTGGTCCCACTATCCAAATACTTTAGAAAGGAATTAACTCCTCTTTATGAGTCTTTGCATAGTATAATGTACATTCTAAACCAATTGTACATTCTGATGAATACTAAGAGGGGGGGTGAATTAGTATACCAATAAATACTGTACTTAAACACTTTAATAGTCTAGCAGTAAACCGGTAAAATAATTTAGCAAACAAACTGGTTAACACACATGCAAACCAAATAGAAAATAATGCATTCACCCACAGAAGAACAATCACCATAGCACAAGAGATTTTGACGTGGAAACCCAAATGGGAAAAACCACGGTGAGATGAAACTCACAAGTAACTATCTGCAGAACAGTAACCAGACCGGTTAAGGTCAGATCGGTTAAGGTCATACAATGTTCTTTACCAGAACAGATCCTATTAGGAATCACAATCTCTGTTAGGAGATAAGTCCGATTAAAGACTACCTTGTGAGAGGATTTCAGATCCATAGATGTGAACCACCTTGTTAGAGGATTTACAAAGGCTTTTCTGGGCCTACCCGGTTAAGGGTTTCTAACTTGTCAAAGATGTGAGTAATCAACAAGTGAATGATCTAGAAAATGGCACAGTCTGCTTGATTAGACCCATTATAGCTCATAGCTAATGTATTTCAACATTACTTCAGTCTTCAGTAACTCCTTACTTTGTTACAACTCACAGACTTGATCTTCTCAGTTAAGATCGCACGTTCAAGAGGTTTTTCAACCACTACAAAACCTAATAGCTATACTCGCATACTCTCTCTTACTCAAAACCTTAAACATGACATCCTTAAAAGGAATTTGATTTCATGTCGGTCCAATAGGATTTCATTACAAGTTCGTAGGTTCATTGTATCTGGACATATTTGATAACACGGCACAAAAACACCATCAAAGTGTCGGTGGATGGTAACTCATCACAAAAATATACTGGTTGGTAACTCATCATGAAGTATTACCAGTTTGTCCAACTTTTTGGTTACCGGTTGGTGACTCAAAGTAATACCGGTTCAAACAGATTTCCGGTTGACAAAACTTGAAGACTGGAAAAAGATAACTGCCGCTTGTGGCTCCTTTGCTCCGCTCCGCATGAGATCCTTAAACCACTTAATCTCTCTATGCCGCTTGGGTCTTTATACCGCTTGAGATCAGTAATACACTTTCTGCATAACAACAGTAGTCTAAAGACTACAACATGATACCGGTGGAACAATTACCGGTTGAGCATAATTCATACATTCTCAAAGTGATCTCATAGCAAGTGAGTGTCCATCAATGACAATCACAACATAATCATCAAAATGCCAACACATTCTAACCCATTTCTAGCTTCCCATGACCCTAAATATTTTTGTCAATATCATCGTTAATCAGGCCATGAGACTAAGAAATGTTACCAGTTCGGGAATAAGATTCAAGACTTTATTGATAACAATACTATATTTGTAGCTGGTGTGAATAATGAATGGAATAATTCCATATCTCATCCTAGCCAAAAGCTCCAAATATTCACCAATCCATTGCCTTGTCATTCTACCATTGTTGTTGAGACTAAGCCACTTGCCTTTTCCCTAATGACCTTGGTGTAGAATCTAATAATATTGTGAACCTCATTAACAAACCTAAACCTACAAAAGACCTATGCATTACCTTTAATCCTAGTGAGACTATTGTTGCACCTAATGGCTCATTATATATTACAATGAGGATCAAATACACTTGTGTGAGGGATGCTCATTGATCTGGTATGTATGGTGAATGTGATTACTAAAGAACATATTTTTACTCAACAATTGCATCAAGTAACATATGATAAATCTGATATTATGGTTAATGTGTGTGATGATTTTTCTTTCTCTACTATTGGTTCTATTACTATTCCCATTAAGGTTGGTACTAAGTTATTAGATGTCACCCTTGTTAATATCCTACATTGAATCAATTTCATGTGAAGTTGGGACATCCTTGGCTCTCTTCTATAAAATCTATCCCTTCTACAATTTAAAAATACTTGAAATTTCCCCATAATGGCATTATTATCATGATTAATCATAGCCTTTACCAACCCACAATGAAATGTGGAAATTTAACTCTTGATTACTTTTGGCCTAAAGAACCTAAGCCCTTAAAGCCTTGAAATGACATTCTTTTCTTATCTTATCGGAAAAGGAAATATGAGATGATAATGGTCTTGAGTGAACCTAGAGACCCTACACCCATGGATATTCGTCTTCCTCATAATGAACTTGTTCTTCTTCCTAATCCTTTTATCCTCCTACATATGCCACAATCCCACCTCCTATGTCCTATAAAGGAAAGCACTTGGAATCATGTCTCTCTCAATGTATTGAGGTTTCTTTTGTGCTTCCCCCTATAAGAGAAGAAAAGAAGCCTATGTCAATTGATCCTTAAACTTCACAAGTCTTGACTTAAACTAAAAGGAATCATTGTGTGAGATAACACCGATGAAGACATTGTGCTAAGGCTCATGAGCTTGCTTCTCAAACTATTTCCTCCCTAAAGACACCAAGTTTTGACATGATCTCATTTCTCTAGCCTTCATATAACCAAAGGGAGGAAGTTCAACTCAAATCACCTAAGTTCAAAATTCTCAAGAAAAATGATTGTTCAACTTCTTTTGTATTAAATATCCTATTATGATCAATTTAGATGATAATATGGATGATGATAATGTTTTTAATGCTAACATTGATAATCCTAATATTTCTAATGATATGTACAAGCTTGTTAAGATTAATCATGAGTTATCTAAACACTTTTTTCAAAAGCATTAACCCTAGCTCCTAGTGACAAACAAAATGATTCATCATTAGAGTATGGTCCTTGTTTGGAACTTATAGTATCTCTATCTACCATTCTCGATATGGATCCTCTTGTATCTTGTCTTCCATCCCTAAACAATGTTAAGGAAGATTGATAGGCAAATGATTTTCTTGACAAGATTCATTCATGTCGCGGATTCTCTTTTGTGTGTTTTCTTGTTTGTAATGTGCTTCACCCATGATGTGTTGCTTGATATTTTTTTACATGATATTAGGTTCTCTTTGGATGACTCTTGTTACTTCATTAGTGCAGAGTAATAAAGAGGTTGAATCCATTGTGGAATTCCTCTATATGTATATCAATTCTTCTATATTTCATATCCATATTATGTTGTACATGTGATATTGTTCATAAATATGCTCTTGTGTTGTCTGCTTGGGGATGATGCAAAGCATTGAGATCTCCTTTTGGTCTCTTTGATGTTGACTCAAAAATACATTTATTTGTTATCTCTTGTGTTCTTCTTCTATTGTGTTTGTAGTTCCACTACCTTTGGTGGATAAGGTCAATTCAATACAATTTTTCTTATATACATTATTTATCACAAATGCATTACTGACCCCATAGTTAGTGGAACCCTTATGTTCCTTTTCCTATATGTTTTGTGACCATTATCCTTTGATTTATCCTTTCTTGGGGGCATCTCATTGTTGGTAGTGTTCTTGTCTTTTGGATGCATGCTACCTTAAATCCATTGCTTCTAATAAGGCATAATCAATCACTTTAATGTGGGGGCTTACACTTTGCTCAATGTTACACTTTATGCACACACTAATGATGTGTTTTCAATATTCAAGTTACTTTGCAAACTTAGCCTTTTGCTTTGCGATTTGGTATTTCAAAAATATTCTTTTCATGACTCATAGTAAGCAAATCTTACTAGGCAAGTATAGTCATGATCTTTTCCACTTTCATGTGTTGTCCCTTTTATCTTAATATTAGAGTAGTATGATCCTAAAGTCCCTAGGGGCTTGGTGCCTCTTGTCTCTTTGGTATCTTGGAGAAAAAATTTCAATGCGACTTTGTACTTTACCATGAGTATGGGTGTAGTCTCATACTCTCACTAAAATGAGGGCTAAATGTAGCATCATAAATTGTATATTCATACAATTTTGTCCTCACCTAGACCTCACCTTGGCATTTTTGTCTCTCAATGCATGATATCTACTTTGATTCTGCTCACACCTTCATGAAGCCTACATTTTCAACTCCCCTTTTGTCTCATGCCCAAATCTAAGTCCTAATTACCAAGACCGGGACACTAGGGTACCATGGTCCTAACTCGAGACCAAGGTGCCCCACTGCCCTAGTCCTTTTAATCAAGACCCAAATTTGGTCCCATCTATGGTCACATTATGTGAGTAGGAATTTAGGTCTCGTGTCGAGTTGTTCTAGAAATTCAAATCATTTTTGGATGGTTAAGTATAAAAGGAGGCCTAGCCCTCTCATTTGAAGTCTATGAAGTCTAATCCTAAGTTGGATCTCTCTCTCATTACACTCTAGCTAATTCAAGAGAGAAATCAATCAAGCATTCATCAAGAATTGAAGGAGAGGTTAAGTCAATTTCAAGCATTCAAGATGGCATCCATGATCAAACATCCATGAAGATATTCTATAAGAAAACCTAAACCCTTGTGTGATGATTCAAGTAATCTTCGTCAATGTATCAACTTCAATTACAAGCATTCAATTTCAGATCTATCATTCCCCTCAAAAGGAAAGCATCTTATTGCAATTCAATTCTATTTTCATTTCAATTATCATCTCAATTTCAAGGTTAATTCCTAAATCAAGGTTTGACCCAAGGAAAACCCCTATCCACAACCATTTCTCTCTCTATGTTTGTAGGAAATTGACTCAAGAGTTGCAATGAAATATTCCAACTGAGTAGATGACAACAAATAGGTTTATCTTTTATAGGAGCGAAAAGTGGAGGACCATGATGACCTACCACCTTGGTCCTGAGAATTTTTCTCAATCTTCTGATAGTGGATCCTTTGCATCTCCTTGATCTAAAAAACATCCCACTTTCTCATCCAAAATTTATAAGAGTAGGGAAATGTACCACCCTAGTCCTAACAATCGAGCTCAGATTTTCAGCTACAGGTTCTATTTCACTTCTTTTCAAATCTCTTTATGTGGCTCTGATTGACATCTGGAACATTATATTGTTATTATTTTACTCTAATTATCTATTTTCTTTCCCTAAAAATTTATGATTCACATACAATTTCAACTCCAAAAGGGGAGACAACAAACAAGTAAATCTAATAAGTGTTTCAACCCTTTTCTTTAATTATATTGTGTCTAGATCTATTGGATTTACCCCCCTTTTAATGTTATGGTTAATGTGGTGAGATTAGTAGTTTTAATATCTTAATTGGTGAAACCCTAAATTTACGCCACCACCATTACAATTTCCATCACTTCTTTCATCAAGTTCTTGTGTGGTTGGTGATATAGTACCTATCTCATACATTTAGTTGTGAGTTTATTCTATTGTGGTAGTTATGAATGGTTTTAGTGCTAGTTTATGATAGTACCCATCTGTGTGGTTGCCTCCTTTGTTATGTCTATACTAAGGTGCCACCCCATAGTTTCCATGAGGAGAAGACTTCTAATTTAGGTTGGGGCCTTCTATGAATGTTATGCAAAGCTTGAAGTTTGTCATCCTCTCCTATCCTTGTATGTGGATAGGATGTGATTAATGGTGCTAAATATTTTTCAAATATTAGCTTAATATGTAGATTTTATGTATTGTGGCACTCTCTTCCTAACTTGCATTGATGGGGACTAAAATCTTGGAGGCCTATCGCAAAGGAAAAAATCAAAAAATTGCCTGTATTAGAGATTTTTTATTACGAATTCTCAATCTACTACAAATAAGGACATGAACTTGGATGGAAACATGTGGTTGTGGGGTTAGAATTCCCTCTAAATAAATTATTGGTTCCCTTTGTTCAACCCTTTTTCAAAACCCTTCAATATTGTGCCTATATAAGTTAGATCACCTAACCTAGCTCTCCACTTTTAAAGTACCTCCTATATTGAAGATATTGGTAACATAATTGGTTATTTTCTTAGGATTGGCATTGCTTCTTTAAAATGTGGGCACACCACCTTTTCTCATATCTTAGTTAACATAGATATTTTTAAGGTTCTCCCTAGGTAAATCATACGTGTAGTGAAGGATGGGTTGTAGACTCAAATGATTGATTTTGAGGGTACTCCCTTCCATTTTAGAAGATGATTTTCTACTTGCTACCTATTTTATGATTGCCCAAACTCATGTCATAGGTTGGTTGGTTCAAATACTTGGTGGTGGAATGCCCATTCTAAACATTAAAGAATACTAATGTGTTTTCTTATTCTAAGGATTGTAATTCTTCTAAGACTCTCTTGAACCTCAAAGCTACTACTTAAGGTGTGGCTCCTTCAGTGGCGACTACTACATCTTTATAAAGTTCATAATGGAATGTCTCTTCCTAACCCTATTTTAGCTAGTGCTCATTTTGAGCATATTACTTTCAAGGATTGTATTGATATTTCCACTATTCCTTTCTCACCTTTGGTTTCAATGCAACCTACATTATCTTTATTCATTCATTCTTCTTGTTCATGTATGCGAGCAAAATTCAAAATGATGAAAGACTATCATGCTCTTCTTTCTCGTTGATCTAAGGATTTAGATAATGGTGTGTCGTAGACTATCACTCAAAGAAGGAAGCAAGGTCTTCCTAAATATGGTTATATTTCTAATAAACATGTCTTGGATATGTGGCCTACTAGGAGTATGCCTATTGTCGTTTAGGATATTGATCTTTTGGTTATATTTAGGTTGGAATTATTGTTGGGTAGACATTCTTTAGGGTTAGCTTAGCTATGGTTGTTATTAGTTTAAATTGTAGGTCTACTATAAAGGGTTTCAGGGTCCCTTTAAAACCTATTTTACCCATATAATCATAAAACTCCTTTTACCAAATATAATCTGTAACATCATGTAATGCCCCGTTAGGAACCCTAAAGGAAAACAACACAACTAGGCAACTAAAGGGTGAAATAAAAAAAAAAATTTAAGACTAAGTGCACTAACTAAAACCATTGCATGTTTAATAACACAGTGGAAGTCTACTATATGTTTTCCTAAGGGTAACCAACGAAGATTAATTTCATAGATTATATTAACACCACAGTTAATCCAATTGTCCATTTAATTAGATAAATTAATTGCTTAAGTTTAAAACTACACATACATCCAAATTTCATAAAAAGAAATAATAGTATTCCAATGTATCCAATTTCCATAAACCTATTTAAACATAAGATCAAACAATAACATTCATTTCATTGACATAATAATATTACAATATCCATAAATACTTGGCCTCCAATAATACCACTGGTTACAAAGATACAATATCAAGGTTACATAAAAGTCTAATACAATGACCACAAGGTCTCAACTGAACAATGATCTCGAATAAGAGCTGGTACACAAACCACGAACCAAGAAACACCAACGAAGCCTTTCCTCGCCTGAAGACACAATCCAGAACATCCGATGGGAAGTGGCACTACCACCCGACCATGTGATCCCGAAATGGAACCACCCCACCGTGCTAGGAGATAGTAGAAAACCCTCAAGCAAGCAAAGTAAGACAAGTACAAAAGGACTACAAGACTCTGCAAACATCCATGTAACACAACTCACAAAACACTAGTGACTCTAAGGAGAGAGTGTCATCGCATAGCTTGATGGTTACCATGGTACAGCCTCCATAGGTCCCGGCCCCCATCCTTGGGTTTCTCCTGGTAACCTCTTCCGAGCCTCCGGTTCCAACTAAGTCTCATGCAGACCCTACCAATCCTTTCATGAAGACAAGGTGGTAAGTTTGCCATTCCAGACCTTCTCGTAACATTATGAGCCCTGTACAAGCACTCACCTATGCACGAGGTACACTTATCTTAATTAATATTTATCTCACTCCCCCCCCCAATATATTATTATGTTATCACTTTTTAACCAACTTTCGACGAGTTATCCTGTCATCCACTTCGAGCACGGCCCCCGCTCGAAAGCCACTCTCTCTCATAGAACACTAACAGGAAATGTCTCTCTCTACGAGAACTCTATGGCGAAACAGATAACCATAAACAATCATGACAAAGCACAGGTGAAGGGTACACAAATACTAACCCAAGATTGACCATTTGGACAAAACACACAATGGCTCATATCAAATAGGTTATACAACAACACCTGGTCAAGGAGAAATAATAACATAGGACACAATGACAATTCAACCAGAATACCAATGAAATTTAAGTTTGACTGAAAACACCATTTACACAAGACCTAATACAGACAATCTTTTCTTAAAACAGCCAAAAGCATAAATAACTTGCAAATAAGGAATTTCCAGAAAATAAGAAAATACAACTATATTAATACAAGAAATCAATTTATCATTTGTCCAATAAGACTAAATCAATCACATAAAAATTAACCCCCTAGTTATATGTTCATGATTACTTTACAAATAAACCCGATTAGATTGTATTAATAATCTAAATTAAATTCCAAATTAAAAATTATATATAATAAAATAATATAATTACATAAATATATATATATTCTACGAATATAATATTATATAATTATATCACATTAAAATATATAATAAAAAGAAGATTTAATTTTGAAATATCTTTCATTTCCAAAATAACATAATTAAAACCACAGAATATATATATATATATATAATTTTATTTTATTAAAATTTCTTTTTTTTTAATTAATAATTTTTTTTTTAATTTAATGTTTTTGGTTTTTTTTTAATTAATTTTTTTTTTATTAATAATTTTTTTTTTTAGTACAATAATCTAAAACAAGTAAATTCTATTTTCACCCAAAATTTATTTCCAATCAAAATTTATTTACAGGGAAATTAATTAATACATAATATCTCTAAAATAATACAATAAAATAATTTCCCTTAACTTTTAATAATACAATAAATTTAATTAATAATTAAATTTATTTCTATAATAACTAATAATATCACAGAGTTCCATGCACAATAAAAATCTTGGCAAAATTGTCAAAATAACTTTTCCCAATTTTCTCAAAATTTAATCTACAAACACCCAGGTAATAACTTATTTCCTCAAACTAGAAATTAACTTCAGAAATGGACTTTAGCTAGGAACAAGAAATAATCAAACAGGATTTTAGATTTGACAAACATCTTAACACACACATCATTCAGAAAGAAGAAAGAAATAAAATATTTTTTTAAAACAACAATCAAAAGAAGCCACCCAACCTGGTATAGCTTTCCTGGAAGAAATCTGTAGAAGAGCCCTAATCTTTTCAACAAGCTTCCAATAAAGTTCTTCACCTAAGTTCCTGACCTGTTTCCAATGTATCCTAAAATAAAAACCTATTTCCCTATTTAAACTAAAATTCTAGGTTCAATAGCTTTTTCTAAAAAAACTAAATTTAGAATAAAAGTAATTTTCTTTTCTTTTCTAATTTTATAACAAAAGATAACCAAACATGTAATAATTAAAAATAATTATTCTTTCTTTTATTTTCTTATGCAAATTAATTAATTTCTAAATAAAGAATTAAAACAATACTTTAATTCTAATTAATTCTTTTATTCATTTATTTATTTATTCTTTTATTCTTTTATTTATTTATTCTTTTATTTATTTATTCTTTTATTATTTTATTTATTTATTTATTTAAAATTCTAGGAAATAATAAATACAATTAATTTAATTTATTTTTTCACAAAAATTTAAATAAAAATATATTTCTAATATCATGTTTGCAACTTAATTTAATAATTTCTTTTAATTAACTAAATTTATAATCTCAATGCATAAACAATTTAACTATGAGATAATTCCATAAACTTAATTAATTAATTAATTAAATCCACTAAAACACACACAACAGAACAAACCTCAAGCAAATACTCATAAAAAGATCAAATGACAAAATATGAAGGCCGAACTAACTGACTAGATGACCAAATGATGACACTGACATGAGTGTAACTAAGTAAACATAGGGTCAACTACTATCTCCTCCACTTCCATCGGAAAATATAAGACACGCTCAGACCTATGAAGCCAGGTGGAGACGATACCCCGTACCTACTCGATACGTGTACCTGCAATATCTTGCACCACCAAACCACACATGCATATATACAATATAGAAAACATGGCATACACACCGATGAAGGAGAAATGCGGCGTTCCCTATCTCACCAAAATGAGTGAAGGAAAATCGTCTCCTTGCATCCAATACACTCGCAAACACACAACATATAATTTCACATTGTATAGGTAAAGTAAAATGTCAGTACATAGCAATAATCCATAAAATGCCATAAATCACAAGTACTGAAATACTGCAAATAAATTATACATCTTATCTCCAGATAAAGCATAATGTTATAAAAATCTGAATAATATATCATGGTAATGTATCCACTAAAAGTAAACAATAATAAACTATGAGTCTAATAAGTTCAAACGAGGAAGGGTACTACACATCAACTTGAAATTTAATCTTTAAATTTAGTGTGTGATGTAAAATACACCTTTTAAGAACATTAATAAAGAACAGTTGCAAGGACAAAAAGTGCATGCTTAGCAATTTTCCCCCTCTCTTTGTATTCACTTTAGTTCCCTCATTTGGCAAGCATCACTTTGACTATTTTAGAGCCCTAATGAGAATTATTTCTAAACTTAAACATCATATCCAAACACAATCCTTATTACACTTGAATGTCTATTCCTAATCTTTCTTAGTTTTTTTTTGCAACCAAAGGATAAACATTAATGTTTGCGCATTCAACTTTTATGATATTGTTGTTTATAAGGTCTTGTATGTTGTGTTTAGGACCCATGCATGATTGATTACAGTGAGATTTAACCTAATGGAAGTTAGAATGTAATGCCTGCCAAAATACCCCAAAGAAATATAGCTAAAAACATGCTAATTTAATTTTTTTTTTAAACAATACAGCACATAACATCACTTAAGCAATGCAGTGAGAACACAACAACATTTAAGTGTTATGAACATAGAATAATTCACTTAAGCTATTCAAACAATTACGCAAGCGGAATACAATAAATCATTACTACTAACTCTCTAGGGTATCTCAACGTCATTACTTAATCTACCTACATAAGCAATAAGCATTTACTTTCTTCCATATCAATACCTCATAATCTTAATCATTATACACACATAGGTGCAACATAGAAATACCTAACACCCATGATATGCAGCCTACCTAATCTTTCATTTAATATGAGATTCTATCTTTTAATGCATAGCTATTTCCCTTTTTCTCTTAGGTTCATTTTATATACCAAGTCCAAATGTTCCTATTACCATTAACCAACCTTCGACTATGAACATCACCATCCATATATCAAGATTAACCCTTTCATTGCATTAACATAATTTCAATTTACAATTAACTCCTACATAGTCACTTATAATTCTATGCTCCTAGCATACTTATTACTTCATCATGATTCCAGAAGCACATAATGCAATACTCACAAAGTCTCCTTAAACATTTAACCCATAGCTCGTTTAGTACTCATAAAATATCTTACACTGTATCAATTAACCAATAATCATCTCATTACAAATTAGGTAACTACATGAATTCATCTCAACACAAACTATGATACAATATCCTAATTCCATAACCACTAATAGCATCCACCAAATGGAGATATAATTCTTAAACTATAACACATGATACATTCTAATCCTTTCCTAAAAGACAAGAACTCATTTAATCGTCTTCCATACATTTACTAGTAATTTCCATTAATAAGATTAGTAATTCATTCATTAAGAACATCCATACAATATTTTCATAAGGAACATTAAACTACATCCCAAGCATTATAAGATTTTCAATCCTACCATTAGAACACTAACTACGAAGTATGATGATATAATTTCAAATTCTTTAATCACAACTCATAAACTTGTCCTAAGATATCTTCCAAAATTACTCAAACTCATACATCCTATCAAGACATAACATTTATTCTACTTAAATCATTAGTTAAAGACATCATTTCAAATCTAATACCATTATCATAACATTTACTCGATTTACTTTTAACATGGCTCATCAAGAATAAAAAATACATCATTTTGTTTTAAACAACAATACTTATCCACATCTCATGCATCCATTTCATTTAATATAAATATGTTACAATACAACTCAAGGTTCATCATTACAATCACATACCATAACCAAAAGCTATTACTTTAACTAGAACAACATAATCATTTTTCATAAACATGATCTCTTTTACAACCATTACATAAGAATTTCATTACATAAGTCACATCATCATTTACATTCTTGTTGTAATTATTATCCATGAATAATATAAAGAAGCATCCTCATCCACGCAAGAAGAATCCAAAGACAGGAGCATCCCAATGGTTTAAAAGCACCAACCACCCGACCATGTGGAACCAAAGGAACCACCCCTCATGCTAGGAGATGACACAAAGTCCCAACACACACTCTACATCTAGGCTGACACTCAAAACTGAAGAGACTAACCAACAAGGACTCTCGAACAAGAACTCACACAGAGCCACAAGAATAAACTCCCAGAGGCGTAAAACTCATCAGGACATAAATGCATCCAATAAGCATAATCATAAATTATAAAGGGGGAACACATGTAGGAGTGGAGTGTCATCACATGCCATCATCATAACACAATAACATAATAACACAAGGCACTAGCCTGATGGACATGTGGAGCTATCTCAACCTATGAGAGACTAAGGGAGATTAGCTTACCGTCTTCACGGCCTTCTCATGCTTATCCTAAAACATCCTCCCTAGGACATAAGTCATGAGACTCAAAACTATTCATTATCTTGTTTAAGTGAGTTATAATTTTCCCATCCCAATTAATTCATTATCAATATTATCACTTGCTTACAAATAATGGAAAACTCCAATGTGCCCTGGTGGTCTAGACTTCATGCATCCTTACAAGGAACCTCATGCAAGCCTATCTCTCGTGACCCCGATCATCACAAGGAAGCCCACTCCTTCTAACATGGCCCAACAACATATCACAAGAGGCTCTACCAACATAAATACATTAAAATAATACTCAATGCAGCCAATAACTTCCACACATACTCTCACAACATATGCAAGGCTACAACAACATCAATATAACAAAATGAGCCTCTTGGCTAGCAATAAACAAAGGCATATCAAGCTATTAAATTTGCTTCCATTAATGAAAGTAAAACCACAGCAAGGCCAACTCACTTGCTGCCCCAAAACAACAACACTTCCATCTCACCAACCATAGCACATCAATATGGATGAAAGCACAATTCTTTCCCCAATAACATAGGAAGGTAAATATGCTTGAAACCAACAAAATACATCAAATAAAATCAGATATAAAACTATAAATCATCAACGCCGTCAACAATGCCTTTGGTACAAGAATTAATTCAGAAAGTACCACACAATCAAGCAACTAGCAAATGAAGGCCTATTTATCAAAAATAAAAAAACTAAACCAAGCAAAACCATGCTCCAATTAAAATATTTCATAAATATTATATTCCATACCTACCTTCCCAAAGTTCAAGAAAATAAAATATATTTTTTACCTACCATAAACTTACAGCCAATCAATTCCAAGGGTAGGTAAAATAAATTAAACCATTGACCTGGGGTGAAAATAACTTTTAAATAAAAGAATACAAATTATCCCCTTTTAAATTAATTAATGGATAAAATAATATTACCCAATAAATAAAATTCACTTCAACATTAAATAAATAATAAACACTTGAAGTCCAATATTAAATCAAAACTCCATGCACGACACAGACTCAGAAAGACAGAGAAGGCTTTCAGCAAACCTAGAAATACAAATATTTCCCACAAACTATAGAATAAAACCTTACAACAAATTTATGCCTTCATATATTTCCTTACTCACTATACAAATTTTAGATTCATTTCCCCAAGCTCACACATTCAATCTATAGACACGGAGCATAACGAAAACTGTAAAATAAAATATAAAAAGGTAGAATACATCTCCAACATGCAACCCGTGTTATGGAAGAAGCTGAAGAAGAGATTCCACCAGCCAAACCAAATCCAACCTAAGCTCCAGCCAAAATCCAAGAGAGAAGAAAACCAAAACCAAGAAGAAAACTTGTTGGAGAAAATTTTCCAAGAGGAACCAACCCACGAAAAATTCACATAAAAGAAAATAAAAAGACAAACATTAACCAAAAACCCTAGCCTCCCTCAGTTAATCAAAATATTCCAATCTATAATATAGTTTACCAACCCCACCATATAATATAATTTTACCTCCATTTTTAAATTCAACCAATAAGAGAAGAGGGTAGGTAAGGTAAATATAAATCATGCTTTTTACAATTTGGTGGGAATGTTTTATCATTTTATTATTTATACAACCCACTTAATATAAAAGTCAAACTAATAAATAAAACATGAGCCACAATTAAATAAATTAAATGGGGAAATTAAATTAAATAAACCAAATGCTCATAAATGAATTAATGAACTAGATAAACATTAAAAGCCAAATAAATATTAAACCATAGGCGATTAAATAAATAAATAAATATCAATAAAGGTCAAATCATAAATAAATATAAAACACATCATAAGCTAAACAATAAAAATTAAATAAATATTAAATCATCATTAAAATAAATAAACATTTAAATATCAAATAATCAAATAACCAAAAAGGCAAGAATCCAATAAATTAAATTAAACATTAAATAACCAAATAATCAAATCGCTATTAATCAAAATAATTAAAATAAACATCATTAATTATTTAATCTCGCATCAATAATCAAATAGTCAATCTCAACATACAAGGAATAATCAGCCAATACTAACATACTCACAACACAGAAGAAACCCAGCTTACTAACTATCATGACGACTTGCGCCAAGACACTGACGACTCACAGTGAACAACTTAGACCTAGAGTATGTGAGGGGAAATTGTGCCAACTCCGAACCACATACCATTGGGATTTAAAGACACGCTCAGACCTGTGGAGCCAGGTGGAGTCGATGTCTGGTACCTGCAAATTCTGCATCCACAAAGCAACGATACGACATATGCATATATATATTATAACAGACAAGGGTTAGAGAATTGCAACGACACATCCCACTCACAATGAGTGATGTGGAATTGTCTCTATCCCGAAGACAGTCATACAACAATCAAACACACCATAAGATCAACTCATCATAGATAATCATTAAATATGGTTAGTACATAAAACATCATCAAGTGCATGATTAGTATAATTCACAATTATAGTAAGGCATGTAAAATCCATCAACAATTATGCTCATCAAATCACATGATCAATATAATATTTCGATAGTCAATCACATAATAAGCATATAGTGTCTAATAAATCACACGATCATTAATGATAGTATCAACATCCTATTAATCATTTGAAATAGCCTATGCTCAATAGTGTCTATCACGCATGAATTAAAGGTCAACTCTAGTCAAACAAGTCAAGTCAAGGGTGGACACTACATAGAAAATGTTATTTATTATATCCTATGAAGTAGTTTGTTAAGATTCAATAGAAGGATGAGAGGGAGAGTGATCAAATTAGAACTCAATATTGTTTGATGAATATTTTATAAGAATTATTATAATCTAGTAAAATCCCTAAGAGAAATTGGTCTAAATGAAGGAAAGATGAAAGTATTAGGAAATTGATAAATATTTTCCTTCATGTCATGTCATTATCTTTTAAAAAATTATTTGTCTTTTGATACTTTGAAGGGCATCATGAATAATTTTCATGTAATCATATATACTAGAAAACATTTCTTGCTAATATTTTGGGCTCTATTATTTTTACATGTGTGCACAAGTCCATGAACTAAGGAAACCTATTTAGATTCAAATTTTTTGTAGTTGGTTTAGATAATCCCTTAATAAAGATGTTATATAATTCAATATCATGTAAGTAATCATTTTGTAGCATAAGTTGGTATCTTATAACATTATCACTAGTGTGAATATAACAGTACTACATGCCATTTAGAATCACCACCGAGAAATTAAGGAGATGGAGGGCAGTCGGATCCAGTATTCAAATTTGAGTGGGAGTTGTGGATCAGCATCAGGACAGCAGGCGGTAGATGACACAGAGATTCCTGCAGATGTGGGGGGGGGGGGGGGGGGTTCATATGGAAAGGACCCTGATGATCTCATGGTTTTGGGGGACCCAGGGGGAGGACCAACACCACGTGAAGAGCGGTTAACAGATGAGAGCAGGAAAGAGTAGGTTCAAACTTATAAAATAGAAGACGGC
This sequence comes from Cryptomeria japonica, assembly GCF_030272615.1. NCBI lineage: Eukaryota > Viridiplantae > Streptophyta > Pinopsida > Cupressales > Cupressaceae > Cryptomeria > Cryptomeria japonica. Next base: position 529,471,478 of record NC_081405.1, read on the forward strand.
AACTCAGTAGGAGCCCAAGGACAGCAAGCGATTTGTGTCTTAGAGAACACGGTGGAAGGAAAAGATCAGCCGAAAAAGGTTCTTTCATCAACGAACCCGAAGGGGGGACCCAATGGACAGAGACGTAAGTGGTCCTCGCTATTTGGGGTTAAGCCTAAAGGTAAGTCCTCATTGCCCCCTGTTAAAAACTCCTCGAATGTGTCTCAAGGCAAGTTTGCTATCATTGTTCCAGACCAAATCATAGATCAAAACATTGCCAGAATGGAAAACACTTTGATTGGTAATTTTTTTGGGTCAAGACTTAATATAGAAATAGTTCGGGGATTTGTCAAAAGAAAGTGGAACCTGAAAGGTCAAGTTGATGTGGTAGCAATGAATAAAGGTTGTCTATCTCTCTCTTTTTCCTGTGATGAGGATAGAAGAAACATTCTTTGTAGTGGATCTTGGACAATAGGTAAATACATTATGTACATCCAGAAGTGGTACCCTAATGTAGTGAAAGGAAAGAATTTTTTGGTCCAAGTCCCGGTGTGGGTCAAGCTCCCTGGGCTCCCAATGAAATTCTGGGAGGAAGATGTTTTTGCAGGAATTGCCAATACCTTTGGGGAGCTCATCGCTATTGACCAGCTCACGGCATCCAGAAGAAGACTGATTTACGCGAGGATCTATGTTGGAGTCAGACTTGACATGAACATGCCAGAGGAAATAGAGATAGAATCGAAACTGGGGAAGTGGAAGCAAAATATTGTTTATGAAATAATCCCCTTCACTTGTTTCCATTGTAAAAAGGTTGGACATTGGGCTAAAGAATGTCCAAATATGGAGGATAAACCCATCCCCCAAACTAAGGTCTGGAAAAAAGTAGACAAGCCACTAAAAGCCTTGGAATCCAACAATCTTAATCAGGAGAATCAGTCTCAGATAGGACGGGTGGAGGAAGAAATTACCAGCGAAGTGGGTAATGAACTAAAGATTCAGATGCTAGAGCAGAATGTTGAGGACTCAGAGTACAAAGAAAAAGACAACACTCAGCAAGAAGAACCGAAAGAGGACAAGAAAGAGCTAGTCCAAGATAAAGAAAAAAAAAAACCCTCAGTCAAAGAGGAAGGAGATAACTTTAACCTTGTTTCAGAATCTCAAGATCAAGATAAAGAAATAGACTGGCTCCAGGAGGCCCAACCTGATACCATTCTGGGCCAAGGGCTATTGGAAATTTCTCTAACCACCCTAGCAAAGGGAAAGCTGGCGTTTTTGGAAGAACAAGATCCAAAATGGGGAGATGAAGAAGACATAAAAAAGGCACTGGGGAAGAATGAAACAAAGCAGGAGGATGAAGAAGCAGCAGAGGATAAAAGAAGGAACAAGCAAAAAAAAAAGAATAACAACAACCCAGTCAATAGTACGATGACTAGAAACACCAGAAGCAGGCTTGGTCATGTGGGAGCACAACATACTTATCCAGGAAGACACTCAAATGCCAAGAAAAGATCTTTGGAAACAAGCAGGAACTTAGCAGATGGTACCCAAAGAACCATCTTTGAGGCAGGTATTTCCAAAAATCCATGAAAATCATCTCCTGGAACATTAGGGGACTTAATAGTCCCCACAAGCATAATTTAGTTAAAAATATGGTTAGAGATCAAAACCTTGATATTTTTTTGATTCAAGAAACTAAGATGGTTAAAGATAAAGTTGAAAGTTTGAATATGTTCAAAAACGGTGGAGTCAACGGAGGTAGTTCAGAAGGTACATCGGGAGGAATTGTTACCTTATGGAACAAAAACAATGTAGAAGGAAAGGTGTTGATTCAGGACAACAATTTGGCTTGTATAAGATTTAAGTACAGTAAGAATTGTACAACTTGGGTTCTAACTAACATTTACGCCCCCAACACAAAGACTGGTAGAAGTGAGATGTGGAGATATCTAACTGGGCTAAGAAGTAGGTTTGCTGAGGACAGTTGGATAATTATGGGAGATTTCAATACTCCCCTAAAGGAAAATGAGAAAAAGGGAGGGAGTCAAGCTAATCTAGATAGCAGACTGGACTTGATGGACTTCATAAACAATAATGCAATTCATGATCTGGAGTTGCAAGGAGTCAAATACACCTGGACCAACAAAAGAAGTGGTGAGAATCTAATCCAGATTAGACTCGATAGAGCTCTTCTTTCCTTAGATTGGTATAATCTTCATGATTGTTCATTATCCTCTCACATAAGGGTTGTATCATATCATTATCCCATAACCTTCACGGCTGAAGTAAAGAATAGAAGAAGACATTTCCCTTATAGATTTGAAAAAATGTGGACCAGACACCTGGATCTGGAAAGTAAGATTAAGGAATGGTGGCAAGTCAGTATTGAAGGGAACGCCATGTACAAAGTGGTCAAAAAGCTGAAGAATGTTAAAGATAATGTTAAGAAGTGGAATAAGGATTGCTTTGGGAACATCTTTACCTCAAAAGCTACAACCCTCTTAGAGCTCAAGGAAATCCAAGATGAGATACAGATCAATGGTTACACTAATATGTCTAGAAACACTAAAGATGCTATTCTTATGAGATATCATGATATAATAGCTAAAGAGGAAACCTACTGGAAACAAAGATCGAGGAATGTCTGGTTAAAGGAGGGGGACAGGAACACTAAATACTTCCATATGTCCACCTTAAGACATAAGGCCATGAATAGAATTGTTCAGATTAAAGTGAATGGCAGATGTGTTGATGATGATGATTCCATGAGCAAGGCTGCTATGGATTTTTTCTCTAATTTACTTGCTAAGGATCAGAATTTGGAAATACAGACACAGATGGAACTTTTGGACAGCATACCTACCATTTTGGGGGAGGAACAGAATGATCACCTGTCGGCTATCCCTTCCCATGAAGAAATTTTGATAGCTGTCAAATCCTTTGAAGGCAACAAAGCCCCAGGTCCAGATGGCTTTCCCATGTTTTTCTTCCAAATGTGTTGGCATATTATAGGAGATGATGTCACCAGAGTTGTGAAAGAGTTTTTTGGTGCTAGAAAACTGTTAAAAGAAGTTAATGGTACTTTTATTGCTCTTATTCCCAAAAAGATGGGGGCAGACTCTATGGATCTTTTCAGACCTATAAGTTTATGCAACTCTCTCTACAAGATTATCTCTAAGGTCCTAACCTCTAGAATTTTGAAGCTGTTGCCCTCCATCATTTCGCCTCAGCAAAGCGGTTTTGTCCCAGGAAGACAAATTTTGGATTTTATCATCTTTGTTCATGAAAATATCCACTCACTGGCATTCTCTAAAAAAGAAGGTTTTTTATTTTTAAACTGGATCTCTCTAAAGCCTACGATAGAGTGGATTGGGATTTTATGGTGGATGTTCTCTCTACTTTTGGCTTTAGTTCTAGAAGTGTCAGCCTTATCAGACAACTTGTTTCTTCGGCTTCTTTCTCTATTTTAATGAATGGCTCCCTCTCTCCTTTCTTTAAAGCCTCAAGAGGTCTCAAGCAGGGGGATCCTCTATCTCCAGTGATCCTCATCATCATGGCGGAATGCTTGGTGAGATGTATTGGTAAGCTGGTTGAGAAAAGGGAGTTTTGCAGTTTGAATCCTTCTTCGGCAAATCAAATATGCTCTCATCAGTAGTTTGTTGATGACTCTATAATAATGGGAAAAGCCACTGTAAAGGACTCTAGAAGACTAAAAAAGGCTTTGGACAACTATGGAGAGGCCACTGGTCAGCTAATTAATTGGTCTATAAGCTTTGTTTATTTTATCAATACCCTGGAGAGAAGGAGGATTAAAATTAGTAACATTTTGGGAGGCCAAATTGGTAGTATGCCTGCTTCTTACTTGGAGCTCCCCTTAGGCCTTGATCCCCCAGACACCTTTTGGGGAGCCTTGGTGGATAAATTCCATAAAAAGTTGTCTAGATGGAAGGGAGATCTCCTTAGTCAAGTAAGTAAGGTCCAACTGCTTAAATCCACTCTACAAAGTATCCCCCTCTATGCCATCAGTCTGTCCAGGATTCCAGCTAAGTATGTTGAGGCCATTGAAAAGATTCAGAGATCCTTCTTATGAACAGGGGTGGAAGAGAAGAAGAGAATGAACTTAATTGCATGGGGGAAGGTCTGTAAGCCTAAGAATAAATGAGGTCTTGGCCTTAGAAGAATAAGAGACATAAATGATCACCTCATGGCCAAGCAGATTTGGAGAGGATATAGAAATCAAGGAGAGTGGAAAAAAATATGGGACAACAAATACAAAAGCCAATGCCCGAATCTTCAAAGTTTCCTCAAAGCGGAGATCATCCCAATTGGTTCCAATATTTGGAAAATGTCTCTAGGACTAGAGACTTAATTATCAAAGGTACAAAGTGGAAGTTGGGGAAAGGGAATCTTATTCAGTTTTGGGAGGACCCTTGGCTTCTGGATTCCCCTTTGAATGGAAACCCTGAGTGGAACAGATATCAGAACCAATGCAAGGAAAGATTTGGAACCAAGGTTGAGGATTACTGGAAAGATGGATAGTGGAAAGACTTATCTCATGTGGATCAGTCTTTAGGTAGTTTGAACAAAGTTATGAACTCTATGGTGAGGATTGAAGAAGAAGACCAAATAATTTGGAAACTCACAACTAGTGGTACTTTTTCAGTGACTTATCTATATCATCAACGGTTCAAGAACATTGAAAGTCCTTGCTAGGCAAAAGCTTGGGTGAAAGGCCTCATCCCCAAAATCAATATTTTCTTTTGGATAGCCCTTCAAGACAAAATTCTCACTATTGAGAATATCATAAAAAGAGGTATCAGCATGCCTAGTTTCTATATTCTCTGCAAGCAGAATGAGAAGACTATAAATCATATGCTCTTCCATTGTCCCTTCTCTATTGAGGTTTGGGGAAGTTGTCTAGATCAATTCAATATTAGTTGGAGCTTCCCTAATTCGATTCAGGAAATTTTCAAGTCTTGGCATCATCCTTCAGAAAACAAAACCACAACCTTATTATGGAAAATTGCTTTACCCCACATGCATTGGGGTCTTTGGAAAGAGAGAAATGATAGAATTTTCAGGGAAAAGACTACTAAGGCTAAAATTGTGTCTGAAAAAATAAGAAGAAGCATAGTGGAAAATCTGAATATCATAGGTGGTTTGGATAATCCTCACACTGAGGATCAATGTATCTATAAAAAGTGGAGACTAAAGGCTCAAGAGAGTGTTCAAAGAAACCCTAGAGAGGGAGTGAGATGGATCAGCCTGCCTGGAGGATGGATGAAAATCAATTTTGACGGGGCCTCTAAGGGTAACCCGGGGGTTGCTGGATGTGGAGTGGTCCTGAGGGATGAATGGGGATTATTTAAAATCATTAAATGTATTCCCATAGGAAATCAAACCAATCATGTAGTCGAAGCCATGGCAACCTATCATGGGATGATCCTTGCCAAGGAAGCCAAATGCACTAAAGTTTGGTGTGAAGGAGACTCCTTAAACATTATCAACTGTTTAAATATGAAATTCCCGCCGTCTTGGTCTATTAGTAATGCTATTAAAGCTACGAGGAAAATTAGCGAAGAGTTTGACATGTGTGTTTTTACACATGTTTACAGGAAGGCCAACTCTTGTGCTGACTGGCTGCCAACCTGGCCTGCCAATTGGGATACATCATTACTAATTATGGTGAAATGGAGATTGCAAGCGAAATGAAATCCTTTCTCAATCAAGACCAAAGCTATACAAGGCAACGTGGTACTTTTAATCATTATTTCTAATGACCTTTCCGCCTTTTTCGATGCAGGGCTCGTTTGAAGGTAATGAACTTTTAAATAGGTGTCTTATCATAATTACTTGGCACAGATTATGGGCGCTCTTACAGAATAACCACAGAAACCAGAGGGGAAGTGATCAAATTGAGAGAAGGCATTGCAAGGAAGGAGCTGAAAAAATGGGAGGTAACAAGAAGAGATTTGAACCTGCTTCCTGCTCGGGCTGGAGAAAGAATGAAGAAGTTTGGGATATCCTCTAGCAGGGAAGAATGAATGTTTTCATGGAACAACTAAGTGGGAAAGACCCCACAATTACTTCTTACTTCATCAAGAACTGGAAAAATGGAGAAATTCTTATTGGTTCACAGATGATGAATGTCGACGAAGAGGTTATTGTCGAGGCCACGAGGATGTCTACTGATGGTATGAAATTTTACAGGGACAGAGGAATATCTAACAAAGTTGCAGACAAGTTTCCAATTACGGATGGAGAGAGGCGAAAGATGATCAAAATTGACAATTCCTACCACTCCTTGAAGAGAATTTGCAGGCCTTGGAGGTTTGTTCTTTTCGCTTCTATTGAATACATTACCTTAGACAGTAGGTTTACCAGGGCCTACGGGCATCACTTTGTTCTTCTTAATCATTTTCGTCATGGAGAAAGGGTTAGCCTTCCCTATTACCTTGCATGTTCTATGGATCATACTATAAAGGAAATCCAGAAGGATCCTAAAGGTGATCATGCCCTCCATCAGGGGCTTATGGTCCTGGTTTATAAAATGCTAAAGGGGAAGTGCATTGAAAAGCCTATCAAAGGCAAAAATGCTAGAGATGAAACTACAAAAAGTAAGGATAGTGGTTTTAATTTTGACTCGGATACCAAGGGAGAGTCGGAGGAAACTAGCAAGAAAGGGAGGATTAGGGCCAAGAAGAGGAGGATTATTGTGGACTCTGATATGTCGGACTCTGCAACTGAATCCCTTGAGGAAAAATTTGCTAAAAAAAGGAAAGGGAAAACCACTGGAAAGAAGGCTCAGAAAAAGAACATTAAAAAGGGGAGCAATTCCGACTTCAATCATGTTCAGATTGAATCGAAAGAGGAGGCTGAAGAAAACAAGGTGGTTGATAGTCAGGATAAAGAAGGGGAGGGTAACCCAGTGATGGATAATTTGGAGACCGTGAATACCACAAATCTGCATAAGGAGGAAAAAGGGGATAAAAGTGACAATGGTGACAAAGACACTGTTAAGGCCTTCTGTGAGACCATCGCTACGATGGTGAAGGATGTTAACAGTTTGAAAACCGATACACGGGCCATTGCAAGAATTATAGTTGGTGACAAGCCCTTGGCGGAACATGTTAAAGAATTGGTGGTCATTCTGCATAATGCACAAGCTATTGAATGTATGGTTGGAAAAATTATGGCAACGGAGAAAAAGGTCAACGAGATGGGAGATCCTAAGGAAATGGAAAACAAAATGAAAGATTTCAGCACCGGAATTGACAAGCTAGAGCTCAATGTAAAGAAGATTGCCGACCAAAATTTCCAAATCCTCAAATCCTCGGTGGACAACATGAACATCCTTATTAACAGGTTCGAGAATGATGCAGAAAAGGGTGGTGATAAAGAGCAGTCGAACAAGAAAGGGAATGAAAGGAGGACCAGAGCTAACACAAAGAAAAAAGGTGACATCGAAGGTCGTGAGCTGGAGGATCTGAAGACCTCAGCGAACAGCATGAAACAAATGGTTGTTCATACTGAGGAAATTATGAATAGTATTTAGTTTCTGTTGTTGTCCCTGGTTAGGTCTCTTTGCTGTCTTTATGCTTTCCTTTTGATGTCTGTGCCGAGATACTTTATTATGTAATGTTGTGTTAAGTTGATCCCTTTCGGTGGGTTCATTTTGTTTTTTGAAGTGACCAAGCACTTTTTTTAGCAGTTCTTTCTCCTGGTTTGTACAAGGTACGAGTACCTTTCAAATACCTTCTTTTACTTAATCAAAACATTATCACTAGTGTGCTCATTTATTCCTTAAGCACACTCAAATAAATTGAAATCATAAACCTATCGCCCATATGAATCTTAAATTACTTGAATAATACCTTTGTCAAATCATCAAATGTGAATAAACCTTTGAGGAAGTGAAAATAATCACTCAATAACATAATATTTTAAGGTTTGTAAAAACATTAACTTAGTTAATAACTTATCCTTACTGCTCATATAGAAATTCTATACATCTAGCAATAAAAGATATCAAATGTGTATTTAGGTTACCTTTTCCATCATATATTAAAAATTACGCCACAAATTCCTTAGGGAGAGAGTGAGTAATAATCTTATAAGATATCGATTTACTTCTAGCATCCTTGAATTTGTCACTATATTGTCCATTTGGTCTTGCATCCACTATGTTCTCCAGTTGATCTATCTTATGAATTCGTGCATCTAGGTTTATACATTATTTTTCTCTCTATGGTTTTCAATGATTGACAATATTTAAAAAACCTTGGTGAGGTTATTAGATTGCAAAAGGACAAGCTATCCTAGGTCAATCCTTAAGAGAGATCATCAATTTGGTTGTGCTAAAGATCAACAAGCAACAAGTGTTGAAGTGTCCTAGATGATGATTCTAAAATAAATGGTGTTCCTTTTTATGCACCAATTAAATATTCCTGTAATAAATCCTAGTTGAATGCTTTAGGATTGTAAATCATTATAAGATGTCCTTGATGTGAATTAATATCTAAATTAATGCTTTTAAATACACTTGCATAGCAATAATATCATGAAACTTGTACAGAGTCAACTAGTGGTCACAAAAGACTAAGTGGAAGTATCAAAATTTCAAATTGAACTTTTGAACTTTAGGGGTCAAATCTACATGTGCAAGATCGATCCCACGCCCATGGGGTAAGACTGAGATGGGAAATAAATATTTAGAATATGGAGCACAATAATAGACAAATATATGTCAGGTATGTAGAAATATGTGTAGATATGGATAAGATGGAGTTGAGTGTGGGATAATATATAATTGGGGATGAGTGGTGACATGAGAGAATGAACCCAACTTACACAAAAGCTCACCATTCATCGGTATAAAATTATAATATGAAATTATCTAAATAAACTTAAGATTGAATAGAAATTGATATGAGTATGCAAATCTTTTAATTACAATAATTAATACTGTTAATTAATTTTTCCTAAAAATACATTATTCTATTTTTTATTTATAATAGAATGAGCATCAAATTTGATGGAAGAAACAAAGATCGTGTGTCAACACATACTATATAAACTAGAAAGATTATGAATAAATTATATTATTCCTAATCTTGCATTAAATAAGTGTAGATTTCACATGTATGTATGTGTTAAATTATTTTATTAATTTAAGAATTATTATATTCTTTAAAATTATTTATTATAATTGTTAAAAATATATCTTGCTTATATTTGATTTTTATGTCATGATCTTGCATTAAATAAGTGTAGATTTCATATGTATGTATGTGTTAAATTATTTTATTAATTTAAGAATTATTATATTCTTTAAAATTATTTATTATAATTGTTAAAAATATATCTTGCTTATATTTGATTTTTATGTCATGATCTTGCATTAAATAAGTGTAGATTTCATATGTATGTATGTGTTAAATTATTTTATTAATTTAAGAATTATTATATTCTTTAAAATTATTTATTATAATTGTTAAAAATATATCTTGCTTATATTTGATTTTTATGTACACCATGACATAATTATTAAATTATATTATTCCTAATCTTGCATTAAATAAGTGTAGATTTCATATGTATGTATGTGTTAAATTATTTTATTTATTTAAAAGTTATTATATTCTTTAATATTGTTTATTATAATTGTTAAAAATATATCTTGCTTGTTTTTTATTTTTATGTACACCATGACATAATTATTATCATGATGATATTATAAACAACAATTTCTTATAATATAATCTTTTAAAATTCAATATTTAATATAAAAAGACTTATAAAAATGATAATATAATATTAATTTTATTATAAATTAATTTAAATCAAATTTAAACCTATTCCATAATGTTAAAATGAAAATTTTAATATTTAATTATCTACCTTAATAAAGAACTTCACAACAAAAGATGTGAAAAGTAAAGTAAGCATCTAACTTTAATAGTACACCAAGGATGCATGTTCAAACAAAAAAATACCATATTAACTTCTTGTTCAAGATACTTTTATTGATGGAAATAAATTCCATAAAGGAGAAAACGACCACATTTATTTATTTATTTATTTATTTATTTATTTTTATATAGATTTAAAAAAACGATGAATCATTTGAAGAAAAAAAACAAAAGAAAGAGGCAAATGTTTACCACAATAATGCATCTAGACATTGCTACGAATCTTTCAAATGTGGGGTTTATTTTTTCTTTCTTGTCAATGGTTTGAGAATGATTGATGGAAGCTCTATTTATACAAAGGCCTACAATTGCTATAAACCTCACAATTGGTCAATATTGACATACAAAATTTAAGCCAAAAATATTTGTAAAGGGGACGTGGGGATTGAACAGTCCAAAATGGAGACAACCTCTTATTATGATTATTTTGATTTTCATAATAAATATTTCAAATATTCATTATAAAAATAAAGTGAAACTTTGATTTGTTTATTTTTCACATGTGTTGGAGAAGAATGGACCTCATGATCTTGTGTCCAATTCAATTGTAACTTTAATTTTTAATATAAATATTTTTCGTTTTTTATTTTTTAATAAGTATAAACAATTTAACTAATTATATTTGAAATTATAAATAATTGAAACTGAAAATATAAATGTTGAGAGATAAAGAAAGTTCGATTATTTTGTATGTGATTTTGATATTTTATGTTACTTTGTTGGTGTGTTATATTAAAAGTGATAAATCTAGATGTGGTGATAAAATGAGTAGATAACAAGTTTCACACAGTGAGAGTAGTTGTCTTTCTAGTATTGTAAAAACGACTAGCATAGTTGAATTTCCATTTGATTCTTTTAACTATTAAATATATTCTAATTAATTGTGATTATTATCTTAATTTAATTTTAAAAAATCATATGATTATGATTATAATTTAATTTCTATAATGATAATTATAAAGGTAAACTTAATCTTTGAACTTAATTTTATTATTATTATTATTTTAAGATTATATTATTATCATTTTTTCACTAATGTAAACTAAAAATATTATCTCCTACTAACTAAAACAAATTCAAAACGATCTTCACCATTAAAGAATATGAATATTTTTTATGGAACAAAAAGAGTAAAAATTCATTTAGATTAAAAGAAATTAAAAAGCACAAGGCCCAAGCCCAAAAAGGATCAACCAAAAAATAGTAAAGAGAAACACCAAAAGACCCTTTAAAGACGAAACTAGCTACACATTCTTGTCCTCCCCAACTAACTTCTCCAAAGTTTGAGAGCACTCTAGAGACAAAGTTGTCCGATCACCAACATTCCATCCCTCCAAATACTCAAAAGCCCATTTAGATAAGCAATCTACCACTTTGTTCCACTTTCTAGGAATTTAATGAAAGGAAATAAATTCCAAAGAGTTAGCTTAAGTTCAAAATTTGTCTAACCACCAGGGCTAGTTGTCAATTAGCCCCATCTAACTGTTGCTCATTCAAAATATCCACCACAATCTGCAAATCATATTCACAAATAATCCTTTTCCATCCAAAGGAACATCTTTCTACTGCACACAAAATAGAAAGGGCCTCCATGAGGTTATTAGTAAACTACCTTTATAGATGGTAAAAAAGAACAAGACATCCCCAACACTATTCCTATCAATGCCACCAATCCACACATCTTGGATTCCTCGTACAGTATTCATCAGTATTCACCTTCAGAACTCCTTGAGGAGGAGGAAGTCACCTTCCTTCCTGTGGATCTTCTTTCTAACCTATCAAGGTCTTTTACCTATACAAGCATCAAAGATCTCATCCATAATATTTAAATTCCTTATAATAATTGAATCATCAGGTTCTGTTGAAATTGAAAGATCGCACTTGGCACAAATAGTCTCCTAAAGCTTGTCGATGATCTTTCACAATAACTGAACCAACACCATTTTTGTATCCTGAAAAATCCTTTGATTCCTTTCCAACCAAAAATGTCATATAATGAAAGTAGGTCCAATATCCCAATTCACCTAAAGAAAATAGATCTTGGTTGGAGGCCTAGCCAAATTTTACCAAAATTCAACCACAGAAGTAGCATAACACAAGTGCAATTCAAAGCGCCCCACCAAATATTTCAAAGCTCCTTGGAAAATGAACACTGGAAGAAAATATCTTAAGCACATTCTTCACTATTATTGCAAAGAACACAAGTAGAGGGACCATATAAACCTCTCTACTAAAGAATCTCCTAGGTGAGACACTTATTATGGGCCACTAGCCATAAAAATAAATTATATTTGGGTTAAGAAAAAATGTCTCATACCTTCTACCAAGAAACGCCAACTCTCATATACAATTGTCTATCCAACTCTGAATAACATGAGGCCATAGAGAATTTTCTATTTTGGTTCAAGACCCCAAGCTAGAATATCTACTCTTTAAGGGAGTTACACACTCTACTAGCTAAAATATTAGGTAGCTCTTGACGAGCCTCCTCAATACCCCCTGGTGACCACTCCCTCGAATCTTTCTAACAAACCACCTCCACTAAACACAAATTCTAAATATTTTTAAAGAGTTCCATTTTATTCCAATCTATTTCCTACAAACTATTGCAAAGGGATTGCTAATGGGTAAACATTCATATGATAGGAGGGTAGCCATCCCAAGAATCATTTAAAAAAAAAGTGTTTGATCCTTTATTCTTTGATAAGCTTAAACCCTTTCTTAACGATATTACAAATGATAGAGGCCTTCCTTAAAAGGTTGCAATGAGGTACATAAGTGTTTTCCACTGGGCTCAGTGGTACTTTATTGTGAGGATTCTAGCACACACCTAATCCTAGATAATACATCATCTCCAATATATAGCCTAGTAGCTAAATCTTGACCAATCACCCCATTTTCCTAAGCCCAAGACCTCCTTCTTGCTTTGGCATATAGATTGAATACCACTTAACAAGACTCCGCTTTGTCGAGAGTAGATTGCCTACCCCTAAAGCTAATGAGTAAGGGCATCAAACTCCTTAACAAATCTTGAAGGGGCTACCTGAACAAAGCACTTATAGATTAAATGGGCCTAGACCACCAATTTTAAAAGAGACACTCAATTAGTTGTCAAGAGCCATAAAGTCCAATGGATCACCTTCCTTCAAAACTTATCAATAACATCTAGCCAAAACTCCCTAGACTAAGATTCAATTGCAAGGAGAATACCAAGGAAGGGAACCAATCTAAAATCTAAGGATCCAAGTAATCCTACACTATATGAGATGGGGATTACTGAACAAGAAAATAAATGACTTGTCCTCATTAATCTTTTGCACAGAAGCATCCAGGTAAGTGTCCATAGCTCTTCTAAATTTCATTACTTTGTTGATTCTAGTAATGCCCCTTAGGGCAGTATCATTACCAAACTAAAGAAAGAGGAAGCAAATTAATGTTCCAAATCCATCCCTGAATAAGACCTTACCTAGCATAGGACTTGATTAATCTTCTCAAACCCTTATCCATAATCATAGATAAATAAGGGGAGAGAGGGTCCCCTTTTAGAAGACCACGGGAGGCTCCAAATAACTTAGAAGGCTTGCCATTGATTAGAACTTTATAAAGAGGTAGAAGTGACGCAACTCATGATCCAATCAACCCAATCTTTTCCAAAGCCAAAAGCCAAAAGAACATTTTGCAAACAAGACCACTTGACCCTATCATAGGTTTTTTCCATATCAAGTATCATGAACATGGTCTTGTCCTTGGATTTTTCCATTGAATGAATGGTCTCAATTGTAATCACAATCTTATCAAGTATTTGTCTACTAGTAACAAATTTGCCCTATTCCTAAGAAACCAAAGACTTGAGACAAGGCTTGAGCCTCTCCACAATCAATTTAGTAATGATTTTATAAGTCACATTATACAGAGCTATGGGTCTAAAATGGTTCAAATAAGAAGCATCCTCCCTTTTTTTAAAAAGAGTCGAGAAATTAGAATTCAAAACTCTAAACATTTTCTTATTGTTTCGAGACTCCTGCACTACCCCCCCCCCAAAAAAAAAAAAAAAGATCAAATTCAAAAAATTCCCAAAAATCCTAGAAGATTCAATATGAAAACCATAAGGGACTGGGGCCTTTCCTTTTTTCATATGAAATACCTCCTCATTTAGTTCTTGCACTGAGATGGTTGAATAAGAGTCGCATTCATCTCATTATAAAATAAAGAGGGGATGTGATTCAAAATCAAGTTCTCATCTTCTCTTGCAACGCGAGAGTCCTCAATAAAAAGAGTTGAGAAAAAATGAGAAGTTTCCAGAGAGATCCCAACCAAGGAAGAAAGTTGATCCCTCCACCTGCCTATAATTCTAGAGAGGTAATAGGATTTTGTAGTACCCCTCTATGCTTTGCATCAGATATTTGAGACTTTGACTATTTTTGACTCATTTATATGTGTGGTTTATTTTTTGTTGCTGTATGTGGATACATTCATGTGGTCTATGCTATTGGATTATTGTGATGCTTATTTGATCAAGACGTGATTATTATTATACTTTAATTCGATGGATATATTGATGCTAGTAATGGTTTACTATGACTTGAATTATATGTTGATGATTCATGATTATTCTTATGAAATGTTAGCCTGTGTTCAAATGTTATTATTTGATTATTGATTATATTGATGCTTATGGATTTTATGTTTAGAATAGATCTTTATTGCATTTTTTCTTTGGGATTAGGGTGAAAGGAATGATTTCATATTACTCATTTGTGAGCTCCATAAGACATCATGATTTCCTTTCACTAGATGGGATTAGATGTATATATATATATGCATATGTTTGTATACAACACATGTTTTGTGCAAGATTGTAGGTACCAAACATTGACTCTAGTTGGTTCCATGGGTCTTAGTGTGTCTTTAAACTCCCAATGATGGTAAAAGGAGATAGTGCAAGGCCCAAATTATACCTAGTTCTAGCCATTGTCCTAACCTAGGGACAATTATCTAAACTTTACATTTTATCCCATGAGATGGATATCATGTGGACAATATACGATTTCCTAAGTGTCAGTGGCAAGTCATGTGTTGATGATGGTATTATTTTATGACTTATTTGAGTATGTGGATTTTATTTTTTAAATGACTTCTTATTTGTGGTTATTATTCTGGAATGATCTACTATTTATTTATTTTTTGGATTATTATTTTATTATCTAGTTAAAGTGGGTGTAACCACTAGTTCTATTTTTAGAGGATTATTTATTTTAATTGGAATTAATTATTTATTATAACTTTTTTTTTTAGAAAAAGAAAGGGTAAAAATTTATTGAAACAAAAAAGGAATTACATAACCAAGAGGCACCCACTAGGGTAAACCCCAAACAAACCCATAACTCTCACAACAACCAGAAGAGGCTCCCAAAGAACCCAGGAAAGAACCTGCACCCGCATGTCCTCCAAAATTAAATTCTCCAACATCTCAGCATAAATAGGGAGTAGGAGACCCCAATCCTCCACATCCCACCTGACAAGGTTCTCAGAAGCCCATTTACCCAAACAGTCTGCCACTCTATTTCATTCACGAGGGATATGCTGAAAAGAAATATGTTCCAAAAAAGAACAAACTTTCAAAATCTACCTTACAACCAAGGCAAGTTGTCAATTAACACTGTCTCATTTATGCTCCTTTAGCAAATCCACCACCACCTGAGAATCAGATTCATAGATAATTCATTTCCACCCAAGGGAACACCCTCTCTCCATAACATAAAGAATAGAAAGTGCCTCCATAAAATTATTGGACTGATGTCCCTGTATAAAGAGAAGAAGAAAACAACTTCACCCTTACTATCCCTACCAATGTTGTCAATACCCACATGCCCTGAGTTCCCTCTAGAAGAGCCATCAGTATTGATCTTCAAAAAATCCTTAGGAGGAGGAAGCCACCTCCCATCTCTTTGAATCCTTTGTTTGGTGTGCCTGACTCTCGTACTAAAAGAGGAGGTTGAGCCATAACCAACCAACTTAAGATTTCTCATCACTACTGTAATGGTTGTGAATGAGGGTGATGAAGAAATCAAGAGGAAAGCTTTTCTCTCCTCAAGAGAAGGAGTGAAAGTTTCACAAAAGATTCTCCTTAACCTTTTCACACACAGTAGATTAACAGAGGGGGGAGAATTCACTAGATCTAATCTCAATAGGAAGAGATTTAATGCTAAGTGAATTGATAATGGATTCAAAAGGTAAAAGTAACCCCTCTTTTAGAATGTAAAAGGTTGAATTATGCGATTTAAGACTAAGTGTAAAAGAGACAAAGAATTGACTATAACTTGAGATAGGAATGCGGGATGAAGTTGTGCACCTGAAATTGGTAGCAAAATGTCCAAATGAATCTCCCTTGCAAATTTGAGTGAAATTTGTTGGGACCGTGTTGAAAGTGCACATGGTCCTCTGAAAAATCCGCACACCGAAAAGGGTTTTTCTGCCTCTAAGAATGGAGTCCAAATCTGCAAACATAGCTGTGCACCTACAACCTACACATAAAAAAGAGAGAAAAAGGGGTTGGGATTGGGGGTTTTCCTTTAGGTCAAACCCCAGTTTTGGAATTAACCAAATGATGTAAAGTAGTACTTGCAAGCAAATGTAAATGAAAGACTGAAATAGAATTCACCTCAAGGGAGGATGCAATTGAAATGTAGATAGATTTTCTTGTGTGGAATTGAATGATGAAAGAGATATCCTCTTTAATGGTTGAATCCTTGACTTGAATGCCACACGTAGCCTTGAAAGGAGACTTGAGAATGGTCAACGCTTGAAAGGAATGCTTGAATGCTTGATTTCTCCTAGGATCACAATTTCCACGTCATGTATACTTATGAAACTTATCTCATTATCGTTTATTCACTTATGAAAATAGGAGAGAAGAATGCATCTTATATATCTGTCAATTAGGGTTAATTAACTGATTTTTTGTCATAGGCCGACATCAAAAAACTTTTCTTTCTTCTGAAATGCAAATCCCAATGCAAAGTTTGAATGTTCGAGCCCCAAAATAGGGCAAGGACAAGGGCGCCACACCCCTGTCCTTCCCTTATCCAAGACAAAAAGCAGGGTTTAGGCAATGCAGGATGCGAGAAAGTGCAATTTTTCAGGGATTGAGCAAGTCTTGGGTCTCCAATCAGGCTTAGGGATTTGATTCGCCAATGTGAAGACCCAAATATGGTTGAAAATTGCAAGGTCGCAGTTTTATGACGCTAAATTTAGCCCCCACTTTAGCGGGACTATAAGTGTATGCCAATACTTCCATTAAAGTACAAGGAAACAAGATTGAAAGACTTTCACCACGTCAAGGAGGCAAGATACACCAAGCCCCCAGTGGACTAAGGATCTTATGACATCGATTGACAAAGTAAAAGGGAAGATCAAGAGGGAAGAACCATGACTGCAAGTAGCAAGGTTCCCCTCACTATGAGTCATGAAAAATAAGGATACCAAAAATTACAAAGCAAATCTAAGTTCTTTAAGTAACTTTGAGTATCAAGAAGTAAAATATGAGCGAAGTGTATGCCCCCACGTTAAAGTGATCGCGCACGCCTTATCAGGAGTGATTGGTTTAAGGTAGGATACACCCAAGAGAGAAAGAGAGGGAGAGCACGTTATCGCAAGGATTTATCCCCCAATTGAGGAATAAACCGAAGGATAATGAGCACAAAACACAAAAGTTGAGGTAGTTTCACTTTCCTCGGGGTCAGTATGATGTATGATAACTCATGTATATCATATGTATATATGTGCATAGAATAATCTCCATTAACCAAAGGAAGGAAACCACCTTGAAGGAAAGGGAATAGAAGATATCTTTTGAGTCAACATGAAAGAGACCAAAAGAGATCTCAACGCTTTGCATCGTCCTCAAGTAGACATTACTAGGGAACATAGAAGAATAGGGATACAAATAAAATTATAAACACAAAAGAGTAATAAAAGAGAGAGGTAGAGGATCTACAATGCTAATGTAGCTAGTATAGCACGCCATCCACCTCCTAATCTTGCTGATCACTATTTCGGGAAGGAAGGAAACACGCCAAAGGAGCGACATTGAGCACAGCAAATGGAATCACAAGATCCAAACAAGGACTATGCTCATGCGCTAAGTCACTTTGTTCGATTCTACGAGCTAGGATTAAAGCTTTTGAAAACTCTACAGATAAATGTTTGTCCATGTCAACATATTCATAGTCACTATCAAAAGCATTAGGAGTTGTATTTCCATCATGAATAACATTTTCACCTATTTCTTCATCAAGATTTATAGAAAGAGGAGCGCGAACACAAATAGGAGTAAAGCCATCACATGTTTTTTGCAACTTATGATTTGGAGATGTAGGTTCAACATCTTGTTTAGGAGAAAAGGGAATCATGTCAACTATTGGAGTGTTGGGAGATTGGATGTTTTGAGGAACAACTTCATGAGCTCGAGTATGACGCTTTCGTTGGTGGTCTCTCGCACAACGATTTCGTTGATTCTTAGCGGAAGATTGAGAAGGAGGAGGAAAATTTGTTGAAGGAGGAATATTCTCATCTTTAGTAGTTGGAGGTCTAGGTTGAGCTCTTTTAGGTTGGACAAGAGGAGAGGCAAGCCTCACCTCTCTGTAAGAGCAAGGAGGTGGAACTGCACCATATAAAGGAGGAATGTTTGGTGTAGGAAGGAGACCAATTCCATCATGAGAAGGAGGTATAGGTCTAACCTTAGGAGGAATATTGTTATTCTTCTTTGGAGAAGGCATAGTTTCATCCATAAGAATAGGTTGGGAATCTTCCTTAGGAGCAAGATTAGTTCTATCTGTCAAGGGAAGAACTTCATCTTCAAGAAGGATGGGAATGTCAATTGTTGGAGTTCTAGGTTGGCTCAAGGATAGGATCATATCTTTCTTCCACTTTTGATAAGATTGAAAGAGGGCATCACTTCTTGGTGGAAGAGATTGGAATTGTTTAGGCCAAAATAAATCAATAGGAATACATGGGCTTCTCTCGACTGGTCGAAATAAGCTATGGTTAACAATTATGATTTCTCCATTGTGGGGAAATTTCAAACACTTATGGACTAGAGAAGCAATAGCCTTCATGGAAGATAGCCAAGGATAGCCCAACTTCGTACAAAATTGCTCAGAGGAAGGAATGATAACAAAGTTGACATCCATAGTTTTAGTGTGAACCTCAAGTGGAAGTGTAATAGAACCAATGGTAGGACAAGAGAATCCATCAAATATCTTAACAACCACATTAGTGTCATCATAGATTAGTTTATGCAAACGTATAGTGAAAAGATACTCCTTGGTGATTACATTAACCATGCAAGAGGGATTGATAAGCACACCACAACAAGGCATTTCTTGAATCTTTGCAACTATGTATAAAGGCCCATCAGGTGCTCTAATGGTCTCACTAGGGTCAAATGTGATACATAAGTCCTTAGGGTTCCTTTGTTTCTCTACCATATTCACCAAATTCTTAATTGTATTAGTCACATCAGAAGGAGAGAAAGAGGTATATTCAGTCTCAATCATGTTAGAGGTATGAGAAGGTAAAGGATCAATAAAAATCTTAAGATTTTGATTAGGAGGGGCTACTGATTTGTTTCCCTTATCATTCACACCTGCCATGAATATAGCATTATTATCAATCAAATCTTGAATCTTACTTTTCAATGCAAAACATTTCTCAGTGTTATGACCTGGTTGACAATGAAATTGACAAAAATAATTATTATCAAAGTAGGGTGACACTACCTTATAAGGGTCAACTGGTTTTATGGGAGGAAGTTTAATAACATTTCTTTGTAACAACTGAGACATAATGCTATGTAAAGATTCATTCAAAGGAGTAAATTGTCTCTCTTCTGAAAAAATTAGAAATAGGAGGCACACATGTTGTAGCATTCACATTGTTGTTGTTGATGTTGTCATTTAATTTGATGAATCCTTTGTTTGGTTTGAACTTCGCAAATGGTTGTTGAGCACTATCACCCTTATCACTCGGAGCCATAAGAGTGGATTGCTCTAGTTGACTCACAGGTCAGTTGATAATTGTGAAGTGTTGCGCACAACTATGGAAAGGAAGTAAACTTAGAACGAAGAAGTTTTTCTCTAATATCTTTTTGCAAATTGGAAATGAAAATTCTTTGAATATCATTATCAGGCACTTGAAAAGAAATTTGAGAACACATGCTTATATCTACCAATGAAATCGATCACTTTTTATTTAACACCTTGTTTACAATGCATTAAATCAGTCAAAGTGATTTTAGGACCTATGTAATTTGAAATTGTTGAATAAAAGCATTTTCTAATTGTTGAAAAGAAGTAATAGAATAGGAAGGCAAAGATCAATACCATTGTAAATCCTTATCTTTTAATGTTCTAGTAAACAATTTTGCAAGCAATCTTTGATCATAAGAAAAGTCAGTACACAAAGTTTGGAATATCTTGGCATGTGTTAAAGGATCACCTTTTCCATTATAGAGTTCCAATTGAGGGTGCGAGATTTTGCCAATATCAAGAGCTCAATGAAATGTACAAATAGAGACAAAATATAGGACAAGAATAAACTATATTCTTATCAATAGTTCTTCATACAATGAAATGAGCCTGCATATATAGGCAAGGCTATATGGATATGTGAGCACACAAACATGACATGTGGCTCAATAAGAAACAAGGGTAGGTAGGAGAAACAATAAAATATTCCACATGAGGTGGATCACCCACAGAAGGTCGAATTATCACTACACAATAAGTGGATATGATAGAGTAGTAAAAAGATTAACACCATACAAGGTGGAAATTCTCCTAAACACACTATCCCAATCTGGTACAAACACCCAAGTGTCTCATGCACAAACTACTATGAAATACATTTCCTAAGTAAACTTAAGTAAGGTGTAATAATATCCATGATGAATAATTATTTACACCAACACCCCTCCTTAAGTGCAACTTAGGGGAATGCACTTAAGTCTACAATGCAACTAAGCAATGCAAGATGGGTCCCGGCTACAAGGTCATGTTAGGTACCCATGTACAAATGAAAATTCATGCAAACCAATGCAATGAAATCTCTCACAAATCGGGGAAAGAGAAAAAAACCCAATGGGAAAAAACCCTCCCCCAAAAGAGAGATGAAAACTATAAAAGAGAACTCTCATAGAAGCATCTGAGGAACAAAAACCCATGTGAGGAAAAAGTACCCCCCATATGAGAGAAGAAGAGAAGCTAGGAAGCCCCCCCTCAATGTAGAATCTGCACCAATGATAGAAGCTCTATGATGAATGAAGAAACTGCTCCATGAACATCTAACAACATCCTCCCCTTAGGAAGAAACAAAACCAAAGGTGTATCCATGAAGTCTCCCCAATCATGAAGGAAAGATGTATGAAAAAAAATCATGATGAATGAAGTCTCTGAAAACTACTCAAGTGTCCCCATGTTGATGCTAAAAGATACCCCCTCCAAAGGTGGTGAACTGCTCCACGCTGCTGAAAAAGGCACTCCAAGATCTAGTGGACATGAAAGTAGAACAAGTCCCAAAGACTCACATGTCTCCTCAAAGGATAAAGAGACCTCCTCCAACTGTTGTACATAAGTATCCACAATCATATCAACCTCAAAAGAATGATCATGTAGAGAATGAACAAGAGGGTCAGAGTATTCCCTCGCAACAATCGAAGAAGGAATCATCTTTATCAAAGAGAAGATGAATATCATCAATGATGTCTCCCAAATCTGAAATGTAGGATTCCACAAACAAACCTCCAATGTCTATTAAGTAGGCATCCCATGATACTGAAGCTGGAAGACAATGAATAGCCTGCTGCACTATAAAACATGAAGGCAAAATTGTCGCACTATTCGCATCATCGGGTGCAATAGGTGATGTGATATCAATAGGAGGAGATGAAACACAAGGCTCAAGAATGGGGTCACATGTGAGAATCCCCAAGTTCAAGTACCCAAAGTTCTCCTCAAAATCTAAACCATCACAAGAAGTGTGATCATCACGTGTAGAATCATCATATGTGAAATCATTATCATCAACAAAATCTGAAAAGGAGGTTAACCGAGATGCATGATCAACCACCCCAATCGCAATGATATCTCTAGTCTCCAAGTCTCTAATGAAAACTGACTCGGATGTGAACTCCACAATTCTCTTAGTTGCGTCATGTGTGATTTGATAGATGGAAAGGAGATTGTTTGTCAAATGGGGTACACACAACACATCATTGAAGGAGTTATCCCCAATGGCAATAGAACCTTTCTCAATCACATCCATGTATGTATGATTTCCCATCAAAATCTGCGGCATGGTGCAAGGCTCAAATGTAGAGAACATAGACTGCAAAGATGCCATATGATGAGAAGCCCCTAAATTTAGAAGCCATCTCCTTGAATCATGACTGCTAGTAGCACAAAGAGATTTTCCTTTTCTTGTCCCAAAAGAGTGAGTCTTCCCACTTGTAGAAACCATGAATGCTTGCCCTTTTCCTTTTGAATGTGAGGAAGTAGAACTTGATGAATCATCCTTCTTGTAGACACTAGGCAAATCAATTTTATGCTTTTTGAGGATATGTGTGAGCTCATCAATCTTCTTAGAATGGCAACGACGCTCCTCATGACCAAAATTTTTACAATAGGCACAAGTAGGTCTCTCCCTCTTAGTTGAATTGTCCCTCTTGGAAGAGGATGAATCTCCTTGTTGTGGAGAAGGTGATGCTTTTTCTTTAGGCTTTGATTGCCATTTCTTCTTGTTGGAGTTGTCCTTTCCTTGATTTCCTTTGTTCCCTTGATTTGCCACTAATGCTTGAGAGTTAGAAGCCTTGAGAATGTCCATGCTCATCAACTTAGTTTGTTCCATCATCAATATTTCAGCGAAAGCATTAAATGTAGGCATTGTGTAACTTGAACCCATTGTCATCCTATGGGTTTCGAAACTAGAAACAAATGTTGAATATTCTTGTGGAAGCTTGCCCATCAAATTGAAGATCAATTGAGTATCCTTCTTATCAATGCCACAATCCTTGAGTTGTGCCCTCAACTCTTTTGCCTTAGTGACATAATCTTGTATAGTATCAAAGTTCTTAGGATCTAACATGGTGAGATCACTATCAATTTGATATCCCCTAATCTCATCAACTTGACCATACAAGTCTTGAAACTTTTGCCAAGCATCCTTAATTAGAGTACATTTCTCAATATGAAAAATGAGATCCTTTGATACATACTTTCTTAAGGTACCAATTGCCATGATATTTTTCATGAGCCAATCCAAGTGACCAACTGGATCAACCTTAGGATCAGCGGGAACAAGGATAGTCCCATCAATGTAATGAGTTCGTCTTTTTTCCATAAGTTTACTCCATGCATCAATTTTCTAAGTAGCATAATTATGAGGAGTTAAGAGAGGAAACTTAGAAGAACCCATAGCAGAAAAAATGAAGGAACACAAGAGCACAAAAGCACAAGAGACACCCCCCCCAAAATTCACTCAATCAAAGTACCCCCCCAAAAATGATGATTTTGGCACTTTATATGTAGTGTGTGTACAATAGGCCACTTGCAAACAATGGAAAGGTGGACTTCTAATTTTGTTTTACAACTGCCCCAATAGGCTGAGAATTACAAAGCAAAAGACCAACAAGATAGATCTATGCAATACAAGTGCCAAATTGGCCAAAAAGGACCATATGCTGAAAGTACAATTTATACCCAAAATTGGTGCAAACTCGTAGCATATTATGAGAGTAGACAAAAAAATATGCACTTTCAAACAAAATGGCACCTGAAAAGGAGTTCGTATGAGCCCAAACGGAGTCCTAGAAGTTGCAGAAACGGGGATTGGATAGATACAGTCACCAAAAACTGAGATTTCAGAAAAATCTGTTTGTCAAAATTAGAAAATAATTCCACCACGAGAAATTACACGAAATTGTAGCCCATTTCAAAAAAAAATTTCACCCAAAAAGGAGCAAAAATGAGCAAGATATGGCCATTTGAAGTTGAAATGCAAAATCAAAAAGCTCAACGGCGGGGGCCTGCCAATTTTTCAAAAAAATGATGATGTCAGCAAAAAACTAGGTTAAATTTGACGGTTGTATGGCCATCAATAAAAATTTGCTCTCCTGATGACTGGGCATCCATACAATACGGACTGCTGACATGTCAAAATCTGATTGGTAGAAAAATGACGTGGCAGACTGCAGACAGTATGGTTGCTGATGTGGCGGGTACGGTCGCTTATGACAGAGTGTATGGAGGAACTGATTGGTAGTGACTCGGCGCTCGCATGGAGGTGTTGGCAGAGGACATGTGGCAAAGGCTTTGGCAGTTGAGGGCCGCATGGTAGTGGGGTACGTGTGGCAACGGGGCCGGTGCCGAAGCAGGGCCGCCGAGAAGCGGCAGTTGTCAGAACAGTGGTTGTCGGAGCCGCCGGGAAGCTAGAAGCGGCGTTGGAGTGAGCAGAGCGGCGCCGACAGGGACCGTGGCCAGGGACGACGTTGACCGGCGACCGACAAGGAGATGTCGTCGACGCAAAGGGGTCAGGGGATCGTCGGTGGGGATGACTTCGGCAGTTGGTGAATGTCGTCGGGAGGATATGCAGTGGCCGGAGTACGGAAGTCGGCCCCTGTAACTCTGCGAAAAAATAAATGCAGTACGGGGAGGTGGACACGGAGTCCCCCCCCAAATATTTTTTTTTTTTGCAGAAAAAAATAATATATATATATATGTATTTATTTTTTTTAAACTCAAAATTCGTACAAATATAGCAAAATTCACAAAAAAATTTCTCTCACCAAAATAGGTCGACTTTATAGTCAAAATTCATGGAAACGACCACCCGAACGCAATGGCGAGGTTGGATATGGTCTAGGACGCCTCCAAAAGAAGTTGCTCCTCAGATCTATCTCTTGATGTCGCAATAATGCCTCTCAAAGGCGAATCAATGACGCTCTCATGGCTCTAATACCATGTGAGATTTTGCCAAGATCAAGAGCTCAATGAAATGTACAAATAGAGACAAAATATAGGACAAGAATAAATTGTATTCTCATCAATAGATAAAAATCAATAGTTCTTCATACAATGAAATGAACCTGCATATATAGGCAAGGCTATATGGATATGTGAGCACACAAACATGACACGTGGCTCAATAAGAAACAAGGGTAGGTAGGAAATAGGTGTGGGTAGGTAGGAGAAACAATAAAATATTCCACATGAGGTGGATCACCCACCGAAGGTGGAATTATCACTCCACAATAAGTGGATATGATAGAGTAGTAAAAAGATCAACACCATAAAAGGTGGAAATTCTCCTACACACACTATCCCAATCTGGCACAAACACCCAAGTGTCTCATACCCAAACTACTATGAAATTCATTTCCTAAGTAAACTTAAGTAAGGTGTAATAATATCCATGATGAATAATTATTTACACCAACAGAGGGACTTCAACATGTTTAGGAGGGACGACTCTAACACGCAACATCGAATGTGGGCACACTAAACGTGGATTGACTCATAGAAGCAATTTGTTGTTGCAATCATGACACAGTTTGAGCAAGATTATTAATGGTCGCTTCGGTTGAAAAATTCATGTTAGACATGTTTGATTGAGAAGGTGGTGGGATGTTGTTGAAAGAAGGCATTGATTGAGAATAAGGTGGAGGAACACTATGGTAAGTAGGCATAGGAGATTATTGAGTAAGAAATGGGACACTAAAAGGAGGAATAGAATGATTGGATTAATTGCCCCCTTGCATCACATTTATTGTGTGAGAGACAAGGGGAATACTTATTGAAGGCTTGGGTAAGGATAAAGGGCTTATTGAAGAAGAGGGATTTCCCCCATGACTAATGGTTGTAGGTATGACATTTTCAGTTGATGTAGTCATGATATTTGAAGTGAAAGTAGGAATACTAGCCATTGGAGTGATCAAAGGAATAGAATGATTGATTTGTGTAGAAGGTTGTGAATAACCTAAGTTCTTAGCCCAACTCTTTATAGGCATGACATTAGAATCAACAATATGAGCAATGTCACGCAATATATCAATTCCATTCTTATCACTTTGAATCATGTGTTTTAGGCCTTCAATTAATGTAAGAGCTTCACTATTAGGGTATCCTTGGGACATCCATTGTTGAAAGTTTTCGAATTGATTATCCAATTTTGAAAGTTGATCAATAGATACTCTATTCAAAGTTTCTTCTTCATCATTGGAAACATCAATTGGGTAAATAGGAATGTTATTAGGATGGGAAGAATTAGCATTATCCTCATTGAAGAAGTCACCCAAATTAGGCTCCATCTCCTTAGTAATTAAACCTTGGGAAGCCTTAATTCTAATGCTTCGTCTAACGGGGATAGTGTAGGTAGGACTAATAGTGGTAGAACGCATGCACTAGAGGGAAATTTTGAATTTGGAATTTGAATTTTTAATTTTAGGAACAAAGTTTGCAAAATTGCAAAATTCAAGGAAATTATGATTACACAATTTGAACTTTGTTGAAACGAGAAATGACACAATTTCCAAAATAATTTAAGAAATTGAGACTTAAAATTAGGGCCAATTGAATACCACTTAGTTTCAAAATTAAATTTGTCAAGATTTGAATTTTTGAAATCAGGGCAGATTATAATTAACCACTTAATTTCAATTTTTTCCTTGAAAATTGTGATATTGAAATTGGGAAATATTTTTTATTTTAGAGAGAGCAAAATAAGAGAAAATTGGCCAATTTTTTAGATTTAAGCAATTAACTATAGTCGTAATAGTCTCCCGAAATTTCAGGAAAAAAGCCAAGGACCATGTTGAAAGTGCACACGATCCTCCCAACTTTTTCATAAATTTTCAGGGATGAAAGTTACAAAGATTTAGGCGAAATTAAGGTTTGAATGTGAAAATAAGACCCTATTAGGGTTTTGAAAAAGACAAGGAATTGAATTGCAAATTAGAAAAAAGGTCAAACCTAATGGATAGGGCCGCCTTGAAGAATGTTTAGAAAATTGAAATTGATTGAAATTTGAAAAAACCCATTTAATTTTGAAAATTAGGGTTTTAGGACCTAACCACTTAATGTTAAAATTTTGAATTTTTAGGAAGGGAGGGAAATTGAAAATTTAAATTTTAGACAAGAAGACAAATCTGAAAATAGTCCTAAATCTAAAACTAGATGTGAATTCAATTTTTGCACAAGTTCAAATTGATTTTTGAAAATTAGGGTTTTGACAACTAACCACTTAATTTTGTAAATTTGAATTTGCAAATTGAACAAGACAGTGATGAAATTGAATTTTTCAAGCAAAGAAATTTTCAGATCTAAAACAATAGATAGCAAATTTTTACAAGACACAAGTTCAATTCCAATTTTTGAAAACTAGGGTTTTGATTGAATTAACTACTAAGTTTTGTAAATTTGCACTAAAATTAAACTTGTAAATGAAAAATATCCAATGATTTGGAATGTCAAGCATGTAAGACGTCGAGTTCACCAAAATGTAATGGTTGTGAATGAGGGTGATCGACAAATCAAGAGGAAAACTTTTCTCTCCTCAAGAGAAGGAGTGAAAGTTTCACAAAAGATTATCCTTAACCTTTTCACGCACATTACATTAAAAGAGGGGGGAGAATTCACTAGATCCAATCTCAATAGGAAGAGATTGAATGCTAAGTGAATTGACAATGGATTCGGAAGGTAAAAGTAACCCCTCTTTTAGAATGTAAAAGCTTGAATTATATGATTTAAGACTAAGTGTAAAAGAGACAAAGAATTGACTATAAGTTGAGATAGGAATGCGGGATGAAGCTGTGCACCTGGAATTGGCAACAAAATGTTGAGATGAAACATCCTAACAAATTTGAGTGAAAGTTGTCAGGACCGTGTTGAAAGTGTAGACGGTCCTCCGAAAAATCTGCATGTCGAAAAGGGTTTTTCCACCTTTGAGAATGGAGTCCAAATCTACAAACATAGTTGCCCAGCTGCAACCTACACATATAAAAGAGAGGAAAAGGGGTTGGGATTGGGGGTTTGCTTTCAAGTCAAACCCCAGTTTTGGAATTAAACAAATGATGTAAAGTAGTACTTGCAAGTAAATGTAAATGAAAGACTGAAATAGAATTCGCCTCAAGGGAGGATGCAATTGAAATGTAGATAGATTTGCTTGTGTGGAGTTGAATGATGAAAGATGTCTCATCTTCAATGGTTGAATCCTTGACTTGAATGCCACACCTAGCCTTGAAAGGAGACTTGAGAATTCCCAACACTTGAAAGGAATTCTTAAATGCTTGATTTCTCTTAGAATTGCAATTTCCACGTCATGTATGCTTATGGAATTCATCTCATTATTGCGCATTCACTTATGCAAATAGGAGAGAAGAATGCTCTTATATATCTGTTAGTTAGGTAATTAACTGATTTTTCGTCATAGGCCAATATAGGGAAACTTTTTACGCTTTCGAAATGCAAAGCCCAATGCAAAGTTTGAATGTTTGGGCCCCAAAATAGGGAAAGGACAAGGGCACTACACCCTTGTCCTAGGAGGACTATCCTAGGAGGACAAGGGTACCACATCGTTGTCCTATCCTTATCCAGTACAAAAAGCAAGGTTTAGGCTGTGCGAGATGCGAGAAAGTGTAGTTTTTGAGGATTGAGCAAGTCTCGGGTCTCCAATAAGGCTTAGGAATTCGATTCACCAATTTGAAGACCCAAATGTGGTTGAAAATTGCAAGTTCACAATTTTATGACATTACAACTACCAAATCACTAGCATCATTAGTCTCAAAAAAGTCACACTTGGTCCAAATAGTCTCTTGTAGATTATTGAGAATCCAAAGCCACAAATGCATGCTAAAAAATTTCAATTCCTCAAAGATCCTTTTATTTTGTTCAAGCCAAAGATTCCAAATAATAAAATAGGGGTCCACAACCCAAGCAATCTGAAGGAAAGAAGCCTTCGCTGGGGGGCAAACCAGACTGCCCCAAAATTCAACAAGAGAAGAAGCATGCACATATGAGTGATTCCAAGCCTTCCACTAGAAGTTTCAAACCTCCCTAGCATAAGAGCACTGGAAGAAGAGATGTGAGGAGTGTTCCTCACTAGCCTTACAAAGAACACAAATAGAAGGTGTTGGCATTGTGTTGTCATTGATGTCAACTAGTATATGATGGCAATTGGTATGGGAGATTGAAGTGTATTGTTGTCATTGATGTCAACTTGTATAGTAGGTCACTAGTACACAAGTTAGTGTTGGCTTGTGTTGAAGACAAGTATTGGAGACCGGTATGGGATATCAATAGGTAAGTGATATGTTGGCTGTGCAGTGTTACCAACTAGCATCCATATGACCAGTAAGAAAGTAGGATCCAATGAAGAAGTGCAGAGTTGGTATGTTGTTGGATGTCAATCTGTAGGACTCCCATCGGATGAAAATGATATCACAGTTTGAATATATGAGTGATAGTGAGTGTGCCCAACCAGATCATATGTGTCTGATTGATGATATATCTACTCAATGTCATCTAAGTCATATTGGTACAATGTCAGAAGCTGATGATAAGGATCCACTTCCCCCGATAAGTGAACACACTAAGCTTATCCCCCATCATGCACGCAATGCATCATAACCTTCTGGAATAAGACAGAGATGTATATGGAAGCTGGTTGATGGCTCACACCAGATCTACCGGTGAAACACAAGGCTGCCTCAGGTGCATGAAATGAAATATATGCACCGGATCAGCAAGGGTGGGCATGTTGAGCTACAGGGACAGAGAAGGAAGAGTAAAGAAATGATTGGTTTGTCATTTTGACAAACTGTTTGAGATGATGTTCAGGTCGATAATGAAGAAGGCAAGGTTGAGAAGTTGCAGATAGAGAATGCAACCAGAATGCTAATACAAATGGAGATGGTTGAAGGTTGATGGACATCAAGGGGGTTACTGGTGTGTATGTCAACTAATAAGAGAGAAAAGAGACAAAGTTTTGTGCTCCTATCTGATGAAGATAAGCTTCATGTGGTTTGGCAAGTGAAGTAACCCAACAAAGGTGTTTCACTAGCAGAACAACAAAGTGTAGGCATGAAGGTTACCAGTTAGGGTATAACCGGCAGGGTTAGAGAACAGGTAGATGAACCCAGTTGTGTGGTTGGTCAGTGATCTTATTGTTGGCATATGTGATGAGTTTGATGACATGATAATATTGTATGTTGTCATTGATGTCAATATGCTGAAGTATGAACCAGTATATTGAGGTAAGCAAACTGGCAAGAGAACCGGTATGATGATGTGAATCGGTATATGTGAAAATGTGAAGCAGTATGATTGTTCAAGTGAACCGGTATGTTGGAATCTGAACCGGTATGTGAAAGTTTTATATTGGGGTTTCATTTGGTATGACTATCGGTTGGTAGTCTCAGCTTTAGGGTTTCTGGTTGATGCATTTCAAGTCTGTGTGATTCAACCGATGACATCCTATGATGAGTTAGAATTGAAATGAAGATTAGATCATGTTGCCATATGACCCTTGTGCACGTGAAGGATTTCCTTGAGGATCTTGCATGGAGATTGATCCTATCTACCTCGAGAATGTGCAAAGTCTCTGTAAATGGTGGAGAGCGTGTGATGGGTTATCATCTTCTAGAAGTGGCAAAGAACGAACGATGGAGAATGTCTTGAGATGTGTTCAAGATTGTCTTACACTATGCAAAGTGTTTGAATGGTCAGGATTGGACCGATTGCATTGATCACCTAAATGTTTAGGGTTTAGGGTTTATGCTACCAACCTATCTGTTTCCTATAAGGTCGATGATGATTTGAATTGTGAAGTTGTTGGCAAATGTTATGTGTGTATCCAAGTGAAGAGATATTGATTCTTTCCAGACCAGAGAAGTGTGTTGATACCTGCAGAGTGTGATTACAGAAGCAAAGGAGCTAAAGTGGATCTGCCTTGGCATTGAGTGTTGTTATCAGATCAGTGTATTACCTATTGACTTCTAACCATTTCAGTAGTTGGAAAATCCCTTAACCGGGTAGCTTTAACAAGCTTTGTGTATATCCTTTAACCGGGTGACTCATTTCAATGATTTCTTCAAATCCTCTTACGAGGTAACCTTTAATAGGGTTCTAACCTTTAACCGGGTATTTAGCCATCCCTTAACCAGGTGATCCCTAGCAGGATCGGTTCCTAGCAGAACCTATTGTAAAGTCCTTAACCGGATTAGGCTCCTAACAAAGCGGACTTCAGAAGAGGTCAAAGAACAAATTGTGGGTATTCATCCCCACCGTGGTTTTTCCCAGTTGGGTTTCCACGTGAAAAATTAGTGTGTCATGTGTGATGCCTTTTCATGTGATGATTAGTATTTTTTGTTAAGTGGTAAGGCATGTTGATCCAGTGGTCTTTATATTTTTGATGTATTACTTGTTTATGCATATGGATGAAGTGGAAAGGAGATATTAGGTGTGGTGAAGATCTAAGTGTTACCGGTTTATGTCATTCACAGTCATACTGCGTTTTACCAGTAGTACCCTATTTTAGATCGGTGATACTATTTACCAGTTAGTTCAGTCTTTGCAGTCAAAGTGGTTTAAGGAAGTTTTTGTCTATACTGATTCACCCCTCCCTCTCAGTATCTATTGAGTACTTTCTATTCATCATTATTCATCAATTGGTATCAAGCAACCTCCAGGTCCTCTATGTTGTAAGCTTAACCGCTTGAGGAAAAGATCCTATTCTAATGATGAAGAGGGAAGGTCCTAAGTTTAACAAAGATAACTTTAAGATATGGAAGGACATAATGAAGATATACATTAAAAGAATGGGTGCTCAACACTGGAGCTATGTTGAGAATACTTATGTTGTCCCTACTGGTACTCTCATCGATGATCAAAGAAGAAAAATTTAGGAGTATAAACAAGTCATGGAAGCTCTTATCAGCAACCTATCTGATGTTGTGTTTATTGATGTTCAAGAAAAAGACAATCCCAAATATGTATGGGATACTTTGGAGTCTATCTATAGCGGTGATGAGCATGTGAAACAGGCTAAGGAAGAAAGCCTTAGAGGAAAGTTTGAAGACATGCGGATGGTTGAAGGAGAGACCATTCAACAATATGGGATAAGGATTAAAACTGTTGTTGGAGACATCAAGAGTGCAGGAGGCACAATGGATGATTCCATCATTGTTAGCAAAGTTTTGAGAACCTTATTACCGGTCTATGCAATAAGGGTTGCCGCTATTCAGGAGTTGAGATCTATTAACAAGACAAAGGTGTCCCTTGATTCTATCATTGCTAAGTTGACCGCTTATGAGCTAAACAGTTATGATGGCAGTGTTCAAAAGATTGATTCAGCCTTTAAAGCATCTACTACACTATCTAGAAAGGGTAAAGAAGTTAGTACCAGTTGTGAACCTAGACAAAGCAGAGATATGGATGATGAGGAAATCCTGATGGAATTTGAATCCCTTCTGGCCAAGAGACTTCCTAAGGGAACTGGTAAATACAGAGGGAAGCTCCCTTTGAAATGCTTTTCTTGTAATAGGATAGGACACATTGTTGTTAACTCTCCTAATGGTGATAATAAGGATAAACTAGAGAGGTTCAAAAAGTTCAAAGGAGGAAATAGGAGAAATTGTCTTGTTGCAGTTGATGAAGGTGTCACTGATGATGAATCAGAAGATGAAGAAAGTGAAGACATAGTATTTGTTGTTGTCAAGGAAGATGTGTCAGACAAGAAGGCTCTTGTCTCCCACTTTGACAATTCTAATGAATGGATTATTGACAGTGGCTGTTCTCACCACATGACTGGTGACCAGAGAAAGTTTTTGTCTTTGGAAGAGTATGATGGAGGTGTAGTCCAATTTGGAAATGGTGCACCTTGTATGGTAAAAGGAAAAGGGTCCATCTCTCTAAATGGAAAGAGCAGTGCTGATAATGTGTATTGGGTAGAAGGTCTCAGGCATAACCTTCTGAGTGTTGCTCAGCTGAATGATAATGGACTCACTCTAGAATTCAAAGATGGAGTGTGCAAAATAAAAGGAAAGAGTGGTGAACTGATTGCCACCGGTATGCAGACCAAAGGTAACCTATTTTAGCTAAATGCAAATATCAGCCAATGTCTAATGGCTAAGTATGATGACAGTTGGATATGGCATAGGAGACTCTGCCATGTAAATTTTGATAACATTGTGAAGGCTAGTAAGATCAAGGAAATTAGAGGATTGCCTGTGCTGAACAAATCGGAGAATCCTTTGTGCAAGGAATGTCAACTGGGGAAAATGTCTTCGTCAACCTTCAAAGGTAAATCTTTCACAGCAGATAATTTACTTGATCTTGTGCATATTGATTTGTGTGGTCCTATGAAAACTAGGAGTGTTCAAGGAGATAGGTACTTTATGATTCTTACTGATGATTTCTCAAGAATGATGTGGGTCACATTCTTGAAAGACAAGTCTGAAGCTTTTGGAAAGTTTAAAGCCTTCAGAGCACTTGTTGAAAAAGAAAGTGGTAAGAGAATCAAATGCCTTAGAACCGATCAAGGAGGTGAGTTCACCTCTAGAGAATTCAATAAATACTGTGAAGAAAATGGCATCAAGAGGCAACTGTCTGCCCCCTGGACTCCATAGCAGAATGGCCTAGCAAAAAGGAACAACCGGACTGTAGTTGAAGCAGCCAGAACAATGTCGATTCAAGGAAAGGTTGCTCACACTTTTTGGAGAGAAGCAGTGAGCACTGCAGTCTACACTATGAACCGGGTACTCATCAAGAAAGGTAAGGATAAAACACCTTGAGTATTAGACCGGTAAGACTCCTATAGTAAGCTACTTTAGATTGTTTGGTAGCAAGTGTTATATCAAGAGGAATGAACACCAGAGCAAGTTTGATGCAAAATGTGATGAGGGAATATTCCTAGGGTATTCCACCAAGAGCAAAGCTCTCAAATGTTTTAACAATAGGACTCAGAGAATTGTTGAAAGTATCAATGTTAGAGTTGATGAAACCTCTGAGAAACCTGAGGAAACTGACAGTGAGCAAGTGGTAGATGAACTGGTTGTAACCTTCTGGGAACCGGTTGCAAAACAGCCTAGTACCAGTAACAGTGCTCCTATATCGGTAGATGTTGATGCTGATGAAGATGAGGATGAAGAGGAAAAGCAAGAGGAAACAGCTAAGATCATTCCTAGGTATGTAAAGTTGGATCATGATCCAAAGTAGATCATAGGAGATAAGGATGCAGGAATTCTTACAAGAAGAAAGGTCGAAGAAAATTCTTGCATGATCTTTGAATTTGAGCCTAAAACATTTAAAGAGGCACATAAAGATGAAGACTGGATCAAGGCTATGGAAGAGGAACTTGACCAGATAGAAAATAATGGTACATGGTATTTGGTACCCAGACCTGAGCATAAAAATGTTATTGGCACCAAATGGGTTTTCAGAAACAAGCTGAATGAAGATGGCTCAGTGGTAAGAAACAAAGCCAGACTAGTGTGTAAGGGATATGCTTAAGAAGAAGGAGAAGACTATGGAGAAACCTTTTCTCCAGTAGCCAGATTGGAAGGAGTTTGAATGCTTCTTGCATATGCAGCCTTCAAGGGATTCAAAGTGTATCAGATGGATGTAAAATTTGCATTCCTGAATGGAATACTTAAAGAGAAAGTGTATATAGAACAACTAGATGGGTTTTCCCTATTAGAAGACAGTGATATGGTGTGTAGGCTACATAAATCCTTGTATGGATTGAAGCAGACACCTAGAGCATGGTATGAATGCTTACACTCACATCTTGTAAAGATTGGATTTGAAAGAACAAGTGAAGATAGCAATATCTATCTGACATCAGAAGGAGATCAGATCCTGATCTGTGAAGTGTTTGTTGATGACATAATTTTTGGTGGAGATGACAAGATGAGTCATGCATTTGCAAATGAGATGAAGAAGGAATTTGAAATGTCACTAATTGGAGAGATTAAGTTCTTCATTGGACTATAGATTCAACAAATGAAAGATGGTATCTTTATCACTCAGTCCAAGTATGTCAAAGAGGTGTTGAAGACCTTTGGCATGGAAGATAGTAAACCGGTTGGTACACCGATGGTGACCAGTTGTAAATTATCAAAAGAAGATGACTTAGCATTGGTGAATGAGAAGGAATACCGATCAATGATTGGTAAGTTGCACTATGTAGTACACAACAAACCGGACATTGCACATGCAATGGGCATTACTGCACATTTCCAGAAAAGTTCAAGAGAATATCACTTGGTAGCAGTCAAGCGAATTCTTAGATATCTGAAGGGAACTATTGACTATGGATTGTGGTATCCATACAGTAATGATTTCAATCTCAAAGTATTCACAGATGTTGATTGGGCTGGTAATGTGGACGACCAGAAGAGCACAACCGGTGGTGCATTCTTTCTTGGTGGTAGACTAGTTTCATGGATGAGTAAGAAGCAGAGTTGTATCTCTCAGTCTACAACAGAAGCAGAATATGTAGCAGCATTTATGAACTGCACTCAGACAATTTGGATGAAGCATGTATTAAGTGGTTTCAAAGTCCCTATATCTGAACCGGTGAGTATATTTTTTGACAACACAAGTGCAATTAATATTTCCAAGAATCCGGTTTTGCGTGCTAGAACCAAGCACTTCGAGCTCAAGTATCATTTCTTGAGGGAGAAGGTTCAGAACAAAGAAGTTGTATTGGAACATGTTTCCAGTAAGGAGCAGTTAGCAGATATATTCACCAAGCCTCTACCAAAGGCTATATTTACCTATTTAAGAGGTGAATTAGGGGTACTGCCCCTTCAAGAGGTGAACTAAAGGTTTGTGCTCCACATCAGTCAGGTATTGCATTGTCAAATCTTTTAAGGATTGGTGTGTTGAAGGATGCTACTCCTTAGGGGGAGCAGCATAGTGGAACCTAGCTATTTATGCCTCCACTTTAGCATTGTTGTCAAAGGGGGAGAAGACATGAAGTGGAGAAGATATCTGCAGTATTGGGGAGAAGATGTGAAGCAGAGAGATATCTTTGTATATTCCCATCAATGCCAAAGGGGGAGATTGTTGGCATATGTGACGAGTTTGATGACATGATGATATTGTATGTTGTCATTGATGTCAATATGCTGAACTATGAACCGTTATATTGAGGTAAGCAAGCTGGCAAGAGAACTGGTATATGTGAAAATGTGAAGCAATATGATTGTTCAAGTGAACCGGTATGTTGGAATCTGAACTGGTATGTGAAAGTTTTGTATTGGGGTTTCATTTGGTATGACTACCGGTTGGTAGTGTCAGCTTCAGGGTTTCCGATTGATTCATTTCAAGTCTGTGTGATTCGACCGATGACATCCTATGATGAGTTAGCATTGAAATGAAGATCAGATCGTGTTGCCATATCAACCTTGTGCACGTGAAGGATTTCCTTGAGGATCTTGCATGGAGATTGACCTTTAACTGGGTATTTAGACATTCCTTAACCAGGTGATCCCTAGCAGGATCGGTTCCTAGCAAAACCTATTGTAAAGTCCTTAACTGGATTAGGCTCCTAACAGAGCGGACTTCAGAAGAGTTCAAAGAACAACTTGTGGGTATTCATCCCCACCGTGGTTTTTCCCAGTTGGGTTTCCACGTGAAAAATTAGTGTGTCATGTGTGATGCCTTTTCATATGATGATTAGTATTTTTTGTTAAGTGGTAATGCATGCTAATCCAGTGGTCTTTATATTTCTGATGTATTACTTGTTTATGCATATGGATGAAGTAGAAAGGAGATACTAGGTGTGATGAAGATCTAAGTGTTGTCGGTTTATGTCATTCACAGTCATACTGTGTTTTACCGGTAGTACCCTGTTTTAGATCGGTGATGCTGTTTACCAGTTAGTTCAGTCTTTGCAGTCAAAGTGGTTTAAGGAAATTTTTGTCTATACTGATTCACCCCCCCTCTCAGTATCTGTTGAGTACTTTCTATTCATCATTATTCATCACTTATCTAGACCGACATACAAAACTTAGAAGAAGTGGATACCGAAAGAGACACCACGTGGAGTCCAAGTGTCAAACCAATGGAACGTGCATTGTCGGTGAGGTAGGTGGTGATTGGTTGACATTATTATCGATGGTGTAACTCACAGGTCAAGAATAGAAGGGTGTGACTCGAGACAAATCTTAGCTTAGAGACCTGATTCGTTGGCATCATGATCGATGCAGTATGTCCAGGTGCTTATCGATGTAAGGTAATTGGTAGACTATGATTGGGCCTAATAGTGGAGATCATCGGTGGTGATTGAACCATTAGAAAAGAGGTAGAGAAGAGAAGTGTAGAGTGAGGATCTGTGAAGAATTGGCAAGCTGAGAACTGGTAGTGATTAGAGAGTAGTGAGTATAGAGAAGAGTACCAACAGAGAAGAAGTAGAGGCTGAACCGGTAAGGTTGCAGTAGAGAGGAGGTGAGCAGAGAACCGATAGAGATTTGTATTGAGGTGAACCGGTGGAGAGACATGTGTGAGAGTTACAAAGTTCATTTGTAACAAGGATATTACTTTTGTTTTAATATATGATATTGTAATCACTGAGTTGGAGCTCGATGTGGGGGTTGGTGCTCCTTGGGTTGGTACCCAAAAATTGAGGGTTGGTGCTCCTCGGTTTGGTGCCCTAAAGAAGGGGTACTGCTGCTTGGGTTGGTACCCTAAATGTTGTAACCAATGTTTCACTATGAGGATGGATTGGAGCAGTAGACTCCAGTAGTATTTCTCACCAAGGTTTTTCCAATGTTGGGTTTTCCTCATGCATCCAGTGTTATGTGATGTTCCTTTTGTGTGTGGTTGCATTTGTGTCATCCTCCTATCTCACCGGTATGTTTTATTTATGTTAGATCTGCTAACTGCTACACACACCTTAGGTTTAAAAGGGTAAATTTTGGAAACCACCGATTCACCCCCCCTCTCAGTGGCATCTTGTGTTCAACAATTGGTATCAGAGCCTAGGTTCCCAGTTAGATAAGCTTTCTCTAGCTTGGATAGATTCTGGTATTAGAACACAATGATTTTTTTAGTGTCGATCCCTACTTTGGTGTTTGATGGTTCAAACTATTCTATATGGAGTTGTAGGATGGAAGTCTACATGTCCTCCTTAAGGTATGATGTGTGTATGTCAGTAGTAAATGGCATCCCTAGTCAAGTCAGTCCTCCCACCAATTTAGAAGCAGAAAGAAGATATCGGTGTAATGATGTAGCAATGAAGGCTATACTCAGTGAGCTACCCAGTGATGTCTCCTCACAAGTGGACAGATGCATATCAGCAAAGAGTTTACGGGACAGATTGACGAAGCTCTATGGAAATTATCCTACCACTGCAGAACTGGCTTGTGAGAGCAAGAAGAACAATAGAGAAAGCACATGTGCAGATGATGAAGGCAGATTTGTCAACAACAATAGAAATGATGAAGAGGAAACCCACCTCTTCATGGCTCAAGAGATAGAAGATGAGAGAAACACATCTAAGAGTGATCATGTAGATCATTCCTAACGGAAAGATGTGTTTGGTAGCAATGGTGAATATGAAGAAGAAGATGAAGAAGAAATTGATCTTGAAGGAGAACTTGTAAGTGCACTCTATGAGATTTTGCCAAGATCTAGAGGCAATGGAAAGAACAAATAAGAGAGAACAAAATAGATGATAGAAATAAATTGTATTCTATCAAGAAAATACTGATCAACTAGATCATTTAATCATTACATACAATGAATATGAGCCCGCTTATATAGGCAAGGCTATATGGATATGTGAGCACACAAACATGACATGTGACTCAATAATAAACAAGGGTAGGTA
Source organism: Cryptomeria japonica (assembly GCF_030272615.1). NCBI lineage: Eukaryota > Viridiplantae > Streptophyta > Pinopsida > Cupressales > Cupressaceae > Cryptomeria > Cryptomeria japonica. The sequence goes on from NC_081405.1 coordinate 529,510,309, forward strand.
GGAAATAGGTGTGGGTAGGTAGGAGAAACAATATAATATTCCACATGAGGTGGATCACCCACTGAATGGGGAATGTAACAACGAGATAAGTCCACAAAAGGTGGAAATTCTCCTACACACACTATCCTAATGTGGTACAAACACTCAAGTGTCTCATACCCAAAATACTATGAAATGCATTTCCTAAGTAAACTTAAGTAAGGTGTAATAATATCCAAGATGAATAATTATTTACACCAACACCCCCCCTTAAGTGCAACTTAGGGGAATGCACTTAACTCTACAATGCAACTAAGCAATGCAAGATGGGTCCCGGCTACAAGGCTATGTTAGGTACCCATGTACAAATGCAAATTCATGCAAACTAATGCAATGAAATCTCTCAAAAAGCAAGGAAAGAGAGAAAAACCCAATGGGAAAAAACCCTCCCCCAAAAGAGAGATAAAAACCATATACAAATAAGAGAGAACAAATAAGATTTTGCCAAGATCTAGAGGCAATGAAAAGCACAAATAAGAGAGAACAAAATAGATGATAGAAATAAATTGTATTCTATCAAGAAAATATTGATCAACTAGATCATTTAATCGTTACATACAATGAATATGAGCCCGCTTATATAGGCAAGGCTATATGGATATGTGAGCACACAAACATGACATGTGGCTCAATAAGAAACAAGGGTAGGTAGGAAATAGGTGTGGGTAGGTAGGAGAAACAATATAATATTCCACATGAGGTGGATCACCCACTGAATGTGGAATGTAACAACAAGATAAGTCCACAAAAGGTGGAAATTCTTCTACACACACTATCCTAATGTGGTACAAACACTCAAGTGTCTCATACCCAAAATACTATGAAATTCATTTCCTAAGTAAACTTAAGTAAGGTGTAATAATATCCTAGATGAATAATTATTTACACCAACACCCCCCCTTAAGTGCAACTTAGGGGAATGCACTTAACTCTACAATGCAACTAAGCAATGCAAGATGGGTCCTGGCTACAAGGCTATGTTAGGTACCCATGTACAAATGCAAATTCATGCAAACTAATGCAATGAAATCTCTCACAAAGCAAGGAAAGAGAGAAAAACCCAATGGGAAAAAACCCTCCCCCAAAAGAGAGATAAAAACCATATACAAAGAACTCTCATAGTAGTATGTGAAGGAAAAAACCCCATGTGAGGAAAAAGTCCCCCCAATATGAGAGAAGAAGAAGAAGAGAGACTAGGAACACCCCCCCCCCCTCAATGCGGAATTTGCACCAATGATAGAAGCTCGATGAAGAATGAAGTAACTGCTCCATGAATGTTGAACCACATTCCTCCCCTTAGGAAGAAAAAAAACCAAACGTGAATCCATAAAGTCTCCCCAATCATGAAAGGAAGATGTAGGAAAAATACTCATGATGAAAAGAATCTCTGAAAACTGCTCAAGTGTCCCCATGTCGATGCTAAAAGTTACCCCCTCCAAAGGTGGTAAACTGCGCTACACTGCTGAAAAAGGCACTCCAAGATCTAGTGGAGATGAATGTAGAACAATATCCAAAGACTCACATGTCTCCTCAAAAAAATAAAGAGACCTCCTCCAACTGCTGGACAAAAGTATCCACAATCATGTCAACCTCTAAAGATTGATCATGTAGAGAATGCACAAGAGGGTTAAAGTGATCCTTCGCAACAATCGAAGAAGGATCGCCTTCATCAAAGAGAATATGAATGTCATCAATGATGTCTCCCAAATCTGCAATGTAGGACTCCACAAACAAACCTACAATGTCTGTCAAGTAGGCATCCCAATCAATTGAAGCTGGAAGGGCAAAACTGTCGCACTAGCTACATCATCAGGTGCAATAGGTGGTGTGATATCAAGAGAAGGAGATGAAATGCAAGGCTCAAAAATGGGGTCACATGTGAGAATCCCCAAGTTCAAGTGCCCAAAGTTCTCCTCAAAATCTGAATCATCAACATAGGAAGAATCAACCTCATCAATAAGACAAAAATGTGAAAAAGAGTACAACTGAGATGCATGATCAACCACCCCAGTCACAATGATGTCTCCACTCTCCAAGTCTCTAATGATAACTGAATCAAGTTTGAACTCCAAAGTTTTCCTAGTTGCCCCATGTGTGATTTGATAGATGGAAAGAAGATTGTTTGTCAAGTGGGGTACACACAACACATCATTGAAGGAGTTATCCCCAATGGAAATAGATCCTTTCCCAATCACATCCATGTATGTATGATTGCCCATTGAAATATACGGCATGTGGTAAGGCTCAAGTGTAGAAAACATAGACCACAAAGATGCCATATGATGAGAAGCCTCTGAATCTAGAAGCCATCTCCCTGAATCATGACTTGTAGTAGCACAAAGAGCTTGTCCCTTTCCTTTATCTATCCCAAAAGAGTGATCCTTTCTTTTATCCTTAGAAGAAGTCGATGTAGATGTTCTGGAAGGTAGGTTGATTTTGTTCTTCTCAAGAAGATTCTTCAACTCATCAATATCCTTCTTATAACAATGATGTTCATTATGTCCTGACTTCTTGCAATATCCACAAAAAATATTGTCCTTATATGATTTCCTCTTAGGTGAGAATGGTGAATCACCTTGTTGTGGACAGGAAGATTGTGCTCCATCTTTTTGTGGTTTTGACTTAGGTTTCTTTTGATTCTTGCATTTTCCTTGATTGCTTTGATTCCCTTTATTAGCCACCAAAGCTTCTGACTTTGAAGATTTGAGAATCCCCATCGTGGTCAACTTAGATTGCTCAAGTATCAACATCTCCGTGAATGAATAAAATGAGGTTGAAGTGTATGAGGAACCTTGAGCTAACCTATGGGTGTGAAAGCTAGATACAAAGGCTGCATACTCTGAAGGAAGCTTGTCCAACAAGTTGTAAACCAATTGAGAATCCTTTTTGTCAATTCCACAATCCTTTAGCTTTGCTCTTAGCTCATTTTCTTTTGTAACATAATCCTGGATTGTATCAAAATCCTTGGGATCCAAAGTAGTGAGTTCACTATCAAGCTTGTAGCCCTTAATCTCATCAACTTGACCATACAATTTCTGAAAAATATCCCAAGCCTCTTTAATTGTAGTACACTTATCAATGTGAAAAATGAGGTCATCTGATACAGACTTTCGAAGAGTTCCAAGTTCCATAGCATTCTTAGCAAGTCATTCAATTTGAGCATTAGGATCGGCCTTAGTATCAGGTGGTGTTGTAATAGTTTCATTTACATAATGAATAAGTCCTTTTTCCATTAGTTTATTCCATGCCTTAATCTTCCATGATGCAAAATTATCAGGAGTTAAAAGTGGAAATTTAGGAGAACCCATAGCACCAAAATGAAAAAACAAAAGATAGAGAGAGGCACAATCACACAAGACACTCCCACAAAATACTCAATCAAGAAATCCCCCCCCCCCCAAACGGTAATATGGCACTTTATACTTAGTGTGTATACAATGGGCTACTTGTGAAACAAGGCAAAGTGGACTTCTAATTTCAATTTAAAACTTCTCAAAATGAGATATAAGAGACTTCAACAAATACTGCTAGTGATCTAAACTAAGATTCAAGCGAAATACAAGTACCAAATATGCCAAGAATGGCCAAATACTAAAAGTAAAATTTCTACGCAAACTCACTGCAAACAAATGACAGATTATGAAAGTAGACAAAAATTTATGCACTCTCAAAAAGAATGGCACCTGAAAAGGAGTCCATATAAGCCCAAATGAAGCCTCCAATGTTGTAAAAATTTGGATTTCATGATTTCCAAAAAATAATAACTCCTGCACCACTGTACAAATCACGAAATTCTATCCAAAAACAAAAACAATTGCTTGAAAAAAGGAGTCCAGATGAGTGAGATATGACTATTTGAAAATTGTCTGCAAAATTATAATTTCTGGAAAATTTCCATCTCAGCTTCAAAAATCAAATGCCTTTAGATTTGGCCTCCGAAGTCCGATTTGGATGAAACAAAAGGCAAAACTGACTTTCTTGGACCTCCTCAATCCAATGGTAAGCTCATATTTGACCCATCAAACTTCAATAATAACCTGCAATAAAAAGCTCCAAAATACACAACCCCAAATAGCATCAAATTTCTCTCAATTGGCAAACCAGTGACACTCTAATGGCTTTGATACCTTGTGATATTTTGCCAAGATCTAGAGGCAATGAAAAGCACAAATAAGAGAGAACAAAATAGATCATAGAAATAAATTGTATTCTATCAAGAGAATACTGATCAACTGGATCATTACATCGTTACATACAATGAATATGAGCCTGCTTATATAGGCAAGGCTATATGGATATGTGAGCACACAAACATGACATGTGGCTCACAAGAAACAAGGGTATGTAGGAAATAGGTGTGGGTAGGTAGGAGAAACAATATTATTCCACATGAGGTGAATCACCCACCGAAGGTGGAATGTAACAATAAAATAAGATCAGCACCATAAAAGGTGGAAATTCTCCTACACACACTATCCCAATGTGGCACAAACACCCAAGTGTCTCATACCCAAAATACTATGAAATGCATTTCCTAAGTAAAATTAAGTAAGGTATAATAATATCCAAGATGAATAATTATTTATACCAACACACTCAAAGAACTTAGAAGAGTGAAGAATGAATACAAGTTGTTCAATAAAATTGTGATTGTGGAACAAAATCGGTTGATCAGATGCCTTGAAGAATCTGAGAAATGTATCTTAGAGTTGAAGACTCGACAAGAATACACCAAGGAATGCAGGTGCAAAGAACTAGAGTCTGAGCTAGAGGCCAAGGACAAAGAATTTCAAAAGCAAAGAGAAGAAATGGAGATCATAAGAGACCTTGAGAAGTGCCAAGATGAGTTCAAGGTAAGAATCTGGTTTCATGGCAGTAGTGACGCCTTGGAAAAAATGTTGAAGAAGCAAAAACATTCCAAGGATACCAGAGGTTTAAGAAGTGATGTTGGTGAATTCTCCACCAGCATGAATGTCCCCCTCAAAGACATTATGTTTGTCTCCTCTAATGGAGATAACAAGGGACAGACCTTCACTATCTGAAATACTCCTAGGAAGAAGGTTGATCTAACTACAACCAGTGAATACATGAAGCTAAAAATGAAGACTAGTGTTGCAAGGAGGAACAATGTTGGCCCAAAAGGAAAAGGAAAGATGGGAGAAGACAGCTTCACCAAAAGTAAGAACTTGAGAAGGAGACATCATAGAAGGCCTACAACCAGTAGAATACAAAGAAATACTACCGCCCACAAGAAAAATAATGTGTGGGAGAAGAAGGGATCAGATGGAAGAACTGCAGAGACCAGACAGTTCATGAACAATCCTCCGAGAAGCAAAAATGGAGATACTAAACTAGTAAGATCTCCACATGCATAACAAAACAAATTTGTAAGTTACAAGCACTCTTTGTCCGGTTATTTTTTTTCATGCAAAGATTATAGCCATAGAGCAGATGAATGCAGAATGAGATCTAGGAGTAGACAAGAAGTTTTTCCTAAAAATAACAATGTTGTATGTCAATGATGTAATGGACTTGGTCATAGAAGTCATGATTGCAGAAAGATGAGATTGCAATCATATGGCAGTCGGTATATCAACTATTCTCAATATGGAAGTGGTCATAGAGCATATGAGCATCAAAGACCTTCATGGAACCAAAGGAGAAGTGTCCCTGTAGGATCAAGAGGTCTACTGACACCGGTAGCTGGCTACAATAGCATGACCAGAAGAATATGGTCAAACTGGTATGATAGAAGGTCCTTCAGTCATGTGTTTGGCATGAACACAATTTGCTTCTACAGCAATGCTTCCGATCATGTTGTAAAATCTGGAAAAGCAAGGACCAATCACCAGAAGAAGGTAAGATTTGCTCCCAGGACTGGAAATGGGAAGAGGAGTGAGACCAAGAAGGTTTGGAGGAAGAAAGAAGAGAGTAGATCCATATATCGGCACTGTGCATTCACTGCACAGGTGATATCTCCTAAGGCCTAAAGGAGATGTATGACTTAGGGGGAGTAACATATTGACCATATCTTTCACCCCCTTAGTGGAAGAGGACAAATGGAAGAGCAAGTTGTTGTCGATATAAAGGAACGAAATGAGATGGCAAGTGTGTGTAGTTGTTACCTTGGCTACACACCTACAGATGAGAGATGGATTACTACCACGTGTGTCAGTGGATGGTTCACATTGCCATGAGAATTAGAGGCACTTGACAAAAGAATATAGGAGTCAGAGGAAGATGCTTCAATGGAGATAATGGGCTGGTATAGGAGACCAGTATGTGCAGTATATTACCGGTATGGATACTATCCGGTATTGCAAGTTATGTAAGTCAATGAGTTTCAGGATCATTGTAATAACTCTAGATGCATGGATTGAAGTGGTTATGTCTCATGTGATATTGTAAAAGACTTGAATGAAATATGATGGCTCGATAGTTGATCATATATATACATGCATTTTTTTGGGCTAACCAGTTTGATATTTGGCATGATTATGATGAAGTATGGCATTGTGTTCATATAAAATCATGTCATAAGTTGTGATGGATGTCATGGAGCTGAAATATCATCAAATTGATCATATATGTACAACTCAACCAGTATATGGTGCAAATTGGAGCTTCGGTTTAGAACCTGACAAGCAATGAAGACCTGAGATCTATGGCTCAGGGGGAGTTCACAGCCATATTTTATGTTTTGTATCAAACATGCTCGACACAGGGGGAGTGCAAGTATCTATGACTGTATCAGTATGATTGAGACTTCTGGATGTGCTCATCGGTCTGTGTTTGTGAGGTATTTCAATTTCCATTCAATTTGTACTTAATTGAAATCATAATCGGACTACCGAGAGGTTTGCCTGCAAAGAGGGAGAGTTACCTGCATAGGAGGAGAACTTATAGTTAGTATCGAAGAAGATACAATTGGTATCGGTGTCAGCTTCAACACTTGGTATTAGCTAGTTGGGATCAGAATAACTTTCTGCATATCAAAGGGGAGAAGATGCAGTCTGGTAGACAGGTAAGCAGAATTAACTAACACATTTTCCTGCAATTGGTATCAGACTTGTATATACAATTAGTATTTTCTTTGTATATACACTTGGTTGTTGAGCAATTGGTGTCAGTCATTGTCTGATCCCTCCATCTCAAGTGTTGTTGTTTGAGAGGAGGGAGTGTGAAATGGTCAAAGGAGGAGAAGCAACCGGTAGAGAAAAGGGAGAGGGAAACTCTGTCAGTGCCCTTTGTCATTGTTGTCAAAGGGGGAGAGAGTGTTGGCATTTGCATGAAGATTACATTAATGATATGTTATGTTGTCATTGATGTCAATTAACTAGTAATGATATTTATGATATTGATGTCATTATTGATATTGTCTTGTAACTGGTAGGAAGAGATTTGTGGAAGATATTGTAAACCGATATGTAAGTATGTGAGTTGAACCGGTAACCGGTATAAGAAGATAAACCCTATCTAACCAGTAAACCCTACTAGTTATTTTTTAAACCCTAACTGATTAAGCTTGTTGAATTGGTTATGTTGGTTTATGATCTGATGTTGAGCGGTAATCATGGTGACATGTATGGTCATTGTATGAAGACAAGTTCAAATTATTTTGGCGTGTTTGTTTGTTTGTCTAGGGAATGAGCAGAGTGTATTGCATCTAATGTAAGGCACATGATGAGCTACAAAGTCTGATGAAGTGGTGATCCAGAAGCAGTTGGAGTTTTCTTGAATAATGTGTACAACTTGCTATGTAAATCCAACGGTCATACTTGAACCAATTTGTTTGTAATCTCTATGAGAGAATTAAGTTTTTGTTGTGTTACCGACCTAATTGATTTGTATTTAAGGTCAATGAAGTTGTTTTGTTTAATGTTGGCAAGAATTGGCAGAAATCAGTTGAGTGTGTGGTTGTCGAACCGGATAATGAATCTGTAGTTTGAGTAAAGGCAGATTTAAGCTTAAAAGGATCCAATCAAGCAAGTGTAGTGCTATTCAGACAAATCAAGCAAATCCTGTTGTCTTCTAAAAATTATAGCAGAATTGAAATCCCCTAACCGAGTAAGCTCTAACAAGATTGGTTACTTCTTAAATCCTCTAACAAGGTGGTCCATTAGCTCGGATTCTCAAATCCTCTACCGAGGTTACTCCTAACAGGGTACTTTCTTTTATCAAGGCATTTGTTGTAAATCCCTTAACCAGGTGATTCCTAACATGATCAATTCTTAACAGGACTTTTGTAAAAGCTTTAACAGGCTTGGCTCCTAATAGGGAAAACTTCAGAAGAGTTCAGATAACTATCTTGTGAGTCTCATCTCACCGTGGTTTTTACCTATTTGGGTTTTCCACGTATAAATACTTGTGTCATGTGGTGAATGTTTTTATGGTTATGATCTTATTGTTGATTTGATTAACTACTTAACTATTCTAATAAGTCATGATAACCAGAAGCATTGAGAGATGAAGTATGTTGATAAAGCATTTCGATGTTTACAAGTTAAATATTGTTTATTGTTAAGTTGTTGTAACAGTCAACTGATTTTTCTCATGAGTATTGATCTTGATAGTGGTATTTCATTAATAAGTTTACTTTGTGTAATTGAGATTGAGTTTAGGAAGTCTGTATCAGTTTTTCTATTTACTGATTCACCCCCCCCCCTCTTAGTAATCTACCAGATTCTTATTCTTTCATCATACCATCAATTGGTATCAGAGCTACTCAGGTCCTCTACGATCTAAGCCTGACAGCTTGAAGAAAAGATCTTGTAGATCATAATGAAGAAGGAAGGTCTGAAGTTTAATAGAAAAAACTATAGGATATGGAATGACAAAATGAAGATTTACATTAAGATTCTAGGAAGTCAGTATTAGGATCATGTAGATACTAAGTATATGCACCTACTGGGACTCTGACTGATGATCAGAAGAAAAAACACCAAGAAAATCATCAAGCATTGAGGCTATTATTAGTTGCCTATCTGATGTTGAATATGTAGATGTTCATGGTCTTGAAACTGCATATGAAGTATGGAAAAAACTTGAAGAGATTTATAGCGGTGATGAACATGTTAATATTGCTAAAGAGGAGAGTCTAAGAGGAAAGTTTGATGGCATGCGAATGTCTGTAGGTGAGAATATCCAACAGTATAGTCAAAGGATAAAAGAGATAGTCAATGAAATTAAGAGTGCAGGAGGGAAAGTGGAAGATGCCACAATAATCAGTAAAGTACTGAGAACCCTGCTACCAGTCTATGCTATTTGAGTTGCAGCTATTCAGGAGCTGAAGTCCATAGACAAAACTAAGATAACTCTTGACTCTATCATTGGAAAACTTATTGCTTTTGAATTAAACGGTTATGATGGTATGTTAGAGTAATCGGGTCTTTACTTGATTAATTAAACAACATTTGTTTAATTATTTAAGTTCTCTTTATCTCTTTTACACTTCAGCTAACTTTAGGTGCATAATAATTAATTCTTTTATTAATTATTATGTGCAAGCCTAGGGTTTTCCCTTTTAGGGTTTCTTGACCTATTAGAGGTTAATAATTTTCTTTGTATCATTCTTATTATCACATTACACATTTTGGTGAATATTGAGCTCTCATCTTTTTGAGCATTCTTTTATGTATTTGGTTTTTCATTATTGTTTCCTTGCTTCTCCTTGTAAAAGGTTTATTTCAGCTTGCATAGATCATTTGGGCTCCTATGGTGTTGTATTTCTCAACTCTCACATGGTATCAGAGCTTCGGATCTGCAGCAACCTGTTCTTGTTTTAAGTTTTTTGCATTGGAAGCAGATCTGAGGTTTTTTAGAAGTTTTTTTTGTGCACCTAGGGATAGGCCTTTTTCTGAGCACTTTGGACCTAAACAGACCTCACCATCGTGCTCAGAAGGCCCAAAAATCCGTATGTCATATAAAACTTGACCATTTTTTACTCCTGAGCCTCTGGGGGTATTTTTTCTTCAGTACTAGGTAGTACGACCCTGGCACGCGGTTCGACAAAAAACAATTCCAAAAAAAAAAAAAAGTCCTTACGGCATGCAGGCCAAAATTTGATTTTTGCAAAAAAATCAAAAAATCACTTTCAAAAGTTTTTTGGCAAAAAAATTCCTTTTTCAAAAATCAAAAAAATATCTTTTGGGGGTTTTCCCCACGGTACGCAGGGTACCATGGGGCCCCCTGGTACTGTAGAAAGCCGCCGCCAATGCCATCCCTGGCCTCGGGCCCCGCGCCATCGCCCATTGGTCTCCTTTGGCCCCCGTCGGCCCCCGCAGGCCCCCCACCACCGTCGGCCTCTCCCCACCGCCCCCGGCCCCCGGACTGTCGGCCTCCTCCCACCCGCTGGCCTCCTCCCACCCGCCGACCCCTACCCGCCAACCTATGCCACCCGCCCACCACCTCTAGCCCAACCGCCGCCCATGGGGCACCTCCACCCAGGCCTGCCTCCAGCTCGGCCGCCACCCACGGGGTACCTCCGCCCAGGCCTGCCTCCAGACCTCCTCCCTCTTGCCTTTTTTGGGGGGGGTTGGTTTTTTCACCATAACTTGGGCAAACGGAGTCAGTTTTTCAAAAATGAATAGGCGTCAAAAATCTAGTTCTGAGCCAAACCTCGTTGTATTGGAATTTTTTTCCAATTTTGTTGTTTGACTATACTTTTTTCCAGTCAAAGTAGGGTCTCTTTTCTGCACTTCCGGGGCCGTAGAATGCGCATCTGAACTCCGTTTTTTGAAAACTTTATATTGTTGGAAATATTGTTCTGTGTACTTTCCATCCATATGATTTTTCTTTCTAGATTCTACTCCAAGGATATTTTATTCATTTTTTTGCTTTTCAACACTCTGGTGAATATCTTAGATTTTGACTGTTCTTTCATTTTCCAGTCTTCTTATTATTGTAACATTTTATTTATGTAAACACATTGAGATAAAGTGCCATCATGCATTGTTTACTTGGGATCTTGCACATCTTGTGCCTTATTGTACATGCACTACTTATAAAGTGCCATGGGGTGGTTGATGTTTGTCTTTTGTTTGCCATCTACCTTTGTCCAGTGAGTGTTTCTTCCATGACATTCACCTCATGATGTGTGTCAAGTGAGTGTTCCTTCCACGACACAATGTACTTTCTTTGTGCCTTCCATGTTCCTGGTTTTTCATGGTGCAGTTCTTCTTGGCCGTTCTTTTCAGTGTACCTGTCTCTCTCCCTCTTCAGAATTATGGGGAGGTGTGTCTTGTTGGTTCTAATGCTTCCGTGGTTCCATTGATCAGCTCTTCAAGCTTTGGTGTTTTATACCATCTGTATCTTCGATTTCATTTGTTTTCCTTTGTTTGCCATCTGATTTGAGTAGTGTCATTTGAGGGAACTCATGCAGATTACAGTCTTCTCTACCAGGTCATGTTCTATTTCAGTGGAGGTTCTTCAGGTCAACAGTTACTCTTCGACAATGTTTGCATCTATTTCATGCTTCAGTGGTGTTCTTTTCCATCTCTGTTTGAAGTGGAGTTTTTTCCCACATGGTTTTCTCTATTTCTTCGGTTTATAGAGATTTGGTTGTATTTGGGTACCTGATCAGGCCTTGCTGTCGGGACCCATCTTTCCTACTTTCAATAGTTGTTCTAGGTTTTAGCTTCTCCCTAAGTCTAGCTTAAGGGGGGTGTTAGAGTAATCGAGTCTTTACTTGATTAATTAAAAAACATTTGTTTAATTATTTAAGTTCCCTCTATCTCTTTTACACTTAAGCTAACTTTAGGTGCATAATAATTAATTTTTTTATTAATTATTATGTGCACGCCTAGGGTTTTCCCTTTTAGGGTTTCTTGACCTATTAGAGGTTAATTATTTTCTTTGTATCATTCTACTTATCACATTACACATTTTGGTGATTATTGAGCTCCCATATTTTTTCGCATTCTTCTGTGTATTTGGTTTTTCATTATTGCTTCCTTGCTTCTCCTTGTAATAGGTTTATTTCAGCTTGCAGAGATCATTTGGGCTCATGTGGTGTTGTATTTCTCAACTCTCACATGGTAGTGTATAGAAATCATAATCTACATGCAGAGCTTCTGTCTCTAACCCATCTATGAGAAAAAGTAGAGATACCAGTCATGGCTATGAATCTAGATCCAGCAGAGATGCTGATGATGAAGACAGTATAGTGGAGCTTGAAGCATTGTTGGCAAAAGGACTACCTAGAGGCACTAGCAAATACAGAGATAAACTACCTTTAAAATGTTTTGCATGCAACAAGATTGGTCATATAGCAGCTATTTGTCCTAATGGTGAAAATGAACACAAGAGAGATAAATTCAAGAAGTATAAGGGTAAAGGCAAGAGAGATTGTCTTATTGTTGTTGATAGTGGTATCACTAATGAAGAATCCGATGGTGATGCTAGTGAAGATATTGCATTTGTAGCTATTAAGGAAGAGATATCAGACCAGAAGGCATTAGTATCCAAGATGGATAACTCTGATGATTAGATCATTGATAGTGGTTGTTCACATCATATGACCGGTGATCGAAGAAAATTTATTTCCTTGAAGGAATTTGATGGCGGTATTGTCAGATTTGGCAATGACTCACCCTACATGGTTAAAGGTAAGGGAGATATTTCTCTTAATGGGAAGAGAAATGTTGACGATGTCTATTAGTTTGAAGGTTTAAAGAAAAATCTTCTGAGTGTGGCACAACTTAATGACAGAGGATACCCACAGGAGTTTAAAAATGGTATGTGCAAAATATTTGACAACAAAGGTGAATTGATTGCAACCGGGAAACAAACTAAAGGTAAACTGTTTCATCTTAATCCTAAAGTTAGCAACTGTTTGATTGCAAAAATAGATGATAGCTAGCTTTGGCATAGGAGATTTTGTCATATAAACTTTCATAGCATTGTTGAAGTGAGTAAGTCCAAGACAGTGAGAGGTTTGCCTCAGTTAGACAAATCGGTTAATGCTCTTTGCAAAGAATGTCAGTTAGGGAAGATGACTTCTTCAACTTTCAAGAGCAAGTCCTTCTCAGTGGAGCACTTGTTAGAATTGGTACATACAGATCTATGTGGACCAATAAGAACAAGAAGCATTCAAGGTGACATATATTTCATGATCCTCACTGATGATTGCTCAAGGATGATGTGGGTCACATTCTTGAAGGATAAGACTGAAGCTTTTGGTAAGTTCAAGGCATTCAGGGCCTTAGCTGAGAAAGAGAGCGATAAGAAGATAAAATGTCTGAGAACAGATAAAGGCGATGATTTTACTTTTGAGGAGTTCACTAAGTACTGTGATGAGAATGGTATCAAACGGCAGCTTTCTGCACCAAGGACACCATAGCAGAATGGTATCGCAGAGAGAAACAATCGGTCAGTGGTTGAAGGTGCTAGGACAATTTTGATACAAGGAGATGTAGCAAAAACATTTTGGAGAGAATTTGTCAGTACAACTGTCTACACAATGAACAGAGTGTTGGTGAAAAGAGATAAGGACAAGACCCCTTATGAATATTGGTATGGAAGATCACCTGATGTTAGCTATTTTAATATATTTGGAAGCAAAAGTTTTATTAAAAGAAGTGATTACATTAGCAAATTTAAAGCTAAGAGTGATGAAGGCATATTTCTTGGCTATTCCACCAAGGGTAAGGCCTACAAATGTTTTAACAACCGGACACAGACAATTGCTGAGAGTGTTGATGTTCAAGTGGATGAATTTCCTAGAGTTTCAAAGGAAATCAGTTTGGAGAAGAAGGATGAAGATCCTTGCATTTTTCTTTTGGAACCTGAAAATGTTAAATCTGAAACCGGTAAAGAAAATTATGATGTACTTGTTCAACTGGAACAGATAAGTTCAGAAGAAGAAGATGATAATGAAGAAGCTGAACCTAAAGATAATGATCATGTTATTCCTAGATATGTGAGACTGAACCACAATCTTGAACATATTATTGGGGATAAGGATGCTGGAGTACTAACCAGAAGGAGAATAAGAGAGAACAATTGCATGATCTCCACCATTGAACCAAGAACTGCTAAAGAGGCTTTTGGTGATGATCATTGGGTTAAAGCTATGGAGGAGGAATTGGATCAAATTGAGAAGAACAACACTTGGACCCTGGTACCCTGACCGGTAAATAAGAATGTTATAGGTACTAAATGGGTATTCAGGAACAAGTTGAATGAAGATGGTGTTGTAATTCACAATAAGGCTAGGTTGGTTTGCAAGGGTTATGCACAAGAAGAAGGAGAAGATTATGGCGCAACTTTTGTACCAATAGCAAGGCTGGAAGGTGTCAGAACTTTACTTACATTTGCAGCCCATAAGAAGTTCAAGTTATACCAGATGGATGTTAAGTCTGCATTTTTTAATGGGATATTAGAAGAAGAAGTTTACATAGAGCAGCCAGATGGTTATGCTTTGACTGGTGAGAAAGACAAGGTATGTGGATTGCATAAGGCTTTATATGGATTAAAGCAAGCACCCAGAGCATGGTATGAAAGGGTTCATACACATCTGATGAAGATAGGCTTTGCAAGAACCAATGATGATAGTAACATTTATCTCAAGTCTGAAGGAGATGAAATACTGGTCAGTGAAGTATTTGTTGATGATATTACATTTGGAGAAAATGATGTCATGAGCAACAGTTTTGCAGATGAGATGAAAAATAAGTTTGAAATGTCTTTAATAGGGGAAATAAAAAAAATTCATAGGCTTGCAGATACAGCAAATGAAGAATGGTGTTTTCATTACACAGTCTAAGTATGTGAAAGAGGTTTTGAAGACATTTGGCATGAGTGACTGTAAACCAGTTGGAACACCAATGGTTACAAGTTGTAAGCTATCTAAGGAAGATGAATCTAAGTCTGTTGATGAAAAGGAATACAAATCAATGATTGGAAAATTACACTACGTTGTTCACAGTAGACCGGATATAGCCCATGTGGTTGGCAGAGTTGCTAGATTCCAAAAGAATCCAAAGGAAACACATTCGATAGCAACCAAGAGAATTTTAGATACCTGAAAGGTACTGTTGACTATGGATTATGGTATCCATATGGAGGAAAATTTGATTTGAAGGTGTACACAGATGTTGATTGGGCGGGAAATATTGATGACTCGAAAAGAACAACCGGTGGAGCATTTTTTCTTGGAGGAAGGCTCGTTTCATGGAGTAGTAAGAAGTAGAGTTGTACTTCACAATCTACTGCTGAAGCTGAGTATGTTGCAGCTTATATGAATTGCACATAGGCTATTTGGACGAGGCACATTTTGGAAGGTTTTAAGATGAAGATCTCAGAACCTATAAAGATTTTATGTGATAATACAAGTGCCATAAATATTTCTAAGAATCTTGTTTTGCACGAACGAACCAAGCACATTGAATTGAAGTATCATTTCTTGAGAGAAAAGGTGCAAAGCAAAGATGTTATCTTAGAGCATGTTTCTACCAAGGAGCAACTTGCAGATATTTTTACCGAACCTCTACCTAAGACTACATTTGAGTGTCTTAGAAGTCAACTAGGGGTTGTACCCTTTCATGAGGTTAGTTGAGCATGATGTTGACTGCATCAGTCCCTAAATCACTTGCAGAATCTTATAAGGATTGATGTATAAGTGGATGTATTCCACAAGGGGAGCATCAAGTTGCAGTATGTTGTTGATGCATAGTGAAAATTTGACATTACATGTTTTACTTTCAATTTGGCATTGTTGTCAAAGGGAGAGAAGAATTATGTGATTATGAAAAGGAAAACCAGCAACGGGCTGAAGACAAACAGAGCATGTGAATACTTGGTAATGTAAACCAGGATTCCTATTCTCAATCACATCAAGCGAGCAATGGTGTTGATATTTGTATTGCCATCAATGCAAGGGGGAGATTGTTGGTATTTGCATGAAGATTGCATTAATGATATGTTATGTTGTCATTGATGTCAATTAATCGGTAATGATATTTATGATATTGTTGTTATTATTGATATTGTCTTGTAACCAGTAGGAAGAGATTTGTGGAAGATATTTTAAACTGGTATGTAAGTATGTGAGTTGAACCGGTAACCGGTATAAGAAGATAAACTCTATCTACCCGGTAAACCCTACCAGTTATTTTTGTTAAACCTTAACCGATTAAGATTGTTGAATTGGTTATGTTGGTTTATGATCTAATGTTGAGCGGTAATGATGGTGACACGTATGGTAATTGTATGAAGACAAGTTCAAATTGTTCTAGCATATTTGTTTGTTTGTCTAGGGAACAAGAAGAGTGTATTGCATCTAATGCAAAGTGCATGATGAGTTACAAAGTCTGATGAAGCGGTGATCAAGGAGCAGTTGGAGTTTTCTTGAATAATGTGTACAGCTTGCTATGTAAATCCAACGGTCATACTTGAACCGATTTGTTTGTAATATTTATGAGACAATTAGGTTTTTGTTGTGTTACCAACCCAATTGATTTTCATTTAAGGTCGATGAATTTGTTTTGTTTAGTGTTGGGAAGAATTGGCAGAAATCAGTTGAGTGTGTGGTTGCCAAACCAAATAATGAATCTGCAGTTTGAGTAAAGGCAGATTGAAGCTTAAAAGGATCTGATCAAGCAAGTGTAGTTCTATTTAGATAGATCAAGCAAATCCTATTGTCTTCTAACAATTACAGCAGAATTGAAATCCCCTAACCGGGTAAGCTCTAACAAGATTGGTTACTTCTTAAATCCTCTAACAAGGTGGTCCATTAGCTTGGATTCTCAAATCCTCTACCGAGGTTACTCCTAACAGGGTACTTGCTTTTTTCAAGGCATTTGTTGTAAATCCCTTAACCGAGTGATTCCTAACAGGATCATTTCTTAATAGGTTTTTTGTAAAAGCTTTAACAAGCTTGGCTCCTAATAGGGCGAACTTCAGAAGAGTTCAGATAGCTATCTTGTGAGTCTCATCTCACTATGGTTTTTACCTATTTGGTTTTTTCACGTATAAATACTTGTGTCATGTGGTGAATTTTTTTATGATTATGATCTTATTGTTGATTTAATTAACTACTTAACTATTTTGATAAGTCATGATAACCGGAAGCATTGAGAGATGAAGTATGTTGATAAAGCATTTTGGTGTTTACAAGTTAAATGTTGTTTACTATTAAGTTGTTGTAACAGTCAACCGATTTTTCTTATGAGTACTGATCTTGATAGTGGTGTTACTTTGTGTAATTGAGATTGGATTTGGGAAGTCTGTATCAGTTTTTCTATTTACTGATTCACCCACCCCCCCCCCCTCTTAGTAATCTATCATATACTTATTCTTTCATCATACCACCGGAGAGAATCTATAGTATGTCGGATACTACATTTGTTGACATTAATACCAAAGGGGGAGATTGTTGGCATTGTGTTGTCATTGATGTCAACCGGTATAGGATGGAAACCTGTATGGGAGATTGAAGTGTATTGTTTTCATTGATGCATACCGGAAATGGTGTCATTGATGTCAACTAGTATAGAAGGTCATCGGTACACAAGTTAGTGTTGGTTTGTGTTGAAGACAAGTATTGGAGACCGATATGGGATGTCAACTGGTAAGTGATATGTTGGATGTGCAGTGTTGCCAACCAACATGCATATAACCAATAAGCAAGTAGGATCCAATGAAGAAGTGCTGACTCGGTATGTTGTTTGATGTCAATCTATATTACTCCCACTGGATGAAGATGATATCATAGGTTGAAGATATGACTGACAGTGAGTGTGCCCAACCAGATCATATGTGTGATTAATGATATATCTGCTCAATGTCAGCTAAGGCATATTGGTGCAATGCCAGGAGCAGATGATAAGGATCCACTTCTCCCGGCAAGTGATCATATTGATCTTATCCCCCATCATGCATGGAATGCATCATAACCTTTTGGGATAAGATAGAGATGTATATGGTAGCTGGTTGATGGCTCACACCAGATCTACCGGTGAAACACAAGGATGCCTCAGGTGCATGAAATCAGAGATATGCACCGGATTAGCAAGGGTAGGCATGTTGAGCTACTGAGACAGAGAAAGAAGAGTAAATAAGTGATGGGTTTGTCATTTTGACAAACCGGTTGAGATGATGTATGGGCTAATAATGAAGAAGGCAAGGTTGAGCAGTTGCGGACAGAGAAGGAAACCGGAATGCTAATGCAAATGGAGATGGTTGAAGGTTGATGGCATGGTGTCATCAAGGGGGTTACCGGTGAGTATGTCAACCGGTAAGAGAGAAAAGGGAAAAAGTGATGTGCTCCTATATGATGAAGATGAGCTTGATTTGGTTTAGCAAGTGAAGTAACCCAGCAAAGGTGTTCCACCAGAAGAACAGCAAAGTGCAGGCATGAAGGTTACTGGTTAGGCTATAACCAGCAGGGTTAGAGAATCAGTATATAACCTGGTTGTGTGGTTGGTCGATGATCTTGTCTACACTGACACAGAAGACTTAAAAGAGGTGGATACAGATAGAGATGCCACGTGGAGTCTAGGTGTCAAACCAATGGACTTTGCATTGTCGGTGAGGTAAGTGGTGATTGGACGACATTAATGTTGATGGTATAAATCATGGGTCGAGAGTAGAAGGGTGCGACTCGAGATAGGGCTGAGCTCAGAGATCTGATTTGTTGGCATCATGATCGATGTAGTATGTCTAGGTGTTGATCTAGGTAGGTGAAGCTATCTACGTGATAGCTTCATGGTGTTTGACAAGTGCAGGTTGTCGTGTTTGCTAAATATGGCAAATGTGTTATGGATGCAGTGGGATTGGCAGAGTTTGATTGATTTGTTACAGGTGGTCGATCTATGGAAGGAGATATGATTGGATTTGGTTTTCCTTGAGGTCGATGAAGGAACCCTAGCGCACCCAAAGTTTGAATGTCGTTTTGGCAGAATTCATCGTATAAATATGCAAATCGAATACCAGATTAGATGTTGTTGCATGAGAGAGACGTTGGTAAGTGAGAATAATCCAAGTGTTAACCATTCAGAGAGTCCATCCACAAATCACAGAGGTGATTGAGTGCTTGAATGATAACTGGTTAGAAGAGTTCAACTGGCAAGGGTAAGGTAACTGGTAGACTGTCATTGAGCCTGATAGTGGAGATCATCGGTGATGATTGAACCGACAGAAAAGAGGTAGAGAAGAGAAGAAGAGAGTGAGGATCTATGAAGAATCGACAAGCTGAGAACCTATAGTGATCAAAGAGTAGTGAGAAACAAGCAGAGTACTAGTAGAGAAGAATCTGAAGCTAAACCGGTAAGGTTGCAGCAGAGAGAAGGTGAGCAAAGATCCGACAGAGATCTATATAGAGGTGAACCGATGGAGAGACATGTGTGAGAGTTACAAAGTTCATTTGTAACAAGGATATTAAGTTTGTTTTAATATATGATATTGTAATCACTGAGTTGGAGCTTGGTGCAGGGGTT
Organism: Cryptomeria japonica; assembly: GCF_030272615.1. Classification (NCBI taxonomy): domain Eukaryota; kingdom Viridiplantae; phylum Streptophyta; class Pinopsida; order Cupressales; family Cupressaceae; genus Cryptomeria; species Cryptomeria japonica. The sequence continues at coordinate 529,529,784 of NC_081405.1, forward strand.
GGTGCCCTAAAATCAGGGGTTGGTGCTCCTTGGGTTGTTGCCCTAAAGCAGGGGTGGTGCTCCTTGGGTTGGTGCCAAAATGTTGTAACTAATGTTTCACCATGAGGATGGATTGGAGCAGTAGACTCCAACAGCATTTCTCACCGAGGTTTTTCCCATGTTGGGTTTTCCTCATACATCTGGTGTTATGTGATGTTCCTTTTGTGTGTGGTTGCATTTGTGTCATCCTCCTATCTCACCGGTATTTTTTCTTTATGTTAAATCTACTAACTGGTACACACACCTTAGGTTTAAAACGGTAAAGTTTGAAAACCACTGTTTCACCCCCTCTCTCAAAGGCATCTTGTGTTCAACAGAAGGGCCCTAAAAACCTCTCTTCCTCAAATTATCCCAAGTGAGGCACTTATTTTGAGCCACCAGCCAAAGAAAAAAATTACATTTATGCAAAGAGAACCTATTCCACACCTGATTACACCGAGGCACCTTGTCCCTACCATACCATTGTCTAGCCAATTCCAAATAACATGAAGCCATAGTAAATTCTTCTTTCGAGTTCGAGCTCCAAGCCAAACAATCCCTACCCCTTAGGGAGCTACAAGGTCTACCAGCAAGGATATCAGCTAATTCATGGTGCTCCTTCAAAGTACCACCAGGTGGCCAATCCTAATGATCCTTCCAGCAAGTCACCTCCATGTGACCCTTAACCTTAGAAGTCTTATAGTCCTCCATCGATCTCCACCCAACAACAGTTAAGGCATCAGAGAGAAATTCGAGATTAGGAAACTCGAAAAATGATTGGAGGATGACCATCACAAGAGTCATGCCAAAAAAGAACCACTGAACCCCTATTGCAAACCCAAAAAAGACCCTCCTTTATGAGCTTAGTCCCTCTCTTGAGGGTCTCCCAAATCATGGACCCCTTACCATCCAAAATACACCAAGGAACATCCTGGCTGCTAACACCCCAAAGGTATTTATCAGCAAGAATGATGCAGAGAGTCTTGGAGCTTGGTTCAATACACCTTCTTGAGTGACTTGTCCTACTCAACCCTTCAACTACTCAAGTACATTCATTGGCACTTAGTAGGGGTTATGTTAATGAGACCTCCAAGGTCTAAACCTCTTTGGCTTGCCTCCTTGGTATAGCCAATGGTTTTTGGACAATCAACTCCACCTCCTGAGCTTGCCACCTCAATCTCACACATTTCACTCCAGGGCTCCAACCACTCCTGCAAGGATCTCAACACACTACCACTTCCAATGGGTTCCCAATGCTTCTACCAGGTGTCTTTAAAGAATTTTGAGGCTTTTGGGTCATCAAACCCATCACTTGGGCTTCCTACCCTTCCTAGGTCTCTATCGGTTCCAAAATAGGCCTAATTGCATTAGCCCTCCCTTGGCGGCTTTAGGGTCTTAGTTTGTAAAATTACCAAACAAGAGAGAAATAAATCATGGATTCGAGTACCCTTTTGGAAGTTACAAACAATACTATAAAAGTGCATCTGGTTTATCCGTACAACTGGGGTTTCCAATGCTGCACTATTTTGAAGGGTTTAGGCCTCACCGAGTGACTTGGCAAGATGGGTCTAAAACTCTTCACCATTCAAGACTCCTGCTCCAAAAAATTTAGTAATATTAAGGGAAAATCAAAGGTATTTTCATTCATGTGTCACTTGTTCCTGCACCAATCCCCGTGTGCTCATAAATCACACTTTTCTTGTTGTCCTAACTCACCTACTCCCCGCGGTGAGCCTAGGGCTTCATTGTTTCTCCTCCTCAAGGACCTGAAAAACCACAAATCCTATACTAAAGCTATGTACAGACCCTAACCTAGCATTCTTAATGATTTCAACAGGTTCCATCAAAGAATGCCTAGGTTAGAGCCATATACTTGCTCTTAAACCCTACTTGCAAGGGTTTTGCACCTAGTTCCAAAGAATGGAAGAAATCTCTGCAACCTAGGACAATCAAACCTGCAAATCAAACTTAATGAACACAAATACAATGAACACTCATGAACTGCAATGATTTTACACCATCCAGTCAGTATTGGACCATACAAGCAATGTAAACAAGTGAAAAACTGTCAAAAACCGATGGAAACAAGTTTGCTTCACAATCCAAAAAATTTCTCTTACATTTCCAATCTTCCAACCTGTACAATGAAGTGAATCTTGGCTTTTATCCTCTTGTTTCAGTTGGTTAAACCAAATTTTAACGCCTTTAACCAAAAATGCAACTTTTTCAAGAAATTGAAAATGTTGCTCAGCAACTTTTTACATCTTTTGGCTCCAAGATGCAATTTTGCATTCTAATGCATTTTAAGACTCCTCAAGGTCCTCAAACACCCTAGAAGACCTAAAAACAACACAATTGACCCCTAATACATGAATACAATCATCTAGAGTACTTTACCTATCAACTACCTAAGCATCTCACTTCTTAGGTTGTCAGCATCCTGAACACAATTGACTCAAACCAAAACTTGGACACCTCAACCATGGCTCTACTGAGTCCTAAATGGTTGGTCCATTATTACATCACAAAGATAACTCACAAACTTGAAAGAAAACTAAAATTTCATACTTGGAGTGTTAGGTGCCCTGCACCATACTCCCCTGGGACAAAGAACTCAAGTCTCTGGAGTTATAAGGTCTACAATCTCCACTCCATGTTGAAGTATATATGCCTCTGACATCCACATGGCATCTGAATCAGGTAACCCTTCCCACTTGACAAGATAGTTCTTGTAGACTCCTTTCCTTGTTTTCTTTACTATCTTGGTATCCAAGATACTCTCCAACTTAACCGGTTGACTAGGTGGCAAATCCTTTATCCAATCTTCATGAACCGGTGATGGCATGTCTATTTGATTTGTTGGTGAGTCTCCCTTGTATGGATAGAGATCACATACATTAAAAATAAGAGATATCCCCAAGGTAGGAGGAAGTTCAACCTCATATGCATTCTACCCATACTTGTGCACCACCTTGAGAGGCCCAATTTTCTTCATCATGAGCTTGATAGGCTGCCCTTTTGGAAGTCTCTCCTTCCTAAGGTATGCTAGCACTAAGTCTCCCACTTTAAGTTGTACTTTCCTCCTTGTTTTAATAGCTTGAACATTATACTGCTCGGATTTTTGTTGTAAGGATTGTCTAACCTTATCATGCACTTCTTTAATACCTTCTGCAAATTTCTCCCCTTGTGCACTCTTAGGTGCCATTGAATTGAGATCTTTGAGCTCTAATATGCCCCTAGGATATAATCCATACACTATCTCAAAAGGACTTTTACCTGTGCTACGATAAACTGAGTCATTATATGCATATTATGCCTGTCCGAGTACTAGATCCCAAGTTTGCCCATGTTGTTTTGTAAGACATCTTAGCAAGTTACCCAATGACCGGTTGACTACCTCTGTCTGACCATCTGATTGAGGATGATAGGTAGATGAAAAAGATAACTTGGTGCCCAGCTTCCTCCAAAGTGCCCTCCAAAAGTGGCTCAAAAACTTCACATCTCTATCACTAACAATGTTGATTGGAAGACCATGAATTCTGACTATCTCCTTGAAGAAGAGGCTTGCAATATAGGTGGCATCATTGGTGCTCTTGCAAGGTATGAAATGTGTCATTTTGCTGAACCTATCTACCACCACATACACACTATCAAATCCTCTTGGGGTCCTAGGCAATCCATGCTCAAACATTCCCAAGGACTCTCAGGTATGACCAAGGGTTGATATAGACCTGCATTACTCGATGTTCCCTTTTCTCTTTGGTAGATGATACATTGATTCACAAACCTTCTCACTTATTATTGTTGTGGCATGCTCAAATACATCATTTCTAAATAGGAAATAAGGATGATCACAAAATCCTTAACTATCTAAGCAATTCAAACATAAAACCAATGAAATAGATGCAAAATGGAATTAAATTAAGCAATATGAAACTCCCTATTATGCATCATAGCTTCCATTGTTCTTCTTCTCTTTGTGGTATGATGTCTCTCAGATATTGCACTGGCAACCTACAATTGACACAAAGATTCGAAGTTCGTGATCTAGAGGAATTGTGAGGATTGAATGCTCAATTTATAGATTTTTGGATAAGATTGATTGAAGATGGAACATATTGATCAAGAGGTGGAACTCAGGTGAGCTCACATGTTGATTGAGAGTTGAACTGTTGACTTGGAGGTGAAACAGAATAGATTGAATAGATTAATTGAGTCAACTGATTGAGAAAAAACTAACTAGGGGAAGAAAAAGAATGATTGGAGGAAATACAGAAGATGAAAAAGAGAACTAGAAGATGGAAATAGAGACTGGAGAGATAAATGATTTAATTAATTAATTAATTTAGCATGTGCTTGCACTTTAACTTAGATTTTCAATTTAATCTTTGCATGAAATTTATTCAAATGATTGAGTTTATTTTAATTAAATTTAGTATTTGAATATATTTAGAACTTGACTTTGATTTTCAATTTGGTTTTTGAAATCATGAACATGTATTTGAATTTGGAAGAAATTAGAAGAATATGAAATTAAATGAAATTAGATGAATTAGAATTTGGGGATTTGGAAATGGAATAATTAATTAGCTAATTAAATAATTTAAAGAAACTATTTAATTATTTAGAAATGGATTTTAATTAAATAATAAAGATTATTTAAATTAAAGGATTAAATCACGATTAATTAAATAATTAATATTTAATTAATATTTAGAAATGGGTTAATGATTAGATGATTAGAGATAGAAATTGAAATTGAATTTATTTAAATAATAAAGATTATTTAAATTGGGGAATTAATCAGAATAAATATTTAATTAACATTAGAAAAATGGTTCAAATGATTAAATGATGAAAGAATAAGAAATGAATTAATTAGGAAGATGATGAGGAAATATGAAATAGAAGAATATGATTATTTAACTAATTAGACTAATAAATAGTACATGATAAATGAGACGTTTTTAGGTGTCTACATTTGCCCCTCTTTGAGACAATGTCAGAATGACGTTGTTTCAAAGAAAACGAAAAAATTCATGTCCCAGTATTCCCGAGCGGTGCCTAGGGTGTAATGCCCCCTCGAGAGATTGTTTGTGCATTAAAGACATGAATGATCTCTCGAAAAAAGAAGAATGTGAGATGAACGAATAGTTAGTTTGTTAGAGATAGAGATAGGTGATGTGAAGATGATATTGAGATAGAATATGAGAGAATGAACCTTAGAATGAAATAGAATAATGTTAGATGAGAATTAGAAGCAATTGAAGATGATAGAAAATAATTTAGAAAGAGATGATGAGAAAAGAATCAGCAAACTAGCAATAACCAAATGAGATGAAATGAGAATGAAATTGAATGAATCACAAACCTGTGTCATTATTTATTTTATTGCATAATATATATTCATCATTGAGACTTATTATTGAACAATGGAGCTTAGCACATTAAGGTATAATGAAGCAAGATGTAAAGATATCTCATTGAAGAAATAAACAAATAGGAGACAAGCAGCAAACAAAGAAAAATATAATACCCATCATGGCTCCTCTAGTCACTTGTGGACATCCCTCAGTAGCATAGGAACATAATTTGTCGCCAAATGATAAAAGATAAAGACCAACCCAGACAAAATTCAGTAGCTACACTAACCTTCTGCCTTCGTTCTCAGTTGCTTGATGTGATGGTTGATAATCTTTGATCTCATAAAGTTGCGGACCTCGTTTAAGAATGACTTGTCTGATTTTGAGTGTATCCTCTTCTGTTTAAGACAAGATAATGATCACTTTGATATGGATATGATACGATTGATAAGACAACTTGATCAGTTGATTGCAGATGTTTGACTAGATAGTCGTATCCTTTGTTAACTTCGTGCGAAGTGTTTGCTAGATATCTGCTAGGGTATTTGTTTCTTGCAAGACATTTTATTGCAAGTTTTTTGGTTGATTTTCGATTTTTGATTTTTAGTTCTTTTCCAAGAGACTTTTTTATGTTTTTGGATTATGTGGATTGATTTTTGAATGTTTTTGGATGATTTTTTCAGGAAATTATATGGATGTTTTTGGTTGATTTTTTCAAGATCGTATTTGAATGTTTTTGGATTGTTTTTTTCTGGATTGTATTTGAATGTTGCTGGTATTTTTGAATTTTTTGATGTTTTTGGTATTTTTTCAGGACATTTTCTAAATATTTTTGGTATTTTTGAATTTTTCACTTTTTTGGTATTTTAAGTTTTTCAATATTTTTGGATTTTTTTTAAGGACATTATAGGATTTTTTTCAGGATTTTATATGATTTTTAGGATTTTTTCAGGACTTTATACGATTTTTAGGATTTTTTCAGGACTTTATACAATTTTTAGGATTTTTTCAGGACTTTATACAATTTTTAGGATTTTTTCGGGACTTTATATAATTTTTCAGGATTTTTTTAGTTATGCCCCCAGTGCTCAGACCTGTATGACATGATATTTGTAGAATGCATGTGGAGACAATGAATTTTTGACATGACCTATGTTAATGCAATATGCATGATGAAGATGCATTTCCTATTCGAACAAAGATGATTATGTTTGTTTAGCCTTTTGTAATACACCAATTGAAATGGAGGTGCAAAACATTTCATAGATAAGAGGTCAATCGATCCCTAAGGTCCTTTGGAACATCCAAATTAACACACTTAGTGACTAGAATTTACAAATGAAGATGCAAAAAACTTCCCCATTGGTTCTTGGAACTTTGATCTTCTTTTTCCCATGTGTGTGTAGATGAGTTAATTCCTTCTCTTGTGTTCACTAAAGATCCTTAGCATCCTACATGACTAGCTACATGGATTATCCTAACTTCAAAAGCATCCCAAATAGAGCCTCGCTACCAGCAAGCTTTTAGAGCTCCGACGAGGTTATAGACTATAATTTCTCAAATATTGTTGCATTGCCAGCAGGCCTTCATAGCCCTGATGGAGTTACTCGCATGTTCCCATAGTCAAGATTTGTGTCACACTTGTATGCATGATATTTCACATCAGGCTCACCAAAATGTGCTATGCTCAAATACATCATTGCTCTTTTGCCTTGAGATGAATATTTGGCATAGCTCTTTTTCTTTTTATTTTCTTGCCTTGACTTGTAAGTAATGAAACCTACTTGGGTGTGACAATTACAGCGGCGTTGAAGTAGAATTTAAGATTTTTCACTAGTCATATGATCAACTAGGTGTCTAGAATGAATTAGAGATTTATTGTGTTTGAGATAGCAATTGATAGATTTTGGGTTAACAAGTCTCAAATAGTGAAATCACTACCCAACCATAAGTAAAGCATCGTCACAAGGTAATGTTGAAAATGAATGACCTTAGGATCTCAAAGACTTCATGTCTCAATATCTAAGAAAGGAGATGACTCTTGCTTCTCTTAAATGCAAATAGATGATAAAGTTGGACCGTTGCCTTGTTTTATTGATGCTGCTATATCAAAATCAATATGGTGTGCTTGGAAAGGAACTATATGTAATGTAGTGCTTTGAATAAGATGATATGCAATGCGGAAAGTAAAACCTAAACTAACCCAGCCCTTAGGTATAATATTGTTTAAGGTGCATGTTGTTCATAGGGTCAGATAGTTTTGTGTAGGTAGTTCATTGGCCTTTGTTTGAAAAGTCAGATAGAGATGTCTTTTCCAATAGGATATAAGGAATCAACTGGGTGTACACATTCAGTATCTCCAATGTTTATTTCTTTAATTTTTGGATTTTGTGGATCATTAAAGGGAAATCCATCTCTGGAACCCATGAATTTAGCTATAGCCTTATCATTTTCAAAGAAATCTAACTGTGGTAGGTTCTCTTGCCCCTAGTCTTTCAAGTGTGGGTACATGAGGCAAATAGATTCTAGTTCTGAAGTTGTGACATGAGTAGGTGTTATGCTTGTTTCTATTGATGCACTTGAAGAGGATGATGAAGTCAACCAGGTGTTGATCTCATTAGTTGGTGTTATGCTTATTTTTGCTACTACATTAGCATTTGATGATAGCTCACATATAATTGTTGACAAGTTTCTCTGTGTAGTATGATCTGGATTGGTGATTTCATTGATAAGGGGTTTATGAACAACTTGTGTAGAGGAATTGGGATCATGGGGGAAACTAGGAGAAATGGTAATTTCATTTGAGAGGGAATATTGTGAAGAACATGGAGATGAAGGGATGGAGGGGCCTTGATCGGGATTTGGAGAAATAATGGGATCTTGTTTAGGACATGAAGGTAAAGGTATGACTTGATCTTGGTTTGTAAAGGGATTATTAGGGAGGATGGAAGGGATGTCTTGATCTTGATTAGGAGGTGGATGTTGGATGGGACTTGAAATGACACTTTTTTCTTGAGATGAAAGGGTTTGATTATGAATGGAATAGAAAAGATTGAGGAGATCATCATAAGATTCTTGGTCGGTGGGATCTTGATCAAAAATTGGGTAGGATGGAAGTGTTTGTTCTTGATCTTTATTTGTTTCGGGACTCATTTCTTCTTATTTTGGATCATCCTCTTGACACGGGGAAGGAGTTTGGATATGTATGGGATGTTGTTGGAATGTTTCAACATTTTGGCCTAATGAAGAAGGATTTTGAATGAGATGCTCTGAATCATGACTTGAATTAGATTGGATTTGTATTATGGATAGCCCTTGGGAGGTTGTGTTATTAGATAGAGATGGCATGGATTGGTCTTGTGTGACTTCAGCAGGTGATGAAATGGTGAATAGGTATGGTTGATTTGGGATTTGGTTGAAAGGGATTTGATTTTGGTTGAAAGGAGTATGATTTTGGGTGAAAGAGGTTTGATTTTGGTTGAATGAATTTTGATTTGGACTTTGGTTGAAAGGGGTGTGATTTTGGTCAAACGAGGTTTGAATGTTGGGTTGGTGTGAATTTTGATTTTGATTTTGGTTGAAAGGGGTGTGATTTTGGTTGAACAAGGTTTGAATGTTGGGTTGGTGTGATTGGTATGATTGATATAGTGGGTTGAAATAAAAAGAAGGTTTACATGACTCTAATGTTGATTGAACTGAGGTAGGAATGATTTTGTTGAAGAATGAAGATTGGCATGTTTGAATGGTCTCACAAGAAGAAGAAAGTTGGCTTGATATTGATCCCCTCGTGGTCATCACTTCTCTCATCATGTTTTCTAACCGGCCCCTATGGTTGTCAAGACTGGTCATGTCTATCACTTGTTGCAAAGTCTTGATCTGTTGAGCTAAGGTTTCTATGGATGGTGATGGAATAGGAATGGAAGGGATGAATCCTCCACCTTCCCTATGAAATGTATAATGCCAATCCATGATGTTTTCTTGATTGGTTTGGACCTAGGATCACAACATGTAAGATGTTTTCTCCATTTATCTGAATGTGTCAATGTTTGATTTGTTGAACTTGACAAACTTGTTTGAGTTGAGGTTGAGTTTGATTGATCCTCTGATTGTGATTTGGACATTTGGGGTATGACTTTCTAGGACGATTATGCAAATGATGATGTACTAAGAAAGACATATATGAAGTCTAGACAAGGACATATATGAGGACGATAAATGAAGACTATGCAAGGAATAAACAAAGACTAACGACGATAATGAGGACATAAATGAGGACTATGCAAGGACTTAGGACGATAATGAGGATGTAAATGAGGACTATGCAAGGACTTAGGACGATAATGAGAATGTAAATGAGGACTATACAAGGACTTAGGATGATAGTAAGGACGTAAATGAGGACTATGCAAGGACTTAGGATGATAATGAGGACGTAAATGAGGACTATGCAAGGACTTAGGATGATAGTAAGGATGTAAATGAGGACTATGCAAGGACTTCCTATGGTCACAAGTATGTAGAACTTTGAGTTTGCATGATTGTCCGACGTTTCAAAATGGACTTTGTTTTTAGTAATTTTGTGTGTAGGACAAGTTTTGTGGTTTTCCAAGTCTAAGAACAATTGTTTGGAGGTAGATATAGCAAACTAAACTGGTTTTTCAAACAATCTCAGAGAATTCAGAGATACGCAGGATAGGGCCTGAAATAGCCCAAAGAACTGACTCAATATTGGTCTGATACAACGATACATAAAAAAGCACAGAATATAGTCTTAGGCTAGAAAGTGGACACCATTCAATGAGGCCCTTACGAAATACTGAAACAAAACGAACAGATAGAGAGTCTGGCAGCACTGGCTCCACTCCACGGCACACACTTCTCAGGCATGCCAGTCTCTCTTACCCCGAAGATCCGAAGATCTTATAATCGAGGGATTTTTGTATCATAGTGTAAGGTACATAAAGGGTATCTATGGGGTATGATCTGCACTCCCGAAATCACTGAATGTAGGGTTTTGGCCTACTAAGTTGGTTCTTATTGTAGGGTTTCAAGGGGTCCCTATCCAACGATGGATTCTCAGAGCAATCCACTTAAGACTTTAGTTGAGCTTATCGATGCAAGGAAGGCCCCCACATACGTCGAATTCACTCAACACTCTAGCCGCCTGACCAGTATATTTATATAGCGGCTCGAAAAACCCGCTCGAGAGTACACTAGGAGAGATGATATCCCCAACGCATCCCAATTTGAAGTACCTCTGTGGGGTGATGAAATCCCTAGTCAAAGATACCCCTCACTACGTGGATTAAAATAAAATTGGGTGTCGTTGTCACCTCCTTCCTTTCTCCCAACACCCCGAAGGCGGGTGGAAAGTTAGTTAATGCAACAATAGGTCCACCCCAAACACGATAAAAATTCTTTCCCTTAAGAAAACCAAATGTGATTTAATCTAATGCAGTTTGATTCACGTTCATTTTATAGCCCAAATTGAGGTGTTGAATATGCATGTGCATGTCCATTTTAAACACCAAATTAAAATATGAAGGCATACATGTCAATTTTAACTGTTGTTGATTTTAATCACCAAATCGAAGTGTTATACATGCATGTCAATGTTAACCAATGTTAATTTTAAGCAACAAAAGCTGAAGTGTGAGATTGAGCATGCATGTCCATTTTAACCATTGTTGATTTTAAGCACCAAAAGATGAAGTGTGAGATTGAGTGCAATTAATCTAATACTAATCTAATCCTATCTGTAAATTTGCCACAGGCTGCAAACAGATGATTAGCGGTAAAATCAAATCAACAGAAAACAGAGAATCAAAAATTGACAGAAGCGAATGTGTGACAATACCTGCGTGATTGTATGACCTAGACAGAGCGAATGCGTGAAACTAACAGAGCGAATGCGTAAAAAAAGACAAGGTGAATGCATGACAAATAAACAAACAATTAATGAACGCTATCAAAAGCATAAACTTTTACTAGAAAGCTACAAAACTAAAAACTATGAATGTGTGATGATGTGCGGGTGAATGCGTAATGATGTGCAGGTGAATGTGTAATGATGTGTGGGTGTGTGGGTGAATGCGTAATGATGTCTGGGTGAATGTGTAACACTTAGCAGAATGCATAAAAATATGAGGGTGATTGCATGAAAATATTAGCGGATGCGTGACTCAAACCAGAAAATGAAAAACTATGAATGCCTATTGGTGTCTACATGAATGCGTAAATCTATCTATGTGATTGCGTGATGATGAGATCTGCTTTGAAATCCTTTCAAAACCTGCAAAAAAATGAAAAAATCTGTACGACCTACAAAAATTACACAGAAAACAAAGAGGGTTAATTAGCTATTGTTCATGTCGGGTTCACCAAAATGTGGCATGCTCAAATACATCATTGCTAAATAGGAAATAAGGACGATCACGAAATCCTTAACTATCTAAGCAATTCAAACATAAAACCAATGAAATAGATACAAAATGGAATTAAATTAAGCAATATGAAACTCCCTATTATGCATCATAGCTCTCATTGTTCTTCTTCTCTCTGTGGTATGATGGCTCTCAGATATTGCACTGGTAACCTGCAATTGACACAAAGATTCAAAGTTTGTGATCTAGAGGAATTGTGAGGATTGAATGCTCAATTTATAGATTTTTGGATGAGATTGATTGAAAGGTGGAACAGATTGATCAAGAGGTGGAACTCAGGTGAGCTCACATGCTAATTGATAGTTGTTGAAATGCTAACTTGGAGGTGAAACAGAATAGATTGAATAGATTAATTGAGTAAACTGATTGAATAGATTAATTGAGTCAACAATTTTCCACATCTTGCCTTTCTAACTTAGGCAAACTATTACAAATCATTACTCTTTTTCAATATTTATAAGGCTATTTTGAACCCCTCTAATACTTTAATCAAACTATGCCTCTTTTGACCATCTAGAAGGCATCATTGACTATTCAAACCAAGAACAACCAACAAAGTGCAAACCTAGAAAGAAACCAACTAAACTAGGCATACACTTGACTCAACCTAGACTCTAATCACACACATTGGACCTTCTTGGAATCCTTATTGGAAATCTGACTTGGCTAAGGTCAGTACAAGCCAAAATTGAAGAAGGACTATTAGCCTAAGTCCTAGGTCCTCCTGCACCACCTGCCTTGTTGATTGAAGAAGTTACACTCTAAGTATCCTCCTCTTGCAACAATTGAGTTCTTCTTTCCCCCATGTATGAGCTTGCTGAGCTTGATGCTTTTCCCGGGCACTTACTCATGGTATGCCCAACTTGATTGCAATGATAACACCTATTGGTGAAGACTGTGTTTCCCCTTCCTGAGTTTCTAAACCTGCCCCTAAAATTGCTCCTTCCTCTATAGGATCCTTTAAATGCTCCTCTCTAAGATTCCCCACTGCCTTCTTGGCCTTGTTGCTCTTCATTTCTTGGTGATTGCTACCCTCTACCAAAACTTCCTCTACCTCTAAAATTCTTAACTCTCCTATGTTTCTGATTTTGTTCACTCCTCCTTTTGATCTTCTCTTCCACCCTTAGGGCCAACTGAAAACACTTATGGACAGTGTCGGGTGTGAGGATACTTATCTCATCTTGTATGTTTTGTCTAAGGCCATTCATGTACCTAGCCAACTTCTCCACTTCATTCTCATGCTTCCTAGCCCTCAAACTGAGTTTGTGGAATTCCTCGGTGTATGCATTGACATCTAACTCCCTTTGTTTCAGATTTTGTAATCTTTTATAGATTTGAACCTCATAATCCGCTGGAAGGAATTGTGCCTTAAGTCTGATCTTCATACGCTCCCATGAGTTTATCTTCTTCTTTCCTTCTTGTATCCTTTCTTCTTGCATCATATTCCACCAAACTAATGTTGATCCTCTCAATCTTACTTTGGCCACATTTACTCTTTTCTCTTCTTCTGCCTCTTTGTAATCAAAATGATTATTGAGAGCCTCTATCCAATCTAGCAACTCTTCTCCATTGAGGTTTCCTCCATAGGTGGGTAATCCATCCAAGTTGTCTTTGGAAATGGATTTGATTGCATCCAAAAATAGTTTTTGGTCTTGAGGTATGGCTACTACTGTTGGTTCCTCTCCATCTTCCACTTCTTCATCAGTCTCATCACTACATTCTATCTTAACCTTCCCCTTCTCCTTCTTAACCTCTTTGGTTCCTCTACTTCCTTCTCCATCCTTCAATCCTTCTATCATCTCTGTCACCAATTGTCGAATGGCTTCTATATTCATTGCCTTTGGAGGCATTGAACTTGCTTCTGATTCTGCACAATCTGAAATACACCAAATCTTTCAAAGACTACTCTGATGCAGAGAGTCTTGGAGCTTGGTTCAATACACCTTCTTGAGTGACTTGTCCTACTCAACCCTTCAACTACTCAAGTACATTCATTGGCACTTAGTAGGGGTTATGTTAATGAGACCTCCAAGGTCTGAACCTCTTTGGCTTGCCTCCTTGGTATAGCCAATGGTTTTTGGACAATCAACTCCACCTCTTGAGCTTGCCACCTCAATCTCACACATTTCACTCCAGGGCTCCAACCACTCCTGCAAGGATCTCAACACACTACCACTTCCAATGGGTTCCCAATGCTTCTACCAGGTGTCTTTAAATAATTTTGAGGCTTTTGGGTCATCAAACCCATCACTTGGGCTTCCTACCCTTCCTAGGTCTCTATCGGTTCCAAAATAGGCCCAATTGCATTGGCCCTTCCTTGGCGGCTTTAGGGTCTTAGTTTGTAAAATTACCAAACAAGAGAGAAATAAATCATGGATTCGAGTACCCTTTTGGAAGTTACATAGAAAACTGGAAAAGTGCATCTGGGTTATCCGTACAACTGGGGTTTCCAATGTTGTATTGTTTTGAAGGGTTTAGGCCTCACCAGGTGACTTGGCAAGATGGGTCTAAAACTCTTCACCAGTCAAGACTCCTGCTAAAAAAAAAATAGTAATCTTCAAGGGCACTCAGAGATCTTTACATTCATGTGTCACTTGTTCCTGAACCAATCCCCATGTGCTCATAAATCACACTTTTATTGTTGTCCTAACCCACCTACTCCCAACGGTGAGCCTAGAGCTTCATTGTTTCTCCTTCTCAAGGACCTGCAAAACCACAAATCCTATCCTAAATCTATTTACAGATCCTAACCTAGAATTCTTAATGATTTCAACAGCTGCCATCAAAGAATGCCTAGGTTAGAGCCATTTTCTTCCTCTTAAACCCTACTTGCAAGGGTTTTGTACCTAGTTGCAAAGAATGGAATAAATCTCTGCAACCTAGGACAATCAAACCTGCAAATCAAATTTAATGAAGACAAATACAATGAACACTCATGAACTGCAATGATTTTACACCATCCATTACGTACTGGACCGTACAAGCAATGTAAACAAGTGAAAAACTGTCAAAAACCGGTTGAAACAAGTTTGCTTCACAATCCAAAAACTTGCTCTTGCATTTCCAATCTTCCAACCCGTACAATGAAGTGAATTTTGGCTTTTATCCTCTTGTTTTAGTTGGTTCAACCAACTTTTAACGCCTTTAACCAAAAACGCAACTTTTGCAAGAAATTACAAAATCTTGCTCAGCAACTTTTTACTCTTTTGGCTCCAAGATGCAATCTTGCATTCTAATGCATTTTAAGACTCCTAAAGGTCCTCAAACACCCTAGAAGACCAAAACACAACACAATTGACCCCTAATACATGAATACATTCATCTGGATTACTTTACCTGTGAACTACCTAAGCATCTCACTTCTTAGGCTATCAGCATCCTGAACACAATTGACTCAAACCAAACCTTGGACACCTCAACCATGGCTCTAGTGAGTCCTAAATGGTTGGTCCATTATTACATCACAGAGATAACTCACAAACTTGAAAGAAAACAAAAATTTCATACCTAGAGTGCTAAGTGCCCTACACCAAAGGATTTTAGCCTAGCCCTGATCTTGGCACGTACACTACCTCAAGTGTAACTTAGCTACTAAAGCCTAGGCAGTGAAACCGATAGAGCAAATCCCAAGACCCCCCTCATCCTAAGGCACCTAACCAAACTCCATTTTGAAGAAAGAAGATTACCAGACCAGAGGAATTGATGAGATAGAGCATCAAAATCCTTAATAAAACTGGGGAGAACTTGCATGAAGCATCTGTAAATCGGAAGAGCCTACACAACTGACTTGAGGAGAGTCACCCTACTAGCCGAAGATAGCCACCTAAAATTCCAATGACTGGTCCTCTTTCGAAACTTATCTAGAATCTCCTTCCAAAATATTCTGCATTGAGAGCCCATACCAAGGGGGATCCCAAGATAAATCAAAGGTAAAGAACCAATTTGAAATCTTAGAATACGAGGAAATCTGCTTTGAATAAGGCGATCAATGTATACACCTAAAAATGGTTTGAAGATAGTTAATTAAATACGCAGTTATTTAATTAATCCCCTTCCCAATTAATTGAATTCACAAGTAATTTGATTAATTTCTCTATTCATCTACTAGTAAATAAATCTACATGATTTATTTATATAGTTCATTTAATATCCCTCTTTGATTAATTAATTAATTCCCCTCATTTTAGTCAATTTTTTTAATTCCTAATAAAGATTAACAAACTCAAGTTTGTTGAGATTAATTACCATTTTCCAATTATTTTAATTTCTAAATTCAAATCAGCACATGGCTCCTAAATTTTAACCACCTAACCTAACCATCCCCTAACCTAACCATCCCCTAACCTAACCCATTCCACCTAACCCTGGGTTTAACTAACCCTATCCTATCTTGCACATCCTAACCTCCTTATCCTAACCTCCTATGGTATGGATATTCTCCCATTGAGACACATGGCACTTTTGCCACATCTCCTCCCTTGGAAACACCCTCTCATGAGCAAGGCTCCTTGACACTTGTCACTACAGAGATGACAAGTGTCCCTTCCTCCAACCTCTTCTCCAACTTCCTCAATCTTGGCCCTTGATATCTTCATATCAAATCTGGACCATTGATTCCTGCCACCTCAGCTTTGGTCTTGGAATTCCTATAAATACACCTCATTTTGGAGCAAGAAGGATCCCTTGCATTCATAGTTTTAGCATCATTACTATAGACATTTTTATTTCAATCATCTAGTAATTAGCATTTTGGATTAATCGTAGCATGTTAATCTAGTTTCTTAGATCATGCATTTCATATCATTTGCACAATCAATCATGAAGTATCTACTCAACTCTTGAGTTTCTACTTTGTAGATCATTGCTCCGCTTAGAGCCAAACAATCCAACACCTTCAAGGTACTCAAGAATAGAGGAAAATGGGACATTTCAAGGGAGGCTTATGGTTTGCATCTTTAAATTAGTTTTCAATTAAGATTTCCATTATGTTTTATTGTCTCATTATATGTGTATGCTTGCTTCTATTTACCACATATTTAGCATCACAATGAGTATTAAAGAAAAAAAAATAGAACACTTGGTCTCATTAACTCTTTGCCCCGAGGTAGCCATATAAATGTCGAAATCCTTTCTAAAATTGACCACTTCCTTAATTCTAGCCAAGTCGATCAAGGCAGTATCATCAACAAACTAGAGATGGGAAGATGAAGGGAGACTATTTCCCCAGCTCCAGCCCTGAATAAGTCCCAATCCAACTCGAAACTTAATAAACCTGCCAAGCCCCTCCGCCATAATGATAAACAAATAAGGGGAAAGGGGATCACCTTGACAAAGACTCTTTGAAGAAATAAACAACTCAGATGGCTCTCCTTTCACCAGAGCAGAGAAAGATGTGTAAGTAACATAGCTCATGACCCAATTAACCCAATCACCACTAAATCCAAAAGAAAGGAGAATTTTCTGAAGAAAAGACCACTTAACTCTATCATAAATCCTTGGCCATATCCAATTTGATGAACATGGCCTTATCTTTAGAAGTCCATAGAATGCAAAGCCTCGGCTGCAATCACAATTGCATCCAGAATTTGTCTACCAAAAACAAACCCACCCTACTCCTCAGAGATCAATGTCTTCAAGCATGGTTTCAATCTTTCAGCAATCAACTTGGTGATGATCTTGTAAACCACATTACACAAAGAAATGGGATGAAACTGATCCAGACTATTAGCATCATTTTGGGGGGAATAAGAGCCAGAAGGGTGCAATTCATGGCCCACATCATCTTCTTATTTCTTTGATATTCTTGAACCACCTCTAACAAATACAAACAAATAATCTCTCGAAATTCTTGAAAAAAATCAATGGGGAAGCCATCAGGGCCCGAGGACTTACCCTTCTTCATTTGAAAGATAAAATCTTTTAATTCCTCCAGATAAATGGGTCGAAGGAGAGGCTCATTCATCTCATTACAAACCAAGGAGGGAATGCAATCAAGGATAGCAGCTACCTCTTCATCAGCATCAGGGGAATATTTAGTGAACAGAGAGGAGAAGTACTAAGAAGCCTCACAAGAGAGGTCTCTTATAGAGGAGAGATGAACACCTGTCGAAGAGACAATAGAAGAAATGAAATTACTATTTCTCATAGCTTTAACAAAGCTATGGAAGAAAGAAGAATTCTTATCACCTTCCTGCAACCAATCAATATGAGATTTTTGCTTCCAAAAAGTTTCTTCTCTAAGCTATTTAATAGCCAGAGCCTCCTCCCTACTTAGTTCCTCAGTAAACTCTTGATCACATATCAGTTGAGTCCTACCATCTAACCAGCCTTGAGTTGCTCTCTTGTTAATGTGTAAATTCCCAAACCGATGCTTATTCCACATCTTAAGCTTATACTTCACATACTGCAATCTTATAATAAAAGAATGCATGGGCCTACCATAAGTTGGCCTCCCTTCTTGCCACCAACCAGTCATCAAGTCATGGAGTGAAGAATCACACAACCACATGAGCTGAAATTTAAACGAAGGGTTCTTCAAGGTACTATAAGAAATAGCTGAGAATTTAATTGGACAATGATCCAAGCCTTTCCAATCCAAGATTTTTGATTTGGAAATCCATCTATCCCCCAACCAAAAGCAAGATACAAGAAACATATCCAACCTTTTTGAGATAGCCTCAGCCCCACATCTCCTATTGCTCCATGTAAAGAGGTCATTATTCGGCTTCACATCAATAATATTCAAAGAATCAATACTATCACAAAGAAGAAATGAAGAAGGGTCAAGCCTAAACAAGCCCCCTCTCTTCTCATCCAAGCAGCAAACTGCATTAAAATCCCCAGCCAAAATCCAAGGAAGGACAGGCACTACAGAGAAAACAAATTTAATGTGCTTCCAAAGTTAAACCTTGTCCCCAAAATTAGTAGGAGCAAAAACATTAGTAAAAAAATAGATTTCACCGTACTCCAAGTGAGAGGCAACCATAGAGATAGATGACAGACTTGAGATCCACCAAAGGGGAGTAACCTCCTTTGGGTCCCAAAGACAAGCCAACCCACCTGAACAGACATGAGCCCCAACACCTTGACAAAACCCACGAGACCAAATTCCAGAAGCTTTATTGAGCAATACCTCAATAGTCAATTTAGTTTCTTGAATAAATACAACATTAAGACAATGATACTTAATAAGATCCTGAATAGACTTTTGTCTAGGGATGCTATTCATACCCCTAACATTCCAAGATAACACAATAATTTTTGGGTTTGCGAGAAATGAGAGTCAATGGTATTCACTGACCCCGATTCCACCAAAGTTTAAGCAATTAATTTAACATTATCTTGGTCCTTCTTGAGACCCACCTTTGTAATCTTCTCTGCAAGTCCCTTTTTTAAAAAAATTTAATGCAAGCCCAAAATAAGAGAAGCCCCACCATGTTTTCCAGAGTCCTTAACCTCTGATCCCTTAGGGGGGAGCAATCATTTCCTTCTTTTCATCTGCCACTCTCCATCATTTTGGAATTCTGTAAAAGAGAATCAATTTCCATTTGAGCCTTTAGACCTCCACCCTGAGGAACAAAAGGAAGAGAGATGTCCTTCTCAGTGGTTGATTTCCCAATATCCATAGTTGTCAGCTTAGTGGGAATAGCCACAAGGGCATCATCAACCTGCTTCTCAACCTCTAACATGTCAAACCTATTAAAATCTTCATCTCTTTGCCTATCATTTAGGGTCCCTTTTTTACCTCTTCCTTTGTTCTTGGCCTTGACTGGAATAAATTCCTCCTTATCTTCCATCATTAGAGCTTTCGCCTTATCCTTCTTAGATGGACGACGAGTGTTACCATTACCATAATCCCTGAAAGGATTGGATTTTGGACACATCCACTGCAAATGGTCATACTCATGGAAAATCATACAGTGAAATGGAAGAGTCTCATAATCGATTTGTTGGATCCAAGAGTTGGAATCCAAACAAATTTCCATGGAATCTGGTAGGGGTTTACTCAAATTAACTTCAATACATACCTAAGAAAAGGTAATACCTTCTTATCTGAGATTTGACACGAAGGACCAACTGATTTACCCAGCAGCAAGGCAACCTTATGAAAAATATCTTCTCTCCAAAACTCCAAGGGAAACCATGGGAGTCTCACCCAAACCAGGACCCGTGAAGAAAGCTCCTCTGATGGATTAAAGCCAGCATGCCAAGGTTTTAGAAAAATCCAAACATGATTATAGAAATATGCCCCCCCCCTCGAAGGCCCTATTTTTGTCTGAGATGCAAGAGAAAATAACCAAAAAGTAACCATTAGCAGCAAGTAACACCTCTATATCCCCTTCTGGACTCGATGTGTGTCGCACCCAAGATTCCAATAATGGTAGAGAGACATGGATCCCCATGAATTTATAGATCAATGCATGGTTGGATAAATAAGTAGCATCCTACTCACCGACCTCAGGATGAATCACAAGAATAGGCATGTCCTCACTCCTAGCCAAACAACCATTCACCTTCATAGGCCTAAACTCCCCCTTTTACAAAGATGCATCACCAGAACTGAATCCATTCAATCCAAATACCAGATTATGGTGCATCTTTGGAGAAGAGGAATCTCCCATTACAACATCCTTGAAAGAAAGGGCATGCCATGACAGAGAACCTACATGCATAGCCATGCAAAGCAACACCAAGAAAAAGCACCCCCAAGACAAATCAAGAGAAAACCCTAACCAATGAAATACACGCCTTGCATACACCAAACACAGAGCTCGAAACAAAGGATGAGACCCCTAGACACCGATCTAGACCAAACAGAAACCCACCACCAAGGAAATCATGCCACAACAACCCCAAACAATAAAAATCCGCCACACAACGGACAGTGAACCACGCACCCCCCGAGAACGCCAAAAAAAACCCAAACCCAACCCGCAACACACGTCGAGCAAGAGAAAGGAACAGAGACAACATACAGCTAAGGTCTTTTGGCCCTAGCCAACGTCGGTAGCCATCCCCGCACAGACGCCATCCTCCCTTCCCACATCTATCATTCAAATTTTAAATTTGAAAATTCAATTTTATTTATTATTTCTTGGTTGTCAAGAAAGAGTTTTTATTTTGGGGGGATTTGTAATTGGTGATTTAATATTTTATTATTATTGATATATTTGTTTAAGTACTTTTATGGGGATTTTATTATTAATTTAACATTATTGATATTTTCAGGATTAGGATTTATGATTTTAATGTGAGATTAATTAGGAGATTGATCATTATTTGTGAGTTTTATGAGAAATGATTTAGAGTTCTTTTCTTTTATGAAGTTTTGGAGAGAGAAAATTATGTTGCAATTTTTGTGAAGAAATTTTAGAGAGTGAATTTGAGGATAGGGTTTACGGGCTTCAATTGTTTTCAAGTTGCTTTGAAGTGTGATTTGGATTTCTCAATCTTATTTGATTGTCATTTAGAAGGCCTTTTGTGTTCAGAATTTGTCATCAACTTTCTATTCTCTTTTTCTTTCACAGGGTTTTCAAGTAGGTATTCGATTCCCTTATTTTCTTTCAGTTAAATTTTGCAATTATGAATAAATATGATTATTAGGGGGATTGGGATGTTGCTTGAATTGTTTTACTATCTGAATTTTGTTTCTAATTCTTGATTTAAAAGAATTATGTTTTGCTCAAAATCGGGTGTGGGAATTCAATGTTTTAGTTACCATTTTTTCTGCATTCTTGTTTGTAAACCCTTGCATGTGATTTTTCTGATTTTTTGAAGTGTTATCAGGCCCTTATCAAATGAGTGTTTCTGGATTATGAAATTGAGTCTTTCTATTTATCCTGTTTCAGTTTTTGGCCACCTGTGTAGTTGTTTAGGGTTTTGACCAATTTGCATATTTGACCTAATTTGGCTTTCCAGAGGCTTAGATTAACCCAGTACTCTATCAATTTTGGAAATTTGTGCTCAATTTAGCTCAATTTGATCGGATTGGTGTTCATAAGCCCTTCCTGATTTGTCTTGTCAAGACAAGAAGTGTTTTATGATTGTGATTCAATTTTCAAGACTCGGCCTTGTACTTGGTCTATGTTTTGAAGTCCTCTTTGTAGGATATACATTTTGTGTAAGTGGATTCTTGGTATCCCTATTGATGATTATATGAGCCATAGGAGATAGTATTTCTAGATGCATTAAGGGGGATTGGTTCTCTATGGGGGTTGAGACCCAAAATGGTTGTCAGGTTAACTCATAGGTGAGTTGTTTAATTACGATAATATTAATAAAGCTTTGGGTTTGGGCTTCATACACACACACACTAATAACATAATGTTGTATGCCCCACTCATGGCCTCGTGTGATTGTATAGGCCAAGGATGAGATTGGTAAGGCTTGTCCACCTATAGAGGTGTCGATCTAGTTGCTTGTCCACCTGTAGAGGTGTTAAGGTGGCATCTTGTTCATCCTCAATGATGTTGATCTCGGCCCATTCATACAAAGAGGCTTTGATTTTGCATCTATCCATCCTGAGAGATGTTGATCTAGCATAATTGAACAATACCTTGTCTCCATGAAAGGATTGCACAGTTTCACATGAGTCTAGAGACTATGTGATGACACTCTCTCCTTCATGTGTTCTAGTACATCTATCATGTCTCTTTTCTATGGAAGCCTATGGTAATATTTTGATTGTCATGTGATTGAGTATTCATGGATTGTTGTATTTTGTGTTATGACTATCTTCTTTATCCCTAGCCCTTGCTTACTATTGTTTGAGACCTTGTGTCTATCTCCAACACGAGGGGTGGAGCTTTGGGATCCACATGGTCAGGTGGTAGTAGTTTTTACCGTCCATTGGGTTTGCTTTGAAGTCCTTGTGCGTGAGCAGCTAGATGGATTTTACATTGTACTTAGATGCAAATTATTCTACTTGTAATGTATTGTTATGTATTTTCAGCAGTGATGTAAAGAACATGTATTTGTATCATGGTACTTGTACTGTAAAAGGGATATTTGTATTGAAAAATTCCTAGTGGAAAGATTATAATAGGACGATGATAGATGTTAAGAATTGCATGCAGAAAATATCAATTATATGCAGACAAATATTAAACACAAAAATGAAAAAACACAAAAATAATAACAGTGAAGAGACAATATTTAATGTGGTTCACCCAATCTCAAGCTACATCCACCAAACAGAGAGTCCAATATTATTATCCAATAAATCAAAACCGATTACAACCAGCAATCCTCTTGCAACTCAATACCACTGCAAAATGCTACAAAATTCTCTACAGAAAACCCTAACCCTTATCCTTTTTATCAAGACTTATGTTGGTTACAAAATTAGGGTTACAACATGTCATCCAATAGAAAAATAAGACCCGATGCCTTTATAAAATAAACAGTCTTTTTAGCCTCGCGGGGCGCTGCCCCTCGACCTCACCATGTATCATGATAGAGAGTGTGCCAGGGGTGCTTCCCCTAGACCCCGCAAGGGGGCGTTGCCCCTTGACCCCATCTTGGGGGCACTACCCCCAAACCCCCGTCAAAAAATGTGGGCGTAAATCACTCTGATAGTAGGGAAAATTTAACCTTCGAGTCTGATTGGGCTCCATATAACAACAATCTCCCACTTGGAGACTAGTCAGACTCCATAGAATATCATATCTCACTTAGAGATTGATCATAACACCGCTAACCCTATAGATCCCATTAGAATGAAACACCCTGGACTTTGTTGTTCTGTTTTATTGTTTTCAATCTTGAAAACCAACCGAAGTTGAAGAGGAGCTTAGCTTCTCCCTTGTTACTGGCTTTGTAAACATATCCATTGAATTTTCGTATGTATGTATCTTTTCCAACCATCCTATCATCGATATATAATTGTCCATTTATCCAACATGAACTGAATGAAGTGATACCTCAATTGTATGTATTTTGTCTTTGAATGCAAGGTGGAATTCTTTGCAAGATGGATGGCACTTTGGTTGTCTGTAAACAAATAACTATTAACCTGTCTTTTGCCCAATCCTTCCATGAAATATTTCAGTCATATCATCTATTTTCTTGCCTTTGTTGCATCTACATACTCTGCCTCTATGGTGTATAAAGAAACCACCTTTGGCAACCTGGAGAGCCAACTCACCACTGTCTCGCCGACAATAAAGACATAACCTGTTGTAATCCACCTAGTATCAATATCCCCTACCAAATCTAAGTCGACATAAACTGTGAAATCAGTATTAGAGCCCCCAAAACATAAATGTTTATTGTATGTACCTCTCAAATACCTAAAAACCCATTTTACTGCATTCCAATGCTCCAATCCAGGATTACTCATATACCTGCTTACGACTCCAATAGCATGTGCAATATCTAGTCTCGTGCATATCATGGTGTACATTAAACTTCCTACAGCTGAAGCATATGGTACCATGGACATTTTGTTTTTATCCTCTTATGTCTTTGGACACATCTCTTAGTCAATTTCAAATGACTAAGCAAAGGTGTGTTAACAGCTTTTGCATTCTCCATATGGAATCTTTGCAATACATTTTCAACATAATCAGCCTGTGACAGAGTCAATTTTTTGTTTTGTCTATCTCTGTAAATTTTCATACCAAGGATTTGTTTTGTTGCCCCCAAATCCTTCATAGAAAATGATTTTGCTAACTATTGTTTTAACTCTTTAATGTGATCCATGTTAGACCCCACTACAAGCATGTCATCAACATATAAACACAAAATAATGTAGCTTTCATTATTAAACCTCTTAAAATAAACACAATGGTCAAAATTACACTTGTTGTAGCCTTTCACAGCCATAAAACTATAAAATTTGAAATACCATTGCCGAGGTGCTTGTTTCAAGCCATATAAACTATTTTGCAATTTGCACACCAATTTCTCCTTACCTTTGACCTCAAATCCATGGTGTTGTTCCATATATATCTCCTCCTCCAAATCACCATGGAAAAAGGCATTTTTCACATCTAACGGTTCCAAATGCAAACCTTCAGCAGCCACAATACTTAGAATAGTATGGATAGAAGTCATCTTAACAAACGAAGAAAAAATTTCAGCAAAATCAATGCCCTTTTTCTGTGCAAATCCTTTAACAACTAACCTAGCTTTAAATTTGTGCTTACCTCCATCTTCCTCTTTCAGCCTATAAACCCATTTGTTTTGTAAAGCCTTTTTACCTACAGGCAACTTACATAATTCCCAAGTCTAATTTTTACGCAAGGAGTCCATTTCTTCTTTCATGGCAAGCTCCCAATGAACCTTTGTATCCACCTGCATAGCTTCATCATATCCTTCTAGTTCACCAGCATCTATTAACAAATGGAGAGAACCTGTTAGGAGGTCTACATAGCCTTGTTGACAGTCTAACATTCACTGGAGTTTGTGGTAATTCTGGTTGTTGTTGCAGAGCATGAGGAACCGCTGGAACATCACTATCTAGATATCATCCAGTACAACAAAATCCTTTTATTTCTTATCATGCTGCTACAACTGATCTGTGTACAACACCTTCTCATTGAATATAACATCCCTGCTTCTCACAATTTTTTATATTTTCAACATTTCAAAGCATATAACCAAATTCATCAATGCCATATCCAACGAAAATATTTTTTTTATTTTGCATCCAGCTTGGTTCCATTTTCAGAGTCTACATGTGCAATGAGAAAATAATAACTCGCCTTCTTACCTGTCCATGCTTCCTCTGGAATACCACAGCCCAAAGGAGTTGAAGGACCTCTATTAATTAAATATACAATAGTATTGACAGCTTTTGCCCACATGTTTAAAGGTATCCTAGCATGCAATCTCATGCTCCTTGCATGCTCCATTATTGTCCTATTCATGCGCTCAGCCACTCCATTTTCTTGTGGAGTTCTTGGAATCATTTTCTACCTACGAATTCCATTAATCGACCAATAATCCTCAAATTCTTTGTTGCAATACTCACCACCGTTATCAAATTTGAGATATTTTAATCTTTTACTTGTCTCATTTTCAACCAAGCTTCTCCATTTATTAAATATTTCAAATACATCAAATTTCTACCTAAAGAAGTAAATCCAAACCTTCCTAGTTGCATCATCTATGAATGTAACATAATACGGAGAGCCACTGAGGGAAGATACATGAGTCGGTCCCCATACATATGTATGCACAAGCTCCAACTTTTCATCTTTCTTTTGCTTCTCATCCTTGAGAAAACTAACTCTCTTTTGTTTTCCATACACACAAATCCATATTAATGCATTTCAGACCTGGTAAAACCTTTTTAGAATGAAGTACCTTCATACCTTTTTCACTCATATGCCCAAGTTTGTTGTGCCACACTGTTGTCTCAGAACCTACAACAACTGTTTTAGTTTCTTCCTGCGAACCCGCGGCAATTGTTCCTAAATTGTTTGGGTTTTATTGACAACAACTAAAGTAGAAGGAACAGTATGACCTATACAAAGATATAAGATGCCTACGTTCACACCTTTTTCTACTATCAAGGCATCCTTTGAAACCTTCCAATTTTTATCATTAAAAGTAACTGTGCAACCTTCATCACCTAGTTGTCCTACTGAAATTAAATTTCTGCTTAGCCTTGGAACGTGACTTACCTCTTGTAGTAGCCAATGATTCCCATTTTGCAACTTAATCTTAATTCTTCCCTTTCCAACAATCTGACAGGGTTCATTATCTCCCAAATAAACTAGCTCAAAATCCCCCTTGGACATAATCAAGAAAATAACTTTTATTGGGTGTAGCATGAAATGACGCCCCTGAATCTAAAACCCATGAATCATCAGCATTATCTAGGAAAAGAATCAAAGCATCTTCTTCAAATTTATTACTCACCACATTTGCCACCTTATTACCTTCTTGTGTGTCTCCTTCTTTATTCTTTCAAGACCAGCAATCTTTCTTCAGATGACCCGGTTTCCCACAATACCAGCAATATTTTGGTCCTCTGGATTGGGATCTCTTGTCATTTGATTTTCCTCATGACTTTCCAGGACCTCCAGAACCTTATCCTCTCTCCTTTGGTCTGCCCCTGCTTTTTGCATTCAAAACAATACCTGATGTGGATCCACCTGAGATTTTCCTACGAATTTCTTCACTCAGAATAACACCAACAACATCATCAAATTTCAGGGTATTTGAACCAGAAACAAAGTTACTAGCCACCTTTACCAAACTATTCCAGCTTTCAGGCAAAGAACCTAATATCAGGAGAGCTCTAACTTCTTCATTGAAATTTACCTTTAGAGAAGTCAAATGACTGGTAATCATATTAAACTCATTTAAATATTCAATCACATATCCACCTTCAATCATCTTCAAATTAAATAGACACTTCATGAGAAATACCTTATTTGAGGTTGAGGGTTTTTCATACAATTTAGCTAGTGCCGACATCAATTGTGCAGTCATTGTTGCTTTTGTTATATTGAATGTTACAGATGGTGTCAGGCACAGTCGAATGGTTCTCAGTGCCTTTCTATCCAAAATATTCCAATCCTCATCACTCATTGTGCCTTTCTTGGTTGTTCCTTCCAACGGCCTCCATAAATCCTTCTGATAGAGATAGTCCTCCATCTACATCTTACATATCTAATAGTTTTGCCCATTGAATTTTTATACCTTCAATTTACCCTCATTTGTCATTGCTCCCACTTAGCTGTGAGACTCCCACTCAATCGTGAGATCTTCCTATAGATGATAATCAAACACAACCAGCTCTTATACCACTTGTTAGGAATCGCATGCAGAAAATATCAAATATATGCAGACAAATATTAAACACAAAAATAATAACAATTAAGAGACAATATTTAATGTGGTTCACCCAATCTCAGACTACAACCACCAAACAGAGAGTCCAATATTATTATCCAGTAAAACAAAACCGATTACAACCAACAATCCCCTTGCAACTCAATACCGCTACAAAATTCTCTATAGAAAACCCTAACCCTTAGCCTTTTTATCAAGGCTTAAGTCGGTTACAAAATTAGGGTTACAACATGTCAGCCAATAGAAAAATAGCACCTAACGCCTTTATAAAATAATAAGTCTTTTTGGCCTCGCGGAGCGCTGTCCCTCGACCTCGTCCTGTATCGTGACAAGGAGTGCACCAGGGGCGTTGCCCCTGGACCCCGCAAGGGATGCTGCCACCAAACCCACGTTAAAAATATGGGGGAAATCACACCAATAGAAGTAGAGAAAATTTAACCTCCAAGTCTGATTAGGATCTATATAACAACGATAGATTGTATGTAAGTAATGGATATCCTATAAGGATTATGCTCATATGGTTTTATGGATGCTTCTTATTTTTGTGTGATGCATTTAGTGATCCATGATTAAGATTAATTGGTTAAAGTTAATGTATTATGTGTATGATTTTCATGAGCTTCGTTATAATGTTATGAATTAAAGTTGAGTTTAATACATGTTGTGTGAGTGTTGCTTATGTAGTGATGTTAGGGAACCCTGAAGTAGAGTTACAGTGATTAAGCTACACATTTAATTATGTTATGATTCATTCATGTTTTGTATGTGTTCTCTTAGTGTTGCATTGAGTTAGGAGATGAATGATATTTCTTTTTTAAGAATAAAAAAAATTATTTGTTACGTTTGGTTCATTTGTTTTTGTACTCTTGGGTTCCCTGGTGGGGCATTACAGATTCCCACTCCTAGCTTTAACAAAGTTGTGGAAGAAAGTAGTATTTTTATTGCCTTTCTACAACCAATGGATATGACACTTTTTCTTCTGAAAAATCTCCTCCTCTAACTCTCATTATAGTAACTGCTAACTCCACACTAGTCAAATCCTTGATCAAACCATGATCTCGAATTTGGTGAGTGATAGAATCTAAACAGGCTTGGGACATCAATTTATTGGAGTGAAGATTGCCAAAGCATAACCTATTCCACTTTGATCTTAGAATAAATGAAACATAATCTTTTCACAAAGGAGTACACAATCGTGTCATGAGCAAGCCTCCCATCAAACAACTAATCATGCATTAAGTCCTGGAGAGAGATAACACAAAGCCACATGATTTGAAACCTAAAAGAGGGGTTCTTAGGAGATCTTAATGAAATAGACAAGAATTTAATCAACTAGTGATAAGAACCCCTCCAATCTAGGATCTCGCAACTAGTAGACCACCAATCCATAATCCAATAATAAGAGAAAAGGAATATATCCTCTCTCTTCAAAATAGCATTGTCTCCACTTCTTTTGTTGTTCCAAGTGAGGATACCATTATTTGGCTTCACAGCAATAAGGTTCAAAAGCTCAATATTGTCCCTTAAAAGGCTAGCAAAAGGATCAAACCTAACAACGACCCCCCTTTTTTCCTCTAAGCTTGAGATCGCATTGAAATTGCCTATTGAGATCCAAAGAAGATAAGGAGAAAGAGACCAAATATATCCAAGATGAGACCATAATTGGGATTTCCCATGAAGATCAGTAGGAGCATAAACATTAGTGAAAAAGAAAGGTTTCACTAGAGTCCAAGCTAGTAGCAACCAAGGAAATACAAGAGTGACTTAACATCCACCAAAGTGGGACCACCTTCCTCGGATCCCAAAAACAAGCCACACCTTCGGAAAAACCTTAGGCCCCAAAAAACTAACACAAACTATGGGTACATATTCTAGGAGCTCTATCAAACATGTCATCCACTACCAATTTGGTTTCTTGAATAAAGAGAGCATCAGGAAAATGAATACTAATCATCTCAAAAACACCCCTTTGTCTAGGGATGTTATTCATAGCCCTCAAATTCCAAGAAATAACAATCATTTGTGAGATTGGGAGAAGTGAGAGTCAATGGTCTTCATTGTCCCAAAATCCACCAACATTTCACCAATCAGTTTCACCTTCTCTTGGTCCTTGATATTAGAGTTGATTGCTCAACCCACAGCTCCGAAGATCACCTACAATCAAACACCTATCACGAAACAAGAGAGAGGAAAATATCTATGGAGGCCAAAAGATTGTTGATCCATAATGATAAATCATATTGATTATCTAATGACTGAATGAATAATTACAAAGGGATCAATCCTTATAAAAGGAGATCAAAACCTAAAAGTAAAAACCCTAAAAGCAATTAATAATTAATAATTAATTAATTATTAATGTACCTAAATTTAGCTTAAGTGAAATAGAGAAAAGGTGACTTAATTATTAAATCAACATGATTTAATTAATTAAGTAAACTAATACCTTTACTCTAACACTTGTGTCCCAACTTCGAAGGTTTCTTCGGAGGCCTCTTTTTAAGTGGCTTTTGCTACAAAACCAGTACAATCAAAACCCCACTAATTTTCCCGAATTCAAAACAACCTCCACCTAAGGAGGAGTTGAATCAACCAAGGCTCCAACATCCTTCACAACTAAGGCCTAACCAAGTTCTAAAGCATCAAGAATCTGGGGAGGAACATTTGTATCCATTTGAGTATTCTACAAATCCATCTAAGAGGGGTTTTGATTATCATCTTTTAGGTCTTCAGTCACAAGATCACCCAAGGAGTCAGTACTGGAGAGAAACACAACTGTACCCCCTCTTCCCAAACCATATCCTCCAAAGCACCAAACTTATTAAAGGTTCCATCCATTTTCATGTCCTTGAGAATTCTCTTCTGCCCTCTCCCCTTATTGTGAAGCTTGATAGGAGTAAATCCCTCCTTATCTGTAGCCCCATATGACAAGGGAGTCTTCTCTTTATCCACTTTACAAGTAGAGTTAGAGAAAGTATGAGTTCTAGTAGTCGTTTAGTTGAAACAAGGGAATTTTATTTGAAGGTGTACATACTCATGATGAATTTGATGCCTAAAGGGAAGGTTTTCATAGTCGAGTTGTTGAATTCAAGGAGAGGATCCAAGACATATTTTCACAGAATCTGGCAAGGGGTATTTAAATCAATTTCAACACATATTTGGGTAAATGTAATTACCTTCCTATCAAGAGTTTGTTGATCAGAACCCACCAACTTGCTAAGCAAACGAGCAATCATATGTAGGATATCATGTCTCCACAATTCAAGTAGAAGTCGAGGAAGACAAACCAAAACTAAAACCCTTGATGGGAGCTCCTCAACAAAATTGAAACCCACGTGTCAATGTTTGATGAAGAGGCCAGCTTGGTTATAGAAATATAAACCCCCCTCAAAATCCATTTTCATGTCTATCGTGCAAGAGAAAACTATCAAAAGTAGTTTTTGATCATCAACAATATTTACATATCACCTAAATAGATTACAAGACCTAAATAGACATGCAAAGCCCCATGAATTTATAGATTAAAGCATGATTGCTTAAGTATGTGACATCCTTAGCAACCAAATATGGTTGAATCATTGAAACTAGGTTATCATGGCTTCTCCAAGATTACAAGACCTAAATAGACATGCAAAGCCCCATGAATTTATAGATTAAATCATGATTGCTTAAGTATGTGACATCCTTAGCAACCAAATATGGTTGAATCATTGAAACTAGGTGATCATGTCTTCTCTAAGCACCTGTTCACTTTCTTAAGTCTGGGAAATTCATTCAATGAGGAATAGACCTCACCATTTGTCACCTTGTTCAAATGCTCTAAAGCTTTTGCATGTAAAGACAAAGATATGTTTTCCTTACCCATAGATTCATGGATCATCAAGCTTGAAGACCCACCTCTCCCCTCCATCAAAACAAACACCAGAGGGAACCAAAAAAAAAAGTATGAAATGAGGGAGAAAACCCCACCAAAACCCTCAATAGGGAGGGAACCTAGCCACACCTACACTCCAAAAGCCTTCGAGAAAGTCAAATATAAACAGTCACCACCAAACATCCCCAACCTACCAAAGGACTACACAAAAAGCCCTAAAAATCAGCTTGAGAGTCGGCTACATGCACCTACAAACAAAATTTAACAACCAACCCCAAAATCACCCCCTACTGCTGAGCTAAACTATGAAAATTTACAAAAAGGGATAAACCCTAACCTACAAACTCAGACGCCACCCTAGACCGCTTCACTATCCATTCTCTTATAAATTAAATAAAGAATATTCTAAAGCATATGAATATTACTAAAAGCGTCATTTTATAAATTAAAAAATGAAAAAACTATTTAAAATAGATTTATTTTTAAAATATAAAGACATCAAAATTTTACGATATATTATAAACTATTAAAAATATATAATATTTACTATATTTTGAGAATTAAACTTTTTCAAAATTACATTCATAAATATAAAATTTATGTTCTAGTTTTTAAAAAAAAATTACTTTATTTACAAAACTTTTCCAAATATTTAAATTAGACATTTCTTTTTAAAATATAAAGACATCAAAATTTTACAATATGTTTTAATAGAAAATATTTTAAAAATATAAATATTTAATATATTTTGAGAAATTTAAAAAATTTAAAAATTGTATTCATAAAAATAATTAAAGACATTTATTTTTAAAATAAAAAGATCAAAATTTAATAATATCTTAATATAAAATTATTAAAAAATATAATATTTACTATATTTTGAGAAATAAAAAATATTTTAAAATTACGTAAACAATGATCTATATAAAAAATTTGCTCTGATTTAAAAAAAAAAATCTCAAATATTCAATAAAAATATTTATAATGGACATTTATGTTTTAAATATAATATCAAAATTACACAAAAATATTTATATAAAATTATTAAAGAATCTACTATTTACTATATTTTGATAAATAGAAAAAATAAAATTATATATGAATGTGTATGTAGAAATATTAATATACTTACATAATTCTTATAATTTCCAAAAAAAAGAGCCTAAAAAATATATCATTCCTATAAATCCACCCTCAACACCTATAATTTTTAGCCAATCGTATTCATGATAAATAGTTCCAATTATAAATGTTACCTCTACTTTAGAAAAGAGAGATATATGTTGAGTAGGAAAAAATAAATGACTTATGTTTTTGCTATAAAAATACATTTATTAATAACTAATTAAAATTAATTGATTGTAATAGTATTGCCTATTGGCAAGTACTACTAAAATAAATTAATACATGTTTTGGTATTACAATTTATTATGTTATATGATCTAAGTTCTTACAAAATTATCTTTCTTATGCAACCAAATCATGTATTATTATGATATTACAAGATCTACTTGTTTACATTCTTAGACCTATATTTGAGTTGTGTTGCATTAAAAAAATTGGACTTGCTCAAAAGTCTGCATTGGATAAATTAACTTGTCTTGATGATGATTCAAGCACCTAATATGATGTGGAATTTGAATACACAACACACATGCAATCATGATGTAATCCTATGATGTATGTAATAAAGAAGCATATTGATGAATTTTGTTCATAGATACTCTTAGAATCAAACGATATGGTAATTGGAGTGTTAATGATTTATTATTAGTGAGAGAATTTGTAGTTTTTAGGTCCCATACCTTAAACAATCATCCACTAAGGAACATATTCCACTTCAAGACTTTAATGTTCAAGTATGGGCCTAACAGCTATGGGGATAATGCTCCAATTATAAAAATATTTTTACAACACATGCTCGAACTCTGAGATGTCACTTTAATAGATTTGAACTTGGATCTTCATTCTGAGAACCTTGTGGCCTTACTATTTGAGCACAACACCTTTGACGATCATTGTATAGTTATAACAATTAGCTACGAGACACTTATATATTCAACTTCGCAATCACTCAACTCAAGGCTTTTGACATGATATCTAACATGATAATGATCACTTTCCACAAATTAAACTCAAGGACCAAGATTTTGAGTTTAAGAAATTAAGATGCAATCCTAAGATTAGGTCTTGAAATGTCGCATAGTCCTAGGTAAGACAATCTTTTGAAGAATGTTTGGTCTAGACACTTAAGGGGTTCATTGTTGTTATTTGATGGGTTTAGAGATAATTATCTATTAGACGTCTAAGCTTATCAAATTAATGATTTTTTATTAGTGGTAAAATATGTTTTTAAGGGGCCCTCAAACCCTTTATAATAAGAGACATCAAACACACAATCAAAGAATAGCCAAAACAGATAGACCACCACAAAACAATAGCCAAGCTATCATACACCAATTAGCGCCAGTAACAGAAACATTTGAATAGAAGATGCAAATAAGACAAACAAGGATCATCAACTATGCTACCCCTGGACCTTTCCTAACACTCCAAGCACCCAAATCTTGGATGAAGCACAAGCATGTTTAGGATGACCACGTTTTTGTTTATGAACAATCTTCCATGAAATATCATCCTCCAAAGACTTGAATCAAGGAGAGAGGGGAAGACACTCCTTCATAACCCCAAAAGGTAATGAGACAAGAGCTATTGTCAAAGCATCAAAAGACATGATCACTAAAATTTTCCCTTAGCATCAAAGAGCCTGAAGGTGGAACAACCAAAGGGATGATGGAAGATAACACATTGGGAGTCACAAAAGAAACAACAGCCCCTAGGGCCAACTCTACCAATACCTCCTCGAAATTAGAAAAAACTCCAACCATCAAATGCTCCCAATGGGCATTTTTCCATCATTGCCTCGGCTTTCTTCTGGCAAGAACTAAGGCCAATCAAAGCCAAGTGTCCAACAACAAAGCATCTCCTACAAGGAAAGGGGAGACCCTCATAGTTGAGTGTTTGAGTCTACAGTCTATACCCAACAAGGAGGACAATATTCTCAAGCAAGTCCTTCAAGTTGTCAATGTGCACAAGAAAGTGGCAAAAGTAGTGTGGTTGCAGTTTACCATCATAGAATCTTCTTATAAGAAACAAACAACATTGCCACTAGACTCAAAATAAGATGCTTCCAAAACTAGAGAGAAATATTAGGACTTATACAAATGTATTTATGACATTTGTCTAAGTGGTGTAAAACAATGTCGTAAAAACGCAAGGTGTGCAATTTTAGCCCTTATATTTTACACCTTTGGTGCACTTGTGAAACTACATTAGTTAGGAATGCTAAAGTAAGATATGCAATAAATGAAATAGTGAGCGAACCCAAGATGATGACTCATGATCTTCATGTACATGTAAAAAACATCATCTTCCATACATGCATAGAAAGGTCTTTTTTAGTACCTACAAAACAACGATAATGCACATAACCATTGATAATCATGTATCAAATATGTAAAAGTTGTATCAAGGTTGAAAATGATGGTATAAATAGAGACATAAAGTTCAAAGAAATTATGGATATGTGACTAAGTTGTCCCCATGATTTGTACTAGCATGACATTGTAAAGGGTGGTCTAAATGGAATCAAGATATATTAGACAAGCATGGAATTGTGATCCCGCACAATATGCATAAACATGAAGCCATGTATAAGTGAGACTAGGGTAGCATCATGATGTAAAAATTTATTAATAACTAATTACCCTACAATATGAATTTATGTGATAAAATTATGGTTTTGTGTGTTTTTATACCAATTTATTTAGGAAAACATTATGGAAGAACAAGATTCAATTCAATATCTACATAACTCATGAAACTCATCACTTGGGAAACTCTTTTGGTAAAAAACCAATAAATAAATAGAGCCATATACCATAATCATCTCCTTATTTTCCTTAATCTACAAACATCCAATATATAGCCTCTACGCATGCACTTTTCAATTACACAAGCATTATATCATCACCAATGAAAGTGTCACAATATTTGTTTGATGTCTAGGATTAGATGTAGAAATAGTCATTTCTTGGAATCCCAATAACACCACATCCTAATTGCTTATGGAGAGTCAATCATCATACAAATGAATATTGACCTTATTCTAATGTCACACATGCCACATGTCTCTCATGAGGAGTCTCCAAATGGAAAAAGTAATCATCGATCTAGATACTCTCACAAATGATCCAAGTTATCAATTGTTGATTAATAAGCCTATTATATGAAAGAATAGTAAAACAAAGTCTCGTGCAATATTGCCAAGGGCATTTACATGGATTTCATGAGTTGTAACACTCCATAGAACCTTTATAGAACATCTACTTATCCTCTGTTAATGATACATGCACTCCAACAATTCCCCACACACTAGGAAGACGGCATTTACTCTAGCCATATGCATTACACAAGATGCAATAACCATGTCATAGCTAAACCTTATGTGATTACTATCATGGCTTCAAAAAGGTCCAAGGCAACTTTTGGCTACATTTTACCAGATAGGCTTGTCAACATTGTTTTAATGTCAATGTTAAAATTTCTACATAATTGGAACTCTAGAAAGTTCCAACATTCTCCTACTTGAGAACTCTATGCAAGTTAATTTCACATCAAACATCAACATTCTCCTATTTGATATTTATCAAAAGAGAGTTATAAAACAAATTGAGAAGAAATTAGACACATTAAAGTGATGAACCCATTGCATCCTACACCAACAAAACTTTGCAATGCTCAAAGATTTTCTCAAAGTAACATTCATCAAAGTATCAACTTTTCCAATTTGAACCTTCTTAGCCTATACCATCTCCTTAATGAAATAATATCGATCATCTATATGTTTGCTATAAGCATAGCTCATAGAATTCTTTGTCAAATAACTTGTATTATGATTGTCATAGTTGTTTTATTATATGGACAAAACAAGTTTTAAATGGGCCCAAAAGCCTTATGCAACACAACAACAAAACTATAGCTAAGCTACCACCCAACAATTAAGCAAGACTTCAAATTCAAAATCCAAAATACATTAACAAAAAATTAGTCAACCAACACTACAAGATAGAAGATTGAAAACCTATAGCACGCACAACTAGAAGCAACCAAAACATATACAATGTTTGACATCTTCATTCCAATCCACATACCCTTAACCTAAAGATATGATTCTAAAATATATTTAAGAAGACCTCTCTTTCTTCTTTGAACAATTATCTAAGATACATCGTTTCCAAACTCAACCAATTGTGGAAATCCTCCACCACCACCTCATCCTAGGTCGCTCATGCCACAAGGAAAAAGGTATATCCAAAGAAAACGAATGCAACACAAAAGTCACCATCATAGTTAATTATGACTACCTTACTCTTAATATGAATACCAACACAAAGTCTTTCTAGTTGCACTTCTTTACAAACATGTGTCAAGGCCATATACAATACTCTAGTAGCGGACAAACAAGTGTCGATTTTGATCTTCAACCTTCAAGATCTATAGCCTAGTCCAAATCCACAAAGCATAATAAATAATAATTTATAAGTTCGTATCAAATAGCTAGAGACTCTTCTCTATTAAAATTTGACATGCCCCTACCGAGAACTTCCAAAAGCGTGTATAATTGAATTAGGTATGATTCTAAAATAATCACCCTTTCCAACTTGGTTTGTTGACTCCTAATTGACGAGCAAATAAAAATTGTTCAATTAATAATAATAACATAGATTACAATAATTATGAAGAACAAAATTCAAAATTCATTTTAAATCTTATTAACAAAAATGTTCAATTATCAAACATACACAACCCACACATCAGCGAGAAGTGTTTTATATATTTACAACACAAACTTTGCATATGTAAAATAAAGATGCACTATTAAACCTTGTGCTTAGTGACTCGAGGATGTGGGCAGGGCAAACTAAGATATGGAATCTTAATTATAATTAAATTCGAAAGGGGGGCATAAGGATGAGGGATTAAGGGCCTTAATATGGATATAAAGGGGGTATGGCAATTGATAGTGATCTTGGGTGGGAGCACCCAAATAAGTTGAGGGAAAATGCCCATTGCACATTTTTGCAAGATAGAGAGATGGAGCCCCCACCACAAAATCCAAATCAAGGCCTTCAAGACCACACAAAGCTTAATGGCACGTCATTTTCATAATTTATTACCATGTTTTCTCCAACAAGTCCTAACTAGTTCTAACCAAGGCTTCATTCTTAAAATAACTAAATAGAAAAGTTAAAGGATTTAACTAGTCTAAATTATTGAAGATTACACAATTTTATAGCATTTTTTTTTAGTGTTTTTGGTGCATGTGGGATCCATTAGACTATTAGAGTTTATATCAATGGCCTAATTTTTTTTTAAATACCCATTTTTTAAAAACTTTTTTCCAACTATTTGATGCAAGAAATTATTAGGTATCAAGATTTAGGGTCCTAGAGATGTCTTGGCATTGCCTTTGAGACTCCAAATCAAAGGGGCACCTTAAAATGCCTGCTGGTCGTAGAGATGTTTTGGCATTGCCTTTGAGACTCCAAATCAAGGGGGTACCTTAAAATGCCTCATGATTCAAGGATGTCTTAGATATAGTCTTAGATATATCCCCTACCTATTAGGAGTGTTGTTGGCATGACAAGGGATTGTTTCCTTCGAGCCCTATCTACCCAGGAGGGAATGTTTCTCTACAGAGACCTCAAATCCTAAAGACATCCCTATCCTAAAAAATGAAAAAATTATGGAGAGAGGGTGCACTCGAGCACCTCTTCCTTTAATTATGAATCAAAACCCCTCTATACATTTGATTGTAGAAAAGTAATGAGTATTCCTAATTAATTGACTATGTTAACTTACCATATTTAAACAAATCCGAGGTTTAAATATAAAAAATGGATCCATTATTTATAGATAACTAATAAATAATCAAATAAATAATTATTTAAATATGTAAATAAGTTAACATAGTCAATTAATTAGGAATACTCATTACTTTTCTAGAATCAAGTTAACATTATTGATCCACTTAAAAACGATAAATAATGGATCCATTTATTATAAATTTATATTTAACCCTTAGGATTTGTTTAAATATGTCATTAAGTTAACATAATCAATTAATTAGGAGTGCTCATTACTTTTCTAGAATCAAATGTATAGAGGAATTTTGATTCATATTTAAAGGAGTAGGTCAAGTGCGCACCTTCTCCACAATTTTTTCCATTTTTGGGATAAAATTGTCTCTAGGATGTGAGATCTCTGTAGAAACATTCCCTCTTGGGTAGATAGGGCTCGAAGGAAACAATCCCTTGTCATTCCAACAACACCCCTAGTAGGTAGGTGATATATCTACCACATATCCCTGAAATAGGAGGCATTTTAAGGTGCCACCTTATTAGGAGTCTCAGAGACAATGTCAAGACATCCACATCCCTAGGACCCTACAGCAACTTGATAACTAATAATTTGAACTTTCTTCTACAGGGATTGTTAAATTACATTCTGAAAAAGGTATCCCATTTGATTCTAGAAAAGTAATAAGTATTCCTAATTAATTGACTGTGTTAGCAGCCATAGTCAAGCTTGAAAGAGGCATAGGTGTGTTTGAGTTCCAGTCTCATTTAATCCCAATGCATTAGTGGCTCTCTGTTTTTGTTCCAAGACACTCAATAGAACGTAAATTCAAACCCTACAGACCCCCAAGGTGACCAAACTCCTCTACAGCCAGATAATGGATTTGTCGATTTGTAGAGTGGCCTAGGTTTGCTAAAAATGTCCTT
The DNA here is from genome assembly GCF_030272615.1 of Cryptomeria japonica. Lineage (NCBI taxonomy): Eukaryota > Viridiplantae > Streptophyta > Pinopsida > Cupressales > Cupressaceae > Cryptomeria > Cryptomeria japonica. The sequence continues at coordinate 529,569,136 of NC_081405.1, forward strand.
AAGAAACTAGTTTGTGAAATAAGCAACATATATAAGCAATAAGTGAGCCTTAGCAGAGGTGAAAGCATCGTCATCCACCACAACTTTCCATTCTGCGAACAGTATGCCCCAATTTTCCATGTCCCAAGAGCTAATGTTTACTCATAGGCAATAAATATCGTGTAGTAAAACTATGAAAACCAGGGCATCAAGAACAAAGTGCAAGAAGAAATACAGGCATGGAAGGGGGAGAACGGGGCAATAAAAAAAGATGATTTGGTACACCTGGAATATTTCCAATGTGTAATGAATCAATAGAAGTTTCCGCTATTAACAGGTACTTAGATACCTAAGAGAACCACATATGGACGATCCCTTCCAACTTATCCCTTGCAAAGACCATGCTTGCCTCGTCAACAACAAAAAAACACAAGGATTCGATCAGGAAGGCCCACTTCAAATACACAGGCACGACTGGAAAATTCTCACAAACCCTAATACAGAAATCATCCATCAAAATTGATCAGTTGATTTTCAGCATCTTCTCAAACAATCTACAGCCAATATCTTTTTGATGGTACCCCTTTCAATCTCAACTATTCACAGATGTACTTGCTCAAGTGTTCCTCACTAAGGAAAAGCCTATCATCATAATTACAAAGCAAAAAGATTTAGAAGGCTATCTTGATTTTTATTCCAGTTAAACATACTCTAAGCTGTGTATCAATCTTAAAATGAAGAAATCCAGTATTCAGAAATTTTACTCAAGCTGGCAATCTTCAAATAAAAGAAATCTTAGAATGATATTTCGATCATGAAAACACAGAACTTCCAAAGATAACATAACGTTTAGACAAAGTTGTTTTGATTTATTGTGATAAAATTGGGAAAATCGGGTGCTTATGGAAAAATCACATTAGCATTAGGAATTCTAAGAAAAAAATCAGAAAAAAAGTGCCTGACTTTAGAAAAAAAAACTAACTACAGTTTTTTCCACAATTAAGTCACAATTTTGTTGGGAAGGGATTCAAGACAAGTTTAATCACATTTTACAAAAAATTTGCTTCTATGAATTAAAAGATCATGCAGTATAAACAATAATCAGCAATTTGATTATAGGAAAAACTACATCTCATATATAACACTACCTTCTCAATGTTTCCTCTCGCAGACACTGCAACAGCATATTGGATCTTATTCAATGAGAACTAGATAGTAAACAAAATAAGATTACGTCAAAAACCCAATTGCTAATAACGGGAAGCATTATCGCAAGCACCATTATCAAAGAGTGGCCCAGATAAAACAATGCAGAAAGAGGGCTGCTCAAACAGCAAGGATAGTTGATAGAATAACCGTAAGTCAGAGAAACTTGCCCAGATGCATAGAATGACTTTGACCACCACTTTCAATCTTCGTCACAGAGATGTAGCATGTGAGCACCACCACACCCTTGGCAAATATTATAGCAAACAAGATGAGCCCAACAAACAAATCCTGATTTGGATTCCATCACCTCCGACTTGCAGCTCTGCTCTACACCTACTGCTTCCGCTCATGATGCCACTCCTCTGCAGCAGCCTGCTGTTGTACTGCAGCAGCTGACTGCTGCCTTACAGATGCACTCTCCTGAATCTACTGTTGGTACCCAAGGGGGAACCTTACCGCTTGACCACTCTCTGGATGGTCCCAATGACAGTTTCACCTGGACTTTCGCCTGGACGGTTGTTTGTCGCAGGCAGAAGGGGAAGTTTTCCCCGCTCCCCCAGACCCCTCCTTGTCAAGGCTCGGGTATCCCTACCCCTCCTTGAGTTGGGCCTGGGTTGTTGATGGTTTCTAAGGTCTTTGTTATTGTATTGGAGTTGTTGATAGTTTCTGACTATGTGTAAATGTTTTGTTGATAGTCTCTAACTATGTAAAGGGTCGGCACCCTAGTTAACGCTGCTTTTTTAATCAAAAACAAACAAGATCCCAAAAACATAATAGAACCTTCAGTGAAATGCTCATCACCATGAAAAAAAGTTCAATTAAGATTCAATTAAGGGGGTTCCGAAGACCAACACATCCATCCCCATAAAAGAAAAAAGGATCATATTTTCTGGCTGTATTTTCTCAAGAAATTTGATTAGCTCCGACAGGATACTGAATGTCTTAACCTATGCTTCAAATAAAGACTTAAAAGGGTAGAAGACAACAGAAAAGAAACAGAGAATCAAAAAACTGTAGTAATCAATAATAGGAATGGCTCAACTGTGCTATAACTGTCCCACAAAATAAAGTTCAAGGTTGTGAAGATCAAAAACACTATTCCAGGGAAGAAACAGGCAACAGACCATGCTACAGATTTCCAACCCTTACCATCTCCCTAAGGTACTCCACATCCTAAGAGCAAAATAGCCAGCAAAATTTCCCAGGAAGGTATACGACAGAATCATTGGTAATAAAAGCTTTCCTCTTGAAGCAGATGGCGTGAACCAATGTGCTGCAAAAGTATTATTGCATCTGCCATTGCTGTAGTCTGTAAACCGTCACACAGAATCTTTGAATGATATGGAGTTCTAAATACAGCCCATCACAAAGCTTCCATCCAGAAATCCCGTGTCATTTGCGGTTGCACCTCCTCCAGTTTCTCATATTTAGTCAAAACTCTACTGAAAAAATAACATAAACAAGTCCAGAAAAGAAAGAGATCAACAGGAGATTCAGCATTGAAACCAGTGCACCTTCATCTTCACGTACGCATCCCATCTACTGATCAGATTTCATAAAGGTCGGCTCAAAAGTAAAAATAAGTATGTTATTGTTCTTTACTCACATGTTCTCCCTGCTCACATGGGACAGAAACACTTAAATCATATTCTTGTTCTTTGAACCTCAGCAGGATCTCGCTTGCCAGAGCAAGGAACAACCTCAAAATCCAACCATTTCAAACCTAGATTTCTAAGTAAAAGAAATATGTTATTGTTCCTTGATCACCTGTTGTTTTTCCTGGTCACATGGGACAGTAGCAATTAAATCATACGTTTTGTTCTTTGATGCAGTATCTCGCTTAACAGCACAAGGAACAATCTTGAAATCAAACCATTTCAAAACTTGATTTCTTCTCTTTTGCAACAACATCCATCCCTCACCACCAGCGCCAATCTCAGAACTGAACCCAGAATCCTAGTGCACCAAAACCTTGAATTTGAGATGTTTTATAGTGTAATGACTCTTATTCTGATCAGACACAAACACCAAAGGCCATTACATTCTGCACAGAATACCTCATAGAAGGGAGACTGTCAAGTCACTCACATTTGCTAGGTACAAATCAGCAATCTCTGTTTCAAGACCTTAATCTCAGGCTAGTTTAATGGCTTCGTAGTACAGAATTATAAAAGATTCTTTCATATTCATGTGAAAAATAAAGGGAAGGATTTTGATCTCATCATCCATGAGACACCAACCCAGATTCTCTGCACTCTTTTTAGGTTCTATCAGGAGCTTACAGTATGGCAAACTACAATAACTTCTAAGACAACATGCTTTCCATTGAGGTTAAAGAATTCACGTTGATGATCAATATCTCACCTTCATTACAAATTCAAACAGACCCAAGCAACAAATCAACATTAATGTCTTCAAATATAATAATCGGTGAAACAGATGTCAGAACCATCAGTGAACCCATAGGCCAACAAATCAACATTGATGTCTTCAAATATAATAATCGGTGAAACAGATGTCAGAACCATCAGTGAACCCATAGGCCCTGGAGCTGATGTCCCAGAAACCCTCGAACTCTGGCTGAAAGTAAAACTGCCCCTCAAAGATATAAAAAACCTGTTTTGTGAACTTGTGGCAGAAAGATGAATTGTATTTTCAAATCTGGAATTTTCAAGCCTCCCCAACTAGATTGCAACTAAATTTTAGCCTAGACCATTTTTCTCGGGTTTCAAACACAGAAAAACTCAAATGTTACCTAATTGAGATCAGCTATGCACCCATTCATCCTACTGATTGTTTGTTACACCATTTGCTTCATGCTTTATATGGCAACATTATTCTTAATGGGCAGGACAAACCTTAACATTTTTTTTATTTTGGTTGATGAAATTACAGTTAAATGCTGAAAGGGAATCTTCCCCTTCAAAATATCGAACACTCTTCAAGAACTTATAGCAGAAAAATTAATTAAGTTTTCAAATCTTGAATTCTTAAGCCTCTCAAACTTGGTAGCTACTAGATGTTACCCTAAAACAATTTTCTAGGGTTTCTAACTAAGAAAAATTCAAATCTTACTTAGTGTTAGGCCTCAAAACACTGCTCCACTTCTTAGAACCAAATCTTGCTCAAGAGGCCAAAGTTGTCATGATGCAAGTGAAATCAGCTCATCAGCAAACTATGGAGAGCTAATGACCAACTCTACAACAGCGGGTTAGACCTCTTACACTTCAAGCTCATCTTAGACTCGGGTGGGTATTCTTAGGTATATACCTTAATAAGTATTGAGATCACATAAAATGAACAATTACAAAGTAAAGACAGCCAAACCCAACTTGTTAGCCCCAAAGATTGACACTAAACTAAGAATTGGCATACAATGTAAAGTTAACTATTAAAAATTAAATACATGACAATTATTGCATTGAAATTTGAACAAGTTTTCAAACTTTGGGAACACACCAAGAATAAGAATTGCAAATGAAACTTTGGCATACTAAATAAAGTTTAAACTAATAAACATAAAAAACATGGCAATGATTGCACTAACAATAACAACGATGGGTGGAGGTTTGGGGTCAAGGAGTAGTGCCTATTGTGGAGATTTGGGGCAAAGCCCCCAATAGAGTCAAGGGGCAATGCGGAGGTCTAGGAGCAAAGCCCCCAATCATGTCAAGAAGGTTTGGAGGCAGAACCCCCGATGGGGTCCAGGTGCAATGCCCCTTGCAAGGGTCTAAGGAAAAAGCTCCCAACAAGGTCGAAGGGCAATGCCTATTGCAAGGGTCTGAGGATAGAGCTCCCAACGAGGTTGAGGGGCAGCACCCCTCATGGGGTTTGAGGGCAACTCAAGATACAAGATGGGATCAAGGGGCAATCCCTTGCAAGGGTCTAAGGGCAAAGCTCCCAACGAGGTCGAAGGGCAATGCCTATTGCAAGGGTCTAAGGGTAGAGCTCCCAACGAGGTTGAGGGGCAGCACCCCTCATGGGGTCTGAGGACAACTCAAGATACAAGATGGGATCAAGAGGCGGAACCCTCACCAACGAGCACAAATAAGGCCTCCAAAACCTCACAAACCTTCCTTACAAATGTCATTTTCACAAATTTATCACCTTTTTTGTTTTCAGTTGGAGTTTCTAACCAGAGGCCACGAGAGACTCCTAGGCATCCCCAAGATGGTCAATAGACTCCCGGAAGTCACCAGGACATCCCATCATCCCCGATGTCTCAACGACATCCTAGCAGTGTTGGTTGTGCAGGGGGGGGCGGGGATGGGGGTGATTCCCCCCAAGTCCCCACATCACGGAAACGTCCATCCTAGAGATATTTTTTTGGGGGGGAGCATGTCCAATATAACAAACATGAAATGAAGGTGTAGCCATGTAATGTCCCCATCAAAGTCACTGTCAAATTAAGCCTAGTTTGATTTTAATAAAGTGAACTTCCTTAATATTATATCATTTTGGCATGATATATTATAATAATTCTTTTTAATAAAGATTATCGTTAAATATTGGTTGCTTAACTATTATTTAATGTTTTAATCTACGGGAGTTGGTTCCTTACGAGACTTTTACCTGTTTGTATCTTATAAATAAGCTTGGCAAATAAGGAGAAAGGAGATTTTATTTATGAAAGTAACCCAGTGAAGATTGATGATCCGTGGGATATCAACAGTGGAAGATAATTCCTTTCGCTAGCCTTGCTCTGGCCTATTGGAATCGAAGAGTTGAGTCACAGAGGCATGTTTTCCATCACACCATTCGTAAGGGAAGTCGGCATTGGAGGTAGACTCGGACAAGCATCACACACAGATACGCCCATCATCCTTGAAGAAAAGACCCACAAGTTCTGTGCAAACTGTAATTACCATGAAGAAACCAGTGCATTATCGAGAACTCTATCTGTGCGCTGCCATGTATTCCGTCCATCAACCTTGGTGAAAAGGTTCGAGATTCTGGAAATTATCATGGCTCTCAGGCAACCCGCATATTGTCGTGTATTTCATTGCCGTGTATTCAAAGATCTTTCGCAGTGAAAATGATTTCTGTGCATTACCGTGGGGTCTAGGAGACTGAAGGTGGAAGACGCACTCGGCACGTGAACACTATTTAACGAAGTCGATGACTGCACATCCATTAATCCATAGTGAACGGAGAGACCCAATATCGGGTGCGTGATGTTGTATGTCTTTGCGTGGTGAATGGAAGTTGGGATGGAATTGCAACAAGCCGAACACTTCATTCGGTAAATACTTGATGCTGAAGCCGCTGATAACATGCATCACAGGGGAGTTCCGAAACTCCTTGAAGGCAGCCAACCACAAAAGGGGACACTAACAGTTGCGGATAATCTACAGGTGCTCTATTCTGCATTATTAACTCTCTATAAATTTCTGTACAATACTTGTTATGAAAATCAATAAAAAAATGAAATAAAGTTTGGATTATACAGGTTACATTGCTTAATTAAGTTCATTGGCATTTCACCTATCAATAAGTAAAACTGTATCTTGTATAAACTGCTCCTTTGCAAACAGTCCTTAGTAGGGAATTTGACAAGCCATGTATTTACATACACCAATGATAATGAAAACCACAACAAAAAATGCTTATTTATCTAAAAGATCATTACAAAGGTTTGCAATGTCAAAGTGCTGCCACACTTTTCTAAGCATTGCATTTGTACCAGCAAATGTGGCAAGTGAAAATTCCCATCTGCAAATATGAATCTTCCTGAATACACACCCAAAATCATGGAGACATTTTGTAGTCAAATCCACATGCAGTAATAGTCTTCTTGCAACATATTTGACATCTGAACGACCAACCCCCTTTTAAAAATGATTCAAAAATCCCATCTTAATAGTTGTTGCGCATAACCCTAAAATGCAGCACTGTAACTGTTCAAAACCCACAGATGAGGTTGATTTCCCACCCAATACAAGCATTGCAGATGAAAGGAGAGTTCCTCAATAAATACTAGTGGTTGAGAGGAGTGGCATCATGAATTGAGTAGGTTGAAAGGATGGAGCAACACATGCAGTCATGGCCATCGAACCTTCAAAAACAATAAAAAATGTCCTGCACGCAATACTGGACCTCCTTTACACACCAAAAAGAAGAATCACGGGCCTTTTCTCCCCCTAACAACACTTAGAGAGGCAAAGGGAACATATCGAGGGTTATGTGGTAACCAAGAACCAATCGTTCTTGGTTCCTAAAGAACCTTCGAGCATTTTAATTGCTAATTTTTTATTTGGCAACACGAAATTTGGCTGAGGCATGAGCATGGAGACCAAATACAACATTCATAAGCACAACAAGAAGGCAGTGTGATCCACTTAATTTCTCCTAGATCAGTTATCAATCAGGGATGATGCTTCACAGACACATAAAAGGAAGGGACTGGAGCAAAAGAGGGAGCACAAATTTGAGCTATAACACCTGGTTGATCAGCTTTCATGTTTTATACAGCAACATTCTTTTTATAAGTAGGTGAATTTGAACGTCTTTTTATTTTAACTGCTAAAATTACAGTTAAATACTAAAAGGCTATCATTTAATATAGCTTTGATGCAAATAATTAACCAAGTCTGGGTAATATCGTGGTTAACTGGTTAAATTAATAGCAATGAATTTTTTTGTCTTAGACATTCACGTCATTCAATCGTTTTATGAATTTCTATCTTTATGTTCATCGTTAAAAATCTGAAGTGAAAAAAAACAACAAAAATTTACCTTTCATACGATGGAATGCACCATCACCCAAAAAAATGGAATAAAGGTCTTTCAATCAAGTGAGGCCAATCAAGGATCCTCTAAGTATAATTTGTTGAAAAACTAATAATCTTGCATACAAAGTTTAGAATATAGTTTAAAAAATTTAATTTAGTATGCATTTATTTTAGTGTATTTCGCCAATTGTAATTAACAGTAAGCTAATAGGATACCAAGTTGACGAAATATGTAAACAAATATAAAAATGCTAATTATAAATTTAAAAAAAATTATAATAGAACTTTAAAATTAGAAATATTGGAATTATGAATATAAATTTATAGGAAAAGACAACTCAATGGATTAAAAGAAAATTTATTCCAAGCTCCAGCCAACAGGCAGCCCTAGGTACAAAAGGCACCAAGCAAAATGAACTTCTAGAATTCCAGAGGGGTATGCCAAATTTTCAAACATCTGAACAGCCATGTTTTGAAAGCTCCTGCGCAAATCTGGGCCTGTAGACAGGCACAAATAAGCAAATCTCAAAGTATTGGGATTGTCCAGAAAATCTGGGCCTGTAGAAAGCCGAGCATAAGCAGCTCTGGAGATGTATCCATATTCTATCTCCAATTTTCACACTATTGAGATGGATGAAAAACAGAGCACATGAAGAAAAAAATCAGGGGCATGCTCTAGAATAGCTAAATTGGTCAGTATATACATAAAGATCCGCAATTGTAAGTTTTTCTGCCTCAAAGGTCTCCCACTGATCTCTGAGGGTGTGAGAAATCTCAAAGCTTTTATCCAAGGAATATTAGGTTAGGGAGATCATTTATCGATAAATCTAACTCATGATGACAATCTTCAAATGAAAAAAAATATAGGATATTATATGATGACTTCTGAGATATGAATAGAATTACAGATAGGATAATGAAATGTTTAAAACCAGAACCTTCTTTCACTCAAATGACAAAACTAAAGGTTATGTATTTGACTTGTCCAGGAGAATAAGAATGAGATGGACAGAAAAGAATAGAAAGATATGTAGATGATCCACAACTGTAAGTTTTTATCCGCCTTAAAGGTCTCCCACTGATCTCTGAGGGTGTGAGAAAGGACCTCCTGAATAATTACTTACAAGGAAATCTCAAAGCTTCTATCCAAGGAATCTCAGGTTAGGGAGATCCTGTATTGATAAATCTAACTCATGGTGACAATCTTCAAATGAAAAAAAATATAGGATATTATATGATTACTTCTGAAATATGAACAGAATTACAGATTGGATAATGAAATGTTAAAAACAAAACCTTCTTACACTCATATGATAAAGCTAAATGTTATCTATTTCACGTGTCCACAAGAATAAGTATAAGATGGACAGAACAGAATAGAAATATGCATAGAAGCACTAGGACCATGCAGTTTGAACAGTAGATATATAGATGCCTCGTACCTCAAAATCCAGAATATAAATTCTTGGAGACATACAGTGCCAAATAAATGCTGGTCAAGTGGAACTACCAATTTCAAAATGCAATTGAGCCTAAAATATCATTGAAATAAAAACTATCAGAGATTAACATGGGGTAGTAAAGATATACCACTCAATCATAACAATATAATAAACAATGTTAGCAATTAGTCTTTTAACATGAAATTTCATGGCATTCAAGCTACAGATACAAATGAGTTATAAAGAACTTATCTAACTATATGTTGCATCATCCCTGACTAAATCTCAAAAGATAAAAACATTCAGAACTAATCTTTTGCTTATAGTTATAGCGATAGCCATGTAAGGATTAACTAAGGAAAGATCCAGTCTAGGTTCATAGTTGGTAGTCCCACTATATTTTATCTTATAAAAAAAAAAGAGAGATTTAAGTATAGATTCATAGTTGGTATTCCCCACATTACATTTTATCTTATAACAAAAAAAAATAAAAAAAAAATTCAAACAAAGCAACAATAGATATAACCGTGCTTCCTTTAATGTAATAAGTAGATATCCATAATACAATGGATTTTGTTTCTGAACTATAAGAAAAGGGAAAGAAAACTCAAAAGATGAACTGAATCCTAACGTTAAGCTTTGGACCAAAGGCTTCCAATGAACCTGTGAGCATTACAATTACCCTCTGTAATCAAGAATTTGACTACAGAAAACCCTACATCTCCTGCATGACAAATACCTTCTCAACGCTTCTTCTCACAGACCACTTCAACAGGTTAATCAATCAATCTTAACAGATGAGAAGAGATAGTGAACAAAATAAAATGATGTCAAAAACCCAATGGTACCAGTGGAAAGCATTATTGCAAGCACCATTATTAGAGAGTACCCAAGGTAAAGCACTGCAGAGACAGGCCCACTCAAACTGCGAAGATCAAAAATCAGATAGTTGATAGAATACAGTAAGACATAGAGAGCAACTGACCCAGATGCATAGAACGACTTCCACCACCACTGCCAATCCTCCACACACAGGTGCATGTATGTAAGCACTACAGAGACCTCAGCACATACGATAACAAGCAGGATGAGCACAACAAACAAGAACCCAAAAACATAGTAGAACCTTCTGAGCCAAATGCTTGACATGATGAAGAAAAGCTCAATAAAGAGAGTTCCAAAAGGCAAGGTACCCGCTCCCAAGACAAGAAGCCAGGAAGGGTATTTTCTGGCTGGAATTTCTCTTGGAATTTGATTAGTCCTGACAGGATACTGAATGGCTTCAGCACGGGTTCCTATAAAACCTCCCAAAAGTGTCAGAGGCACAGAAATGCAAAACCATAGAGACAAAAGAATGAAGTACAGGGAAATCGGGATAGCCCCTGTGCTGTGACTGCCCCACAGAATAAAATTCAAGATTGTCAGGATCAAAAATACTATTCCAGGGAAGAAACATGCAACAGACCATGCTACAGATCTCCAACCCATAGAATCTCCTTGAATGGTCCTCCACATCCTAACAGCAACATAACCAGCAGCAATCCCCAGGAAGAGATACAACAGAATCATTCCTGTTAAAAGCATTCCTCTTGAAGCAGGAGACATGAACCCAAACGCTGCAAAAAGTATTGTTACAGCTGCCATCCCTGTAATTTGTACACCATCACCCACCATCACACAGAGAAGCTTTGAGTGATTTGGTGCTCTAAACACATCACCCACGACAAGCTTCCATCCAGAAAGCTCCTCTGTCATTTGGGCTTGCGCCTCCTTATCCAATTCCTCATACTTAGTCAAATCTCTCCTGACGGTCCTCAAAAAGATAACAAAAACAATTCCAGCCAAGAAAGAAATCACCATAAGAGAATTCAGGATAGAAAACCAGTGCACCCGATCACCATCCATCTTCAAATATGCATCCCATCTGGAAGGCCATCTGATATCAGATTTCACAAAACTCACCTCATAAGTAAAGGAAATCTGCTCTTGCTCTTTAATCACCTGTTGCATCTCCTGGTCACAATGTACAGAAGGGATTGATTCATACATCTTAATCTTCGACATTGCAGCTGCATCTCGCTTAACACTGCAAGGAACAACCTCAAATCCAACCACTTCAAACCCAGATTTCTTCTTAGAATTATCCTGGTCGGGCATCACTGTCCCATCATCACCACCAATCAAAGAATTCAACCCAGTATCCTCGTACTCATGCACCAAAACCTTGAATTTGAGATGGTTAATAATGTAATGATCCTTGTCCTGTTCAGATACAAAGCCAACAGGAAACCCAGTCCACTTTATAGAAATGCCATTCTGCTCAGTATACCTCATCGCAGGAAGATTGTCAAGGATCACATTGACTTGGTACAGATCATCAATCCTCTGCTTCAAGATCTTAACCTCATGCTCATTCAATGGCTTAGTAGTACAAAGATAATAGGAATCATTCTTATTCATGTGAAAAACATAAGGTGAGGTTTCGATCTGGTCGCCCATGAGAAGCTCACCCAGATTCTCTGCGCTTTTTTTTATTCCTATTGGGGATCTACAGTATGGCAAGCTATAATAACTAAAGGGCAACTCGGTTTCTATTGAGGTCAAAGAATTAACCTTTACAGTCAGATCCCCGCCATTAGGGTAAGTATGCATATAACTTCCAGGTAAATAAAATGCATCAGTAACAGATCCAAATAGCAAAACAACAACAAATAAGGCTGTAGTACTCATCTGTAAAGCATATATCGGCGTCAGAGGAGCCATGTGGCCCTAGCGTTGATGCCCCAGAAACCCTCAACACCGTTGATAGAACAAAATCTTTCCCCCGGTAACCAGAACCCTTCTCAGACCTTGAACCAGAAAAGCGAAATGGGTATTCAAATCCGGAATTTCTAAGTCTGCCCCACTGTTTTTCCTGAGATTTTCGAAATCAGAAAATTCAAGCTTAAAAACACTCTAATCTTTACCAAATAGATCGATTTCCGGCTCAGTCGACTAGTTTTCTGATTGGAGATCCGGATTTGTTGCCAGATCTACCGCCTCTGCATTCCCGTTCCCTCTATTGATTGCTGGTCTCTCCCGCTATTATGTTCCTTAGTTTGCCCGGCAAACTTTCTTTATAACCCCCTCATCAGATCTGGGTGAATTTTGTTTATATTTTTTTGACGGAGAAATTACAGTAAAATGCTCCCATCCAATAGCACTGTGACATGTAATATATACCCCCAGTTTACCGGTGTAAGTTAATGGTATAAAGTTAACAGAGTAACTTCGAGGTCATCACCATTCCGTAACTGACGGTGTCCGCTGCCCATGGTTGCGATGATTGTGTGCATCTGAGTTTCCTTTTTAATTTCACGGGGATTTACTACATTTGGGTATCCAACCCAGGGTTAATTGCAGGCACCTCATGTTAGAAATGGGATAGGAGAATTTATTCATCTCTTCAATGAAAATTAAAGTGGGCTTTAGTTTTCAAGTTGAATGGAATCTATTGGTCTCAATGGGTTTTTGGGTTTTTAATTTTAGGATCAATTGGAATGAGACTAGTCTCTAGGGTAGAGGCAACCCTCGTCGGCCAAAGTTGAACCTTAGACTTACAAGAGAAGAACCCAAAGTCTTAGTACAACCTTACCAATTTTTCAAGCTAATAGGCTAACCCTTTTTTGGTTCATAAATTACAAGAGAAGGATCTTTGATTTTTTCTTCAAAATTTGAAAGAGAAAAAAAAGAGTTTGAAAGAATGTTTTGATAAATATGTTTGTGTGGAATTTGGTTTGCAATTTTTCAACACAATTTTTTGTGCATTTATTTTTATCTTTGTCTTATTTATATTTGTGTCTAGATAACCACCTAATTTATTGGTTCACATTTCTATATATTTACTCGTGATTCTTAGATCTTATATTATTGTCATGAGGATCCACCTTATCTATTGTTTCACAATTCTATATATTCACTGGTGATTCTTAATCCTACATTTATTGCCATGGGTCATTGCAATTTCACAAATCATAGATTTAAACCTTAAAATAAAATTTTAAAATTAAAAAGTATTAACTCTTGTTATTTTCCACTAGTCATTAAGAGTTGATTTGGTACATGTTTGTGGAACAAATTGTTGTCAATTTATTAAGTCGATAGGCTTCAATGCGGGTATTTATGCTTGGAAAATTGTCAGTCTCCTGAAGCATTTTTTTTATGGGAACGGAAAAATGGCTTTGCAATGACCATTTCTCGATGATGGTATGCAAGTGACGGCTCGAACAGCAAATTACTTGCAAGTTGCCAAGTAATTGTACGTGTCCTTAATATTTTTATTATTTTTAAAAACTCACACCCGGAATGTGGCGAATTTGTCTTGACTTATCTGCATTCCACATCTTTTTCCGCCAAAATCGCTCACATAGACGAGCTTTCGCTAGATTTAGTTGCCCTTTCAAATGCTAGCAAAACCAAATCTGCATAAAGTAATTAAAAGTAGCGAACGAAATACCCTGCAAAATGTCGTGCAATATGTATAATGTTAGGGGTTGTTTAACGCGTGAGAATATTGAATTCAATTTATTCGCATTAATGGCTACGTTTGGCCCTTCTTTTGGGTTTGTGGCAGTAAGCAGTAATTTTCTTTGGTTTATTTTCATTTGGTCAATGAAAGAAGAAAACGAAGGAAGCTCTGGAGATTTGGGTGAAATTTGTTTCTTGTTCGGTGATCACATTTGCAAGTGACCTATTTTTTCGTTCTCTCTTGAATTTGTCGAAGTCTTATGTTTTGTGGGTTGTAATACTGGTTTTCAGTTATGTAGTTTTCTCTGATGAAATGTTTGGCATGTTTGTTGGAACCAGTTTGAGGTTGCTTTTCGTGTTGGTGCTAATCAAACGGGTTGTGCGTTAGATGTGCAAGTAACCGTTGCTTTCACAAGAACTTTCATTTTGTGTGCAATGTGTTGTGGGGTTTCAGGTATGCTTGATTGGGAGAACAAGGGTTTGAAGAGAAAACGCTTGCCTCGTTTTTATTTTGTTTTTAGGAGCCTTGATTGGTTCAAGATTTTATTTTCGCAAATGGTGAAATATATCGAGTTTGGTTTTATATAGTCTCATTAGTTTAGGGTTCCATTTCAAAAACGGTCTTCAATGAATTACATGCGTGAGGGATTTAAGCTATAAATTCAGTGGGAATGGTCATGACTGTATGCTTAGGGTTTGGTATATGATTTCCAAACATGGCATATATATATATATAATCACATGCATATACACATACGTATGTAAACATGTATATGTGTATATTTGTTTGTTTATGTATACAAGCTCGCACAAAACTATTTATACACATGCATGTATATGCATATAAGTATACATACAAACATATATGTGTATATTTTTGTGTGCATAAAATATGTATATTCGTGTTTGTATGCATACAAATATACACACGAAAATACATACATATATCCAAATGCAATCAACAGAGAGCAGTGGCCCGAATCTATGCAATACACTACAAAAATAACAATAAAAAAAATTATATTATCCAATTTCTTTAACCTGTTTTCTATACGTGCACAGCGAGTGCCTATATGGTTGTTCATTCCACTTTGATATGTAGCCTAAGGTATGATGGTTATCAGTGTTGTCGAAAGCTTTACTGTTTGCCAGCTATAATAATATGTATCAGTCTATCAGATGGAGGAGGCAATTTTAGGAGATTTTACTCATTCTTTTATTCTAAATGGTAATATCCCCTATATTCTTAAGGAGGTGGAGTCAAAAGAACATTTTATTTTCAGTTGCCATATTCAGGATAGAGCTTTTATAGAGTATAGTGGTCTATTGTCATGATACAATTTGGAATCAAAACATAAACATATATAACCTTAGAAAATCACAGATACAGTTTACATGTAAAGATAACATCATATTCAAATTTTTAAAATAAAAAAGCTGAAAAAACGTGCATCGTCCATGCCTGACAATCATTTAATCAGTCAAAGTGTACAGAGCTTTAATTTCCCCGGTCCTAGGGGTAGTTAAACGATTTATAAACTTAAACACCAGGGCTCTCCTCATATGCAAAACAAAATGTGATGTAACAGAGGAGACAACTTGACCCCTGGCTTCTATCACTTTCAAGGCAAATCATCAAATCTGAATACAATACAGATATTGCAAAAAGTGTAAACAATCTATCAAGGGGACTGGAAACAAATAGTCAATATTTCAGTTATTGAAGGATTAGAAACAATAATGGACAAAATTATGGATAGAATTATTCTAAATGGTAATAATCCCCTGTATTCTTTAGGAGGTGGAGTCAAAAGAACATTTTATTTTCAGCTGCCATATTTAGGACAGAGTGTTTATACAGTATAGTGCTCTATTGTCATGATACAATTTGGAATCAAAACAGAAACATATATTACCTTAGAAAATCACAGATACAATTTACATGTAAAGATAACATCATATTCACTTTTTGGAAATAAAAAAGCTGAAAAAACATGCATCGTCCATGCCTTTCAATCATTTAATCAGTCAAAGTGTACAGAGCTTTAATTTCCCCTATCCTAGGAGTACTTAAGCAATTTATAAACTTAAAACACCAGACCTCTCCTCATATGCAAAACAAAATGTGACGTAACAGAGGGAACATAACTTAAAGTGTAAATGATCTATCAAGGGGACTAGAAACAAATAGTTGACATTTCAGGTATTTAAGGATTGGAAACAATAATGCACAAAATTATGCATATAATTAGGAAAATGGACAATTTAACATCTATGAGATTTAGACGAAGTTTGGAGCACAAAAAAAAAAAATCTATAAAATTGATTGGATAATTTCAATATGATATGCCTCTATAAGAAGTCACATGGGCAGTTCAAATAGGTCACAAAAATCAATGAAAACACCTAGGCATAAGAGATGATGGTCTAGGTCACTAGTTCTATGCAAAATACCAAAATATGATATAAAATACAGATCATAAAGTTGTAAGAATGAATGGAAGGATTCCCATAAAATAAGGGGAAGAACATTGAAATGAATATACACACTATTTGTTCTTTGGTTTTTGAAACTGCGGTTAGTTTAGTGTTTTTTATGTTGTGTGTGTTTGTCTCTAGCAAATCTTTTTTCGTTTTCC